>NC_090650.1:171058571-171671071 GCF_040937935.1 Hyperolius riggenbachi
TTCATCTTCTTCTTCATCTTCTTCTTCATCTTCTTCTTCTTCATCTTCTTCATCTTCTTCATCTTCATCTTCTTCATCTTCTTCATCTTCTTCTTCATCTTCTTCATCTTCTTCTTCATCTTCTTCATCTTCTTCTTCTTCTTCATCTTCTTCTTCTTCATCTTCTTCATCTTCTTCTATATCGTCTTCTTCTTCACTTATTTCTCTTTTCAAATTTTTTTTTAAAGAAATGCAGCTATTTTTGAGCGTAACAAATAGCTGGTGGCGCTTGCATGTTGGAAGCGCCATTGTATGTGCTCCCTGGCAGTGGAAACACACAGACAGCAGGAGGTAAATTCAGCAGCAGGAGGAGGAGGATGAGTGTGTGGCAGCAGGCAGTCAATGAGGCAGGCAGCGTGACATAATAGCCCTGGTACCTAGTGGTGATACCAGGGCTGTAAATAAACACAGCAGGCAGGAGGTCCCAGACAGCGGTCGTGCAGCCCACATTGTGTCCAATACACAACTGGGACAACACAGTTTTCAACCCGGGCACCTCAGAAAAATTAAACCTTTTTTTTTTTTTTGTTTTTTGTTTTGTTTTTACAACAAATTACACAGATATAGCTATTTTTTGACGTAATAGCTGGTGGCAGAGTGGCAGCAGAAGGTAAATCTGTGTACCCTGGCAGTGGGAAGCACAGACAGACAGCAGCAGCAGCAGGAGGAATGGAGGAGTAATTATGTGTGCAGCTATTGTTTGACGTAATAGCTGGTGGCAGAGTGGCAGCAGAAGGTAAATCTGTGTACCCTGGCAGTGGGAAACACAGACAGACAGCAGCAGCAGCAGGAGGAATGGAGGAGTAATGTGAGCAGCTATTGTTTGACGTAATAGCTGGTGGCAGAGTGGCAGCAGAAGCTAATTCTGTGTACCCTGGCAGTGGGAAACACAGACAGACAGCAGCATCAGCAGGAGGAATGGAGGAGTAGTGTGAGTGTGGCAGCAGGTAGGCAGCGTGACATAATAGCCCTGGTACCTAGCGGTGATACCAGGCCGTAAATAAACACAACAGGAGGTCCCAGACAGCGGTCGTGCAGCCCACATCGTGTCCAATACACAACTGGGACAACACAGTTTTCAACCCGGGCACCTCAGAAAAATTAAACCTTTTTTTTGTAATGGTTTTGTAGTTTTGGTTTTACAACCAATTACACAGATATAGCTATTTTTTGACGTAATAGCTGGTGGCAGAGTGGCAGCAGAAGGTAAATCTGTGTACCCTGGCGTTGGGAAACACAGACAGACAGCAGCAGCAGTAGGAGGAATGGAGGAGTAATTATGTGTGCAGCTATTGTTTGACGTAATAGCTGGTGGCAGACTGGCAGCAGAAGGTAATTCTGTGTACCCTGGCAGTGGGAAACACAGACAGACAGCAGCATCAGCAGGAGGAATGGAGGAGTAGTGTGAGTGTGGCAGCAGGTAGGCAGCGTGACATAATAGCCCTGGTACCTAGCGGTGATACCAGGCCGTAAATGAACACAACAGGAGGTCCCAGACAGCGGTCGTGCAGCCCACATTGTGTCCAATACACAACTGGGACAACACAGTTTTCAACCCGGGCACCTCAGAAAAATTAAACCTTTTTTTTTGTAATGGTTTTGTAGTTTTGGTTTTACAACCAATTACACAGATATATAGCTATTGTTTGACGTAATAGCTGGTGGCAGAGTGGCAGCAGAAGGTAAATCTGTGTACCCTGGCAGTGGGAAACACAGACAGACAGCAGAAGGGCAGTACACAGCAGCCCACTGTAGGTGTAAAATGTGTGGCTGCAGGCGACGTAATAGTCAAAGTGAACCAGGCTGGCTTAGTGAGCAGGAGCCAGGAGGTGGTAAAGGGTGGTAAGGCACATTAACGATGGTTCTTAGCCAGTTCATGTCCCCCTCTCGCCGACAACAGGGGCCAGGAACTCGCCTTCCACCCACGCCTGGTTCATCTTGAGAAACGTCAGTCTGTCCACAGACTTGTGAGACAGACGTGAGCGTTTCTCGGTGACCACACCACCAGCTGCACTGAAGCAGCGCTCGGACAGCACGCTGGAAGGGGGGCAGGACAGCACTTCCAGGGCGTACTGCGCCAGCTCGCTCCAGATCTCCAGGCGCTTGACCCAATACTCCATGGGATCAACAGGGGCATCGCTGTCAAGCCCGCTGTAGGACCCCATGTAGTCAGCCACCATGCGGGTCAGGCGCTGGCTGTGACCGGTGGAGGATGCTGCTGCATGCACCTCCTCTCTAGTCACTGCTGCCGGAGCCTCTACAGTCCTGTAGAGCTCGTGGCTGAGAGACAGCAGGTCTGTGGGGCGCTTGCTGCTGGATGCAGGCACCTGCTGCTGCCTCTGTGCTGGCTGCTGGACAGTGGGGGTGGAAGGCTGGGGGAAGGCTTCCTCCAAGCGCTCAACAAGGGCCTGCTGCAAGCTCCTTATTTGTTGCGCTGGGTCTCCTCCTGCAGGCGGCAGGAACTGGCTCAACTTCCCCTTGAGGCGTGGGTCCAACATCATGCTGATCCAGATGTCCTCCCTCTGCTTCATCTGGATAACCCTGGGGTCTCTGCGCAGGCACGTCAGCATGTGCGCTGCATTGGGAAGAGGCGGGCCACGTCTGCTGGCACATCGACGGCAGTGCTGCTGTCCTCATCCTCCTCCTCTGCCTCGTCAGCCTCATCCTCTCTCCACCCCCGCACCAACTCAGCTGCACTGTGCTGCTCCCCCTCATCAGCAGCAAGGTCAGGGACCTCCACCAAGTCCTCCTCCTCCTCCCCCTCAGAGGTGGACTGTGCAGCTGCTTGCCGCTCCTGCTGGTCCAAGGCTGCCGCTCCCTGTTCCAGCAAAGCATCGAGGGCCCTGTTCAGCAGACAAACCACGGGCACCCACTCGCAGACCATAGTATGGTCCCTGCTCACCATGTTAGTGGCCTGCAGAAAGGGAGCCAGCACTAAGCACACCTGCTGCATGTGCCTCCAGTCATCATCGGGGATGATGGACGGGATGTTGCTGGTCTTGTCCCTTCTCTGAGCGGCGGAAACAGTGGCCAGGGCAAGGTACTGTTTGACAGCGCGCTTCTGTTCAACCAGACGCTCCAACATCGCCAGGGTGGAGTTCCAGCGAGTCGGAACGTCAAGGATCAGCCGATGGCGTGGCAGATCCAGCTCCTTTTGCACGTCTTCCAGGCTCGCACAGGCTGCAGCCGAGCGCCGGAAGTGACGCACAACGTTCCTTGCCGTTTCCAGCAGTTCGCCCATCCCCTGGTAGGTGCGCAAGAACTTCTGCACCACCAGGTTCAGCACGTGGGCAAGACAGGGGATGTGGGTCAGGTTTCCCCTGTCTATTGCGGCAACCAGATTGGCCCCATTGTCGGCCACCACCTCTCCGACTCTGAGGCCTCTGGGGGTCAGCCAAATCCTCTCCTGCTCCTGGAGTTTGGCCAACACATGGGTTGCCGTCAGCTTGGTCTTCCCAAGGCTGACCAAGTGCAGCAGCGCTTGGCAGTGGCGGGCCTTCACGCTGCTGCTGAGGCGGGGGGTTTGGCCAGGTGTGCCGGAGGATGGCAGAGGATCGGAGGAACCTGCTGCAGTTCCCCTGACCCTGCGGGGTGGCACCACCCACTGTGTTGCTGCTGCTGCTGTGCCCGCTGCTGCTCTCCCATCCTCACCCCCTTCCACCAAGCTGACCCAGTGGACAGTGAAGGACAGGTAGCGGCCTGTCCCGAAGTGGCTGCTCCAGGAGTCCATGGTGACGTGGACCCTTTCACCAACCGCGTGCTCCAGCCCTCGCTCCACATTGGCCATCACAAAGCGGTGCAGTGCAGGAATGGCCTTGCGGGCAAAGAAGTGTCTGCTGGGGAGCTGCCAGTCTGGGGCTGCGCAAGCAAGCAGCGCACGAATGTCGCTCCCCTCCTGCACGAGCGTGTACGGCAGGAGTTGGGAGCACATGGCCCGTGCCAGCAAGCCGTTCAGCTGCCGCACGCGACGGCTGCTGGGAGGCAGAGCCCTAACCACCCCCTGGAAGGACTCGCTCAAAAGGCTCTGGCGTGGCCTTTTGCTGGCACGGGAATCAGCAGACACAGCGGAGGAGGCCACTGAGGACTGGCTGCCAGAACAGGCCTCAGTGTCGGCGGCAGGAGTTGCAGAGGGGGGAGGAGCAGTGCGTTTCCGCACTCCTGCTGGTGCTGCTGGAGGAGCAGGAGGGCGGGTGGCTGCTGTTGCTGCTGCTGCTGAAGGCTGTGCAGTGATGGGTGTGGTGCCACTGCCAGCACCAGATGCCTTCAGCCTCTGGAACTCCTCATGCTGGTGGAAATGTTTCGCAGCAAGGTGGTTGATGAGCGAGCTGGTGCTGAACTTTAAGGGGTCGGCACCTCTGCTCAACTTCCGCTGACAGTGGTTGCAAGTGGCGTACTTGCTGTACACAGTGGGCATGGTGAAATATCGCCAGATTGGTGACAGAAACATCCCCCTACGGCATGGAAGCGCTGCTGCCTGTCTCCCTGTGGTGGTTGGGGGGGGGGGGGGGCTTGGGTGCGGCTGGTGGTGGTACTGGCAGATGCTGCTGCTGCTGCTGCTGAGCCTGAGACACCAGCAGGCTGTGGGACCTGCCTACTGCTACCAATGCTTGCAATGATGCGCCTCCTTGCATGATCCTCCTCCTCCTCCTCAGAGCTGCTGAGAACGACATCCCCTGGAGGTGGTGGCACCCAGTCTCTGTCTGTCACCGGGTCATCATCATCCTCCCCCTCCTGAAACATGTCCTGCTGGGATGATGACCCCCCAAACTCCTCTCCTGATGCATGGATGGGCTGCTTGACTGTCGCCACAGTCTTGCTGTCCAATCCCTCATCCCCCAAAGTGCCCATCAGCATCTCCTCCTCCAAATCGCCAACAACAGCAGACAATACCCTGATGGTGCCTGGGGTAAAAATACTGCTGAGTGACAGGTCGCCAACTTGTGACGGTGAACTGGCCTCCTCCCCAGACCCTGCTGGGCGGCTGCTGCGAACAGGGGTGGTGGTGGTGGTGGTGGTGAGGGTGGAGGCCTCGGATGCAGAGCTGATGGCGGGCTGCTCATCCTCCGTCATCAGTTGCACCACAGTGGATGCATCCTTTTCCTCAATGGGACGTTTCCGACCCGGCTGGAGGAAAATAGGAGCAGGTGCTACACACTGCTGCTGTTGTGTCTCTGCAGCGTGAGTTGCAGATGCTCCTGCTGGGCGGCGCCCAAGGCGTCCACGGCCAGTGGCTATGGGAGGAATGTTAGCCACTGACGCTGCTGCTGCTGCTGCGGAACTGTGCATGGTGGCGCGGCCGCGGCCTGCCACAATGCTGCTCCCTCCCCTCCTGATTCCCTTGCTGCCCTTCCCCTTGCCCAAACCGCGCTGGCTGCCACTTCCAGACATCTTCGATGTTTTGGGCGTAAAGACAAACGTTTTTGAAAAGGGCGGGAGAAAAGTGGGGTACTTTAATGGAGTGGGTTGGTGGGTGAGGTGACTGAGTGAGTGTCCCGACTCGCTAGTACAGTAAGTAAGTAGTAACAGTCAGGAAGTACAACTAGCAGCAGTTACAATAATCACTATCAGTAGTAATCACAAGGAAATAGAGTGTGTGTACACTACAGACAGTGAGTGCACGCACGCGCAAACACGCGCAGGAGCTGGCCTATGAACAGAGAGTGAGTGAGTGTCCCTAGTACAGTAAGTAAGTAGTAACAGTCAGGAAGTACAACTAGCAGCAGTTACAATAATCACTATCAGTAGTAATCACAAGGAAATAGAGTGTGTGTACACTACAGACAGTGAGTGCACGCACGCGCAAACACGCGCAGGAGCTGGCCTATGAACAGTGACTGAGTGAGTGTCCCTAGTACAGTAAGTAAGTAGTAACAGTCAGGAAGTACAACTAGCAGCAGTTACAATAATCACTATCAGTAGTAATCACAAGGAAATAGAGTGTGTGTACATTACAGACAGTGAGTGCACGCACGCGCAAACACGCGCAGGAGCTGGCCTATGAACAGAGAGTGAGTGAGTGTCCCTAGTACAGTAAGTAAGTAGTAACAGTCAGGAAGTACAACTAGCAGCAGTTACAATAATCACTATCAGTAGTAATCACAAGGAAATAGAGTGTGTGTACACTACAGACAGTGAGTGCACGCACGCGCAAACACGCGCAGGAGCTGGCCTATGAACAGTGACTGAGTGAGTGCCCCTACTACAGTAAGTAAGTAGTAACTGTCAGGAAGTAGAATTTACAATAATCAATCAGTAATCAGAAGGAAATAGAGTGTGTGTACAGTACACAGACAGTGAGTGCACACACACACGCAGGAGTCCGAGCTAGTAGCCTAGTATGAACAGTGACAGTGAGTGTCCTAGTACAGTTACAGTAGTATATAACAATCACTAAGTAGTAAAGGGACAGCAGAAATACTGTCTAATACTATCTAATACTAATACTGTCTAATACTGTCTAATACTAATGAGAAATAAACTAACAGAGGACAGGAGGACAGCTGCCCACACAGGCAGGCCCTGAGGCCTAAAGCTGTAAGCCTGCAGCAGCTGGCCTGTCTCTATGTAACACAAAAGCTACTAACTAAAATACAATGTCTATCTAACTAACAACAATATAGGTGTGTATAGGAGGTGTATGTGAGCAAAAACGCTAGGTAAATGACCACAATAAAGCTCTTGCTAAGCCAAAGCACAAAGGAGCAACTCTCTCTCTATGCAAGTCTCAGGCAAGGACGGAGAAACGGAACATGGCGGCCGCTATTTATAGGGTAGGGGCTGGCCAGGGTCCCCCTCTGTGATTGGCTGCCGTCAGAGGGCCTGGGAGCCCTCTGATTGGCTCTAAGGACATCAATCTGGGCTATGACGCTATTCGAGCTCGGTATTCGAGCTCGAATAGCGCCGTTTGCTCGAATAGCTCGAATAGTGAATGGGATATTCGCGTTTACTCGAATAGCCCATTCGAATAGCCGCAGCTATTCGGAGCTCGAATACCGAGCTCGAATAGCTGGAAAAGAGCTCGAATATTCGAGCTACTCGAATATTCGAGCTCTGCTGAGCACCACTGGCCAGCTATCAGCATAGTACAGCACATTGGAATGTGGAAGATTTACAGTACTAACCTAACAAGAGGGAAGCCTTCTATAGAGGTTTTTCATGGCGTCCTCTGGTCCCCTGACGCTGCTTGTGGACACCCAAAGATTTCCGACAAGGGCGTGTCGGAAATCTGAGCAGGCCTTGCTCCTTTTCGCACAGCTGTACTGCGCCTGTGGAACTCGCAATCTAATCCTTTCACAGTCAAATGTCCTACCATATTATTATTATGTATTTATATAGCAGTGACATCTCCTGCAGCACATTACAGAGTACATAGTCATGTCACTGACTGTCCTCAGAGGAGCTCACAGGCTAATCCTACCATAGTCATAGTCTAATGAGCTACCATATTATTATTATTTATTTATGTAGCACAAATATCTTCTGCATAGTCATGTCACGGACTGTGCTTAGAGGAGCTCACAATCTAATCCTACCATAGTCATAGTCTAATGTCCTAACATATTATCATAGAAGCACTGTACAGAGTGCATAGAGATGTCAGTAATTGACTGTCCTTAGAAGCTTACAGTCCAATGACTATCATACTTCATCCTATTACCAATTACTGAATCTGAGAGAGCCTAAGCGCTTTTAGTCCTATGGAAGAAAAGCGCTAAAGAAATTGTTATTGTATTGTATATTGTATTATCATAGCCGTAGTGTGATGTTTTCACTCTAGGCTTGTTATGTGGAAAAGCATATTCTGTATAACACCTGCCTTAGATCTGTGGGGACATGATATCTGCATTTGGTTCTGTGGGGGGCATGATATCTGAATTTGATCTATGGGGACATTATATCTGCATTTGATCTGTGGGGCATGATATCTGCAATTGACCTGTGAGGGGCATGATATCTGCATTACGATTATTTTCTGGTGTAGCACTACCACAATAAGTGTATTTTCTGGTGAAACGCTGCCACAATATGTGTATTTTCTGCTAAAGCGCTGCCGCAATATGATATTTTTTCAATCGGTGGAGCCACAGGTTTTCTCGCCTGAAGTGACAAAATGGCTAGTGGCATGGTCATGCCTTGCTGCGCTCGCACTGAGCACCCCGTTCTTCTGGGTGAGCTGGAGATGGGTGCTAGGCTACCTTGGAGAGCTGGGGATGGTTTCTAGGCTGACTGAGGAGCTGGGGATGGGTACTAGGCTGGCTGTGGAGCATGTCTGGAAAGAGATACAAACTTTGGTCTCCAAACCTTGTATCTCTATCCATACACACTCCCCAGTCAGCCTAGCACCCATCCCCAGACAATCAGGTTCACACCTCTAGCTCCCCACCCAGCCTGTACCTATTCCAAATTCCCCAGCCAGCCTTTACCTATCCTATGTTTTTAAACAATAATAAGGAATACTGCATTAGAGGTGGACAAGCCTGTGAGTATGGTGGTACGGTACACGGCCTACATTTATGGCTCTAGGCCCCGCGTATGACACTCGCCCCAGGCCCCACCTACTCTAAGGCCGTCTCTGCATGGGGCGACCGCCCCACTGCCCCCCCCCCAAAGGCCGCCTCTGGTGATAGCCCAACTTGCTGGAATTCAACACTCCTCATGTTTGACCACCTGCTACAACAGGAAAAATCCATCAACAAGTACCTGTACAGCTATGTTGCTAGGGCAGGCTCTGGGGAGCTGGGGATTTTCTTGCCGAGATACTGGACACTCATGCGTAATGCCTGCAGGCTCATGCGTCCATTTGAGGAGGCGACAAACCTGGTGAGTCGCAGTGAAGGCAACATCAGTGATCTGATCCCATACGCTTTCTTCCTGAAGCGTGCTGTGTGTAGGGTGGTGGATCAAGCTGTAGAGGAGTGTGAACAGGAAGAGTTGTGGGAACCATCACCACCAGAACCAGATTTGTCGTCAACACCTGTGGCAGCAAAGAGGAGGGGGGGGAGGAGTCAGAGGAGGAAGGTGGCTTTGAGGAGGAGATGTAAGAACAACCACAGCAGGCGTCACAGGGGGCTTGTGCTGCTCACCTTTCGGGTACCCGTGGTATTGTTCATGGCTGGGGGAAGGAGGAGAACTTTTGTGACATCAGAGAGGAAGAGGAGATAGATAGGTCACCATCCAACCTTGTGCAGATGGGGTCTTTCATGTTGCCCAGCCTGTTGAGGGACCCTCATATAAAAAGATTCAAGTAGAAGGACCTGTATTGGGTTGCAACGCTACTAGACCTCGGTATAAGCACAAAGTGGCTGAAATGTTGCCAAATTACCAGAAAGTAGAAAGGATGCAGCACTTGCACAGCAAGCTGGCAAGTATGCTTTACACTGCGTTTAAGGGTGATGTCACAGCACAATGGGAATGCGGTACCAGTAATCCTCCTCCTCCCATGTCCACACAGGCAAGGACAGGACACTTTAGCGATCTTATGGTGATGTCGGACATGTGGACTTTCTTTAGTCCAACACCTCGCCTCAGCCCTTCGGCACCCACCCTCCGACAATGCCTCGACCTGGCCTTAAGTGCGGATATAGACATTCTGAACTGCGATGAACCCCTGGACTACTGGTTGCGCAGGCTTGACCTGTGGCCAGAGCTGTCACAATTTGCCATCGAATTTCTGGCTTGCCCCACCTCAAGCGTCCTGTCAGAAAGGACCTTGAGCGCAGCTGGAGGCATTGTCACTGACAAGATAAGTTGCCTAGGTCAAAAAAGTGTTCAGTACCTCACCTTTATTAAAATGAATGAGGCATGGATCCTGAAGGGCTACTACCTGCCCAAAGACTAAGTCATTCCCCACACAGCATCTCAGCCTGCACGCCACCTGACTGCCTGCCCGAAGACTAATTTTTCTGGAGTATGTACATGCCTATTTTTTCTGGCTGGACTGTGGCTGCAACAACAACAAAACAAAAGGCATGTACATGTGTCATTTCCCCTTCGTGATCGTTACCTTGGTGAAGGGGCTTGCGTATCACAATGAAGCAATGACCTATATGAGTGTGTTGGGGGGCACACCCAAGATAATAGGGTTGTTGCTTCATTCGATCAACTGAACAGTCACTGTTGTTCTGTCATTGAACTACCTCAGCCCGACAATATGGGCTGGAAAGCCGCCATTGCCTGCACTCTCGCCAACGTGCACTTGAGCATGGCCATCACTACATGAACATTGCCGCCGAGTGGACTGAAATTTATGTCCTGAGAGTATCAACTAATGACAACCCTTTGTGTCTGTTTGCGGCGGTGCATTAAACAGCGAGTTTGGTCTGTCAGTGTGAAGCAGTACACTACTTACGCTACCTGATCGATGTATACACACACAAGATGTTTTAAAGCACTTTATGCCTCCAATTTAGGAATGTAATGTGATTTCTGCCCTTAAGTGATTATAACCCTACTCTGCTTCAAATACGTAATTTTCCAAGGGACATTTGGCATGTATCCCACTCCAGCATGCCCCCTCCAGGTGTTAGACCCCTTGAAAAAACTTTTCCATCACTTTTGTGGTCAGAAATAGTACCTGTATGTTTTAAAATTTGCCTACCCATTGAAGTCTATGGCGGTTCGCCCGGTTTGCGTGAACTCAAACTTTTGCGAAAGTTCACGTTTGCAGTTCGTGAACCAAAAATCTGATGGTCGGGCCATCTCTAGTAGGTGATAGATAAAAAGGTCAGTAGTTCATATATTTTAGCACTCAGAGAAAAGTGACAGACTGTATCATTGACCTGAGACAAAACAATAAGTCTACTTTTATATGTTTTTAACATAACATAAAACAGTGGGATTTTGTAATGATCCGCTCAGCTGTCTGCACTGACAGACAGCTGTTTGACCATTCCTTAAGTCTGAGGGCTGCAGGTCTCTGGAAAAGAGACCTGTCTTGCTTTGCAAGTTTCAGACCTGCTCTGCTGCTGAGGAATTTGCATATATTTGTTATGCAGATTGCCTAGCTGCCTCCTTTGAAGGCTGGCAGTATAAATACCATGTTCTCCCTGAATCCTTTGCTGGTCATCCTTCATGGTTTGTTACTGATAAACTCTCCTAGTGTATCAGCCCTGTTTGTTTGTTAAAGTTTATCTGTTTTGCCTAGTTCTGCCTCTGTGTCTCGATTGCCTTGTCGCCAGCGGCGGTCGACAGGGAATTGTTCTGTCTGTCTGGGAGTGTAGGCCAGAGCTGCGGTTGCTACTGGCTGCTTCATCTGTCTGGATTGCATTAGCCCTAATGGTAGTGGCAGTGCTTCCTTCTGTGTCTCGATTGCCTTGTCGCCAGCGGTGGTCGACAGGGAATCGTTCTGTCTTTCTGGCAGTGTAGGCCAGAGCTGCGGTTGCCACTGGCTGCTCCATCGGTCTGGATTGCATTAGCCCTAATGGTAGTGGCAGTGCTTCCTTCTGTATTCTGCATTTGGGGTGCTAACCAGAGCAGTGGTTGCTACTGGTAGCCCCTTCTGTTCATCTGTCTGGATCGCACTTGCCCTAGTGGTAGTGGCAGTGCCTCCTTCTGTATCTCTGCCTTAGGGGTGCTAGCCAGAGCAGAAGTTGCTACTGGCAGCCCCATCTGTCTGTCTTGTCTTGTACAAACGCTTGCTGTAGGCTCGGTGAGGTAACCGTTTAGCAAGCGTTCACGTTCTCTATTTTGTGTTTGTGTGTCATTGGTCAGTTAGGGTGGCACGCTTATCACTGGGCGCCTAACGCATGGTGATCGTGCAGAAACGCGTTCGCTGTTGCGAATGAGTGCGGTGTTCGCGTTTAGTTAGCGTTTGTTATTTTCTTTAACTTCTCATTATTGTTTGCTGTGCCTTTGCTACTCTGGTGTTCTGTTCTGCTCAGCCTTGTGTCACTTCTGGCAATCGCCTCTCTCTTGCGATTGCGTTCCCGCTTTGTTTCTGCGAACGTGTGTTCGCCGTCGCTGGGTGGCGACTAGATTGAGGAACACACATTTAGTCTGTCTCTGTGCTCTCTCTTTTGGAGGGCTATCGTGACCTACTTTGCCTTTATCTGTACAATTCCCAACTGGCATCTGTGGCCGTGCAGAGGCTGTGCTCGTCTGCACTCCACAGCTCCATCTGCTGGTGGGAATTGCCCTCTACTGGTGCATTGCATCCAAGCTGGGTACTAGCTAATTATACGCTTGTAGAGGATTTCCGCTGTGTCAGCGCGCATCTTGTGCGCTGACCACGGAAATAGAAACCCGCAATCGTTACAGATATCTAAGTAATTTTTAGAAGTAGGAGGATATATACAATTAATTATCTCATCAGTTTATTTTCACCTAACTCCCCTGGCGGTAATCCCGAACTGAGCTCCGGCTCTGTTTCAGGAGCTGGAGGCGGTAAGCCTGAGCTCAGCTTGGGCTGGTCAAAACCGCCGCTCCTGATTGTTTTCTGGGTGCCGCACGTCATCATCGCTGCACAGCGGGACCCAGACTGCTCCCCATGGCTCTTTGTTACCTCCATTGCCATTGGGATCCCCATATCCCCGCTCTTCTTCCAGGGAGCCGGAAGCTCCCAGTGCGGCGGTGCGGCGTGACGTCACCAGGCGCCTGAAGTGGACCTCAAGATGAGCGCAGGGCAGAAGGAAAACATAGAGAAATGGGCTCTGTGTGTATGTGTGTATGTGTGTATGTATGTATGTATGTATATATATATATATATATATATATATATATATATATATATATATATCTATATCTATATATATCTCTATATCTATATATATCTCTATCTATATATCTATATATCTCTATCTCTATATATCTATATATCTATATCTCTCTCTATATATATCTATATATCTATATCTCTCTCTATGTATATCTATATCTCTCTCTATATATCTATATATCTATATCTCTCTCTATATATATCTATATCTCTCTCTATATATCTATATATCTATATCTCTCTCTATATATCTATATCTCTCTATATATATCTATCTCTCTCTCTATATATCTATATCTCTCTATATATATCTATATATCTATCTCTCTCTCTATCTCTATCTCTCTCTCTCTATATCTATCTCTCTCTCTATATCTATCTCTCTCTATATCTATCTCTCTCTCTATATCTATCTCTCTCTCTATATCTATCTCTCTCTCTATATCTATCTCTCTCTCTATCTATATCTGTATATATATATATCTGTGTATGTGTGTGTGTGTGTGTGTGTGTGTGTGTGTGTGTGTGTGTGTGTGTGTGTGTGTGTGTGTGTGTGTGTGTGTGTGTGTGTGTGTGTGTGTGTGTGTGTGTGTGTGTGTGTGTGTGTGTGTGTGTGTGTGTGTGTGTGTGTGTGTGTGTATATATATATGTGAAAAACTATTTGCCCCCTTCCTGATTTCTTATTCTTTTGGATGTTTGTCACACTTAACCACTTGCCGACCAGGGGATTTTTCAATGATCGGTGCTGCGTTGGCTCTACAGCCTGCAGCACCAATCAGGAGTGCAGCAGGGCGATCAGACTACCCCCCTTTTTTCCCCACTAGGGGGATGTCCTGCTGGGGGGGTCTGATCGCCGCCGGCTGCATTTGCTTAGCGGGGGCTCTTCAAAGCCCCCCTCCGCAGCGTTCTCCGCCGTCTCGCCCGCTCCCTCCCTCTCCCTCCCCCTGTGAGCTGTGCAGGACGGATTTCCGTCCTGCGCATTGAAGGATAGGCTTCAGCCTATCATATGCCGGCGATCCCCGGCCAATCAGAGGTCGGGGTTTGCCGATCTGCCTTACGGCGCTGCTGCGCAGCAGCGCCGTATGATGTAAACAGCGGGGATTTCTTTGCCGGCAAGCCGCGATCGGGGGCTCTCCGGCTGTTCACGGAGACACCCTCCGTGAACGGACATGGAAAGGCCGCTCGAACGAGCGGCCGTTTCCATGGAAACCCTCAGACAACCAGTTTACGCCATTCGGCGTTAGCTGGTCGTCAAGAGGTTAAATGTTTCTGCTCATTAAAAAACGTTAACTATTAGTCAAAGATAACATAATTGAACACAAAATGCAGTTTTAAATGATGGTTTTTATTATTTAGTGAGAAAAATAACTCAAAACCTACATGGCCCTGTGTGAAAAAGAAATTGCCCCCTGAACCTGTATAACTGGTTGGGCCACCCTTAGCAGCAATAACTGCAATCAAGCGTTTGCGATAACTTGCAACGGGTCTTTTACAGCGCTGTGGAGGAATTTTGGCCCACTCATCTTTGCAGAATTGTTGTAATTCAGCTTTAGTTGAGGGTTTTCTAGCATGAACCGCCTTTTTAAGGTCATGCCACAACATCTCAATAGGATTCAGGTCAGGACTTTGACTAGGCCACTCCAAAGTCTTCATTTTGTTTTTCTTCAGCCATGCAGAGGTGGATTTGCTGGTGTGTTTTGGGTCACTGTCCTGCTGCTGCAGCACCCAAGATCGCTTCAGCTTGAGTTGACGAACAGATGGCCGGACATTCTCCTTCAGGATTTTTTGGTAGACAGTAGAATTCATGGTTCCATCTATCACAGCAAGCCTTCCAGGTCCTGAAGCAGCAAAACAACCCCAGACTATCACACTACCACCACCATATTTTACTGTTGGTATGATGTTCTTTTGCTGAAATGCTGTGTTACTTCTACGCCAGATGTAACGGGACATGCACCTTCCAAAAAGTTCAACTTTTGTCTCGTCGGTCCACAAAGTATTTTCCCAAAAGTCTTGGCAATCATTGAGATTTTTTTTAGCAAAATTGAGACGAGCTTTAATGTTCTTTTCGCTTAAAAGTGGTTTGTGCCTTGGATATCTGCCATGCAGACCGTTTTTGCCCAGTCTCTTTCTTATGGTGGAGTCATGAACGATGACCTTAATTGAGGCAAGTGAGGCCTGCAGTTCCTTCTATGTTATCCTGGGGTCTTTTGTGGCCTCTCGGATGAGTTTTCTCTGCGCTCTTGGGGTAATTTTGGTCGGCCAGCCACTCCTGGGAAGGTTCATCACTGTTCCATGTTTTTGCCATTTGTGGATAATGGCTCTCACTGTGGTTCGCTGGAGTCCCAAAGCTTTAGAAATGGCTTTATAACCTTTACCAGACTGATAGATCTCAATTACAGTACTTTGTTCTCATTTGTTCCTGAATTTCTTTGGATCTTGGCATGATGTCTAGCTTTTGAGGTGCTTTTGGTCTACTTCTCTGTGTCAGATAGATCCTATTTAAGTGATTTCTTGATTGAAACAGGTGTGGCAGTAATCAGGCCTGGGGGTGACTACAGAAATTGAACTCAGGTGTGATAAACCACAGTTAAGTTATTTTTTAACAAGGGGGGCAATCACTTTTTCACACAGGGCCATGTAGATTTGGAGTTTTTTTTTTCTCACTAAATAATAAAACCATCATTTAAAACTGCATTTTGTGTTCTATTATGTTATCTTTGACTAATAGTTAACGGTTTTTGATGAGCAGAAACATTTAAGTGTGACAAACATGCAAAAGAATAAGAAATCAGCAAGGGGGCAAATAGTTTTTCACACCACTGTAGATAGATATAGATATAGATAGATATAGATATAGATGTATACAGTGGTTTGCAAAAGTATTCGGCCCCCTTGAAGTTTTCCACATTTTGTCATATTACTGCCACAAACATGAATCAATTTTATTGGAATTCCATGTGAAAGACCAATACAAAGTGGTGTACACCTGAGAAGTGGAACGAAAATCATACATGATTCCAAACATTTTTTTTTACAAATAAATAACTGCAAAGTGGGGTGTGCATAATTATTCAGCCCCCTTTGGTCTGAGTGCAGTCAGTTGCCCATAGACATTGCCTGATGAGTGCTAATGACTAAATAGAGTGCACCTGTGTGTAATCTAATGTCAGTACAAATACAGCTGCTCTGTGACGGCTTCAGAGGTTGTCTAAGAGAATATTGGGAGCAACAACACCATGAAGTCCAAAGAACACACCAGACAGGTCAGGGATAAAGTTATTGAGAAATTTAAAGTAGGCTTAGGCTACAAAAAGATTTCCAAAGCCTTGAACATCCCACGGAACACTGTTCAAACGATCATTCAGAAAAGGAAGGAGTATGACACAACTGTAAACCTACCAAGACAAGGCCGTCCACCTAAACTCACATGCCGAACAAGGAGAGCGCTGATCAGAAATGCAGTCAAGAGGCCCATGGTGACTCTGGACGAGCAGCAGAGATCTGCAGCTCAGGTAGGGGAGTCTGTCCATAGGACAACTTTTAGTCGTGCACTGCCATCATGGAAGAGTGGCAAGAAGAAAGCCATTGTTAACAGAAAAGCATAAGAAGTCTAGTTTGCAGTTTGCCACAAGCCATGTGGGGGACACAGCAAACATGTGGAAGAAGGTGTTCTGGTCAGATGAGACCAAAATGGAACTTTTTGGTCAAAATGCAAAACTCTGTAAAACTAACATTGCACATCACTCTGAACACACTGTCAAATGTGGTGGCAGCAGCATGCTCTGGGGGTGCTTCTCTTCAGCAGGGACAGGGAAGCTGGTCAGAGTTGATGGGAAGATGGATGGAGCCAAATACAGGGCAATCTTGGAATAAAACCTCTTGGAGTCTGCAGTAGACTTGAGACTGGCGTGGAGGTTCACCTTCCAGCAGGACAACGACCCTAAACATAAAGCTAGGGCAACAATGGAATGGTTTAAAACAAAACATATCCATGTGTTAGAATGGCCCAGTCAAAGTACAGATCTAAATTCAATCGAAAATCTGTGGCAAGATCTGAAAACTGCTGTTCACAAACGCTGTTCATCTAATCTGACTGAGCTAGAGCTGCTTTGCAAAGAAGAATGGGCAAGGATTTCAGTCTCTAGATGTGCAAAGCTGGTAGAGACATACCCTAAAAGACTGGCAGTTGTAATTGCAGGAAAAGGTTGACTCAGGGGGCTGAATCATTACGCACACCCCACTTTGCAGTTATTTAATTGTAAAATTAATTTTGGAATCATGTATGATTTTCGTTCCACTTGTCACATGTACACCGCTTTGTATTGGTCTTTCATGTGGAATTCCAATAAAATTGATTCATGTTTGTGGCAGTAATGTGAAAAAATGTGGAAAACTTCAAGGGGGCCGAATACTTTTGCAAACCACTGTATATACAGGATCTTCTAAAAAAAATTAGCAAATTGTGATAAAGTTCATTATTTTCTGTAATGTACTGATAAACATTATTATTATTATTTAGTATTTATATAGCGCCGACATATTACGCAGCACTGTACAATGTATATATATATATATATATATATATATATATATATATATATATATATCTTGTCACTAACTGTCCCTCAAAGGAGCTCACAATCTAATCCCTACCATTGCCATATGTCTATATTATGTAGTGTAAGTACTGTAATCTAGGGCCAATTTTAGGGGGAGCCAATAGCTTATCCATATGTTTTTGGAATGTGGGAGGAAACCGGAGTGCCTGGAGGAAACCCACACAGACACGGAGAGAACATACAAACTCTTTGCAGATAGTGCCCTGGCTGGGATTCGAACCAGGGACCCAGCGCTGCAAGGCGAGAGAGCTAACCACTACGCCACCGTGCTGCCCATTAGACATTAGACTTTCATATATTTTAGATTCATTACACTACAACTGAAGTAGTTCAAGCCTTTTATTGTTTTAATATTGATGATTTTGGCATACAACTCATGAAAACTCAAAATGCCTATCTCAAAAAATAAGCATATTTCATCTGACCAATAAAAGAAAAGTGTTTTTAAAACAAAAAAAGTCAACCTTCAAGTAATTATGTTCAGTTATGCACTCAATACTTGGTCGGGAATCCTTTTGCAGAAATGACTGCTTCAATGCGGCATGGCATGGAGGCAATCAGCCTGTGGCACTGCTCAGGTGTTATGGAGGCCCAGGATGCTTCGATAGCGGTCTTAAGCTCATCCAGAGTGTTGGGTCTTGTGTCTCTCAACTTTCTCTTCACAATATCCCACAGATTCTCTATGGGGTTCAGGTCAGGAGAGTTGGCAGGCCAATTGAGCACAGTAATACCATGGTCAGTAAACCCAGTAAACCATTTACCAGTGGTTTTGGCACTGTGAGCAGGTGCCAGGTCATGCTGAAGAATAACATCTTCATCTCCATAAAGCTTTTCAGCAGATGGAAGCATGAAGTGCTCCAAAATCTCCTGATAGCTAGCTGCATTGACCCTGCCCTTGATAAAACACAGTGGACCAAAACCAGCAGTTTACCAGGCACCCCAGACCATCACTGACTGTGGGTACTTGACACTGGACTTCAGGCATTTTGGCATTTCCCTCTCCCCAGTCTTCCTCCAGACTCTGGCACCTTGATTTCCAAATGACATGTAAAAGTTGCTTTCATCCGAAAAAAGTACTTTGGACCGCTGAGCAACAGTCCAGTGTTGCTTCTCTGTAGCCCAGGTCAGGCGCCTCTGCCGCTGTTTCTGGTTCAAAAGTGGGTTCATGCTTCCATCTGCTGAAAAGCTTTATGGAGATGAAGATTTCATTTTTCAGCACGACCTGGCACCTGCTCACAGAGGCCAAAACCACTGGTAAATGGTTTACTGACCATGGTATTACTGTGCTCAATTGGCCTGCCAACTCTCCTGACCTGAACCCCATAGAGAATCTGGGGGATACTGTGAAGAAAAAGTTGAGATGCAAGACCCAACACTCTGGATGAGCTTAAGGCCGCTATCGAAGCCTCCTCGGCCTCCATAACACCTGAGCAGTGCCACAGGCTGATTGCCTCCATGCCACGCCACCTTGAAGCAGTCATTTCTACAAAAGGATTCCCGACCAAGTATTGAGTGCATAACTGAACATAATTGTTTGAAACTAAAATATATGAAAGTCTAATGTTTATCACTACACTACAGAAAATAATGAACTTTATCACAATATGCTAATTTTTTGAGAAGATCCTGTATATCTGCCCATAATTATTCATACCAATGGCAAATTTTGACTAAAAGTTACTTTTATTCAACCAGAAAGTAATTTTTGATGGGAAATGACATAGGTGTCTCAAAATATAATAAGACGATGTACAAAAGGCATTATTGTGGGAAGAAAAAACATTCTCAGTTTTTATTTACATTTGAGCAAAAAGTGTCCAAAATTGTTCATACCCTTCACAAACTGTCACAGTCTTTAGGAGAATCCAAAGCTCTATACCATTCCAAATAGTCCAAGCGGTTTAAAGCATCCTAATTACCCGGATTAATTGGGAACAGCTGTTTTAATCAATTCAACAGGTGAAAAAAAGCAGCTCTCTGCAGTTGGTTTGTGGACAGTCATGGCTAAGACAAAGGAGCTCAGTGCGGACCTACGGCTGAGCATTTTGACTGCTCACAAATCAAGAAAGGACTACAAGGCCATTTGTAAATGTTTTCCAGTTCCCGTGGCCACAGTGCAAAGTATTATTAAAAAATACAAGATGTTCCACACTGTGTGGCCAGGAGGATAGTGAGAAAAAAAATCCAAGGATCACCACCAAGGCCATCCTGGTGAATCTGGGCTCTGCTGGCGGCAATGTCTTAAGGCATACAGTCCAACGGACACTGCACGCTGCTGGGTTCCACGGATGCAGACCAAACAGGTCGCCACTTCTCCAGATAAGTCACACAAAAGCTCGCTTGGCCTATGCAAATGCTCATCTGGACAAAGAAGAAGACTTCTGGTCTTCTGCGAAACAAAAATTGATTGTTTCCTTCATTTGGCGTAAAAAAGGAGAAGCCTTTAGCAAACTTACCAGAATTGCTAAATGTCATTACCTCATGAGGTAAATTACATCACATGGGGTAATTTGTTTGATAACCCTACCAGAATTTAGGCCAATGTCTGTCAACAAATTACACATTTCCAAAGTGTAGTTTATCTTGCCCTGAAAGCTGGCATTGCATTTTATTATTTTTCTGTTATAACTGCTTTTCATTATATATTAAAATCCTCTAATGAGCTATTCAGAACTGTGTGTGTGCCTGAAGCAGAGACAGTTTCTTAGAGAGTGTTTGTTTACATTCCAGTGTTGATACATTTGTATTTAACAAGTAACAACGATACTGTTATCTCCAGGTTGGATGCGGATTTGAATCTGAATAGCAGGACAAAGTGCTTTGTTTAACCATTTCAGTGATGTTCTGCTGCAATTTTTTTCTGGGATAGTAGCTTTAAAGCTGTGAGGAATTTTTTAGAATTAGAAATGCTGCCTTTCAGACCACTTTAGAGCAAACCTGAAGTGAAAATAAACAGCGAAGAAATAAAACATTAGTGGCAAAGCAAAGAGTCTCATATTGTTTCCAGTACGGAGGGAATTTTTTTTTTTTTTTTAAAACTTCAGTTATCTATGCAAAAGAGCTTCTCTAATCTATTGGACCCACTAGGTCCAATCCACTCCTGTTTTCTGAAGCACTAAAACAGCTAAAAAAAAAACAGTGAGAAATAGCTTGAGATAAGGTTTCACTGCAGGAAAGTTCAAGGAGTTATTATGTCTGCTTTGTTGTATAGTTTAAAAGACAGAGTGTGGTTTTAAAACTACAACTTCCTATATCTATACATTGCTGTAAATTGGTATGTAGCTCCGCCCTCCCACTGAGGCTTAGCCTAGGCTATTATGCAGAATCCCCCCCCCCCCCCCCCCCTCGCACACACACACACCACACCCAAGTATTCTGGGAAACCAGATTTCTTTTCCACTGTCTTTAGAACTCTGAGTAAACTAACATACCGCAGTAATTGCCTGCCAGGACTAAAGATGTGATAAATTTCAGAAAGTAAATCAGGGAGAGAAGTTTTTACAATGGGCAAACACTGACTAAATCGTTTATAATTTCATATTGTTTCTCTTTAGTATGACAATATTAATAAGCTGTTGAATGCCAGCTTGGCCACATGGCAATGAATAAACTGACCACTTTCTGTGGCCAGAGAGGCGGGTATGTGCCTTCCTCAATATTATACTTCACCAGGTTTGTTGGTGGCGGTGGCCGGGTCAGCAGAGGGTCAGAACCTTAAAGCGGATCCGAGATGAAAAACTAACTATAACAATTAACTTGTCTACATATCTTATCTAAAGTTTAGATAGTTTACACAGCAAATCTAGCTGCAAACAGCAAAAGTTTATGATTATTTATTCCTGTGATACAATGAGGGCAGCCATGTTCTGTTTGTGATCATTACACAGGAAGCTGCTCTGTATCTCCAGCCCTTAGTTCACTTCCCTCTCCTCCTCCCTCCTCCCCTGTGCCTCTAAAATATCTGGCTAGTAATCTCCTCCTCCTGCCCAGACTGAGCTCCCATAAGCCCTTGTTACTAAGGCTAAAAGTGCCAAGGCTTTCTGGAGAAGCTGTGGGCGAGGCTTGTTTAGTTTATAGGGAATTAGAGTATTATAGGAATGCCCTATAAACTATATGAAAGGAACACAATTATGCAATGAATCTCTGATCCACTTTAATATGCTCCAATTAGCGTGTAATGCCTGATGAATTGGAGAGAGGGGCACACGATGATGTATTGGGGAGAGGGATGCACAAATCACCATCATTTCTTTTCAGGAAATTCCTATAAGCCTAGTAACGTCTCTGTTATTCACCCTGCACAGGTTTATCATAAAAGCTCCTCCGGCGGCACCCAGAAAGGACCAGCGTCTCCCTAACGTCATCATCAATGAGAAGAGGAACATCAGGGCCTCTGCACATCAGGTCAAGGAGCTCCCGTTTAACAGCCGAACGCACTTCGAGAGCAGCATCCGCGCCCCGGTGGGCCACACGTGAAACACTGAGAGGGCCGTCCAGAAGCTTACCGCTCCGTGGGTGATCACCAAGACGGGACACATCATCGAGCCAATCACACATGACGTCTTCCAGCAGCACGCCAAGGTCAGGAAGCCAGACATGGAACTCAGCCAATCAAAAAGCAGCCAAGACAGAAAGGAAGCCAAAGGCAGACAAGGCAGAAAGGAAGCCAAAGGCAGAAAAGGCAGAGAGGACTCTGGGAAGAGGAGGCGGAAGCTCTGAGCTGTGGCGGGACACGAGAAGGCTACACAGAGCAGAGCGAATGTCCTCTCAGACCGTCGTGTATAAAGGACTGCAGTATTTTTTTGTCTTTTCTCAGTAGTCTGGACTGCTGTGGATTTTGTATACTGATCTATAAATCTATTGTTACAGCTGGGAAAAAAAAAAAAAAGGAGAAGCCTTCAACCCAAAGAACATCGTCCCCACTGTCAAACATGGTGGTAGGAACCTAATACTTTTGGGTTGTTTTTTTCAGCCAATGGATCACGGAACCAGGGGTGCTCATCAGGACTCTCGAATGCGAATTTATCCGAAAATTCGGGTAGATTTTCAGGGTTGCCGAAGGCGGAGCGTAACCCGAAGTTAGCGTAATCGAATGCGAAGGTTCCCGAATTATGCGCACTAGAATTCGGCCGGATGACATGGTGGGTTCGGCTTCGGTATTTGGGGATGACGTCATTGGGCCAATCAGAAGTCCTCCAGCCGAAGCCCTGGCAACCCTAGCAACCAATCAGTGGAGGGGAGACTGGCCCTCCCCTCCTCTATATAAGGCGGCGGCCATGTTGCGGAGCCCATCCTTGCATGTGACTGAGCGGTACTGAGCGATTCTCCAGTGCTGCTGCGTGTCTAGCAAGTGCATTTCTTGTGCTAAACCAAGTGTTTTGCTTCCTAATCGCCTCCTAAACACTTACATTGTACTCTTTAATTGATAGCTAGTAATGTGATTGTTTGTAGTCAGCTAGTATATACTGTATACTGTGCTAGGCTAGTGTTAGTCTGTGTGCAGGCTAGGCCTGCTAGCCTAGGGCAGCCTTAGCCTACTACTAGCTTAGGTAGGTTAGGGATTATAGTTAGTTAGTTTTATACTAGTTAAGTTAATTTGTACTGCTGTAGTCTGTTAGTTTATAGCTTCAGTACTGTAATGATTCGCTCAGCTGCCTGCGCAGGCAGGCAGCTTTTTGACCACTGTTCAGGTCTGCATTCTGCAGGTCTCTGGAAGAGAGACCTTTTGTCAGTTTTGCAGCTTGCTGCTGCTGGGGAATTTGCATACATTGGTCATGCAAATTTCCTAGCCACATCCTCTGGAGGTTTGTACTATAAATACCATGTGATATCACAGACCTGCGCTGGTCATAAGGGTTAGTCCTGTGAAACACTCCTGGAGTGTCAGCCTTGCTCATTGTTTAAAGATTAGCTTAGAGTAATTCCTGGGACTGCACTAGGCCGGTTCCCTAGTGCAGTTAGGATTGCATATCTGTTTGTTTGTCTGTTGCGATTGTCCTTTCCCAGCGGTAGTCGACAGGAAATCGTTCTGTGTGTCTGGGTGCTAACCGGAACAGCGGTTGTTACTGGTAGCCCCTTCTGATCTGTCTTGCCTGGATCGCACTCACCTTGCGCTAGTGCTGTGGATCCTTCTGGTCTGCAACTCTCTTGCTGTACTTGGATCGCACTTGCTCTGGCGGAAAGAGCAGTGGATCCAGCTCGCTCTGTTTCTATACTTGGATCGCACTCACTCTGGCGGAAAGAGCAGTGGATCGCATCTCTCACTTATTCCTGTTTTCGTGTATCTGTCTTGTCTGCTATGAACGCTTGCTGGAGGCTCGGTGAGGTAACCGTTAAGCAAGCGCTCGCGTCTTCTGTTCCATGTTTGTCTGTCGGTGGTTAGTTAGGCGTGCTTGTCTCTGTTGTGCTTAACACGCGGAGACCGCGCAGAAAACGCGTTCGCTGTTGCGAATGAGTGCAGTGTTCGCGTTTAGTTAGCGTTTGTTATTTTCCTTATCTTCTCATTGTATGATTTGCTGTGCCTTTGCTACTCTCGTGCTCTGCCTTGCTGTAGCCTCGTGTCACCTCTGGCAATCGCCTCCCTCGCAATTGCATTCCTATTTCATATCTGCGGTTGTGTATGCACCGTCGCGGGTTGGCGACTAGTTTGGTGCACACACATACAATCTGTCCCTTTGCTCAATCTCATTCGCAATCGCTTCTCAGGCGATTGCGTTCTCACTCGGTTGCCTTTGTTGTGTGTCCACCATCGCAGGTTGGCGACTAGATTGGTGCACACACATACATTCCTCCTCTGTGCTTATTCTGTCTTGTGTCTGTTAGCAATCGCCATCTCCTGCGATTGCCTTCTTACCTTATCTTCATGGTTGTGTGTTCATCGTCGCAGGGTGGCGACTAGATTGGTGGACACGCATACCCTCTGTCACTTTGCTCTCTCTCTTTCAGGGCTATCTTGCCCTGCGTTTCTTCCCTTCGTACAATTCCTGTCTGGCGTCTGTGGCAGGGCAGAGGAGCTGTTCCTCTGCACTCCACAGCTGCACCTGTCGACAGGAATTTCCCTCTACAGGTGCATTGCACCTTTTGCTGGGTTCCCTCAAATCGTACGCTTGTGGAAGATTTCCGCAGTGTCAGCGCACGTCTTGTGCGCTGATCACGGAGAGAATTCCACAATCGTTACAATTACTTAATAGTTACTGACTGTCACAGATCACAACGGATGCTTACGGGCCTGTACACTGTCATCTGCCTGACCCTATTGATTGATTGCGTCTGACCGTGTGTGACCGACTTTAATTGTCACTCACTGTCTCCCACACGACTTGTATATTGTGTAGTACGCTAGGGATTTATAGTTACTTACTTGCGTACTGTCTACCACTACCACTACTACTACTCGTTCAGTTAATTTCTACTGTTTATTAGCTTCTGTACTTACTTCACAGGCCAGCATCCGTTGTGATTTATGACAGTCATCTGCCCGGCCCTATTGATTGATTGCGTCTGACCGTGTGTGACCGACTTTAATTGTCACTCACTGTCTGCCACACGACTTAGTTATTGTGTAGTACGCTAGGGATTTATAGTTACTTGCGTACTACCACTACCACTACTACTACTCGTTCAGTTAATTTCTACTGTTAGTCTGTGAGTTTATTAGTTTCTGCACTGTGTAAATAATAGTTACTTCACAGGCCAGCATCCGTTGTGATCTGTGACAGTCATCTGCCCGGCCCTATTGATTGACTGCGTCTGACCGTGTGTGACTGACTTCAATTGTCACTGTTCGTCACACGAGTTAGTTAGTACTGTAGACTACACTACTGTTAGTAGTACTAGTAGTAGTACTACTATTTAAAAAAAAAATTAAAAAAAAATTCATTTTTTGTTTTCACTCAACACCAACCCAGACTTTATTAAAGTTTACACACTTTCCCGCCCTTTTGTACACATATATTTTTTTTATTTATTGTATTTCTATATTATTGCACAATGACTGGCAGAGGTAGAGGGCGAGGCACCAGCAGGAGAGGCAGCACCATTGCAGCAGCCACTGGCAGCACCAGCAGGTCTGTGACTGGTCCGCCACCAGCCACTGACCGCAGAGTTGTGGAGGAGGGAGCAGAGGTGCAACAGCAGCGTGTTGCGCCCATCTTTGAGACGGGTCATCGCCCCGGCCCATTGCAGAGAGTGAGGCAAAGGCTGTGGTGGAAATGATGGTTGAGCAGCAAGCCACCGTTTCCAGCCAGACCTCCAGCGCCAGCGAGACCAGTGCCACCACCAGCACTCTGGTCCGCAGCAGGCCTCCACCACCGCTTGAGGTCACGGTGACCCTAGCGACCAGCCTGCCCTCACTGAGCTCGCTCCTCACCCCAGGGACTGCGAGCGTTTACAGGGATGTGGTTGCCCAGTTTGACGAGGAGATGACGGGGCATGCAAGGAGGAGGAGGAGTATGAGGTGCAGAAGTTTGTTGTTGGCACTGTGGAGGAGGAGCGTGATGCAGGGGATGTTGGGGAAGAGGAGTTGGTTGAGGCGGGCTTAGAGGAGATGTTTGGGGATGATGATGATGATGTGCAGCTGGATCCTTCCTATGTGCCAACAGTACCATCAACACACTTGCTTGAAGGCAGCTCGTCATCGGAGGAGGCGGCGTCTCTGGCGCAGAGGCGCAGCAGCAGCAAGGCGACCAGCACAGGGCGTGGAAGGCAGGAGCCACAGCCTGCTGTTTCACCTGCTACCACCACCCACAGAAAACCTTCTTCAAGCAAACCGAAAAAACCCAACCCTCCAAAGGAAAACAAAATCCCCAGCCCTCAAGCTCGAAGAGCAAGTTGAAGTCCCCAGTCTGGTGGTTCTTCAGAAAGTGCGAAGTGGACAAGACCCGTGCAATTTTCAAGAGTTGCGGTGTCAGTCTCAGCAGAGGTCGTGATCTCAAGTTGGGTACCTCGTGCCTGCAGACCCACTTACAGACCACACATTTTGAGGACTTTCGTGAGTTTGAGAAGCTGAAGGGCAGTGCCGCAGGCAGTGGTCAGAGCCAGACAGCCACTGCACAGACTTCAGCAGCAGCAGCATCCCACCCTCCTGCCTATCCAGCAGTAGCAGCAGGAGCACAGCAACAACTCACTGTCCCCCCCCGGGCAGCCAGTCCTCAGTGGCCTCATCAGCTCCCTCCACAGTGGCCTCCTCTTCCTCCTGTGCAGGCAAACGCCACCAGACCCTGCTCAGCGCGTCGTTCCCCGGTGTCACCAAGGTGCTGCCTCCCACCAACAGGCACATCCGGGTGGTGAACGGGTTGCTTGCCCGGGCCATGTGCTCCCTGCCATATTTCTTTGTGCAGGAGGGGAGTGACATGAGAGCTCTGCTGCAGGTTGGGATCCTGAAGTGGCAAGTCCCCAGCCGCCACTATTTTTCTCGCACGGCGATCCCAGCACTGCACCGCTTTGCCAAGGTTGAACGTGAGACGCGTGCTCAATCACGCCGTGAGTGCGCGGATCCACATAACTGTGGATTCGTGGAGCAGCCGTTTTGGGGCAGACCGCTATCTGTCCTTTACGGGCTACTGGGTCAGCCTGGTGGAAAGCCCGAGCGAGGAAGCAGCAGTTTCATCCTTGGGCGCATCAGTGGCAGCAGCGGCACCAGTCGCCCACTATGTGATGCCACCACGCGGGGTCAGGGGAGAAGCAGCAGCTCCCGCCGGCAAGCGAACCCACCTCAACAGCAGTGTGAAGGCCCGCCATTGCCAAGCGCTGATGGAGATGGTCAGCCTTGGGAAGACCCAACTGATGGCAGCCAACGTCCTTCTCAAACTCAGGGAGCAGGAGAAGACGTGGCTGGCCCCCAGAGGCCTCCGAGTCGGATTGGTGGTGTCTGACAATGCTGCCAACCTGCTGGCTGCCATCAGCAGGGGAGACTTGGCCCACATCCCCTGCTTGGCCCACGTTCTCAACCTGGTGGTGCACCTACCAGGGGATGGAGGAGCTGTTAGAAGCGGCGCGGAAAATTGTGCGCACTTTCTGCCGCTCATCTGCTTGGATTTGGGAGAGGAGGCCCTGAACCAGCTGGAACAGAAGCTGCCTGCGCAGTCCACTGCTGTGCAGGTATTTTGGTCCCTGGAGGAGGATAAGGAGGAGTTGGAGGTGCTGGACGTTGCTGCTGAGAGGGAACAGTGGAGCGCAGCAGCAGTGGTGCAAGGGTGGAGAGAGGAGGAAGAGGCTCAGGGGCCAGAGGAGCAGGAGGACGCTGACCCTGATGTCTCTGCTGGACGGACCACCCTGTTCCCCATGGCAGCGCACATGCTGCGCTGCCTGCGCACAGACCCCAGGGTCAAGCAGATGCAAGAGAGGGAGGCATAAGCATGATCCTGGACCCATGGCTGAGGGGGAGGTGGGCACAGTTTTTGCCTACTAGAGACCGTGAGCAGCGAACAAGGGAGTTGCAGGACATCCTTGTTCGGCCATTAGAGGAAGCCTTCCCCCAGCCTTCCACCCCCTCTGTCCCTGTCCAGCCAGCACAGCAGCCGGTGCCTGCAGCCAGCAGCAGCGTCAGGCGCCCAGGAGACCTGCTGTCATTGACTAAGGCGTTCTACATGATGGTAGAGCGAGGAGGTGCGTCACAGTCACAGCCAGTGCATGACCCGGATGGTGGCCGACTACATGGAGTCCTTCAGTGGGCTTGACACCGACAGCGAGGAGCCTGTGGACCCCATGGAGTACTGAGTGGAGTGCTTGCACATCTGGAGTGAGCTGGCGTGGTACACCCTGGAAGTTCTGTCTTGCCCCCCTTGCAGCGTGCTGTTTGAGGGGTGCTTCAGTGCAGCCGGTGGCGTGGTCATCGAAGCGCTCTCGTCTGTCCACAGAGGGCATGGACAGACTGACATTTTTGAAGATCAACCAGGCCTGGATTGAAGGCACGTTCCAGGCACCTGTTGTCGGTGACAGGAGGACATGAGGTGCCTGGGAATTATTGTTTGACATCAACCTTCAGTCCCTGGGTCCTGATAATTTGGCCTGTTTTTTCTTTACTTGCTGTGGTACTAAAGCTAGGTACCATGGCCCGTGACATGCCTGCTGCTGCCACATGTCACACCTCCTCCTTCTGCTGTATTTATTTATTTATGTATTTATTTATTGTATTTATAAAGCGCCAACATATTAATCAGTGCTGATTTTCATCCTCCTGCTGTCCACAGAATACATTGCCTGCTGCCATATGTCACTCCTCCTCCTCCTGCTGCTGCTGTATTTATTTATTGTATTTATTGTATTTATAAAGCGCTAACATATTATGTAGCGCTGATTTTCATCCCCCTGCTGTCTGTGTTCCCACCGCTAGGGTCCACAGAATACATTGCCTGCTGCCAAACGTCACTCCTCCTCTTCCTCCTCCTCCTGCTGCTGCTGTATTTATTTATTTATTTATTCATTGTATTTATAAAGCGCCAACATATTACGCATCACTGATTTTCATCCCCCTGCTGTCTGTGTTCCCACCGCTAGGGTCCACAGAATACATTGCCTGCTGCCAAACATCACTCCTCCTCCTGCTGCTGCTGTATTTATTTATTGTATTTATAAAGCGCCAACATATTACGCATCGCTGATTTTCATCCTCCTGCTGTCTGTGTTCCCACCGCTAGGGTCCACAGAATACATTTCCTGCTGCCATACATCACTCCTCCTGCTGTATTTATCCTCCTGCTGTCTGTGTTCCCACCGCCAGGGTCCACAGAATACATTGCCTGCTGCCAAACGTCACTCCTCCTCCTCCTGCTGTATTTATCCTCCTGCTGTCTGTGTTCCCACCACCAGGGTCCACAGAATTATGCGCTGCTGCCATGCGCCACTAGCTCTATTATGCCACTACAATAGCTATATACTGTGGGAAAAAAAATATTCTGAGGTGTCTGGGTTGAAAACTGTGCTGTCCCAGTTGTGCATTGGACACAATGTGGGCTTCACGACTGCATGTCCGGAACCTCCTGATGTTGGTGTTTATTTACAGCCGTGGCACCAATGCTAAGTACTATGGCCCCGTTACATTGCCACACATCACTCCACCTCCTGCTTCTGCTGCTGTATTTATCCTCCTGTGTTCCCACCGCCAGGGTCCACAGAATACATTGCCTGCTGCCAAACGTCACTCCTCCTCCTCCTGCTGTATTTATCCTCCTGCTGTCTGTGTTCCCAACGCCAGGGTCCACAGAATACATTGCCTGCTGGAGAAAAAACAAGAAATGCAGAAAAAAAAAGTTTTCCATCGAATTTTTTTCATTTTTTTTTAATTACACGCCTATTTAAATGTGATTTCCCTTAAAAAAAAAAAAAAAAAACCCATCCGAATTTGCGAACACTAATTTTTGGCGAATTTTGCTACCGACCACGAATTGAATTCGATCAAATTCAGTGATCGTGAACGAAATCGAATTTGCCCCGGACCCGAATTCGAATGTACTCGAATCGAATTTGGGTACATTCGAGCATGCCTGCACGGAACCTAATCACAGTAAACAGCACCATGAAAAAGAGTAATTCATGGGGATTTTAGTCTGCAGAGAAACTTGGCCTTGGCCACCAATGGACATTTCAGCATGACTATGACCCAAAACACACAACAAAAGTGGTGAAGAAATGGTTAGCAGACAACAACATTAACGTTTTGGAGTGGTCCAGCCAGAGTCCTGTCTTGAATCCAATTGAGAATCTGTGGAGGGAGCTGAAGATCAAAGTGATGGCAGGAAGATCCTCCAACCTAAAATATTTGGAGCTCATTGCTAAAGATGAATGGGCAAACATTTTTTAAAGTGTAACTGTCGGGCACAAAATCAAAAATCGATGCTTTATTTTTATCTGGTAAACAAGTAATACGGATGCTAACCAGGCAATCCAAAAGTTAAAATCTCTATTACTTTTCTTGTGTATAAATGATCATTCCCCAGTTTACCTTACTCTTATTTGGTACGTTGCCGCACAAAGGAAGTTGCAGGACATGCTGGATTGTCTTTTTTTGCTTCTTTATTTCCCCTCAGACTTAACTAATGTACAGAATCAAAAAAAGACAACCCAGAATGCCCTGCAACTTCCTTTGTGCAGCAACATACCAAAAAAAGAGTCGGGTAAACTGGTCAATGATCATTAATAAACAAGAAAAGTAATAGAGAGTTTAACTTTTGGATTGCCTGGTTAGCATCCGTATTACTTGTTTACCAGATAAAAATAAAGAATTGATTTTTGATTTTATGCCCGACAGTTACACTTTAAGTTTATTCATACATTTAATTAATTAAAAAAGTATTTTATTTATATGCGGAATGTCTACCAGGCTTTTATTCTGGCATATTTTGGTGAGTTATGACTTAAGAATTGGAGGCCTAAAATTATTTTTTAAAAAATGTACCGCTTTTGACTCATAACTCCAGACAGAAATGCACCGCCAAGGAGGCTAAGTATCACTTTAAGTAAGCCATTAACATGCAAATAAGTTATTATTAGGTTACCCATTAGGGAAATTATAAGAAGTATTATTTGAAGGCAAATTCATAATTTTTTTATTTAAACAAGACATCGCAGACATTTTAAAGATAGATAAAAACAGGGGCCTGATAAATTATGTTGTAGGCTATGAATATATACATTTAAAGCGGAATGAAACCCAGCATTTCTACTTTGCTCTAATAGATTATTTACAGCATATTATATACAACCAGCATTTTTTTTTTACTAGAACTGCATTCAAAGGGTTAACGCAGGCTTTAGACGCTTCCCTGCCAGCAGAGCTGGCCGCTTCCGATCTTTACATAATGTTATCTTGTGTTTAATTGTATCAAATAAGAAATGTAAACAAAGCTTTCTCTCACACTGCTAGGTCCCCTGAACAAAGTCAGACAAGCATAAATGCTTTCTGATTAAACTAGAGGATGAATAAAGCAGTTATAAATAAAATGCAAAGTCAGCTCTCAGAGTAAAATAAGTGTATTTTAGAAACGTATAATTTCTAAATGAATAATAATACTTATGCACAAAAGCAAATATGCTAACCGTATGGCATATAAAAAGTAGTAAAACATGTTTTTATTGAATATTATGTCAGGGTTTTATACCGCTTTAAATGTGCAGTGCATTTGCTTTATTAAAGCCACAATTTTTCTAAACTTAAATTTGACTTAGAAAACTATATTTGAAATATATAATTTTGGCCAAAAGTTTTAAGTTTGAAATATTGTAGATAGCATTCACAAATAGATTTTACTTGGGTAATTGTAACGTGTATATGTTAAAATAATAGATATTACCCCAATTTGAAGCTTCTAGAAACACTTACTATCTTAGTTTGTATGAAGTGTAAAATGTTCAGGTATATGGTACTAAAGAATGCCATGTAACTACCCAAGCATTTCACCAGTGTAAGTGGCCATCCGAGCCAAATTTTCTGCTGTTAGTTGCTACAGGGTGCAGTTCGATGGCTGTATAGGTTACTTTTAATATGGAGAGGCAAAATTTACATAATGAACCAAGCACTAGTTATTGGAAAGCTGGTAGTAATGTAATGTGCAGACAGTGATACCAATTATACCTCTGCTCTCCAGTTTTTTTATTCACTGAGCCTAAAAGTCAAGAATCATATGGTGGGACAGATCGATGTCTACTTTAATGGAACATTTGCTTTTTTGATTACCCTAAAGCTCTAGTGAAGTTGAGAAGTAATGGAAACAAAACAAAAGGATTTTGAGAATAGATTTAAAAATTATGATAAGTAAACGTACTACAAACTGTACAGAGTTTATTGTCTCCACTTAAAGAGACACTAAAGTAAAAAAAAATATGATATAATGATTTGTAAATACAAATCATTATATCATATTTTTTTTTACTTTACAGCTAAGAAATAAAACATTAGGAGCAGAGACTTAAGTCTAATGTTGTTTCCAGTACAGGAAGAGTTAAGAAGCTCCAGTTGTTTTCTATGCAAATTGCCATTGAGCTCCACCACTTTCAAAGTCACAGAGAGCTCTGCGTACTAAAGGTTGTTATCTGAAGTGTCTGTCAAAGTATTTTCTTTTTTCTGGAAAGAGAAGGGTTCAAAAGTTCAGACTTCTCTGAAAAAATCATTTTGAATGCTGAGTAGTGTGTAGACGGCAAGTATTAGAGAATGATGCAATGTTATACAAAACACTGTATAACTGAAAATAAAAATATGAGAATATTTTCTTTTCTACTAATTTTCTAGTAAATACCCGTACTACACAACCAATTCATTATATCATTTTTTTTTCACTTCAGTGTCTCTTTAACCACAGTTTTTATCCTTTAACGAGACACTGAAGCGAAAAAAAAAATTATGATCTAATGAATTGGTTGTGTAGTATGGATAATTACTAGAAGATCAGTAGCAATGAAAATATTCTCATATTTTTATTTTCAGTTATATAGTGTTTTTTTTTTATAACTTTGCATGCATGATTCTCTAATATTTGCAGTTTAGTTTACACACTACTCAACATTCTAAATGTTTTTACAGCGCAGTCTTGTGAACTATTGACCTGTCCTCTGGTGAGAAAAAGAAAATACAGTGACTGTCAGTTGAGATAACAAGCTTCAGAAGATGGAGCTCTCTGCGACTTTGAAAGTTATGAAACTCGATGGCTTGTTTGCATAGATAACTGGCGTTTCTTAACTCTCCCTGTACTGGAAACAATATTAGACTTACAGTATGTCTGCTCCTAATGTTTTATTTCTTAGCTGTACTACACATACAAATCATTATATCATATATATTTTTTTTTTGCTTCAGTATCTCTTTAACTCATTAAATTATAGGCTTCAAAGGACAGTTGTGATTTAGTACTGCTGTGTAATGTTTGTGCATGCCTTCTACTTCTATATACAATTTGCAAGCTGAGCAATTCCATTCTCCATTATCAATATCCCTCATTCTTTATGCAACTGTATGTACTATGCGTTGTCTATTGTAGAGTGCCACAGGAGATGTTGACACTACAGAAACTGACAACGTTAATAAGAGCTTGAAGTTCAATCCAAATATTTTGCCCAAAACTATAATTTTGGTTGGAATGGCTCTTAAGATGGCTACATATTGATGTTTCTGACTGATTCAGTCACTTTGAATAAATCTATTGCTCCATCATAATTATTTTCAATTGATAATAAACATTTATAGATTGATAAAAATATGCATACATTGAAAGCATGTGTGAGGGGCAGGAGCAGTGGGAGGTTGAAGGCCAATAGCGTTGCACTCTATCTGCCCACCGGCAGAACACAGCCGCATCATGTGGCTGGCTTTTAAATACAGCACACACCAGCCTCTACGCCACCTGATTAAGGTGCAGGAAGCGCTGAAACCAGTAGTAACTTAGAGGCATTTATGTGAGCGGTCACGCCCCCTCCTTCCACTCCTGGCAACACCGCAGCCAGCGGAATGTGGAACAGCAACGTCACATCTCCAGGTCCTGGCCAGACCGCGGCAGAGGGTTACGATCGTGGGCAGGCCACTACACACTGATTTTAAAGAAACCTAAATGTAAGTGCAATTTTATATTGCGTATCCTCATTAAAAATTTTAATGCACTATTGGAGCGCTTCTTTTTTGTTTTTTCCATACACTTCAGTACCTGGAATTCACCCAGTGAGAAACAGCTCCAAAGTGCACCAACAAAAAGGATAACACCTGTCATTTTTTGCAAAAGTGACTTTAGCCTAGCTAGTTAGCGCAGGGCATTTTTTCTATCAAGTGTTATAATGCTTTCAGTTTGATCCATGCCCAACAGATTTCCAGAAAATTCTATCAAAGCTAAGTTTGCTGAGTAGTAATGAATTAATCACTATTCCATCAAATTCCAATCAGTGCATAATCAGCTTGACACAGTAAAGGACAACTGAAGCGAGAAGGATATGGAGCCTGCCATATTTATTTCCTTTTAAGCAATACCAGTTGCCTGGCTATCCAGCTGATCCTCTGCCCCAAGTAGTTTTACCTATAGACCCTGTACAAGCATGCAGCAGTTCAGGGGTTTCTGACATTATTGTCAAATCTGACGAGATTAGGTGCATGCTTGTTGCTGGTATTAGTCAGACACTACTGCAGCCAAATAGATCAGCAGGGCTGCCAGGCAACTGGTATTGTGTAAAAGGAAATAAATATGGCAGTCTCCATATTCTTCTCACTTCAGTTGTCCTTTAAGTCATAATCAACTGTGTATGGCCAATTTAATGCTAAATATGATTTGTATTAGACCTTAAAGGAACAAATGCTAAAGGTTATTAATGTATCTGATTATTGATCTTAGAATTTTAGATTACGTGTTTCATACAGAAAGGATTATTAAGCTATGTTCTCTAATATACATTATTGACTGGCAATATTCCCTTTTTATTAAAAATCTAAAAGGGAATAAAATGCCTGGTTGTGTTATGCCATGAGCAACTTTTGGATTAGCTGTGAAAACACTGTTTTGTATGTTCTGTAGAACTATTTTCACTGTACTAGATTCAGGGGCATAACTAGAAATCGCTGTGTCCCCTGCTAAAATTTGGATGCCCCCCCCCCATGGGACCGCTCAGGGCCATTTTGGGGGACAGGAGGGGTCACAGCATGAGGGGAGAGCATTGGCCACCTACATCAGAGGGGAGGGGGGCACTCCCCCCCCCTCCTTCATCTCAGGCTCTTCACTCCGTGCTCCCCCTCCAGCATTAATAGGTGGCAGCTGCGGCGGGCAGGAAGACAGGCATACCTCCATGTGTGCCACTGCGGAGGTCCGATCTTTAAGTGCCACACGCTACTTCCTGCTAAACAGGAAGTAGTATCAGACGCTTAGAGGAACCTCTGGCATGTGGGAAAGCATGGAGGTATGTCTGTGTTCTTGTCCACCGCTGCTTTCACCTATTAATGCTGGATCTTTAGTTGGCACTGTTTATAATGAACCATGCTTGCGTCATTTTCTGTATGCCTGCAAGCACCACAGGAGGAATCATGTAATGTACTTTTATACTTTTATATAGGCAAAATGTAGTTTATAAATGCTCTAGAAATAAGTGTCTCAGTAATCTAAAAGGTTGCATGGGCCTCAGTGGTACACAAGTTGTAAAATACAAACTTCTCTTTTCCTTACACTAGAAAACGCTTTTTTCTTTTACAATTTCTAGCACAGAAATAATAACAAACAAAGCAAAAACACAAGCTTCTGTGCATTGCATTTGGAAAATTCATGAACATACTGTTCATACAACTTTTCTTTTTAAAATTTTTGTTTTTACTTACTAGCTAATAAACAAAACTTTCAAAAGTTCATTTTCAAAGTTTTAGAAATTCTCTTCCAATGAGTCTATTAAAGCTTCCACTTGGACTCCTGTGCCTGGTTCATGTTGTTTAAGTCGTTTTATTGTGTTTTTCAGGGCCTGTCGTTTGTTGCAGAACCATACACGGACAACTTCCCGGTCATAATTCAGTCTCTCTGCAATTTCTGTCATTTCCTGTCCAGAAGGGTGTGTGTTCTTCTCAAAATGGGTATTCAAGATCTCCAAGGCCTGTGGGGTGAAAGAAGTGCGCCTCTTGCGTTTTTTTGAAGGTTCACTGCCGATAAACTCTGTTAGGTTCTGCATACCTGCTCGATGGCGGGCCTCAGCCTCGGCCATCCACCTCTCAAGGACAGGCTTTATCTTCTGGGCACTTTTAGGAGTGATGTCCAGCTTTTCAAACCTGGCAGGATACAAAAGGCCAGGGTTCAGTTTGGCTGTCAGACTGCTAGCTATAGTGTTCTCTTGAGCTTCCTGTGGTAGAAAAAAGTGGCTTCTCAGGATGGTGTGTCTGAGGGGAGAATTGAAAAAGAAAAGTTTTATACTGTTGCTCTGCCAGGGTGGGACTCCCTGCCTACCTAACTAATAGACTGGCAGAGGTAGTTAACAAGGACAATATAGTCTGTATTAACACATTATACATTTGCATCATTTAATCAAGCACTTATAACAACCCGTTTTAACTTAATGTTAAGCAAAAGAAAATAATGGAAATATTATTTATTAAATGTACAAAACTGTTGTATAAAAATACGAAAAAATGCTTTTTTAATGTATTTTCTTATGTAAAATGTTATTTTCCATTTAAAAAAATATTAGCATACTAATGTATTTGTATTTAATAATGGTAATGTGACCAGCCACTTTTAGACATTTTTAACAGATTACTGATTAGATTCAATATAAAGACATAATCTGATGAAAATTTATTAAAGGATACTCGAGGTGAAAATAAACAAATTAAATAAACAATTGTATCTATGACTTTTTAAGATATTCCACAGTCTCATTTTATTTTTAAATCTGCTTTTTAAGTTTTTACTGTTTTATTGTTTTTGCTCAATTACACATTCATTGAAGTATGCCAGAGCTAAAATCTATGAACTATTGATCCTTTTTAGCTCCTTCCTGCTCTCAGAAGCCATTTTCTGCTAGGAAAGTGTTTATAGTTGTAATTTCTTATCAGCGAGGGTTACACTGTAGTCTGACCCAGTCCACAGGAACTGCCACTTACATACCTGATGGTTAACTCTTTCAGGCAGAGAAAGAAAAAAAGGAACACAGTATAGTTATTTGTGTGCTAGGCACTTTACATACACATGTCTGTCTCATCATGTCACATGTCACATGTCTTTAACCACTTAAGGACAGCACCTGGGCCCAACCGACCGCTGTCAGATCGGCTGATCTGCGGGGGGGGGGGGGGCGTGGCTATGCGGCGATCGCGTCACCCGACTTTGCAGTTATTTATTTGTAAAAAATGTTTGGAATCATGTATGATTTTTGTTCCACTTCTCACGTGTACACCACTTTGTATTGGTCTTTCACGTGGAATTCCAATAAAAGTGATTCAAGTTTGTGGCCGTAATGTGACAAAATGTGGAAAACTTCAAGGGGGCCGAATACTTTTGCAAGCCACTGTATTCTCCCCTGTAATGCACTGTATTCATCCACTGATCACCTGTCAATCACCGATCAATCACCCCGTCACCACCTGTCACTGCCACCCATCAGATCAGACACAAACCTGCCCCTTGCATCTGATCACCCACCCACATGCTCAGATCGCCCGCAGACCCACCCCTCAGATCACCTCCAAAGTGCATTGTTTACATCTGTTCTCCCCTCTATTCACCCACTGAACACCCATCAATCACCCCCTGTCACCACCTGTCACTGCTACCCATCAGATCAGACCCCTATTTGCCCCTTGGGCAACCAATCACCCGCCCACACCCTCAGAACGCCCTCAGACCCCCCCCTGATCACCTCGCCAGTAGCGTCTATTTTCCCCTCTAATCACACCCTGATCTCTTATCAATCACCCCGTCACCACCTGTCACTGCTACCCATCAGATCAGACCCTAAACTGCCCCCTGTGGGCACCCAAACACCTGCCCACACCCTTAGATCACCCTCAGAGCCCACCTGAACACCTCTCCAGTTCATTATTTACATCTGTTCTCCCCTCTAATCACCCCCTGAGACACCCATCAATCACCTCCTGTCACCCACTAGCACTCCTATCTATCAGATCAGGCCCTAATATGCCCCCTGTGGGCTTCTGATCACCCGGGAAAACCTTCACCCGCCCCACCGCAGTGACAGAATTTTTTTTTCTGATCACTGCTGGTCTCTGCGACTTAATTGTGGCTGAGACCAATCGTAATGCCACACAATACGCAACCGCCAATCCAAGAAGCTACTATGCCCAGCCTTTTCAGTGGAAACCACGCCAAGTTTCTGAACGTAACATTTTTTGGGGCCTTCTCCTAACATGGGTCTAGTCAAAAAGAATGTATTGCGGTCTTTTTGGTCTACGCACCCAATACATCACATGCCCATGTTCTCTGCTGCCATGTCCAGGTCACGATTTGAGAGCATCCTGCGCTTCCTGCACTTCAGTGCCAATACAACCTGTCATCTAAGAGGCCATCCTGCTTATGACCGGTTCCACAAAATTGGGCCCCTCATAGACCACCTGTCATCAAAATTTGCAGATGCTTATACCCCTGAACAGTCATTTTGAGGCATTCGTTTTCCAGTCTACGCCTTACGGTTTTGGGCCCCTAAAATGCCAGGGCAGTATAGGAACCCCAAGTGACCCCATTTTAGAAAGAAGACACCCCAAGGTATTCCGTATTTTTTGTCACAAGTTAGTGTAAAATGACACTTTGTGAAAAAAAGACAATAAAAATCAATTTCCGCTAACCTGTGACAAAAAATAAAATCTTCTATGAACTCACCATACTCCTAACGGAATACATTGGGGTGTCTTCTTTCTAAAATGGGGTCACTTGTGGGGTTCTTATACTGCCCTGGCATTTTAGGGGCCCTAAACCGTGAGTAGTCTAGAAACCAAATGCCTCAAAATGACCTGTGGATAGGACGTTGGGCCCCTTAGCGCACCTAGGCTGCAAAATAAGTGTCACACACAGTGTTGCCAACCGCCCGTAAATTTACGGGCAGCCCGTAATTTTTGATACAAATTAAACTGCCCGTGAATTCCATAAGGAATTCAGCAGCGTCCATAAAAGGGCGGCCAATCGGCCGCCCGCTCTGTTGCAGGAGGACAGCAGCGCAGTGGAGGGAGAGCTGTGAGCAGCGGTGGAGAAGGGGGGCAATCCCCCCCCCTTCTCTCACCTTAGTGCTCTCCCTCCCTCGCTGACCCCTCCTGAACTAAGTGCTGAGTGAGTGGCGCTTGGGAGCGGGCAGGACTTACCTTCCGTCTCGCTCCAAGCGCCGAGTAGCGGCAAATCATCCCGCGCCGGCGACGAGACGCAGGTAAGTTCCGCTCGCTGCCGCCTGCCACTGCCAGCCACTTGTCACTTAGTTTAGGAGGGGAGAGCGAGCGAGGGAGAGCACAAAGGTGAGAGAAGGGGGGGGGGGCGGGGACATTTCCTCCCTTCTCTGCCGCTGATGCCACAGCTCTCCCTCCACTGCGCTGCTCCCCTCCTGCTGGGGGGGGGGGTCACCTGGCTACCCATGGGCACATATAACCCTGGCTACATCTACTGGGCACATTTAACCCTGGCTACATCTACTGGGCACATATAACCCTGGCTACATCTACTGGGCACATATAACCCTGGCTACATCTACTGGGGACATATAACCCTGGCTACTCATGGGCACATATACCTCTGGCCACATCTACTGGGCACATATAACCCTGGCTACATCTACTGGGCACATATAACCCTGGCTACATCTACTGGGCACATATAACCCTGGCTACATCTACTGGGCTCATATAACCCTGGCTACATATACTGGGGACATATAACCCATGGCTACCCATGGGCACATATACCTCTGGCTACATCTACTGGGCACATATAACCCTGGCTACATCTACTGGGCACATATAACCCTGGCTACATCTACTGGGCTCATATAACCCTGGCTACATATACTGGGGACATATAACCCATGGCTACCCATGGGCACATATACCTCTGGCTACATCTACTGGGCACATATAACCCTGGCTACATCTACTGGGCACATATAACCCTGGCTACATCTACTGGGCACATATAACCCTGGCTACATCTACTGGGCACATATAACCCTGGCCACCCATGGGCACATATACCTCTGGCTACATATACTAGGCACATATAGCCCTGGCTACATCTACTGGGCACATATAACCCTGGCTACATCTACTGGGCACATATAACCATGGCTACATATACTGGGGACATATAACCCTGGCTACCCATGGACACATATACCTCTGGCTACATCTACTGGGCACATATAACCCTGGCTACATCTACTGGGCACATATAACCCTGGCTACATCTACTGGGCACATATAACCCTGGCTACATCTACTGGGCACATATAACCCTGGCTACATATACTGGGCACATATAACCCTGCCTACATAAACTGGGCACATATAACCCTGCCTACATATACTGCAGTGTTCTCCCCAGAACTTTTTCCAGCAGGGTGGCATGAAATAGTAGCCGGGTGGCATGAAAAAGTAACCGGGTGGAGCAATATGAGAGAATGCAGGGCTGGTGCTTCTTTGCACAACTCTGCTTATAGCATAGGAGGAGGTGAGCCATGACAGCCGGGTGCTCAGCAAAACTCGCCGGGTGGAGCACCCGGCTGAAAGAGCCTGGGGAGAACACTGTACTGGGCACATATACCCCTGCCTACATATACCGGGGACATATACCTCTGGCTACATATACTGGGCACATATACCCCTGCCTACATATACTGGGGACATATACCTCTGGCTACATATACTGGGCACATATATCTGCTGGCTACATATACTGAGGACACTGGCTGTTGGCCATTATGTGCATTTACTGGTGAAAAGCTGTCTCTTATGTGCATTTACTGGTGAAAAGCTGTCTCTTATTATGTGCATTTACTGGTGAAAAGCTGTCTCTTATTATGTGCATTTACTGGTGAAATGCTGTCTCTTATTATGTGCATTTACTGGTGCAAAGCTGTCTCTTATTATGTGCATTTACTGGTGAAAAGCTGTCTCTTATTATGTGCATTTACTGGTGAAAAGCTGTCTCTTATGTTCATTTACTGGTGAAAAGCTGTCTCTCATTACGTGCATTTACTGGTGAAAAGCTGTCTCTCATTACGTGCATTTACTGGTGAAAAACTGTCTCTCATTACGTGCATTTACTGGTGATAAGCTGTCTCTCATTACGTGCATTTACTGGTGAAGAGCTGTCTCTCATTACGTGCATTTACTGATGAAAAGCTGTCTCTCATTACGTGCATTCACTGGTGAAAAGCTGTCTGTCATTACGTGCATTTACTGGTGAAAGGCTGTCTCTTATGTGCATTTACTGGTGAAACGCTGTCTCTCATTATGTGCATTTACTTGCCATGCCCACTTTAGTCGCCGCAAATTTCCTCGAACATGTTGCCCCCTACCCATTTGACTGCCCCCTCATATGTGCCAGTCTAGAACCGGCCCTGTACCCCTGCCTACATATACTGGGCACATATACCCCTGGCTACCTGTTCTGGGGACATCTCTCCCCCTGGCTACCTGTTCTGGGGACATCTATACCCCTGGCCACCTATTCTGGGGACACCTATAGACCTGGGGCTACCTATTTTTGGGGAACCACTGCTGTCAGATTAAATGTATTTTGGGGAACTGCTGCCAGATTATGTGTATGTTGGGGGAATCGCTGCTGCCAGATTACATCTATTTTTTGGGAACCACTGCCATATTATCTGTATTTTGGAAGAACCTCTGCCAGATTACGTGGATTTTTGGTGAAATGCTGTAAGATTACATGTATTTTGGGGGAAGGGGGGGGGGGACACTATGGCAGAGCTCAAACTTCCCTGGCAGATCTTTCACAGCAATATTAAAATCATGTATATTTGGCCCCACCCATGACCACGCCCACATTGTGTTGCGTGGCCACGCCCATTTTTCCAACGCTACGCGCGGCGCAGGGGATTTTATCAGTAAAAAAAAATCTTTTGGCAGTAAAACTTTAGGTATTTGTCAGTAAAAAATAACATGAAAGGTTGGCAACACTGGTCACACATCTGGTATCGCCGTACTCAGGAGAAGTAGTATAATGTGTTTTGGAGTGTATTTTTACACATACCCATGCTGGTTGGAGAAATATCTCTGTAAATGACATTTTTTTTTATTTTTTTACACACAATTGTCCATTTACAGAGATATTTCTCCCACCCAGCATGGGTATGTGTAAAAATACACCCCAAAACACATTATACTACTTCTCCTGAGTACGGCGATACCACATGTGTGACACTTTTTTGCAGCCTAGGTGCGCTAAGGGGCCCAATGTCCTATTCACAGGTCATTTTGAAGCATTTGGTTTCTAGACTACGCCTCACGGTTTAGGGCCCCTAAAATGCCAGGGCAGTATAGGAGCCCCACAAGTGATCCCATTTTAGAAAGAAGACACCCCAAGGTATTTCGTTAGTTGTATGGTGAGTTCATAGCAGATTTTATTTTTTGTCACAAGTTAGTGGAAAATGACACTTTGTGAAAAAAAAACAATAAAAATCAATTTCCGCTAACTTGTGACAAAAAATAAAATCTTTTATGGACTCACCATACTCCTAATGGAATACCTTGGGGTGTCTTCTTTCTAAAATGGAGTCACTTGTGGGTTTCCTATACAGCCCTGGCATTTTAGGGGCCCGAAAGCGTGAGGAGTGGTCTAGAAACCAAATGCCTCAAAATGACCTGTGAAATCCTAAAGGTACTCATTGGACGTTGGGCCCCTTAGTGCACCTAGGCTGCAAAAAAGTGTCACACATTTGGTATCACCGTACTCAGGAGAAGTAGTATAATGTGTTTTGGGGTGTATTTTTACACATACACATGGGAGAAATAGCTCTGTAAATGGACAATTGTGTGTAAAAAATCAAAAAATTGTCATTTACAGAGATATTTCTCCCAGTGAGGACACCACCAGCCCTAGAGAAAACATTCTGTGCAAAATTGGCTTTGTGGAAGAGTCTGAGATGCTGACAGTAATTGTTGGGGGGGAGCCCATCCATGATGTGTCAGCAGAAGAGGAGTTTGAGGCGCGCTCATCATCCCAGCAGTTGTTTGAGGAGGGGGGGTTTGATGTTGATGATGAGGTGAAGGACCCAGACTACCAGCGACTGGAGGGGGATGTCAGCTCTGACTCTGAGGAGGAGGATTCGGTGGATCCTGACATGCAGGATCAGCATTGCAGGGATTGGCAGGAGCAGCAGTGGGCATGGAATGCGTGACCCACAGCCTGCTGCTCCATCTGCCAGTGGCATTACTACCACCAGCCGTACCACTCAACTCCAAGCCCCAACCACCACTGGGAGAAAATCAGCATCAGCATCCCATTCTGATCGACGTAAGGGCAAACTGCAATCCCCAATTAGAGATGTTGCAAACGGTTCGCCTGCTTTGGGGGTTCGTGTTCGCCTGCACCAGGCGAACTTTTGCGGAAGTTCGATTCGCCCCATAATGCACTATGAGGGTCAACTTTGACCCTCTGCATCACAGTCAGCAGGCACATTGAAGCCATTCAGGCTACACTAAGCCCTGGAGCCCCACCCCCCCTTATATAAGGCAGGCTGCGGCGGCCATTAGCCTCACTCGTGTACCTGCTAGAGACAGACTAGGGACAGCTGCTTGCAGACTTGTTCTTCTAGGGACAGATTAGTTAGGTTCTTGGCTGCTTATCTTGCTCCTGGCTGATTGTTATTGCTTTTATAGCACCCCTCAATAGCTCTTTTCAGAGCTCATCCTGTACTTTTTTTTTCTGTGTGTCAAACTGACACTTTTGTTGCATGCACAGCCTTGCTAATTGATAGTGTGTGTGTCACTGCCAGCAGCCCAGCACATTCAGTGACTACCTGTGTGTGTGACAGGGAGCTGCACATTGTACTACCCAGTACTGCATATACCCAGTAGTGTTGGGCGAACATCTAGATGTTCGGGTTCGGGCCGAACAGGCCGAACATGGCCGCGATGTTCGGGTGTTCGAGCCGAACTCCGAACATAATGGAAGTCAATGGGGACCCGAACTTTAGTGCTTTGTAAAGCCTCCTTACATGCTACATACCCCAAATTTACAGGGTATGTGCATCTTGGGAGTGGGTACAAGAGGAAATTTTTTTTTAGCAAAAAGAGCTTATAGTTTTTGAGAAAATCGATTTTAAAGTTTCAAAGGGAAAACTGTCTTTTAAATGCGGGAAATGTCTGTTTTCTTTGCACAGGTAACATGCTTTTTGTCGGCATGCAGTCATAAATGTAATACAGACAAGAGGTTCCAGGAAAAGGGACCGGTAACGCTAACCCAGCAGCAGCACACGTGATGGAACAGGAGGAGGGCGGCGCAGGAGGAGAAGGCCACGCTTTGAGACACAACAACCCAGGCCTTGCATGAGGACAAGAAGCGTGCGGATAGCAATTTGCATTTTGTCGCCATGCAGTCATAAATGTAATACAGATGAGAGGTTCAATAAACAGGGACCGGAAACGCTAACCCATCACAGATGTTCATTGTTCATGTTACTTGGTTGGGGTCTGGGAGTGTTGCGTAGTCGTTTCCAATCCAGGATTGATTCATTTTAATTTGAGTCAGACGGTCTGCATTTTCTGTGGAGAGGCGGATACGCCGATCTGTGACGATGCCTCCGGCAGCACTAAACCAGCGTTCCGACATAACGCTGGCTGCCGGGCAAGCCAGCACCTCTATTGCGTACATTGCCAGTTCGTGCCAGGTGTCTAGCTTCGATACCCAATAGTTGAAGGGTGCAGATGGATTGTTCAACACAGCTATGCCATCTGACATGTAGTCCTTGACCATCTTCTAAAGGCGATCGGTGTTGGAGGTGGATCTGCACGCTTGCTGTTCTGTGTGCTGCTGCATGGGTGTCAGAAAATGTTCCCACTCCAAGGACACTGCCGATACCATTCCCTTTTGGGCGCTAGCTGCGGCTTGTGTTGTTTGCTGCCCTCCTGGTCGTCCTGGGTTTGCGGAAGTCAGTCTGTCGGCGTACAACTGGCTAGAGGAGGGGGAGGATGTCAATCTCCTCTCTAAAGTCTCCACAAGGGCCTGCTGGTATTCTTCCTTTTTGACCTGTCTGACTCTTTCTTCAAGCAGTTTTGGAACATTGTGTTTGTACCGTGGATCCAGAAGGGTATAAACCCAGTAATTGGTGTTGTCCAGAATGCGCACAATGCGTGGGTCGCGTTCAATGCAGTCCTAGGCCGAAAAGGTCATAGCCTAGGGTCACAAAAACCTGTTTATTTGGGCAATTTCAATGGTAGTGATGCTGACGTACATAAATCTCAGCCATGGCCGTTAGCAACGTCTGAATTGCAGGTAGAAGACATATTGTTGTTGTTGTTGACTTGGATTCCAAAGATGGGGTCCCTACATCTCTGCAAACCAGAGTTACAGGGCTCCAAAATTGGTAAAATCCCCCATAGGCTTTCATTGGGCCTACTATTTACCGTTCCAAAATCTCACACCATTTCAAAGGGCAATGGCTCAGCAGTGGCAAAACTCACCAGTCATGATCCCCCTAAGAGTCCCTACAATGCTAGAAAATTTGGTACTGCTGAGCCATTGCCCTTTGAAAAGATGTGAGATTTTGGAAAGTGAAATAGGGAGGCAATGAAAGCCTATGGGGGATTTTACCAATTTTGCACCCCTGTAACTCTGGTTTGCAGAGATGTAGGGACCCCATCTTTGGAATCCAAGTCTAACAATATGTCTTCTACCTGCATGAGACATTTCGTGAAATTCAGACGTTGCTAACGGCCATGGCTGAGATTTATGTACGTCAGCATCACTACCATTGAAATAGCCCAAATAAACAGGTTTTTGTGACCCTAGGCTATGACCTCTTCGGCCTAGGGGTCCAAAACTCACCAGTTATAATCCCCCTAACAGTTCCTACAATGCTAGAAAATTTGCCACTGCTGAGCAATTGCCCTTTGAAAAGATGTGAGATTTTGGAACTGTAAATAGGAGGCCCAATGAAAGCCTATGGGGGATTTTACCAAATTTTGAGCCCTGTAACTCTGGTTTGCAGAGATGTAGGGAACCCATCTTTGGAGCCCAAGTCTAACAATATGTCTTCTACCTGCATGAGACATTTCGTGAGATTCAGACGTTGCTAATGGCCATTGCTGCGATTTATGTACGTCAGACTCGCCACCATTGAAATTGCCCAAATAAACAGGTTTTTGTGACCCTAGGCTATGACCTCTTCGGCCTAGGGGCCCAAAACTCACCAGTCATGTTCCCCCTAAGAATCCCTACAATGCTAGAAAATTTGCCACTGCTGAGCAATTGCCCTTTGAAAAGATGTGAGATTTTGGAAAGTGAAATAGGGAGGCAATGAAAGCCTTTGGGGGATTTTACCAATTTTGGACCCCTGTAACTCTGGTTTGCAGAGATGTAGGGACCCCATCTTTGGAATCTAAGTCTAACAATATGTCTTCTACCTGCAATTCAGACGTTGCTAACGGCCATGGCTGAGATTTATGTACGTCAGCATCACTACCATTGAAATTGCCCAAATAAACAGGTTTTTGTGACCCTAGGCTATGACCTCATTGGACTGCATTGAATGCAGCCCACGTGTTGTGCGCATTCTGGACAACACCAGTTACTGGGTTTATACCCTTCTGGATCCACGGTACAAACACAATGTTCCAAAACTGTTACAGTTACTGTTACAGTTCCAAAATCTCACATCTTTTCAAAGGGCAATTGCTCAGCAGTGGCAAATTTTCTAGCATTGTAGGAACTGTTAGGGGGATTATAACTGGTGAGTTTCGGACCCCTAGGCCGAAGAGGTCATAGCCTAGGGTCACAAAAACCTGTTTATTTGGGCTATTTCAATGGAAGTGATGCTGACGTACATAAATCTCAGCCATGGCCGTTAGCAACGTCTGAATTTCACAAAATGTCTCATGCAGGTAGAAGACATATTGTTAGACTTGGATTCCAAAGATGGGGTCCCTACATCTCTGCAAACCAGAGTTACAGGGGTGCAAAATTGGTAAAATCCCCCATAGGCTTTCATTGCCTCCCTATTTCACTTTCCAAAATCTCACATCTTTTCAAAGGGCAATGGCTCCGCAGTACCAAATTTTCTAGCATTGTAGGGACTCTTAGGGGGATCATGACTGGTGAGTTTTGCCACTGCTGAGCCATTGCCCTTTGAAATGGTGTGAGATTTTGGAACGGTAAATAGTAGGCCCAATGAAAGCCTATGGGGGATTTTACCAATTTTGGAGCCCTGTAACTCTGGTTTGCAGAGATGTAGGGACCCCATCTTTGGAATCCAAGTCAACAACAACAACAATATGTCTTCTACCTGCAATTCAGACGTTGCTAACGGCCATGGCTGAGATTTATGTACGTCAGCATCACTACCATTGAAATTGCCCAAATAAACAGGTTTTTGTGACCCTAGGCTATGACCTCTTCGGCCTAGGACTGCATTGAATGCGACCCACGCATTGTGCGCATTCTGGACAACACCAATTACTGGGTTTATACCCTTCTGGATCCACGGTACAAACACAATGTTCCAAAACTGCTTGAAGAAAGAGTCAGACAGGTCAAAATGGAAGAATACCAGCAGGCCCTTGTGGAGACTTTAGAGAGGAGATTGACATCCTCCCCCTCCTCTAGCCAGTTGTACGCCGACAGACTGACTTCCGCAAACCCAGGACGACCAGGAGGGCAGCAAACAACACAAGCCGCAGCTAGCGCCCAAAAGGGAATGGTATCGGCAGTGTCCTTGGAGTGGGAACATTTTCTGACACCCATGCAGCAGCACACAGAACAGCAAGCGTGCAGATCCACCTCCAACACCGATCGCCTTGAGAAAATGGTCAAGGACTACATGTCAGATGGCATAGCTGTGTTGAACAATCCATCTGCACCCTTCAACTATTGGGTATCGAAGCTAGACACCTGGCACGAACTGGCAATGTACGCAATAGAGGTGCTGGCTTGCCCGGCAGCCAGCGTTATGTCGGAACGCTGTTTCAGTGCTGCCGGAGGCATCGTCACAGATTGGCGTATCCGCCTCTCCACAGAAAATGCAGACCGTCTGACTCAAATTAAAATGAATCAATCCTGGATTGGAAACGACTACGCAACACTCCCGGACCCCAACCAAATAACATGAACAATGAACATCTGTGATGGGTTAGCGTTTCCGGTCCCTGTTTATTGAACCTCTCATCTGTATTACATTTATGACTGCATGGCGACAAAATGCAAATTGCTATCCGCACGCTTCTTGTCCTCATGCAAGGCCTGGGTTGTTGTGTCTCAAAGCGTGGCCTTCTCCTCCTGCGCCGCCCTCCTCCTGTTCCATCATGTGTGCTGCTGCTGGGTTAGCGTTACCAGTCCCTTTTCCTGGAACCTCTTATCTGTATTACATTTATGACTGCATGCCGACAAAAAGCATGTTACCTGTGCAAAGAAAACAGACATTTCCCGCATTTAAAAGACAGTTTTCCCTTTGAAACTTTAAAATCGATTTTCTCAAAAACTATAAGCTCTTTTTGCTAAATTTTTTTTTCCTCTTGTACCCACTCCCAAGGTGCACATACCCTGTACATTTGGGGTATGTAGCATTATGTTCGGAGTTCGGCTCGAACACCCGAACATCGCGGCCATGTTCGGCCCGAACCCGAACATCTAGATGTTCGCCCAACACTACACGTGACCCGTTTGGCCAATCACATTGCTAGCCGAACGTTCGGGGAACGTTCGGCCATGCGCTCTTAGTTCGGCCATATGGCCGAACGGTTTGGCCGAACACCATCAGGTGTTCGGTCGAACTCGAACATCACCCGAACAGGGTGATGTTCTGCAGAACCCGAACAGTGGCGAACACTGTTCGCCCAACACTAATACCCAGTACCTGTTGTGTTTACTTAACCCACCTCATCACTGCATATACCTAGCTTTGTGTTGAGTGAACCCAGCTCACTGCATCTAACTACCTGTTGTGTTGAGTGAACCCACCTCACTGCATCTAAGTACCTTTACTGTTCAGTGAACCCAGCTCACTGCATCTAACTACCTGTTGTGTGGGGCGTGGCTATGCGTGGGAGTTGAGAGGACGTGAGGAAGAGGAGCTCCGCATGCGGCCGATCTAATCTATGCTAATCCTGCCTTAATTCTCACTCCTTGCCGTTGTTGCTTACCTGATCATAACCTCCTATACCTGCACATCCACTTGATGTCCTCTGAAGCTAGAAAGTCACGGGGAACCAAGTCTACGAAAGGTTCATCGGGCGCGCCGGAAGTAGGCCCAGCAGCCATCTTGCCTAAGCAGATGAAGACGAAGGGCATTCAGACCATGGAACCCGAAGGTGACGCAGACCAGCCCGATCTAGCCATGGTCCTTGCTGCGGTCACAGCTTGCAAAGATCTTATTGCCGAAACGCGAGACTCGCTTGCGCTGAAGATAGACCATGTTGAGACTCAAGTCTCAATGCTCCGACAGGATGTGCGCAATATCCGAGACCGCGTGGTTGAAGTTGAGCGCCGAGTCGGGGAATGTGAAGAAGCTATTCCTCCCATACGTAAAACCTCAGAGGAGGCCATCACTCGGATCCGATAGGGCGAAGGACAGTGAGAACCACAATCGGCGGAGCAATATACGCATCCTTGGCCTACCGGATGGAACAGAAGGTAACGACCCAGTGTCATTTATTACCACCCTTATCCGCCGACTGTTCCGCGATGCTCCTTTCTCTACATGCTTTATTGTGGAGCGTGCGCATCGTATTTCTGTCACTATCAAACTGCCTGGAAACCGCCTGCACCCCTTTATTTTCAAAATGCTCAACTTTCAGTACCGAGACACCATTCTCAAGGAAGCAAGAAAGATGGAGGAAATCCGCTATGAAAACACTACTCTTATGTTTTTTTTCCAGACCTGGCCACGGAAACTCAGCGCAAGCGAAAGCTGCTTGATACAGTGAAGTCACGACTGCGCAACAAGGGCCTTCAATACGCTATGCTGTTCCCGGCTAAGCTTTGTGTGACGCACAACGAAAAGGCACATTTCTTTTTGACAGCGTCAGAAGCTTCAGACTGGCTTGACGAGCTGAAAGACTAAAGGAGGATGGTAAGTCTGCCTTTATTTCTCCTTTCCTTGTTGCCCAGAGACTGTTCGATATTCTGGCAACTTGTTCCCATAGCCATGTTGGAAGCAGGTCCCATCCCACTATTAATTTAATCTGCCTGATGCTTGCTGCGACTCCCCCCCCGGGTATCATGGAGGTTGACATCCATAGAATTGATAATACTATCCAAGAACTGTACTGTCTAGACTGTTTACTGGGCTAACTGCATTTACCGCCGCCAAGATATGCACCACCGTCTTTATTAGCAAATCCTGAGCTGATCATAATTGGTTGTGTGCGACCTTTTAGCTGGCGACTCATCTAAGGCTGGACATTATAAGTAAAACACTATGGGGTGACGCATTATCTGTCCCTTGGTGGGTTACGGGGTTCCTTGTGCGTGGATATGTCTGCACGGGAGTCTTGTGATCCACATGAGGACGAGTCTCTCCGGGGGGGGGGGGGGATTGGGAATGTGGTAGCGGTATTTTGATTTAGTCCTGCTTCCTAAGCGATCAAAACTGATCTACCTTCAAATAATCCCGCTCCTGGAAGTCACTAGAACCATGTGTAATATGTTTATATCCTGATAGATGGCTTTCCAGGGGGGGGAACGACCAGTTACTGGGTAACAGCGATCTGTTATAGTGTATGGCTTAGGATTTAACTAATAGTAAGACTAGGAAGCGACAGCTGTTTTTCTTATTCTATTTGCACTATGCTTTTCCTTTTACAGGTGGTGAACCCGCATGCGGAGCTAACAGGGTTCAGTTAACTGCGCAGACAATGCTTCATGTTTTGGGTGTTCAGGGATTAGACAACTTCGAGATTGGGTTGAAGCTGTGGGGTGGGAAAAGGTATGGGAGTGGGGGGTGGGCAAGAGGGAGGAATACTCGGGCTCCCAGTCAAACTAATTTCACCTGGCCTCTCTTCTCATTCAACGGGCTACAATTTCTTACATCCACTATGTGGATACCTGTTTCTATGCTATGCATATTGGTAGATTATGGCTAACAAGAGGGAAAAAGTTAATTGTATCCTATGGAACACTAGAGGTCTGAACTCTTCTATAAAGCGGTCATTAGTTTTTAACTTCCTTAAAAGACATGTTCCCCATTTAATAATTTTGGTGGAAACTCATTTGACTGGCAGTAAGCTATTAGCTCTCAAAAAAACGTGGATAAGTAATTCTTACAATTCTACGTACGCCTCATACTCCAGGGGTGTCAGCGTGCTAATTGAGAAGGGGCTGCCATTTCAATTACTACACCTAGAGCTGGATTCTTTCAGTCGCTACGTCATTCAACCTGGACGAGTATAGAGCAGCAAGGATCAACCTCAACAGGGAACTCAGGGCAGCCAAGAAAGAATACTCTGAGAAGCTGAGGCACAATCTTAGCACAAACGACCCACGAGCCGTCTGGAAGGGGTTCAAGTCTGCCACCAATTAAAAGCCCCCCCCCCCTCAGCACGCCACACCCAGCATCAAGCTAGCCGAAGAGCTCAGTGCCTTCTACTGCAGATTCGAGAACCAGCCAGAATCAGTTGGGCCCCCAAATACCCTGCGCCCCCCCCCCCCCTCTGCAGATGCTGAGTCAGAATCGAGCCCACCTCTACCGAGAGCAAGCGAGGCCGAGGTCAGACGCCTTCTGGCCTCACTCAACCCTAGAAAAGCCGCCGGCCCAGATAGAGTGTCACCAGCATGCCTAAAATCCTGCTCGCAGCAGCTAGCCCCTGTCCTCTCCTCCATCTATGCAAAGTCCCTGCAGGAGGGCAAAGTCCCAAAATGCTTCAACAGGTCTACAATCATCCCCGTCCCCAAAAAGCAGGGCATGTCCGGTCTAAATAACTACAGGCCTGTGGCCCTCACCTCAGTCATCATGAAGACCTTAGAAAAAGCAGTCTTGTCCGAACTCAAGAACTCCACGCTCCCCCGACTAGACCCGTTTCAGTTCGCGTACAGAGCAAACAGGTCCACTGACGATGCCATCAACATCTGCCTAGAGCTCATCAGTGACCACCTGGATAAACCTGACTCATACGCCAGAATCCTCCTACTCGACTTCAGCTCGGCATTTAATACAATCTGCCCTCGCATCCTCCAGAACAACCTGGAGGCACTTGACGTCCACTCGTCCCTATCCCACTGGATCACGGACTTCCTGACCAACAGATCACAAGTCGTCAAGCTTGGGAAGATCTCCTCCCATGCAAGGTCTACTAACACAGGTGCCCCACAAGGCTGCGTCCTGTCGCCAATCCTGTTTTCCCTCTACACCAACAACTGCAGATCCACAGCAGACTCGGTCAAGGTCGTCAAATTCGCGGACGACACCACCATCATTGGTCTTGTGACCAACAATGATGAGCAAGACTATCGTCAACAAGTCGACAGAGTCTGCCTTTGGTGCAAGGAAAACAGGCTGGTCCTCAACACAGCCAAAACCGTGGAGATGGTTATCGACTTCAGGAAGCAGGCCCCCACCCCACCTCCAATCTTCATTGAAGGCACCGAGGTGGAAAGGGTATCTAGTGTCCGCCTCCTTGGTACCCAGATCTCCAGGGACCTGAGCTGGAAGACTCACACGAGCACCACACAGAGAAAGGCCCAACAGAGACTCTTCTTTCTTCGCCAACTGAGGAAGTTCGGGATGGCACAGGAGCTTATGTCAAACTTCTACTCTGCCACTATAGAATCCGTCATCTGCACCTCTATCCTGGTGTGGTATGCTTGATCCTCAAACAGGGACAAATACAAGCTTCAGAGGGTCATCAGGTCAGCGGAGAGAATCATTGGGAAATCACTCCCTTCGCTTGACCTCCTCTACAACTCCAGACTGCGTTCCAGAGCACAAAGGATCGCAAATGACCGCTCACACCCAGGCAACCGTTACTTTAATGTGCTCCCATCCGGAAGAAGGCTACAGACCGTTTCCACCAAAACAACCAGACATATGAACTCCTTCTTCCCTGCTGTCGTTAAACTCTTGAACTCCATTCACTGGCTCCCTCGCTCAGGCCAGCTACCAGATCATATGGTCCATTGATATGAGCGATAGGTCATCCACTGACTGTGTGTCTTTTTGTTTTCCTGCCACCCCTGTCATTATTAGTGCCTTTATTAGTGCCATACTTCTGTAAAGCTACACTCCTTTAGCGTACATCTTCCTACTGTTTTTGTTGTAAGTTGTCATGGTTGTTTTTAATGTCTTTGTTATTGCCTTTTCGTGCCGCTGAGTTCTCTGTTTTTTTTGTACCGAACCCAATTCCGGGCATGACCCAGTCATGCTTGGCGAAATAAACCTGATTCTGATTCTGATTCTAAATCATGCTAAAATACATGAAATTAGCTTGCTGATTGTGAGACTATACAATCCACCGCCGGGATCAACAGAGTTACTTTACACTCTGATGCAAAAAATATCAAACTTCTCGACCCCCTATGTTTACCTCTTAGGTGGTTTTAATATGGTCCCGTCTGCGTTATCAGACAGACTAATACCCAGATCTTCTGAATCCCCTGCATTATATGACTGGTCGCAAGCTTTTTCTCTGCATGATGTGTGGCGCTGGAAGCATCCAGACACCCCAGGATTTACCTGTCACTCAGCCTCATATCATACTTTATCACCTATTGATCTGGTGTATGCCACCTCGACAGGTCTTTCGCTTATTCATGACATTAAGATGTTACCTAGGGGAATCTCGGACCACTGCCCGCTGGAATTGCAATTAGACTTTGGCATATCACACTCTGATTCTGTGTGGAGGATCGCACCGCACTGGTTCGAGATACCTAGAGTGAAGAATTATGTGATGGATAGGATGAGGGAGTATTGGCAAATACCACATGACCCTGTACCTCCCCTGATTAAATGGGACGCATATAAAGCGGTGACAAGAGGAGCTTATTTGGCTGCCATAGCGGAGGAGAAACGACAATCCACTATAACTCTACAAACACTAGAAAGGAAGGCGCAGGAAGCAGAGCAGACATACATTCAAACTAAGACCGATGATGATTATACTTGGTGGCAAGCATCATTACTTACACTCTCAGCCAAACAGACAGACTACACACAACAAAGTCTTCAAACTAAGACAGTTAGGATATTTGAACATGGGGACAAAACTGGTCGGTTATTAGCTCAATTGGTATGCCAGGAAAAATGTATGACCCAAATTACCAAGATTAACTCTAATGCAGGGGTTGAACTGACCCACCCTGGTGACATCAATGCCGAGTTCCGAGCATACTATGAAAAGTTCTATACCTGTGTTATCTCTAAAACATCATTAGATATAGAGGAATATCTCTTTAACATACACCTCCCTAAACTATCCGCCGAGGACACAGACTTATTGGAGGCAGACATTGCCCTTCAGGAGATCTGTCAGGCCATTTCCTCCCTGAAACCTAGAAAGACCACAGGATTAGACGGGATCCCCTCTGAGTTTTACATGAAGTATAGTAAACAACTGGCCCCTAAACTCCTATCCTTATTTAAAGAAGTCTTAAAGGAGAGGGAAGTTTCGCCTACAATGTCTGAAGCCTTAATCACGGTTATCCCTAAAAAAGATAAGGACCCATCTCTGTGCCCGTCGTATCGACCCATCTCTCTCCTAAATGTGGATAGTAAAATCCTAGCTAAAATCCTGGCCATCCACTTAAACACTGTAATTACATCAATAGTTCATAAAGACCAATCAGGATTTATCCCTGGAAAGGGATGCGACATTAACTTGAGAAGGTTGTTCACGAATATATCCACTCGGCACATCAATAGTGGCTCTAGGGTCATTGCATCGCTTGATGCAGAAAAAGCATTTGATAGTGTCGAGTGGATATATTTGGAGGAGGTCCTTAAGAAATTTGGGGTATGCCCAAAGTTCATTACTTATATTAAAGCCTTATACTCAGCCCCCAAGGCCAGGGTTCGGACGGGGAATAGGATCTCTCCTTTTTTCAGTCTGGGTCGTGGCACCCGGGCAGGGGTGTCCGCTGTCACCTGCACTTTTTGTATTGGCAGTGGAGCCCCTGGCGGCGATCCTTCGCTCTTCAACTGAGGTGTCTGGATTCAAAACAGCAGGTCTGGAGGAAAAAGTCTCCTTATATGCGGACGATCTGCTATTATATTTAGCTGACCCGCACATATCCCTACCCACAGCTCTATCCATAATCCAGGAATTTGGGAAATACTCTGGACTAGTGATTAATTGGCATAAGTCGCTATTACTACCCCTAGATCCTTATCTTTCCCCATCATTGCAAACACACACCCTTCAGGTAGGTTCCACAATTCGGTATCTCAGCATTGATGTCTCTGCTACTGAGTCAGACTACTCTAAATTGAACTTGACCCCCCTTCTGACCATTATTAAGGGGAAGTTAAGAGCATGGGCAACACTCCCTCTAACCTTAATTGGGCGTAGTAATCTATTCAAAATGTGCGTGCTCCCTAAACTATTATACATCTTCCGGAACACACCTGTGTTGATTTCTAATCACATCTTTTCTGAATTGGATAAGCTTGTTGGGTCATTTCTGTGGGGTTCTTCCTCTCCCCGTATTGCTTTAAACAGCTTACAGCTTCCTGTGGACAGGGGTGGGATTGCACTTCCTAAACTTAAATTTTATTACTGGTCGGCCGTTCTTACTACTATATGTTGGTGGTTTGCTCAATCTGAATATAACCCAGCCACAGTGCTGGAAGCAGCTATTTTGGGTTCCTTTAACGCCCTCTCCAGCCTTCCTTTCCGAGGCCCCAAAGCTCTCCCCACATCAACTACCTCTATGAAAACCACTGCAGCTATATGGGAAACTGTGGGCAAATACCTCTCTCATATAGGGCAATGGTCCCCTCACACTCCGCTTTGGAACAATATTAAGCTACAGGATTTTGCCTCTGTTCCTGATCCCTGTATATGGGCAAATAAGGGTATACTTAAGCTACGAGATATCACTGAGAATAACACCATTCGCCAATTTAATGATCTTAAACAGTCGTTTAGTCTTCCGAATTCGATGCTATTCCGATACCTTCAGCTACGCCATGCCTTTCAAACCCAGTTTAAGGCGGCTGACCTTTTAGTGCAATCCCACCCCTTGGAAGATCTCCTTTCGCACTCTGGACTCACTGGGGTGACTTCTCAGATATACACCACACTTATTAGCAGAGGAAGCTACCAGGAGCACAAAACTCCTGCTTAAGTGGCAGGTCGATATTCCGGACCTTACACAAAAAGAATGGGACGACGCTCTGGCCCATATTATAACTACTCCAATAGCTGCACGACATAAACTGACCTCGCTCAAGTTCTTTTATAGAACTTACTTCACCCCTTATAAACTCTCTAAGATGAAACAAGGTGAATCTGGGAAGTGCTGGAGATGCCAGGAAGATAGGGCTGATTTTATACATGTGTTCTGGAACTGTTCTAGGATACAAGAGTTTTGGGCCGCTGTCCATGATATGCTTTCGGTAATATTCAACGGGGTAATACCCTACACTACTAAGGCCCTACTCCTTGGCGTCTTTGGTGATATTGCTCTTTCTGACAAGAAACTATACCTGGCCCGTTTAATACTTATGTACTCCAGGAGAGCAATTGCTCTACAGTGGAAAAAAACAATCTCCACCCTCACTATCGGGTCTTAAAAAAAAGATTAACCTGGATGTCCCTATATATAAGTCTGTTTATGAGGCTAGGAAATGTACCAAAAAGTTCTATAAAATATGGAAATGTTGGCTGAAACTCTGCAATTTGGATTTGTAACCGCTATGTATAATGTTGGATGTAATCCTTAACCTGAACAATGTAACGGTGTATCCTGTATATTCTACCTGGAAGAGTGGGAGGGGGCCGGGTGAGTCTCGGGAACGGGAGAAGCCTGTTGGAGTTATGTTCTTTTTCATGTTAAAAAAAACAATAAAAAAGTTTTACACAAAAAACTACCTGTTGTGTTGAGTGAACCCACCTGACTGCATCTAAGTACCTTTACTGTTCAGTGAACCCAGTTCACTGCATCTAACTACCTGTTGTGTTTAGTGAACCCACCTCACTGCATCTAAGTACCTTTACTGTTCAGTGAACCCAGCTCACTGTATCTTACTACCTGTTGTGTTGAGTGAACCCACCGCACTGCATCTAAATACCTTTACTGTTCAGTGAACCCAGCTCACTGCATCCAACTACCTGTTGTGTTGAGTGAACCCACCTCACTGCATCTAAGTACCTTTACTGTTCAGTGAACCCAGTTCACTGCATCTAACTACCTGTTGTGTTGAGTGAACCCACCTCACTGCATCTAAGTACCTTTACTGTTCAGTGAACCCAGCTCACTGCATCTTACTACCTGTTGTGTTCAGTGAACCCAGCTCACTGCATCTTACTACCTGTTGTGTTGAGTGAACCCACCTCACTGCATCTAAGTACCTTTACTGTTCAGTGAACCCAGCTCACTGCATCCAACTACCTGTTGTGTTGAGTGAACCCACGTCACTGCATCTAAGTACCTTTACTGTTTAGTGAACCCAGCTCACTGCATCCAACTACCTGTTGTGTTGAGTGAACCCACCTCACTGCATCTAAGTACCTTTACTGTTCAGTGAACCCAGCTCACTGCATCTTACTACCTGTTGTGTTCAGTGAACCCAGCTCACTGCATCTAAGTACCTTTACTGTTCAGTGAACCCAGCTCACTGAATCTAACTACCTGTTGTGTTGAGTGAACCCACCGCACTGCATCTAAATACCTTTTCTGTTCAGTGAACCCAGCTCACTGCATCTTACTACCTGTTGTGTTGAGTGAACCCACCTCACTGCATCTAAGTACCTTTACTGTTCAGTGAACCCAGCCCACTGCATCCAACTACCTGTTGTGTTGAGTGGACCCACCTCACTGCATCTAAGTACCTTTACTGTTCAGTGAACCCAGCTCACTGCATCCAACTACCTGTTGTGTTGAGTGAACCCACCTCACTGCATCTAAGTACCTTTACTGTTTAGTGAACCCAGCTCACTGCATCCAACTACCTGTTGTGTTGAGTGAACCCACCTCACTGCATCTAAGTACCTTTACTGTTCAGTGAACCCAGCTCACTGCATCTTACTACCTGTTGTGTTGAGTGAACCCACCTTACTGCATCTAAGTACCTTTACTGTTCAGTGAACCTAGCCCACTGCATCCAACTACCTGTTGTGTTGAGTGGACCCACCTCACTGCATCTAAGTACCTTTACTGTTTAGTGAACCCAGCTCACTGCATCCAACTACCTGTTGTGTTGAGTGAACCCACCTCACTGCATCTAAGTACATTTACTGTTCAGTGAACCCAGCCCACTGCATCCAACTACCTGTTGTGTTGAGTGAACCCACCTTACTGCATCTAAGTACCTTTACTGTTCAGTGAACCCAGCTCACTGCATCTAAGTACCTTTACTGTTCAGTGAACCCAGCCCACTGCATCCAACTACCTGTTGTGTTGAGTGGACCCACCTCACTGCATCTAAGTACCTTTACTGTTTAGTGAACCCAGCTCACTGCATCCAACTACCTGTTGTGTTGAGTGAACCCACCTCACTGCATTTAAGTACATTTACTGTTCAGTGAACCCAGCCCACTGCATCCAACTACCTGTTGTGTTGAGTGAACCCACCTCACTGCATCTAAGTACCTTTACTGTTCAGTGAACCCAGCTCACTGCATCTTACTACCTGTTGTGTTCAGTGAACCCAGCTCACTGCATCTTACTACCTGTTGTGTTGAGTAAACCCACCTCACTGCATCTAAGTACCTTTACTGTTCAGTGAACCCAGCTCATTGCATCTAACTACCTGTTGTGTTGAGTGAACCCACCTCACTGCATCTAAGTACCTTTACTGTTCAGTGAACCCAGCTCACTGCATTCAACTACCTGTTGTGTTGAGTGAACCCACCTCACTGCATCTAACTACCTGTTGTGTTGAGTGAACCCACCTCACTGCATCTAAGTACCTTTACTGTTCCGTGAACCCAGCTCACTGCATCCAACTACCTGTTGTGTTGAGTGAACCCACCTCACTGCATATACCTAGCATCCCCCCGAGATGGACAAAATGGACAAACCAGGTAGAGGAAGAGGTAGAGGCAGACCCAGAGGAAGGCCACCAGGCACCGGCAGGTCTGTGCGAGGTGGTGTTGCCGTGATTTCGTGCGGACCTGGCTCAAAATACAGTGCTCAGAAGAAGGCATGTGCCATCACTTCCCAAGATCAGGATGTGCTTGACTATTTAACACAGAACACCTCATCTCCCGCAGCCACCAGCGCTACAACAAGCACCACATCCGCTGCATTTGACACTTTGCAGGAGTTATTTGGTGGTGGTGGTGAAATCACTGATTCCCAGCCACTACTGCAACAACACGAAGAAGGCGCAGGTACACCACCTCATACGTCTGAGTTAGGTGGCGATAGTATGGACGTAACGTGTGAGGAGGAGGATGATGAACCACCTGAAGTTGGTGCAGTTGAGGAGGTGTCTGAGGAAAGCGAAGCTGGCCAGGAGGATTATGATGACGATTATACGGATACCACATATGTTCCCAGTAGAGGAGATGACCAGGGGGACAGTTCAGAGGGGGAGTCAGAGAGGAGTAGCAGGAGACGACTCCATGATAGAAGCAGAGGAAGCTCGTCCTCTGAAACAGCTGGGGGCAGTGTCCGGCGCCATGTATCGCCAGCTATGGCCAGCCAGCCAACATGCCCTTCCACGTCAGCTGCTGATGCCACCGTAGCCCCATCACCCCAGGGGGGCTCAGCGGTTTGGAAATGTTTTAACGTGTGTGTCTCAGATCGGAGCAAAGCCATCTGTTGTCTCTGCCAGCAAAAATTGAGCCGTGGAAAGGCCAACTCTCACGTAAGGACAAGTGCCTTACGAAGGCACCTGGAGAGAAGGCACAAACAGCTATGGCAAGAACACCTGAGGAAAAGCAGCACCCCTCAAAAGACAAGCCACCCTTCTTCTCCTCTTCCTCCTTCAGGTGCATCGTCTTCATCCACTTTCTCCCTTGCACCTTCACAGCCACCCTCCTCCACACCGCCTCTTCCCTTCAGCGGTTCCTTCTCCTCTGCCCACAGCAGTACCCAGCTGTCCGTGAAGGAAGTATTTGAGCGTAAGAAGCAATATGTCTGCCAGTCACCCTCTTGCCTGGCATCTGACAGCTGGCGTGGCGGAACTATTAGCTCGCCAGCTATTACCATACAAGCTGGTGGAGTCGGAGGCTTTTCGTACGTTTGTGGCCATTGGTACACCACAGTGGAAGATTCCAAGCCGCAATTATTTTTCACAAAAGGCCATACCCAAACTGTACTGTGCAGTTGAGAGGTAAGTGGTGTCATCTCTGGTGCACAGCGTTGTGTCAAGGGTCCACCTGACCACAGATGCCTGGTCTGCCAAGCACGGGCAGGGCCACTACATTATGTACACAGCCCATTGGGTCAACCTGGTGACCGATGGCAGCAAGCAGGGAGTGCGTGGCTTTGCAGCGGACCGACTTGTCACACCTCCACGGCTTGCAGGCAGGCCTCCAGCCACCCCCTCTCCACCTGCTACCACCGCTTCGCTGTCGTCATCCTCCTCCTCCTCCAGCTACACAGCTCCAGCACCCCAGGGCCTATGCTGCATGCCAGGTACGACGGTGTCACGCAGTGTTAGACATGTCTTGCCTGAAAGCGGAGAGTCACACTGGAGCAGCTCTCGTGGCTGCTCTTAAAGAGACTCCGCAACAAAAATTGCATCCTGTTTTTTATCATCCTACAAGTTCCAAAAGCTATTCTAATGTGTTCTGGCTTACTGTAGCACTTTCTACTATGACAGTCTCTGTAATAAATCAATGTATCTTTCCCCTGTCAGACTTGTCGACCTGTGTCTGGAAGGCTGCCAAGTTCTTCAGTGTTGTGGTTCTGCTATGAACTCCCCTTCCAGGCCCCTCTATGCACACTGCCTGTGTATTATTTAGATTAGGGCAGCTTCTCTCTTCTCTCTTATCTTTTACAAGCTGGATAAATCGTCCTCTGAGCTGGCTGGGCTTTCACATACTGAGGAATTACAGACAAGGGCAAAGCTGTTTGCAGGAAGAAAAGAGCAGCCTGAAACTTCAGTGCATGAGAACTGCAGGGGGAAAGAAACACACAATGATCTCTTGAGATTCAAAAGGAAGGCTGTATACAGCCTGCTTGTGTATGGATGTATTTTCTATGTGTGGACATACTGTACATCAACCTACTTCCTGTTTTGGTGGCCATTTTGTTTGTTTATAAACAAACTTTTTAAAACTGTTTTTAACCACTTTTAATGTGGCGAGGAGCGGCGAAATTGTGACAGAGGGTAATAGGAGATGTCCCCTAACGCACTGGTGTGTTTACTTTTGTGCGATTTTAACAATACAGATTCTCTTTAACAAACAGGTGGAGCAATGGCTGACCCCGCACAAGCTTGAGATCGGCAACGTGGTGTGTGACAACGACAGCAATCTCATTGCTGCATTGAATTTGGGAAAGCTGACACATGTACCCTGCATGGCACATGTGCTGAATCTGGTCGTGCAAAGATTTGTGTCCAAGTACCCAGGCTTAGAGGACGTCCTGAAGCAGGCCAGGAAATTGTGTGGGCATTTCAGGCGCTCTTACAAGGCCATGGCACGCTTTGCGGACATTCAGCGTAGAAACAACTTGTCGGTGAGACGCCTGATTTGCGATAGCCCGACTCGCTAGAATTCCACCCTGCTGATGTTCTCTCGCCTGCTAGACCAGGAGAAAGCCTTCACCCAGTACCTGTATCATTACAGTACAAGGACACAATCTGGGAGGATGGGGATGTTGTGGCCCAACAACTGGACACTGATGCGAAATGCATGCAGGGTCATGGAGCCCTTTGAGGAGGTGACTAAACTGGTGAGTCGCGATGAGGGCACCATCAGCGACTTGATCCCCTACGCCTACTTCCTGGAGTGTGTCGTGCGTAGAGTGGTGGATACAGCTGTGGAGGAGCGTGAACGAGAACAGTTACGGCAGCAGGAGTCGTGAAAGCGATTTACATCCGAACCCGATGTTTCTACAACACCTGCGGCAGCACAGAGGGGGGAGGAGTCGTGTGGGGAAGGAGAGGAGTCAGACTCTGATGATGGTGATGATAAGGAAGGTGTTTCTGTGGAGGAGGAAGAGGCGGCGGAAGAAGAACAACCGCAGCAGCCGTCACAGGGGGCTTCTGCTGCTCCACGTTCCCATGGTATTGTTCGTGGCTGGGGGGAGGAAGAGGAGTTGCGTCCCGTCACTGAGGAAGAGCAAGAGGAGATGGAGAGTACGTCTGCATCCAGCTTTGTGCAGATGACTTCTTTCATGTTGTCCAGCCTGTTGAGGGACCCCCGTATCAAAAAACTCAAGGCGAATGACCTGTACTGGGTGGCCACGCTACTAGACCCTCGGTACAGGCACAAAGTGGCGGACCTGTTACCAACTCAACAGAAGGCGGAAAGGATGCAGCACTTGCAGAACAAGCTGTCGATGATGCTTTACAATGCGTTTAAGGGTGATGTGGCTGCACAACGCAATCAAGGTACCACTGGCAGTAACCCTCCTCCTCCCAAGTCCACGCAGGCAAGGACAGGATGCTCCAGCGATCTCAGGGTGATGTCGGACATGCGGACGTTCTTTAGTTCAACTCCTCGCCATAGTCCTTCCGGATCCACTCTCCACCAACGCCTGGACCGGCAGGTAGCCGACTACCTGGCCTTGAGTGTGGATGTAGCCACTGCGAAAAGCGACGATGAACCCTTGGACTACTGGTTTGCCTTACAACTTCTCTCTTGCCCTGCCGCAAGCGTCCTGTCAGAAAGGACCTTCAGTGCAGCTGGAGGCATAGTTACTGAGAAGAGAAGTCGCCTAAGTCACGACAGTGTTCAGTACCTGACCTTTATCAAAATGAATGAGGAATGGATCCCGGAGGGCTACCGAAGACTAAGTCAGTCCCCACACACAGCATTTCTGCCTGCAGGCCGCTTGCCTTCTCCGCCACCACCAACAGGGTCCAGGACTCTAGGCGGATTCCTGAATTTTGAAGGCCGCTGATAGCAGCGTCCGCTACACTAATTTTTCTGGTGCGTGTACATGCCTGGCTAATTTTTCTGGCTGCACTGCGGGCGGCTGCAACAAAAAAACAAAAGGCATGTACATGTGCCTATCCCCCTTCGTGATCATTACCTTGCCGCTGTGAAGGGGCTTGCATATCACAATGAAGCAATGACCGCCGGCTATTTGAGTGTCTCGGGTGGGGCTGGCACACAAAAGATAATAAGGTCATTGCTTCATTGTGGTCAGACCAAATTTGATCAGCTGGACAGTCACTGTTGTTCTATCATTGAGCTACCACAGCCCAGCGACCATATGGGCTTGAAAAACGCCACGGCCTACACTCTGGCCACGGTGCGCACCAGTCCAGCACGGTCGTCACTACGCAAACAGCTGTTTGCGGTGCGTTACACGGTGAGTTTGGTGTGTCAGTGTGAAGCAGAACTCTAATTCCACTCCCTGATTGATGTATACCCATGCAAGATGTCTGGCCAATAAACACCAAGCATTCTGAATTCAAGAGGCTGAAGGAAGTTGGCGCTGGCCCTTGCAGAGGTCACAGCACCATAACCCCCTTTGCCACTCCTGCTGGCACTGAGGCGTGTTAAGGCAGTAAGTCCTTCTCAGTGGTCTCCTCTGCTCCCTCCTCGGCTTCCTGTGCAAGCCTAAAACGCCACCACCACCAGACCCTGCTGAGTGACTCTTTTGTGGTCAGGGCTCAGCCTCCCGGCAGCCGTCGCATACGCCAGCTGAACGGCTTGCTTACACGTGCCATGTCCTTCCAGCACCTCTGGTACTCGTTTGTGCAGGAGGGGAGCCAGATACGTGCGCTCCTGCAGTGCGCAGCGCCGGATTGGCCAATCCCCAGCCAGCACTACTTCGTATGCCTTGGCCATCCCAGCACTGCACCACTTTGTAAAGGCCAATGTGGAACGTGGGCTTGACCATGCGGTGGCTGTGCGCGTCCATGTGACAATGGACTCATGGAGCAGCCGGTTCGGGACAGGCCGCTATCTGTCCTTTACTGCACACTGGGTCAGTTTGGTGGAAGGGGGTGAGGTGGGGACAGCAGCATCATCACCTCAGTGGGTGGTGTCACCCCACAGCAGGGTCAGGGGAAGTGCAGCAGGTTCCAGCTCTGATCCGGTTCCATCCTCCGGCAAACTCGCCCGCCAAACACCCCCGCCTCAGCAGCGTGAAGGCCCACCACTGCCAAGCGCTGCTGCAGATGGTCACCCTGGGGAAGAATAAGCTTACGGCAGACCACGTCCTGGCCAAGCTCTGAGAGCAGGAGAGGAGTTGGCTGACCCCCAGGCCTCAGAGTCGGAGAGGTGGTGGCTGACAATGGGGCAAACCTGGTTGCCACCATCCAGCAGGGAAACCTCACCCACATCCCCTGTCTGGCCCACATCCTGAACCTGGTGGTGCAGAAATTACTGTGCACCTCCCAGGGGATGGACACTCTTTTGGGAGCGGCAAGGAAAACCGTGGGTCATTTTTGCCGCTCGGGTGGTGCCACAGCATCCCTGGAAGCCGTGCAGCTGGAGCTGAACCTCCCATGGCAACGGCTCATCATAGACGTTCCAACACGCTGGAATTTCACCCTGGCAATGTTTTGCAAAGTGCACAGTGCCACATGCAAACACGTGCAAAGTGCAAAGTGCCACATGCAAACATGTGCAAAGTGCAAAGTGCCACATGCAAAGTGCCACAAGCAAACACGTGCAAAGGGCAAAGTGCCACATGCAAACACATGCAAAGTGCAAAGTTAAAAGTGCCACATGCAAAGTGCCAAGTGCAAAGTGCCACGTGCAAACACGTGCAAAGTGCAAAATGCCACATGCAAACACGTGCAAAGTGCCACCTTGCATGTGGCTTTTTGCACGTGGCACTTTGCACTGTGCACTTGGCACTTTGCATGTGTTTGCACGTGGCACTTGGCACTTTGCACATGGCACTTTGCACGTGTTTGCATGTGGCACTTTGCACTTGGCACTTTGCACATGGCACTTTGCACTTGGCACTTTGCACGTGTTTGCACGTGGCACTTTGCACTTGGCACTTGGCACTTTGCACGTGTTTGCATGTGGCACTTTGCACTTGGCACTTTGCACATGGCACTTTGAACGTGTTTGCACATGGCACTTGGCACTTTGCACTTGGCACTTTGCACATGGCACTTTGCACGTGTTTGCACATGGCACTTTGCACTTGGCACGTGGCACTCTGCACATGGCACTCTGCACGTGTTTGCACGTGGCACTTTGCACTTGGCACTTTGCACGTGTTTGCATGTGGCACTTTACACGTTGGACTTTGGGTACAATGGGCTTGATTCACTAACCGGCGCTAAGTGTTAGCACCGGTGTGAAAAGCCCTTTTTGGCCGCTAGTGTGTGCAAACCTAGTTTGCGCGCAGCCTCGTGCACTGCGTGCGTAGCGTGGATGCGCCGATATTAGTGCGCGGTGCGACGATAACGTTGCACCCGCTGGCCCTTAAAAGTCGCACCCGATGCAAAGAAAATGACGCATCGAGTACCCCCAAAGTGGCACATCATAGCGCTGCTTAACGGGCACCGATGCGTCATTTTCGTCGCATCGGTTGCGACTTTTAAGGGCCAGCAACGCGCACTATTACTCGCGCCGCGTGCGCAGTGAGCGGGATTGTTTCAAATGTGTGGGCGCAAACCACCTAATGCCGTGGTTTGCGCACACTAACACTTAGGGCACACTAACCGGCTTAGCGCCAGTTAGTGAATCAAACCCAATGTGGGCTGCACGGCCGTTGTCTGGAACCTAGGCCTAATGTTAATTGACAGCCAAATTTTTTTGTTTTGTTTTTTTGGGGGATTTTAAGTCCCCACATCATCAATTATTGTTTTCCTTTAAAAAAAATAATGATGCTACATGCCTCATATACCCTCAAAAACGTTTTTAAAGCAATTTAAAGGGCCACTTCCGGGTTTTCTACCCGGATATCCGAATTTGCCCGGATACCCCGGATAGTAGGGTCGGATATCCGATTCTATTCGGATACCCACCAGTTCGGATCCGGATATCCGGTCTGGAACCAGATATCTGGGTATCCGGATCCGGGTCAACCCGGATTTTGAAAAGGGGTATCCGAGCACCCCTGTTTGCAACCTGTGCCACAAGATTCTGAGTCATGAGAAGGCCACTTCCCACCTAGGTACAACTGATTTGCAAAGGCAACTGATCTCCCTCCCATCACAAATGACAATGGGAGCAACTGATGAGGATAAGTGGAGAAAATAGGCTCATAGGAACAGCACCACACAGATGGTATGTGAGCGAGTTCCAATCGTGAACACCTTGGCTGATAGTGAAGATTGCGAAGATGTGGAGTCCGTTTGGGTAAATATTCATGGTGCAAATAAAAGTTGCCAATTGCTTATTGGGGTATGCTACAGGCCACCTCTTATTAATGAAGCTGCAGAACTGCGATTACTACAGCAGATTGAAAAAGCTGCAGGTAAAAATGAGGTCATAATTATGGGCGACTTCAACTTTCCAGACATTGACTGGAGTATTGAGGCTACCCATTCTGGTAAAAGCAGCAGATTTCTGGCAGCACTACAGGACAATTACTTGACTCAAATGGTAGATCCAACAGGTAGAAGAAGAGGGCTGTGCACATCCCTTGATAAAACATCACTTTTATTCTACCAATTAAAAGGCATACTTTACATATTCCATGAAGCATAGAGAGAGGTACAAGGCTGGTGGGGAGGTCGACAGCTGTTTCGCGCCGTCACATACTGTGGCGCATCATCAGGACAACCACCCCTCAGAAGGTCACCCCTTAAATAGACTCTTACCCTTGTGTGAGGAACAACCGCCAGGCACTGGACAGATTCGCGCCATCCATCATTGGAACGCACGCCGAGTGTATACTGGAGGTGATAGTTACGGCGACTTCCGCCCGGTGGAGCGCACAGATCCGGAAGACGCGACAGCGTCATAACCGGCAGACGCTACACCAGGCGCATGCGTACTGAGGATGCGTCCGCGTCACAAAAAGTACGCCTATCGACACAGTTGAAGCGCATAAGGTATAGCGCATACGTGCAGAGAGACGCCTAGTGGAGCAAAACGGTATGCCATCAGGAAATTAGCTACAAGAGAGCAGCGTAGTTACATTAAGGCGTAAAATGTCCAGATAGGAATGTCGCTGCCATCTAGTGGTCATATCTGTTAGGGCCACTCTAATTTTATGATGGAAACGACATATAACATGGCAATTGCTCCTCACTATCCCCCATTATAAATAAAACATTTTTTATAAAATTCAAATTTTCATTGTAGATTTTAAACTGGTTACACCCACCATGAAGTGTCAGTCCAGGTCCATCAAAGTGGGGGGGAGGGAGAAACAAGTTCATAGCAGAAATCTGCAAATAATAAATATACATCTGTACCAATAGTATACTCACCACCCCACAGAGATGGACTATCCAACTGAGATCCAGTAGCTGAGGGCAGAAAAAGACAGAAAAGGACATAGATTTACAAAGGGGTGACCACTGTACAAATGAGGTACAATAAAAAACATTAAAAATATATAAACACCTATATCAGATAAACACTGCTAAATTATTCTTTTCATTCAATCCTAAAGGTCCCACCGCATCAAAGTATGATATCCAAAAGCTTTCCCTTTGTAGGAGTTTTCGATGCCAGTCCCCGCCCCTCCCGTCTCGTCTAACCTGTTCCAGCCCCAAAAACCTTAATTTAGTCACATCACTATTATGAGCTGCTCGAAAATAAAAAAATAATAGTAATAGAACATTTTCGAGCAGCTCATAATAGTGATGTGACTAAATTAAGGTTTTTGGGGCTGGAACAGGTTAGACGAGACGGGAGGGGCGGGGACTGGCATCGAAAACTCCTACAAAGGGAAAGCTTTTGGATATCATACTTTGATGCGGTGGGACCTTTAGGATTGAATGAAAAGAATAATTTAGCAGTGTTTATCTGATATAGGTGTTTATATATTTTTAATGTTTTTTATTGTACCTCATTTGTACAGTGGTCACCCCTTTGTAAATCTATGTCCTTTTCTGTCTTTTTCTGCCCTCAGCTACTGGATCTCAGTTGGATAGTCCATCTCTGTGGGGTGGTGAGTATACTATTGGTACAGATGTATATTTATTATTTGCAGATTTCTGCTATGAACTTGTTTCTCCCTCCCCCCCACTTTGATGGACCTGGACTGACACTTCATGGTGGGTGTAACCAGTTTAAAATCTACAATGAAAATTTGAATTTTATAAAAAATGTTTTATTTATAATGGGGGATAGTGAGGAGCAATTGCCATGTTATATGTCGTTTCCATCATAAAATTAGAGTGGCCCTAACAGATATGACCACTAGATGGCAGCGACATTCCTATCTGGACATTTTACGCCTTAATGTAACTACGCTGCTCTCTTGTAGCTAATTTCCTGATGGCATACCGTTTTGCTCCACTAGGCGTCTCTCTGCACGTATGCGCTATACCTTATGCGCTTCAACTGTGTCGATAGGCGTACTTTTTGTGACACAGACGCATCCTCAGTACGCATGCGCCTGGTGTAGCGTCTGCCGGTTATGACGCTGTCGCGTCTTCCGGATCTGTGTGCTCCACCGGGCGGAAGTCGCCGTAACTATCACCTCCAGTATACACTCGGCGTGCGTTCCAATGATGGATGGCGCGAATCTGTCCAGTGCCTGGCGGTTGTTCCTCACACAAGGGTAAGAGTCTATTTAAGGGGTGACCTTCTGAGGGGTGGTTGTCCTGATGATGCGCCACAGTATGTGACGGCGCGAAACAGCTGTCGACCTCCCCACCAGCCTTGTACCTCTCTCTATGCTTCATGGAATATGTAAAGTATGCCTTTTAATTGGTAGAATAAAAATGATGTTTTATCAAGGGATGTGCACAGCCCTCTTCTTCTACCTGTTGGATCTACAATCAATTCTTCTGGTTTGATGCACTCCCTCAGTGAATACTCAGTTTGCCTGTGCATGGTTGCCTTTTGATATATTGCCATTACTTGACTCAAATGGTAACTGAACCAACTAGGGGGAATGCGTTACTGGATCTGATTATTTCTAATAGACCAGATAATGTATCAAATGTGCAGGTTCAAGAACATTTGGGAAATAGTGATTACAACATGATAACGTTTGATCTGGTGACTGATAGGCCACGGGGCAGCGGGACCACTAAAACTATGAATTTTAGAAAAGCAAAGTTCAATCAAATTAGGCAGGCACTAAGTTTGGTGAACTGGGATAATGTACTACAAGGGGAAGACACTGAAGGGAAATGGCAAGCTTTTAAACTTATACTCAATCAATACTGTAGTATGTATATCCCATATGGAAACAAAATGTCTAGGAATAAAAAAAAGGCCTCTATGGATGAATAGAAAGGTTAAAGATAAAATGAAGAGGAAAAAGAATGCCTATAAGGTCTTAAAACAGGAGGGGACCGAGGCTGCACTAAGCAATTATAAGGAGTGCAATAAAAATTGTAAAAAAGAAATTAGGCAGGCAAAGATTGAAGCTGAAAAACAAATCGCTAAGGATATCAAATCTAACCCAAAAAAGTTTTACAAGTACATTAACTCTAAAAAAAGAAAGGTTGACTGTATAGGACTCCTAAAGGATGAGGGTGGGAACTCAATAGTGGATGACCAAGGTAAGGCAGAGTTATTAAATGCTTTCTTTGCTTCTGTCTTCACAAAAGAAACAGCACTGTTGCAAACTACAGAGGCGGAAGAGTCTCAATCTTCTAACTGTAATATTAAACACTTAACGCAGGAAGAAGTGAAGGCAAGACTAAATAAATTAAAAATAGACAAGGCACCTGGCCCGGATGGCATGCATCCTCGGGTCCTAAGGGAATTAAGTTCAGTTATAGATAAACCCCTTTATCTTATCTTTTGTGACTCTCTTGCAACTGGCAGAGTCCCAGTGGATTGGCGTACAGCCCACGTTTTCCCATTATTTAAGAAGGGCAAAAAATCTGATCCAGGAAATTATAGACCTGTAAGTTTAACATCAGTTGTATGCAAACTATTTGAGGGGTTACTAAGAGATACTATACATGACTTCATAGTAGAAAATAATCTTATTTCTCAGCATCAACATGGGTTTACTAAAGACAGGTCCTGTTTGACTAACATGCTCAGCTTTTATGAGGTAGTGAATGCTAATATGGATATTGGGAATGCTGTAGATGTGATATACTTGGACTTTGCAAAGGCCTTCGACACTGTTCCCCACAAAAGTCTGGTGCAAAAGTTGAGGATGCAAGGACTGGGGAAGAGTCTGTGTTCATGGATAGGGAACTGGCTAATGGACAGAAAACAAAGAGTTGTGGTCAATGGAACATACTCAAAATGGGAGACTGTTAGCAGTGGGGTCCCACAGGGGTCTGTTCTGGGTCCAGTGCTCTTCAAATTATTTATTAATGACCTAGTAGATGCAGTAGTGAGCAATGTTGCTATTTTTGCAGATGATACAAAATTGTGCAGAATCATCAACTCTCAGGAAGATAGTGTCATATTGCAACAGGATCTGGATAGGATGGCTATATGGGCACATACATGGCAGATGAAATTCAATGTTGACAAATGTAAGGTCATGCATTTTGGTCGTACTAATGGTCTAGCACCATACAAAATAAATGGGATACAGTTGGGGACATCAAACTTGGAGAAGGACTTAGGAGTACTCATTGACAACAAGTTAAATAATCGTACTCAATGCCAAGCAGCTGCAGCTAAAGCTAACAAAATTTTGGGATGCATTAAAAGGGAAATAAAAACTCGAGATGCTAGCATAATATTGCCCCTGTTTAACTCTCTAGTAAGGCCACATCTGGAATATGGAATTCAGTTCTGGGCACCACATTACAAAAAAGATATTGCAGTTTTAGAGCAGGTGCAGAGACGAGCAACAAAATTGATACGTGGGATGGAAGGTCTCACTTATCAAGAAAGGTTAGATAAACTGGGTTTATTTAGTGTAGAGAAAAGACGCCTTAGAGGAGATCTAATTAACATGTATACATACATCAGAGGGCAATATAATAGCTTGGCGGATGAGTTTTTTGTCCCTAGGCCTTCTCAAAGGACTAGAGGACATGATCTGTGCATGGAGGAAAAACGTTTTAGCCATTTATTTAGGAAAGGGTTCTCTACAGTAAGGGTGATTAAGATGTGGAATGCATTGCCACAGGAAGTCGTTATGGTAAACTCTATCCTGCATTTAAAGGGGGCTTAGATGCTTTCCTTGCGTTGAAAGACATCCATGGCTACAATTACTAGGTTACGCCTAATGATGTTGATCCAGGGATTTTATCTGATTGCCATCTGGAGTCGGGAAGGAATTTTTCCCTTTTGGGGCTAATTGGACCATGCCTTGTAAGGGTTTTTTCACCTTCCTCTGGATCAACAGGGATATGTAAGGGAGCAGGCTGGAGTTGTACTTTGTACTGGTTGAACTCTATGGACGTATGTCTTTTTCAACCAAAATAACTATGTAACTATGCTTAGCTAATTGGATATATAGGTCAAAACAGCCCTTCTTTATTAAACATTAAACCAGTTAACAATTTTTTGTAAAAAACATCAATAAAATATAACAGAATAAATTGAGGTGAAGGATCCGGAGGCCTAATACAATAAATACCATCGATTGGCATGCAGCCTATCCTGCCCCCAGCCGTGGTCACTGGCTCAGGGACAGCTGCATGCCCACCCAGCACTTTCTGAAACTCCAGACCCAAGACCTCAAGGTGTTTTGCACCGTGGCAAAACCCTCACCAAACCGTACCATCACCTGACTTCCGGAGACCTCACCCCGCCCGGCTGCAATGACAGTAAATCATATATAAGCAAGAAAACACAACTCTTCAATCACTTTCTTGCGATCTGCTCATCTGATCTAAACCCCTCCCTTCTCCCTGATTACTATCCCCGCTCTGCATCCCGCTCAACCAATCCTGGCCTGGACATATTTCAAATACTTCCCTGTACTCCCCCCAGCCTACAATGTTAACCCTAACCTTCCCAGTTTGGCCAGCCCTATCATGAGGGGATTCCCTAGGCTTACAACCCCCGTCCATCTCCTACTTTGAATTTGGGCAAGTTGCATGGCACATGTGCTCAATCTTATTGTCCAATGCTTTGTCTTTAAGTACCTAGGCTTTCAGGATGTCCTTAGGTAGTCCAGGAAAAGCGTGTGGAATGTCTGAAACATCTGAAAAAAACGTTTCAGATGTTCATACATGGCCATGGCGCACCTTGCTGAGATTCAGTGGTGAAACAACATGCCAATGAGCACTTGATTTGCGATAGCCAGACTCGCTGGAATTCCACGCTCATGATATTTGAACATCTGCTCCATCAAGAACGAGCCATCAGTGAGTATCTGTATGACCTGGGTGCTAGGACAAGCTCTGTGGAGCTGGGGATTTTTTTGCCGGATTTTTACTGGATGCTCATGCGCAATGCCTGCAGGCTCATGAATCCTTTTGAGGGGTGACAACCCTGGTCAGTCGCACTGAAGGCACCATCAGTGATCTCATACTACAAACTTTCTTCCTGGAGCTTGCCCTGCGAAGAGTGGTGGATCAGGCCATAAATCAGCGTGACCAGGGAGAGGAAAGGTTGTGGTCGCCATCACCACCAGACGGAGCATTGTTGTCACCTGCTGTACCTGCGACAATGCAGAGAGAGGAGTCTGAAGAAGAGGAGTCAGAGTAGGAAGGTGGCTTTGTAGTGGTGGAAGACCAACTGGAGCAGGCTTCCCAGGGGGCTTGTCATAACCTTTTGGGGTCCCTTGCTATTGGACGTGGCTGATGGGAGGCCTTGGATGACAACAGTGAGGACGAGGAATGTGAGATTGCTTCTTACGCATCCAACCTTGTCCAAATGGGCTCTTTCATGCTGTCCCGCCTGCTGAAGGACGCTCATATAAAAAGGATAAAGGAGAAGAGCCTGTACTGGGTGGAAACGCTACTAGACCCTGAGTATAATTAGTCCAATGCATCACCACAACCCTTCGGGATCCACCCACAGAGAACACTTGGACCGACAGGTAGCGGACTACCTGCCGTTAACTGCTGACATAGACACTCTGAGAAGCTATGAACTCCTGGACTACTTGGTGTGCAGGCTTGACCTGTGGCCAGAGCTGTCACAATTTGCCAAGTGTCCTGTCAGCAAGGGCCTTCAGTGCAGCAGGAGGGATTGTCACTGACAAGAGAAGTCGCCTAGGTCACCAAAGTGTTGACTACCTGACCTTTATTAAGATGACTGAGGTGAATTCTGACAGGTGAATCATTAATTTTTCAGGCATAGCAGCTGCTACTAAAGCTAATTGTTCAGGCATGTGTACATGCCAAATGTTTCTGGCCTCTGGTGCTACACAATGGCTGCACAAAAAAAAAAAAAGGCAGGCATGAACAAGTCAATTCCCCTTTGTGATCATTACTACCATGTAAACTTGTACCATGTGCAGAGCCAAATCACTGCATCTCGTCAGTGTCAACAGGGTTGCAACAAACTTTTTTTTAATTAAAAATAAAATCAATAATTTTTGGTATGTAAAATGTATGTAAATGTCACTCTCAGTGGCTGCAACAAACATTGCAAAAAAAAAAAAAAACTATAATTTTTGGTATGTAAAATGTATACGCCATGACATTGTTCTGGTCTCTGCTACAGTGGCTGCATAAAAACTATTTTTTCAAAATATAATAACTTTTTGTATGTGTAAATTTGCACCATCATGTGCAGAGCCAAGTCACCGCATCTCTTGTCACTCACCGCGGCTGCAACAAACATTTTTTTTATCAAAATTAAAATTTTGTTTGTAAAATGTATATGCCATTGCATCGTTCTGGCCTCTGCTACAGTGGCTGCAACAACCTATTTTTTTCTAAATAAAATAAATATGTACCACGGGCAGAGCCAAGTCACCACATCTCTTGTCAGTGTCACTCACCAGGGATGCAACAAACATTTTTTTTTTCAAAAAAAAGTTTAAATTTTGTTTGTAAAATGTATATGCCATGACAACAGTGTTATGGACTCTGCTGCAGATGTTCATACATGGCCACAGCGCGCTGAGAATAAGCTGAGAAACAAAATGACAATGAGGCACTCAATTTGTGACAGCCAGACTCGCTGCAATTCCAATCTCATCGAGATATTTGAACAAGAACGAGCCATCGATGAGTATCTGTATGACCTGGGTGCTAGGACAGGCTCTGCCAAGCTGGGGATTTTTGGCTGCTTTACTGGGTGCACTTCATAAACTAAATCTCTTTGCACTTGTTTGCGGTGCGGTAAATGCAGCATTTGGTCTGTCAGTGTAAAGCGGGCATAACTCTTACATTACCTGATGGACATGTACACATGCTGGACGTTTTAAAGCAGCACTTTATTCCACAAATATAGGAATGTAATTGGATTTCTGCCCTTTAGAGATTAAAACACGACTCGGCATCAGCTACATAATTATTGGTGGGACTTTTGCCATGGAGCCCGTCTGGCATGGTCCAGGTGTTAGGGCCCTTGAATCAACTTTTTAATTACTTTTGTGGCCAGAAACAGTCCCTATAGCCTTGCAGCAAATTCATGTTCGAGAACAGAAAATTTGATGTTCGGGCCATCACTAACCAGGACTAGCTAGGTTTTGCTTTTATATTATGCCTGTAATAAGACCAGGGCATTTTTGGCATCTCAGGAAACTTCTCTGTGAGAACTATAGTTAGGGGAAGGATAGCTGTGTTTGGGGGAGATTTTAGTACTGAACAGATTGGACTGCAGATTTGCTGTATTTTCTTTTATGGAGTTTTATTACTTATTTGTTCAAAAGACAGCAAGCAATGGGCAGCGCTCACAGGCTGCAAGTGAAGTGAAAGCTCCAGAGATATGTCTAGCCCCTTGGGGCTAAATACACACCTTGAATACAAATCAGATGCAAATTATGTGCTAACACTAATCTAAATTCTAAAATTTAAATGCAAGCTGACACCCAGGGCCGGGCCGAGGCATAGGCTGGAGAGGCTCCAGCCTCAGGCCGCAGTGTAGGAGGGGGCGCACAATTAATTCAGCTGTCATTCCTAATTGTGTATGAAGCAGAAAGAAATAAGAAAAAGGGATACATAGCAGTGGCTGCAAGCCAGATAACTAGATATTAAGGTGTTGGGGAGGTTGTGGGCCCTGTGGCCCTCTTAGTCTAATAGCAATCAGTGTGTGACAGCTGGGGTGGGAGAGATGGAGGGGCGCACTTTGGTGTCTCAGCCTTGGGTGCTGGAGGACCTTGTCCCTGCTCTGCTGACACCCCTGGAGGCAGCTAGCCTGAAGTATACTTAAGTTTTGTACAGCAGAAGGAAATGGCAGCGCTTCCAAACAGACGCTGCACCTGAATTGACTACCTGCACAAGTATGCAGAGCTCGACTAACGGGCAGGTTACACACCTTGCATTCAAAACAGGTACAGTAAAGGGGGCGTTAGCTTCAGCATAAGTTGTGCACAAATTATCCCTAATAGACTCTCCTACGGCGGTGACGTGCCCCAACAGGAGAGAAACTAACCACTAATTGAGCAGTGAAACATATCAAAAAGTGAAGCATGTTCAAACAATGAAAATTGTCCAAAAAAGAAAAGGGTTAAAACCTCAAACTAATGTAACAGTGAAGCATATTCAACAGTGAAACATATCCAACAGTGAACCCTAGCTAGTCTAAAGTTAAAATCATAATCCTTACCTGGTGCAGCTAGCCATAAATGGTATACGCATTTGTTCAAAAGACAGCAAGCAATGGGCAGCGCTCACAGGCTGCAAGTGAAGTGTAAGCTCCAAAGATATGCGCAGCCCCTTGGGGCTAAATACACACCATGAATACAAATCAGATGCAAAATATGTGCTAACACTAATTTAAATTCTAAAATTTGAATGCAAGCTGACACCCCTGGAGGCAGCTAGCCTGAAGTATACTTAAGTTTTGTATAGCAGAAGGAAATGGCAGCGCTTCCAAACAGACGCTGCACCTGAATTGACTACCTGCACAAGTATGCAGAGCTCGACTAACGGGCAGGTTACACACCTTGCATTCAAAACAGGTACAGTAAAGGGGGCGTTAGCTTCAGCATAAGTTGTGCACAAATTATCCCTAATAGACTCTCCTACGGCGGTGACGTGCCCCAACAGGAGAGAAACTAACCACTAATCTAGCAGTGAAACATATCAAAAAGTGAAGCATGTTCAAACAATGAAAATTGTCCAAAAAAGAAAAGGGTTAAAACCTCAAACTAATGTAACAGTGAAGCATATTCAACAGTGAAACATATCCAACAGTGAACCCTAGCTAGTCTAAAGTTAAATCATAATCCTTACCTGGTGCAGCTAGCCATAAATGGTATACACATTTGTTCAAAAGACAGCAAGCAATGGGCAGCGCTCACAGGCTGCAAGTGAAGTGAAAGCTCCAGAGATATGCCCAGCCCCTTGGGGCTAAATACACACCTTGAATACAAATCAGATGCAAATTATGTGCTAACACTAATCTAAATTCTAAAATTTGAATGCAAACTGACACCCCTGGAGGCATATCTCTGGAGCTTTCACTTCACTTGCAGCCTGTGAGCGCTGCCCATTGCTTGCTGTCTTTTGAACAAATGTGTATACCATTTATGGCTAGCTGCACCAGGTAAGGATTATGATTTTAACTTTAGACTAGCTAGGGTTCACTGTTGGATATGTTTCACTGTTGAATATACTTCACTGTTACATTAGTTTGAGGTTTTAACCCTTTTCTTTTTTGGACAATTTTCATTGTTTGAACATGCTTCACTTTTTGATATGTTTCACTGCTAGATTAGTGGTTAGTTTCTCTCCTGTTGGGGCACGTCACCGCCGTAGGAGAGTCTATTAGGGATAATTTGTGTACAACTTATGCTGAAGCTAAAGCCCCCTTTACTGTACCTGTTTTGAATGCAAGGTGTGTAACCTGCCCGTTAGTCGAGCTCTGCATACTTGTGCAGGTAGTCAATTCAGGTGCAACGTCTGTTTGGAAGCGAGTTTTATTACTGCATGAGATGGAAGTTTTGTTTTGGGTTTTTTTCTTACTGCTTTATATGAAATAAATGAGTTGTCATTCAGTGGCGCTCGGATGTCCCGATCCACGAATTCGGCAACCATGGCCGTTGCCCAAAAAAAGTCTGCCTCAGGCGTGACTGGATCCGGATTTCGATACGCGTCCACGGCACAACGAGGATTTTCCGCTGCGAATGAAGCAGTCACGGCCGGATCCACGGCCCGATCGGATTTTACAATCCGCCAAATTGCATGGATTATCAAGGTGATAAGGGGCTACAACTTCAACATAAAAAATTCCAAATATATATATATATTTTTTTTTTGAGAAAATGGATTTTAAAGTAAAATTAACAGTTTAAATGGGGCTATTAATTGGTAATAAGTGGTTTTAAACAGGGAAATACACGTTAAGCAATCAAAGAGGTGAAGGTAAGTCCCAATGGCACTTGGCGGTGATGGTACCACTGGAGGAGGATGAGTGGCTGACGCCAAAAAGGCCCAGAGAGGTTTTTGTAATTTGTTGGGGTTTTTTTTGGAGCGATTAGCAATGACATAACAGCAGGGTTGTCAGTGGACCTGGGCAGTGTGAACGCAGACTTTAGTAGCGACTGAGTCAGGAGGTCAAAGCGGCCGGTCAGTGCGGCAGCACAGAAGGACCATGGCAGCTCACTGGTAGTAGTACCACAGTGTAATAGTGCTGCCCCAAAAATTTGATGCGTCCGGTGACCCGGGCAGAGTGAATGCAGAGTAGTACTAGCAGAGACTGAGTCAGGAGGACAAAGTGGACAGTCTGTTCAGCAGCACAGAAGGGCCATGGCAACTCACTGGTAGTAGTACCACAGTGTAATAGTGCTGCCCCAAAAATTGAGTGAATGCAGAGTAGTACTAGTAGAGACTGAGTCAGGAGTAGGGATGATCGGAACGTCCGAATTCTGTTCTGCCAGAATTGGCGGATTCCGCCAGCGGTAAATTCCGTCGCCAATACATTTCCGCGGAATTCCGCAATCCGGCGGAAAAATTAAAATAGTCGCAATTGAAACCTCTTTTGTGCTAAATGGTAGCCCATGGGACCTAGTGGCTGTTCCACCGTTCAGTTTTTTTTTTTTTAAATATTTTTTTTTTTATTTTTTTTTTCAGCAGGAGTTGTCGTGTAAACCATGGTGTTCCACGGCGGTCATTATAATTGTGTTTTGGAGCTGCAGGAGAGGTTGCGTAAGCCATGGTGTTCCACGGCGGTCATTTACAAGTGTTGTTTGAAGCAGCAGGAGTTGTCATAGGCCATGGGAGCTACTGGTTCCACAGTAGTCCTAAAAATTGTTTGGAGCAGCAGGAGAAGTTGTAGGCCATGAGACCTAGAGGTGGTTCCACAGCCATCATTATAATTTTTTGGGAGCAGCAGGACTTGTCATAGGCCATGGGACCTAGAGGTGGTTCCACGGCAGTCCTAAACATTGTTGGTAGCAGCAGGACTTGTCGTAGGCCATGGGACCTAGAGGTGGTTCCACGGCAGTCCTAAACATTGTTGGTAGCAGCAGGACTTGTCGAAGGCCATGGGACCTAGAGGTGGTTCCACGGCAGTCCTAAACATTGTTGGTAGCAGCAGGACTTGTCGTAGGCCATGGGACCTAGAGTTGGTTCCACGGCAGTCCTAAACATTGTTGTTAGCAGCAGGACTTGTCGTAGGCCATGGAACCTAGAGTTGGTTCCACGGCAGTCCTAAACAGTGTTGGTAGCAGGAGGACTTGTCGTAGGCCATGGGACCTAGAGGTGGTTCCACGGCAGTCCTAAACATTGTTGGTAGCAGCAGGACTTGTCGTAGGCCATGGAACCTAGAGGTGGTTCCACGGCAGTCCTAAACATTGTTGGTAGCAGCAGGACTTGTCGTAGGCCATGGGACCTAGAGGTGGTTCCACGGCAGTCCTAAACATTGTTGGCAACAGCAGGACTTGTCATAGGCCATGGGACCTAGAGGTGGTTCCACGGCAGTCCTAAACATTGTTGGTAGCAGCAGGACTTGTCGTAGGCCATGGGACCTAAAGGTGGTTCCACGGCAGTCCTAAACATTGTTGGTAGCAGCAGGACTTGTAGTAGGCCATGGGACCTAGAGGTTGTTCCACGGCAGTACTAAACATTGTTGGTGGCAGCAGGACTTGTCGTAGGCCATGGGACCTAGAGGTGGTTCCAGGGCAGTCCTAAACATTGTTGGCAGCAGCAGGACTTGTCGTAGGCCATGGGACCTAGAGGTGGTTCCACGGCAGTCCTAAACATTGTTGGTAGCAGCAGGACTTGTCGTAGGCCATGGAACCTAGAGTTGGTTCCACAGCAGTCCTAAACAGTGTTGGTAGCAGGAGGACTTGTCGTAGGCCATGGGACCTAGAGGTGGTTCCACGGCAGTACTAAACATTGTTGGTGGCAGCAGGACTTGTCGTAGGCCATTGGACCTATTGGTGGTTCCACGGCAGTCCTAAGCATTGTTGGTAGCAGCAGGACTTGTCGTAGGCCATGGAACCTAGAGTTGGTTCCATGGCAGTCCTAAACATTGTTGGTAGCAGCAGGACTTGCCGTAGGCCATGGGACCTAGAGGTGGTTCCACAGCAGTCCTAAACATTGTTGGAAGCAGCAGGACTTGTCGTAGGCCTTGGGACCTAGAGGTGGTTCCACTGCAGTCCTAAACATTGTTGGTAGCAGCAGGACTTGTTGTAGGCCATGGGACCTAGTGGTGGTTCCACGGTAGTCCTAAACATTGTTGGTAGCAGCAGGACTTGTTGTAGGCCATGGGACCTAGAGGTGGTTCCACGGCAGTCCTAAACATTGTTGGTAGCAGCAGGACTTGTCGTAGGCCTTGGTACCTAGAGGTGGTTCCACAGCAGTCCTAAACATTGTTGGTAGCAGCAGGACTTGTCATAGGCCATGGGACCTAGAGGTGGTTCCACGGTAGTCCTAAACATTGTTGGTAGCAGCAGGACTTGTTGTAGGCCATGGGACCTAGTGGTGGATCCACGGCAGTCCTAAACATTGTTGGTAGCAGCAGGACTTGTCGTAGGCCATGGAACCTAAAATTGGTTTCACGGCAGTCCTAAACATTGTTGGTAGCAGCAGGACTTGTCGTAGGCCATGGGACCTAGAGGTGGTTCCACGGCAGTCCTAAACATTATTGGTAGCAGCAGGACTTGTCGTAGGCCATTGGACCTATTGGTGGTTCCACGGCAGTCCTAAACATTGTTGGTAGCAGCAGGACTTGTCGTAGGCCATGGAACCTAGAGGTGGTTCCACGGCAGTCCTAAACATTGTTGGTAGCAGCAGGAATTGTCGTAAGGCCATGGAACCTAGTGGTGGTTCCACGGCAGTACTAAACATTGTTGGTGGCAGCAGGACTTGTCGTAGGCCATTGGACCTATTGGTGGTTCCACGGCAGTCCTAAACATTGTTGGTAGCAGCAGGACTTGTTGTAGGCCATGGGACCTAGTGGTGGATCCACGGCAGTCCCAAACATTGTTGGTAGCAGCAGGACTTGTCGTAGGCCATGGAACCTAAAATTGGTTTCACGGCAGTCCTAAACATTGTTGGTAGCAGCAGGACTTGTCGTAGGCCATGGGACCTAGAGGTGGTTCCACGGCAGTCCTAAACATTGTTGGTAGCAGCAGGACTTGTCGTAGGCCATTGGACCTATTGGTGGTTCCACGGCAGTCCTAAACATTGTTGGTAGCAGCAGGACTTGTCGTAGGCCATGGAACCTAGAGGTGGTTCCACGGCAGTCCTAAACATTGTTGGTAGCAGCAGGACTTGTCGTAAGGCCAGGGAACCTAGTGGTGGTTCCACGGCAGTACTAAACATTGTTGGTGGCAGCAGGACTTGTCGTAGGCCATTGGACCTATTGCTGGTTCCACGGCAGTCCTAAACATTGTTGGTAGCAGCAGGACTTGTCGTAGGCCAAGGAACCTAGAGGTGGTTCCACGGCAGTCCTAAACATTGTTGGTAGCAGCAGGACTTGTTGTAGGCCATGGGACCCAGAGGTGGTTCCACGGCAGTCCTAAACATTGTTGGTAGCAGCAGGACTTGTCGTAGGCCTTGGTACCTAGAGGTGGTTCCACAGCAGTCCTAAACATTGTTGGTAGCAGCAGGACTTCTCGTAGGCCATGGGACCTAGAGGTGGTTCCACGGTAGTCCTAAACATTGTTGGTAGCAGCAGGACTTGTTGTAGGCCATGGGACCTAGTGGTGGATCCACAGCAGTCCCAAACATTGTTGGTAGCAGCAGGACTTGTCGTAGGCCATGGAACCTAAAATTGGTTTCACGGCAGTCCTAAACATTGTTGGTAGCAGCAGGACTTGTCGTAGGCCATGGGACCTAGAGGTGGATCCACGGCAGTCCTAAACATTGTTGGTAGCAGCAAGACTTGTCGTAGGCCATTGGACCTATTGGTGGTTCCACGGCAGTCCTAAACATTGTTGGTAGCAGCAGGACTTGTCGTAGGCCAAGGAACCTAGAGGTGGTTCCACGGCAGTCCTAAACATTGTTGGTAGCAGCAGGACTTGTCGTAGGCCATGGGACCTAGTGGTGATTCCACGGTAGTCCTAAACATTGTTGGTAGCAGCAGGACTTGTCGTAGGCCATGGAACCTAGAGTTGGTTTCACGGCAGTCCCAAACATTGTTGGTAGCAGCAGGACTTGTCATAGGCCATGGAACCTAGAGTTGGTTTCACGGCAGTCCTAAACATTGTTGGTAGCAGCAGGACTTGTCGTAGGCCATGGGACCTAGAGGTGGTTCCACGGCAGTCCTAAACATTGTTGGTAGCAGCAGGACTTGTCGTAGGCCATTGGACCTATTGGTGGTTCCACGGCAGTCCTAAACATTGTTGGTAGCAGCAGGACTTGTCGTAGGCCATGGAACCTAGAGTTGGTTCCACGGCAGTCCTAAACATTGTTGGTAGCAGCAGGACTTGTCGTAGGCCATGGGACCTAGAGGTGGTTCCACGGCAGTCCTAAACATTGTTGGTAGCAGCAGGACTTGTCGTAGGCCTTGGGACCTAGAGGTGGTTCCACGGCAGTCCTAAACATTGTTGGTAGCAGCAGGACTTGTCGTAAAGGCCATGGAACCTAGTGGTGGTTCCACGGTAGTCCTAAACATTGTTGGTAGCAGCAGGACTTGTCGTAGGCCATGGGACCTAGAGGTGGTTCCACGGCAGTCCTAAACATTGTTGGTAGCAGCAGGACTTGTAGTAGGCCATGGGACCTAGAGGTGGTTCCACTGCAGTCCTAAACATTGTTGGTAGCAGCAGGACTTGTCGTAGGCCATGGGACCTAGAGGTGGTTCCACGGCAGTACTAAACATTGTTGGTGGCAGCAGGACTTGTCGTAGACCATTGTACCTATTGGTGGTTCCACGGCAGTCCTAAACATTGTTGGTAGCAGCAGGACTTGTCGTAGGCCATGGGTCCTAGTGGTGGTTCCACGGCAGTCCCAAACATTGTTGGTAGCAGCAGGACTTGTCGTAGGCCATGGGACCTAGAGGTGGTTCCACGGCAGTCCTAAACATTGTTGGTAGCAGCAGGACTTGTCGTAGGCCTTGGGACATAGAGGTGGTTCCACGGCAGTCCTAAACATTGTTGGTAGCAGCAGGACTTGTCGTAGGCCATGGGACCTAGTGGTGGTTCCACGGTAGTCCTAAACATTGTTGGTAGCAGCAGGACTTGTTGTAGGCCATGGGACCTAGAGGTGGTTCCATGGTAGTCCTAAACATTGTTGGTAGCAGCAGGACTTGTCGTAGGCCTTGGGACCTAGAGGTGGTTCCACGGCAGTCCTAAGCATTGTTGGTAGCAGCAGGACTTGTCGTAGGCCATGGGACCTAGAGGTGGTTCCAGGGCAGTCCTAAACATTGTTGGTAGCAGCAGGACTTGTCGTAGGCCATGGGACCTAGTGGTGGTTCCATGGTAGTCCTAAACATTGTTGGTAGCAGCAGGACTTGTTGTAGGCCATGGGACCTAGTGGTGGTTCTACGGCAGTCCCAAACATTGTTGGTAGCAGCAGGACTTGTCGTAGGCCATGGAACCTAGAGTTGGTTTCACGGCAGTCCTAAACATTGTTGGTAGCAGCAGGACTTGTCGTAGGCCATGGGACCTAGAGGTGGTTCCACGGCAGTCCTAAACATTGTTGGTAGCAGCAGGACTTGTCGTAGGCCATTGGACCTATTGGTGGTTCCACGGCAGTCCTAAACATTGTTGGTAGCAGCAGGACTTGTCGTAGGCCATGGGACCTAGAGGTGGTTCCACGGCAGTCCTAAACATTGTTGGTAGCAGCAGGACTTGTCGTAGGCCATGGGACCTAGAGGTGGTTCCACGGCACTCCTAAACATTGTTGGTAGCAGCAGGACTTGTCGTAGGATGGGACCTAGAGGTGGTTCCACGGCAGTCCTAAACATTGTTGGTAGCAGCAGCACTTGTCGTAGGCTATGGGACCTAAAGGTGGTTCTACGGCAGTCCTAAACATTGTTGGTAGCAGCAGGACTTGTCGTAGGCCATGGGACCTAAAGGTGGTTCTACGGCAGTCCTAAACATTGTTGGTAGCAGCAGGGCTTGTAGTAGGCCATGGGACCTAGAGGTGGTTCCACGGCAGTCCTAAACAGTGTTGGTAGCAGGAGGACTTGTCGTAGGCCATGGGACCTAGAGGTGGTTCCACGGCAGTACTAAACATTGTTGGTGGCAGCAGGACTTGTCGTAGGCCATTGTACCTATTGGTGGTTCCACGGCAGTCCTAAACATTGTTGGTAGCAGCAGGACTTGTCGTAGGCCATGGGTCCTAGTGGTGGTTCCACGGCAGTCCCAAACATTGTTGGTAGCAGCAGGACTTGTCGTAGGCCATGAGACCTAGAGGTGGTTCCACGGCAGTCCTAAACATTGTTGGTAGCAGCAGGACTTGTCGTAGGCCTTGGGACCTAGAGGTGGTTCCACGGCAGTCCTAAACATTGTTGGTAGCAGCAGGACTTGTCGTAGGCCATGGGACCTAGAGGTGGTTCCACGGCAGTCCTAAACATTGTTGGTAGCAGCAGGACTTGTCGTAGGCCTTGGGACCTAGAGGTGGTTCCACGGCAGTCCTAAACATTGTTGGTAGCAGCAGGACTTGTCGTAGGCCATGGGACCTAGTGGTGGTTCCACGGTAGTCCTAAACATTGTTGGTAGCAGCAGGACTTGTTGTAGGCCATGGGACCTAGAGGTGGTTCCACGGCAGTCCTAAACATTGTTGGTAGCAGCAGGACTTGTCGTAGGCCTTGGGACCTAGAGGTGGTTCCACGGCAGTCCTAAGCATTGTTGGTAGCAGCAGGACTTGTCGTAGGCCATGGGACCTAGAGGTGGTTCCACGGCAGTCCTAAACATTGTTGGTAGCAGCAGGACTTGTCGTAGGCCATGGGACCTAGTGGTGGTTCCACGGTAGTCCTAAACATTGTTGGTAGCAGCAGGACTTGTTGTAGGCCATGGGACCTAGTGGTGGTTCCACGGCAGTCCCAAACATTGTTGGTAGCAGCAGGACTTGTCGTAGGCCATGGAACCTAGAGTTGGTTTCATGGCAGTCCTAAACATTGTTGGTAGCAGCAGGACTTGTCGTAGGCCATGGGACCTAGAGGTGGTTCCACGGCAGTCCTAAACATTGTTGGTAGCAGCAGGGCTTGTAGTAGGCCATGGGACCTAGAGGTGGTTCCACGGCAGTCCTAAACATTGTTGGCAGCAGCAGGACTTGTCGTAGGCCATGGAACCTAGAGTTGGTTCCACGGCAGTCCTAAACAGTGTTGGTAGCAGGAGGACTTGTCGTAGGCCATGGGACCTAGAGGTGGTTCCACGGCAGTACTAAACATTGTTGGTGGCAGCAGGACTTGTCGTAGGCCATTGTACCTATTGGTGGTTCCACGGCAGTCCTAAACATTGTTGGTAGCAGCAGGACTTGTCGTAGGCCATGGGTCCTAGTGGTGGTTCCACGGCAGTCCCAAACATTGTTGGTAGCAGCAGGACTTGTCGTAGGCCATGGGACCTAGAGGTGGTTCCACGGCAGTCCTAAACATTGTTGGTAGCAGCAGGACTTGTCGTAGGCCATGGGACCTAGTGGTGGTTCCACGGTAGTCCTAAACATTGTTGGTAGCAGCAGGACTTGTTGTAGGCCATGGGACCTAGTGGTGGTTCCACGGCAGTCCCAAACATTGTTGGTAGCAGCAGGACTTGTCGTAGGCCATGGAACCTAGAGTTGGTTTCACGGCAGTCCTAAACATTGTTGTTAGCAGCAGGACTTGTCGTAGGCCATGGGACCTAGAGGTGGTTCCACGGCAGTCCTAAACATTGTTGGTAGCAGCAGGGCTTGTAGTAGGCCATGGGACCTAGAGGTTGTTCCATGGTAGTCCTAAACATTGTTGGCAGCAGCAGGACTTGTCGTAGGCCATGGAACCTAGAGTTGGTTCCACGGCAGTCCTAAACAGTGTTGGTAGCAGGAGGACTTGTCGTAGGCCATGGGACCTAGAGGTGGTTCCACGGCAGTCCTAAACATTGTTGGTGGCAGCAGGACTTGTTGTAGGCCATTGTACCTATTGGTGGTTCCACGGCAGTCCTAAACATTGTTGGTAGCAGCAGGACTTGTCGTAGGCCATGGGTCCTAGTGGTGGTTCCACGGCAGTCCCAAACATTGTTGGTAGCAGCAGGACTTGTCGTAGGCCATGGGACCTAGAGGTGGTTCCACGGCAGTCCTAAACATTGTTGGTAGCAGCAGGACTTGTCGTAGGCCTTGGGACCTAGAGGTGGTTCCACGGCAGTCCTAAGCATTGTTGGTAGCAGCAGGACTTGTCGTAGGCCATGGGACCTAGAGGTGGTTCCACGGCAGTCCTAAACATTGTTGGTAGCAGCAGGACTTGTCGTAGGCCATGGGACCTAGTGGTGGTTCCACGATAGTCCTAAGCATTGTTGGTAGCAGCAGGACTTGTTGTAGGCCATGGGACCTAGTGGTGGTTCCACGGCAGTCCCAAACATTGTTGGTAGCAGCAGGACTTGTCGTAGGCCATGGAACCTAGAGTTGGTTTCACGGCAGTCCTAAACATTGTTGGTAGCAGCAGGACTTGTCGTAGGCCATGGGACCTAGAGGTGGTTCCACGGCAGTCCTAAACATTGTTGGTAGCAGCAGGACTTGTCGTAGGCCATTGGACCTATTGGTGGTTCCACGGCAGTCCTAAACATTGTTGGTAGCAGCAGGACTTGTCGTAGGCTATGGGACCTAGAGGTGGTTCCACGGCAGTCCTAAACATTGTTGGTAGCAGCAGGACTTGTCGTAGGCCATTGGACCTAGAGGTGGTTCCACGGCAGTCCTAAACATTGTTGGTAGCAGCAGGACTTGTCGTAGGCCATGGGACCTAGAGGTGGTTCCACGGCAGTCCTAAACATTGTTGGTAACAGCAGGACTTGTCGTAGGCCTTGGGACCTAGAGGTGGTTCCACGGCAGTCCTAAACATTGTTGGTAGCAGCAGGACTTGTCATAGGCCATGGGACCTAGTGGTGGTTTCACGGTAGTCCTAAACATTGTTGGTAGCAGCAGGACTTGTTGTAGGCCATGGGACCTAGAGGTGGTTCCACGGCAGTCCTAAGCATTGTTGGTAGCAGCAGGACTTGTCGTAGGCCATGGGACCTAGAGGTGGTTCCACGGCAGTCCTAAACATTGTTGGTAGCAGCAGGACTTGTCGTAGGCCATGGGACCTAGTGGTGATTCCACGGTAGTCCTAAACATTGTTGGTAGCAGCAGGACTTGTCGTAGGCCTTGGGACCTAGAGGTGGTTCCACGGCAGTCCTAAACATTGTTGGTAGCAGCAGGACTTGTCGTAGGCCATGGGACCTAGAGGTGGTTCCACGGCAGTCCTAAACATTGTTGGTAGCAGCAGGACTTGTCGTAGGCCATGGGACCTAGAGGTGGTTCCACGGCAGTCCTAAACATTGTTGGTAGCAGCAGGACTTGTCGTAGGCCTTGGGACCTAGAGGTGGTTCCACGGCAGTCCTAAACATTGTTGGTAGCAGCAGGACTTGTCGTAAAGGCCATGGCACCTAGTGGTGGTTCCACGGTAGTCCTAAACATTGTTGGTAGCAGCAGGACTTGTCGTAGGCCATGGGACCTAGAGGTGGTTCCACGGCAGTCCTAAACATTGTTGGTAGCAGCAGGACTTGTCGTAGGCCATGGGACCTAGAGGTGGTTCCACGGCAGTCCTAAACATTGTTGGTAGCAGCAGGACTTGTCGTAGGCCATTGGACCTATTGGTGGTTCCACGGCAGTCCTAAACATTGTTGGTAGCAGCAGGACTTGTCGTAGGCCATGGAACCTAGAGTTGGTTCCACGGCAGTCCTAAACATTGTTGGTAGCAGCAGGACTTGTCGTAGGCCATGGGACCTAGAGGTGGTTCCACGGCAGTCCTAAACATTGTTGGTAGCAGCAGGACTTGTCGTAGGCCTTGGGACCTAGAGGTGGTTCCACGGCAGTAGTAAACATTGTTGGTAGCAGCAGGACTTGTCGTAAAGGCCATGGAACCTAGTGGTGGTTCCACGGTAGTCCTAAACATTGTTGGTAGCAGCAGGACTTGTCGTAGGCCATGGGACCTAGAGGTGGTTCCACGGCAGTCCTAAACATTGTTGGTAGCAGCAGGACTTGTAGTAGGCCATGGGACCTAGAGGTGGTTCCACTGCAGTCCTAAACATTGTTGGTAGCAGCAGGACTTGTCGTAGGCCATGGGACCTAGAGGTGGTTCCACGGCAGTACTAAACATTGTTGGTGGCAGCAGGACTTGTCGTAGACCATTGTACCTATTGGTGGTTCCACGGCAGTCCTAAACATTGTTGGTAGCAGCAGGACTTGTCGTAGGCCATGGGTCCTAGTGGTGGTTCCACGGCAGTCCCAAACATTGTTGGTAGCAGCAGGACTTGTCGTAGGCCATGGGACCTAGAGGTGGTTCCACGGCAGTCCTAAACATTGTTGGTAGCAGCAGGACTTGTCGTAGGCCTTGGGACATAGAGGTGGTTTCACGGCAGTCCTAAACATTGTTGGTAGCAGCAGGACTTGTCGTAGGCCATGGGACCTAGTGGTGGTTCCACGGTAGTCCTAAACATTGTTGGTAGCAGCAGGACTTGTAGGCCATGGGACCTAGAGGTGGTTCCATGGTAGTCCTAAACATTGTTGGTAGCAGCAGGACTTGTCGTAGGCCTTGGGACCTAGAGGTGGTTCCACGGCAGTCCTAAGCATTGTTGGTAGCAGCAGGACTTGTCGTAGGCCATGGGACCTAGAGGTGGTTCCAGGGCAGTCCTAAACATTGTTGGTAGCAGCAGGACTTGTCGTAGGCCATGGGACCTAGTGGTGGTTCCATGGTAGTCCTAAACATTGTTGGTAGCAGCAGGACTTGTTGTAGGCCATGGGACCTAGTGGTGGTTCTACGGCAGTCCCAAACATTGTTGGTAGCAGCAGGACTTGTCGTAGGCCATGGAACCTAGAGTTGGTTTCACGGCAGTCCTAAACATTGTTGGTAGCAGCAGGACTTGTCGTAGGCCATGGGACCTAGAGGTGGTTCCACGGCAGTCCTAAACATTGTTGGTAGCAGCAGGACTTGTCGTAGACCATTGGACCTATTGGTGGTTCCACGGCAGTCCTAAACATTGTTGGTAGCAGCAGGACTTGTCGTAGGCCATGGGACCTAGAGGTGGTTCCACGGCAGTCCTAAACATTGTTGGTAGCAGCAGGACTTGTCGTAGGCCATGGGACATAGAGGTGGTTCCACGGCACTCCTAAACATTGTTGGTAGCAGCAGGACTTGTCGTAGGATGGGACCTAGAGGTGGTTCCACGGCAGTCCTAAACATTGTTGGTAGCAGCAGCACTTGTCGTAGGCTATGGGACCTAAAGGTGGTTCTACGGCAGTCCTAAACATTGTTGGTAGCAGCAGGACTTGTCGTAGGCCATGGGACCTAAAGGTGGTTCTACGGCAGTCCTAAACATTGTTGGTAGCAGCAGGGCTTGTAGTAGGCCATGGGACCTAGAGGTAGTTCCACGGCAGTCCTAAACAGTGTTGGTAGCAGGAGGACTTGTCGTAGGCCATGGGACCTAGAGGTGGTTCCACGGCAGTACTAAACATTGTTGGTGGCAGCAGGACTTGTCGTAGGCCATTGTACCTATTGGTGGTTCCACGGCAGTCCTAAACATTGTTGGTAGCAGCAGGACTTGTCGTAGGCCATGGGTCCTAGTGGTGGTTCCACGGCAGTCCCAAACATTGTTGGTAGCAGCAGGACTTGTCGTAGGCCATGAGACCTAGAGGTGGTTCCACGGCAGTCCTAAACATTGTTGGTAGCAGCAGGACTTGTCGTAGGCCTTGGGACCTAGAGGTGGTTCCACGGCAGTCCTAAACATTGTTGGTAGCAGCAGGACTTGTCGTAGGCCATGGGACCTAGTGGTGGTTCCACGGTAGTCCTAAACATTGTTGGTAGCAGCAGGACTTGTTGTAGGCCACGGGACCTAGAGGTGGTTCCACGGCAGTCCTAAACATTGTTGGTAGCAGCAGGACTTGTCGTAGGCCTTGGGACTTATTGGTGGTTCCACGGCAGTCCTAAGCATTGTTGGTAGCAGCAGGACTTGTCGTAGGCCATGGAACCTAGAGTTGGTTTCACGGCAGTCCTAAACATTGTTGGTAGCAGCAGGACTTGTCGTAGGCCATGGGACCTAGAGGTGGTTCCACGGCAGTCCTAAACATTGTTGGTAGCAGCAGGACTTGTCGTAGGCCATTGGACCTATTGGTGGTTCCACGGCAGTCCTAAACATTGTTGGTAGCAGCAGGACTTGTCGTAGGCCATGGAACCTAGAGGTGGTTCCACGGCAGTCCTAAACATTGTTGGTGCAGCAGGACTTGTCGTAGGCCATGGGACCTAGAGGTGGTTCCACGGCAGTCCTAAACATTGTTGGTAGCAGCAGGACTTGTCGTAGGCCATTGGACCTATTGGTGGTTCCACGGCAGTCCTAAACATTGTTGGTAGCAGCAGGACTTGTCGAAGGCCATGGAACCTAGAGTTGGTTCCACGGCAGTCCTAAACATTGTTGGTAGCAGCAGGACTTGTCGTAGGCCATGGGACCTAGAGGTGGTTCCACGGCATTCCTAAACATTGTTGGTAGCAGCAGGACTTGTCGTAGGCCTTGGGACCTAGAGGTGGTTCCACGGCAGTCCTAAACATTGTTGGTAGCAGCAGGACTTGTCGTAAGGCCATGGAACCTAGTGGTGGTTCCACGGTAGTCCTAAACATTGTTGGTAGCAGCAGGACTTGTCGTAGGCCATGGGACCTAGAGGTGGTTCCACGGCAGTCCTAAACATTGTTGGTAGCAGCAGGACTTGTCGTAGACCATGGGACCTAGAGGTGGTTCTACGGTAGTCCTAAACATTGTTGGTAGCAGCAGGACTTGTAGTAGGCCATGGGACCTAGAGTTGGTTCCACGGCAGTCCTAAACAGTGTTGGTAGCAGGAGGACTTGTCGTAGGCCATGGGACCTAGAGGTGGTTCCACGGCAGTACTAAACATTGTTGGTGGCAGCAGGACTTGTCGTAGGCCATTGTACCTATTGGTGGTTCCACGGCAGTCCTAAACATTGTTGGTAGCAGCAGGACTTGTCGTAGGCCATGGGTCCTAGTGGTGGTTCCACGGCAGTCCCAAACATTGTTGGTAGCAGCAGGACTTGTCGTAGGCCTTGGGACCTAGAGGTGGTTCCACGGCAGTCCTAAACATTGTTGGTAGCAGCAGGACTTGTCGTAGGCCTTGGGACCTAGTGGTGGTTCCACGGTAGTCCTAAACATTGTTGGTAGCAGCAGGACTTGTTGTAGGCCATGGGACCTAGTGGTGGTTCCACGGCAGTCCCAAACATTGTTGGTAGCAGCAGGACTTGTCGTAGGCCATGGAACCTAGAGTTGGTTTCACGGCAGTCCTAAACATTGTTGGTAGCAGCAGGACTTGTCGTAGGCCATGGGACCTAGAGGTGGTTCCACGGCAGTCCTAAACATTGTTGGTAGCAGCAGGACTTGTCGTAGGCTATGGGACCTAGAGGTGGTTTCACGGCAGTCCTAAACATTGTTGGTAGCAGCAGGACTTGTCGTAGGCCATTGGACCTAGATGTGGTTCCACGGCAGTCCTAAACATTGTTGGTAGCAGCAGGACTTGTCGTAGGCCATGGGACCTAGAGGTGGTTCCACGGCAGTCCTAAACATTGTTGGTAACAGCAGGACTTGTCGTAGGCCTTGGGACCTAGAGGTGGTTCCACGGCAGTCCTAAACATTGTTGGTAGCAGCAGGACTTGTCATAGGCCATGGGACCTAGTGGTGGTTCCACGGTAGTCCTAAACATTGTTGGTAGCAGCAGGACTTGTTGTAGGCCATGGGACCTAGAGGTGGTTCCACGGCAGTCCTAAGCATTGTTGGTAGCAGCAGGACTTGTCGTAGGCCATGGGACCTAGAGGTGGTTCCACGGCAGTCCTAAACATTGTTGGTAGCAGCAGGACTTGTCGTAGGCCATGGGACCTAGTGGTGATTCCACGGTAGTCCTAAACATTGTTGGTAGCAGCAGGACTTGTCGTAGGCCATGGAACCTAGAGTTGGTTTCACGGCAGTCCCAAACATTGTTGGTAGCAGCAGGACTTGTCATAGGCCATGGAACCTAGAGTTGGTTTCACGGCAGTCCTAAACATTGTTGGTAGCAGCAGGACTTGTCGTAGGCCATGGGACCTAGAGGTGGTTCCACGGCAGTCCTAAACATTGTTGGTAGCAGCAGGACTTGTTGTAGGCCATGGGACCTAGAGGTGGTTCCACGGCAGTCCTAAGCATTGTTGGTAGCAGCAGGACTTGTCGTAGGCCATGGGACCTAGAGGTGGTTCCACGGCAGTCCTAAACATTGTTGGTAGCAGCAGGACTTGTCGTAGGCCATGGGACCTAGTGGTGATTCCACGGTAGTCCTAAACATTGTTGGTAGCAGCAGGACTTGTCGTAGGCCATGGAACCTAGAGTTGGTTTCACGGCAGTCCCAAACATTGTTGGTAGCAGCAGGACTTGTCATAGGCCATGGAACCTAGAGTTGGTTTCACGGCAGTCCTAAACATTGTTGGTAGCAGCAGGACTTGTCGTAGGCCATGGGACCTAGAGGTGGTTCCACGGCAGTCCTAAACATTGTTGGTAGCAGCAGGACTTGTCGTAGGCCATTGGACCTATTGGTGGTTCCACGGCAGTCCTAAACATTGTTGGTAGCAGCAGGACTTGTCGTAGGCCATGGAACCTAGAGTTGGTTCCACGGCAGTCCTAAACATTGTTGGTAGCAGCAGGACTTGTCGTAGGCCATGGGACCTAGAGGTGGTTCCACGGCAGTCCTAAACATTGTTGGTAGCAGCAGGACTTGTCGTAGGCCTTGGGACCTAGAGGTGGTTCCACGGCAGTCCTAAACATTGTTGGTAGCAGCAGGACTTGTCGTAAAGGCCATGGAACCTAGTGGTGGTTCCACGGTAGTCCTAAACATTGTTGGTAGCAGCAGGACTTGTCGTAGGCCATGGGACCTAGAGGTGGTTCCACGGCAGTCCTAAACATTGTTGGTAGCAGCAGGACTTGTAGTAGGCCATGGGACCTAGAGGTGGTTCCACGGTAGTCCTAAACATTGTTGGTAGCAGCAGGACTTGTCGTAGGCCATGGGACCTAGAGGTGGTTCCACGGCACTCCTAAACATTGTTGGTAGCAGCAGGACTTGTAGTAGGCCATGGGACCTAGAGGTGGTTCCACGGCAGTCCTAAACATTGTTGGTAGCAGCAGGACTTGTCGTAGGATGGGACCTAGAGGTGGTTCCACGGCAGTCCTAAACATTGTTGGTAGCAGCAGCACTTGTCGTAGGCTATGGGTCCTAGAGGTGGTTCCACGGCAGTCCTAAACATTGTTTGCAGCAGCAGGACTTGTCGTAGGCCATGGGACCTAAAGGTGGTTCTACGGCAGTCCTAAACATTGTTGGTAGCAGCAGGACTTGTCGTAGGCCATGGGACCTAAAGGTGGTTCTACGGCAGTCCTAAACATTGTTGGTAGCAGGAGGACTTGTCGTAGGCCATGGGACCTAGAGGTGGTTCCACGGCAGTACTAAACATTGTTGGTGGCAGCAGGACTTGTCGTAGGCCATTGTACCTATTGGTGGTTCCACGGCAGTCCTAAACATTGTTGGTAGCAGCAGGACTTGTCGTAGGCCATGGGTCCTAGTGGTGGTTCCACGGCAGTCCCAAACATTGTTGGTAGCAGCAGGACTTGTCGTAGGCCATGGGACCTAGAGGTGGTTCCACGGCAGTCCTAAACATTGTTGGTAGCAGCAGGACTTGTCGTAGGCCTTGGGACATAGAGGTGGTTCCACGGCAGTCCTAAACATTGTTGGTAGCAGCAGGACTTGTCGTAGGCCATGGGACCTAGTGGTGGTTCCACGGTAGTCCTAAACATTGTTGGTAGCAGCAGGACTTGTTGTAGGCCATGGGACCTAGAGGTGGTTCCATGGCAGTCCTAAACATTGTTGGTAGCAGCAGGACTTGTCGTAGGCCTTGGGACCTAGAGGTGGTTCCACGGCAGTCCTAAGCATTGTTGGTAGCAGCAGGACTTGTCGTAGGCCATGGGACCTAGAGCTGGTTCCACGGCAGTCCTAAACATTGTTGGTAGCAGCAGGACTTGTCGCATGCCATGGGACCTAGTGGTGGTTCCACGGTAGTCCTAAACATTGTTGGTAGCAGCAGGACTTGTTGTAGGCCATGGGACCTAGTGGTGGTTCTACGGCAGTCCCAAACATTGTTGGTAGCAGCAGGACTTGTCGTAGGCCATGGAACCTAGAGTTGGTTTCACGGCAGTCCTAAACATTGTTGGTAGCAGCAGGACTTGTCGTAGGCCATGGGACCTAGAGGTGGTTCCACGGCAGTCCTAAACATTGTTGGTAGCAGCAGGACTTGTCGTAGGCCATTGGACCTATTGGTGGTTCCACGGCAGTCCTAAACATTGTTGGTAGCAGCAGGACTTGTCGTAGGCCATGGGACCTAGAGGTGGTTCCACGGCAGTCCTAAACATTGTTGGTAGCAGCAGGACTTGTCGTAGGCCATGGGACCTAGAGGTGGTTCCACGGCACTCCTAAACATTGTTGGTAGCAGCAGGACTTGTCGTAGGATGGGACCTAGAGGTGGTTCCACGGCAGTCCTAAACATTGTTGGTAGCAGCAGCACTTGTCGTAGGCTATGGGTCCTAGAGGTGGTTCCACGGCAGTCCTAAACATTGTTTGTAGCAGCAGGACTTGTCGTAGGCCATGGGACCTAAAGGTGGTTCTACGGCAGTCCTAAACATTGTTGGTAGCAGCAGGACTTGTCGTAGGCCATGGGACCTAAATGTGGTTCTACGGCAGTCCTAAACATTGTTGGTAGCAGCAGGGCTTGTAGTAGGCCATGGGACCTAGAGGTGGTTCCACGGCAGTCCTAAACAGTGTTGGTAGCAGGAGGACTTGTCGTAGGCCATGGGACCTAGAGGTGGTTCCACGGCAGTACTAAACATTGTTGGTGGCAGCAGGACTTGTCGTAGGCCATTGTACCTATTGGTGGTTCCACGGCAGTCCTAAACATTGTTGGTAGCAGCAGGACTTGTCGTAGGCCATGGGTCCTAGTGGTGGTTGCACGGCAGTCCCAAACATTGTTGGTAGCAGCAGGACTTGTCGTAGGCCATGAGACCTAGAGGTGGTTCCACGGCAGTCCTAAACATTGTTGGTAGCAGCAGGACTTGTCGTAGGCCTTGGGACCTAGAGGTGGTTCCACGGCAGTCCTAAACATTGTTGGTAGCAGCAGGACTTGTCGTAGGCCATGGGACCTAGTGGTGGTTCCACGGTAGTCCTAAACATTGTTGGTAGCAGCAGGACTTGTTGTAGGCCATGGGACCTAGAGGTGGTTCCACGGCAGTCCTAAACATTGTTGGTAGCAGCAGGACTTGTCGTAGGCCTTGGGACCTAGAGGTGGTTCCACGGCAGTCCTAAGCATTGTTGGTAGCAGCAGGACTTGTCGTAGGCCATGGGACCTAGAGGTGGTTCCACGGCAGTCCTAAACATTGTTGGTAGCAGCAGGACTTGTCGTAGGCCATGGGACCTAGTGGTGGTTCCACGGTAGTCCTAAACATTGTTGGTAGCAGCAGGACTTGTTGTAGGCCATGGGACCTAGTGGTGGTTCTACGGCAGTCCCAAACATTGTTGGTAGCAGCAGGACTTGTCGTAGGCCATGGAACCTAGAGTTGGTTTCACGGCAGTCCTAAACATTGTTGGTAGCAGCAGGACTTGTCGTAGGCCATGGGACCTAGAGGTGGTTCCACGGCAGTCCTAAACATTGTTGGTAGCAGCAGGACTTGTCGTAGGCCATTGGACCTATTGGTGGTTCCACGGCAGTCCTAAACATTGTTGGTAGCAGCAGGACTTGTCGTAGGCCATGGGACCTAGAGGTGGTTCCACGGCAGTCCTAAACATTGTTGGTAGCAGCAGGACTTGTCATAGGCCATGGGACCTAGTGGTGGTTCCACGGTAGTCCTAAACATTGTTGGTAGCAGCAGGACTTGTTGTAGGCCATGGGACCTAGAGGTGGTTCCACGGCAGTCCTAAACATTGTTGGTAGCAGCAGGACTTGTTGTAGGCCTTGGGACCTAGAGGTGGTTCCACGGCAGTCCTAAGCATTGTTGGTAGCAGCAGGACTTGTCGTAGGCCATGGGACCTAGTGGTGATTCCACGGTAGTCCTAAACATTGTTGGTAGCAGCAGGACTTGTCGTAGGCCATGGAACCTAGAGTTGGTTTCACGGCAGTCCCAAACATTGTTGGTAGCAGCAGGACTTGTCATAGGCCATGGAACCTAGAGTTGGTTTCACGGCAGTCCTAAACATTGTTGGTAGCAGCAGGACTTGTCGTAGGCCATGGGACCTAGAGGTGGTTCCACGGCAGTCCTAAACATTGTTGGTAGCAGCAGGACTTGTCGTAGGCCATTGGACCTATTGGTGGTTCCACGGCAGTCCTAAACATTGTTGGTAGCAGCAGGACTTGTCGTAGGCCATGGAACCTAGAGTTGGTTCCACGGCAGTCCTAAACATTGTTGGTAGCAGCAGGACTTGTCGTAGGCCATGGGACCTAGAGGTGGTTCCACGGCAGTCCTAAACATTGTTGGTAGCAGCAGGACTTGTCGTAGGCCTTGGGACCTAGAGGTGGTTCCACGGCAGTCCCAAACATTGTTGGTAGCAGCAGGACTTGTCGTAAAGTCCATGGAACCTAGTGGTGGTTCCACGGTAGTCCTAAACATTGTTGGTAGCAGCAGGACTTGTCGTAGGCCATGGGACCTAGAGGTGGTTCCACGGCAGTCCTAAACATTGTTGGTAGCAGCAGGACTTTTAGTAGGCCATGGGACCTAGAGGTGGTTCCACGGTAGTCCTAAACATTGTTGGTAGCAGCAGGACTTGTCATAGGCCATGGGACCTAGAGGTGGTTCCACGGCAGTCCTAAACATTGTTGGTAGCAGCAGGACTTGTAGTAGGCCATGGGACCTAGAGGTGGTTCCACGGCAGTCCTAAACATTGTTGGTAGCAGCAGGACTTGTCGTAGGATGGGACCTAGAGGTGGTTCCACGGCAGTCCTAAACATTGTTGGTAGCAGCAGCACTTGTCGTAGGCTATGGGTCCTAGAGGTGGTTCCACGGCAGTCCTAAACATTGTTTGTAGCAGCAGGACTTGTCGTAGGCCATGGGACCTAAAGGTGGTTCTACGGCAGTCCTAAACATTGTTGGTAGCAGCAGGACTTGTCGTAGGCCATGGGACCTAAAGGTTGTTCTACGGCAGTCCTAAACATTGTTGGTAGCAGGAGGACTTGTCGTAGGCCATGGGACCTAGAGGTGGTTCCACGGCAGTACTAAACATTGTTGGTGGCAGCAGGACTTGTCGTAGGCCATTGTACCTATTGGTGGTTCCACGGCAGTCCTAAACATTGTTGGTAGCAGCAGGACTTGTCGTAGGCCATGGGTCCTAGTGGTGGTTCCACGGCAGTCCCAAACATTGTTGGTAGCAGCAGGACTTGTCGTAGGCCATGGGACCTAGAGGTGGTTCCACGGCAGTCCTAAACATTGTTGGTAGCAGCAGGACTTGTCGTAGGCCTTGGGACATAGAGGTGGTTCCACGGCAGTCCTAAACATTGTTGGTAGCAGCAGGACTTGTCGTAGGCCATGGGACCTAGTGGTGGTTCCACGGTAGTCCTAAACATTGTTGGTAGCAGCAGGACTTGTTGTAGGCCATGGGACCTAGAGGTGGTTCCATGGCAGTCCTAAACATTGTTGGTAGCAGCAGGACTTGTCGTAGGCCTTGGGACCTAGAGGTGGTTCCACGGCAGTCCTAAGCATTGTTGGTAGCAGCAGGACTTGTCGTAGGCCATGGGACCTAGAGGTGGTTCCACGGCAGTCCTAAACATTGTTGGTAGCAGCAGGACTTGTCGTAGGCCATGGGACCTAGTGGTGGTTCCACGGTAGTCCTAAACATTGTTGGTAGCAGCAGGACTTGTTGTAGGCCATGGGACCTAGTGGTGGTTCTACGTCAGTCCCAAACATTGTTGGTAGCAGCAGGACTTGTCGTAGGCCATGGAACCTAGAGTTGGTTTCACGGCAGTCCTAAACATTGTTGGTAGCAGCAGGACTTGTCGTAGGCCATGGGACCTAGAGGTGGTTCCACGGCAGTCCTAAACATTGTTGGTAGCAGCAGGACTTGTCGTAGGCCATTGGACCTATTGGTGGTTCCACGGCAGTCCTAAACATTGTTGGTAGCAGCAGGACTTGTCGTAGGCCATGGGACCTAGAGGTGGTTCCACGGCAGTCCTAAACATTGTTGGTAGCAGCAGGACTTGTCGTAGGCCATGGGACCTAGAGGTGGTTCCACGGCACTCCTAAACATTGTTGGTAGCAGCAGGACTTGTCGTAGGATGGGACCTAGAGGTGGTTCCACGGCAGTCCTAAACATTGTTGGTAGCAGCAGCACTTGTCGTAGGCTATGGGTCCTAGAGGTGGTTCCACGGCAGTCCTAAACATTGTTTGTAGCAGCAGGACTTGTCGTAGGCCATGGGACCTAAAGGTGGTTCTACGGCAGTCCTAAACATTGTTGGTAGCAGCAGGACTTGTCGTAGGCCATGGGACCTAAAGGTGGTTCTACGGCAGTCCTAAACATTGTTGGTAGCAGCAGGGCTTGTAGTAGGCCATGGGACCTAGAGGTGGTTCCACGGCAGTCCTAAACAGTGTTGGTAGCAGGAGGACTTGTCGTAGGCCATGGGACCTAGAGGTGGTTCCACGGCAGTACTAAACATTGTTGGTGGCAGCAGGACTTGTCGTAGGCCATTGTACCTATTGGTGGTTCCACGGCAGTCCTAAACATTGTTGGTAGCAGCAGGACTTGTCGTAGGCCATGGGTCCTAGTGGTGGTTCCACGGCAGTCCCAAACATTGTTGGTAGCAGCAGGACTTGTCGTAGGCCATGAGACCTAGAGGTGGTTCCACGGCAGTCCTAAACATTGTTGGTAGCAGCAGGACTTGTCGTAGGCCTTGGGACCTAGAGGTGGTTCCACGGCAGTCCTAAACATTGTTGGTAGCAGCAGGACTTGTCGTAGGCCATGGGACCTAGTGGTGGTTCCACGGTAGTCCTAAACATTGTTGGTAGCAGCAGGACTTGTTGTAGGCCATGGGACCTAGAGGTGGTTCCACGGCAGTCCTAAACATTGTTGGTAGCAGCAGGACTTGTCGTAGGCCTTGGGACCTAGAGGTGGTTCCACGGCAGTCCTAAGCATTGTTGGTAGCAGCAGGACTTGTCGTAGGCCATGGGACCTAGAGGTGGTTCCACGGCAGTCCTAAACATTGTTGGTAGCAGCAGGACTTGTCGTAGGCCATGGGACCTAGTGGTGGTTCCACGGTAGTCCTAAACATTGTTGGTAGCAGCAGGACTACTTGTAGGCCATGGGACCTAGTGGTGGTTCTACGGCAGTCCCAAACATTGTTGGTAGCAGCAGGACTTGTCGTAGGCCATGGAACCTAGAGTTGGTTTCACGGCAGTCCTAAACATTGTTGGTAGCAGCAGGACTTGTCGTAGGCCATGGGACCTAGAGGTGGTTCCACGGCAGTCCTAAACATTGTTGGTAGCAGCAGGACTTGTCGTAGGCCATTGGACCTATTGGTGGTTCCACGGCAGTCCTAAACATTGTTGGTAGCAGCAGGACTTGTCGTAGGCCATGGGACCTAGAGGTGGTTCCACGGCAGTCCTAAACATTGTTGGTAGCAGCAAGACTTGTCGTAGGCCATTGGACCTAGAGGTGGTTCTACGGCAGTCCTAAACATTGTTAGTAGCAGCAGGACTTGTCGTAGGCCATGGGACCTAGTGGTGGTTCCATGGCAGTCCTAAACATTGTTGGTAGCAGCAGGACTTGTCGTAGACCATGGGACCTAGAGGTGTTTCCACGGCAGTCCTAAACATTGTTGGTAACAGCAGGACTTGTTGTAGGCCTTGGGACCTAGAGGTGGTTCCACGGCAGTCCTAAACATTGTTGGTAGCAGCAGGACTTGTCATAGGCCATGGGACCTAGTGGTGGTTCCACGGTAGTCCTAAACATTGTTGGTAGCAGCAGGACTTGTTGTAGGCCATGGGACCTAGAGGTGGTTCCACGGCAGTCCTAAACATTGTTGGTAGCAGCAGGACTTGTTGTAGGCCTTGGGACCTAGAGGTGGTTCCACGGCAGTCCTAAGCATTGTTGGTAGCAGCAGGACTTGTCGTAGGCCATGGGACCTAGAGGTGGTTCCACGGCAGTCCTAAACATTGTTGGTAGCAGCAGGACTTGTCGTAGGCCATGGGACCTAGAGGTGGTTCCACGGCAGTCCTAAACATTGTTGGTAGCAGCAGGACTTGTCGTAGGCCTTGGGACCTAGAGGTGGTTCCACGGCAGTCCTAAGCATTGTTGGTAGCAGCAGGACTTGTCGTAGGCCATGGGACCTAGAGGTGGTTCCACGGCAGTCCTAAACATTGTTGGTAGCAGCAGGACTTGTCGTAGGCCATGGGACCTAGTGGTGGTTCCACGGTAGTCCTAAACATTGTTGGTAGCAGCAGGACTTGTTGTAGGCCATGGGACCTAGTGGTGGTTCTACGGCAGTCCCAAACATTGTTGGTAGCAGCAGGACTTGTCGTAGGCCATGGAACCTAGAGTTGGTTTCACGGCAGTCCTAAACATTGTTGGTAGCAGCAGGACTTGTCGTAGGCCATGGGACCTAGAGGTGGTTCCACGGCAGTCCTAAACATTGTTGGTAGCAGCAGGACTTGTCGTAGGCCATTGGACCTATTGGTGGTTCCACGGCAGTCCTAAACATTGTTGGTAGCAGCAGGACTTGTCGTAGGCCATGGGACCTAGAGGTGGTTCCACGGCAGTCCTAAACATTGTTGGTAGCAGCAAGACTTGTCGTAGGCCATTGGACCTAGAGGTGGTTCTACGGCAGTCCTAAACATTGTTAGTAGCAGCAGGACTTGTCGTAGGCCATGGGACCTAGTGGTGGTTCCATGGCAGTCCTAAACATTGTTGGTAGCAGCAGGACTTGTCGTAGACCATGGGACCTAGAGGTGGTTCCACGGCAGTCCTAAACATTGTTGGTAACAGCAGGACTTGTTGTAGGCCTTGGGACCTAGAGGTGGTTCCACGGCAGTCCTAAACATTGTTGGTAGCAGCAGGACTTGTCATAGGCCATGGGACCTAGTGGTGGTTCCACGGTAGTCCTAAACATTGTTGGTAGCAGCAGGACTTGTTGTAGGCCATGGGACCTAGAGGTGGTTCCACGGCAGTCCTAAACATTGTTGGTAGCAGCAGGACTTGTTGTAGGCCTTGGGACCTAGAGGTGGTTCCACGGCAGTCCTAAGCATTGTTGGTAGCAGCAGGACTTGTCGTAGGCCATGGGACCTAGAGGTGGTTCCACGGCAGTCCTAAACATTGTTGGTAGCAGCAGGACTTGTCGTAGGCCATGGGACCTAGTGGTGGTTCCACGGTAGTCCTAAACATTGTTGGTAGCAGCAGGACTTGTCGTAGGCCATGGAACCTAGAGTTGGTTTCACGGCAGTCCCAAACATTGTTGGTAGCAGCAGGACTTGTCGTAGGCCATGGAACCTAGAGTTGGTTTCACGGCAGTCCTAAACATTGTTGGTAGCAGCAGGACTTGTCGTAGGCCATGGGACCTAGAGGTGGTTCCACGGCAGTCCTAAACATTGTTGGTAGCAGCAGGACTTGTCGTAGGCCATTGGACCTATTGGTGGTTCCACGGCAGTCCTAAACATTGTTGGTAGCAGCAGGACTTGTCGTAGGCCATGGAACCTAGAGGTGGTTCCACGGCAGTCCTAAACATTGTTGGTGCAGCAGGACTTGTCGTAGGCCATGGGACCTAGAGGTGGTTCCACGGCAGTCCTAAACATTGTTGGTAGCAGCAGGACTTGTCGTAGGCCATTGGACCTATTGGTGGTTCCACGGCAGTCCTAAACATTGTTGGTAGCTGCAGGACTTGTCGAAGGCCATGGAACCTAGAGTTGGTTCCACGGCAGTCCTAAACATTGTTGGTAGCAGCAGGACTTGTCGTAGGCCATGGGACCTAGAGGTGGTTCCACGGCATTCCTAAACATTGTTGGTAGCAGCAGGACTTGTCGTAGGCCTTGGGACCTAGAGGTGGTTCCACGGCAGTCCTAAACATTGTTGGTAGCAGCAGGACTTGTCGTAAGGCCATGGAACCTAGTGGTGGTTCCACGGTAGTCCTAAACATTGTTGGTAGCAGCAGGACTTGTCGTAGGCCATGGGACCTAGAGGTGGTTCCACGGCAGTCCTAAACATTGTTGGTAGCAGCAGGACTTGTCGTAGGCCATGGGACCTAGAGGTGGTTCTACGGTAGTCCTAAACATTGTTGGTAGCAGCAGGACTTGTAGTAGGCCATGGGACCTAGAGGTGGTTCCACGGCAGTCCTAAACATTGTTGGTAGCAGCAGGACTTGTCGTAGGATGGGACCTAGAGGTGGTTCTACGGCAGTCCTAAACATTGTTGGTAGCAGCAGCACTTGTCGTAGGCTATGGGACCTAGAGGTGGTTCCACGGCAGTCCTAAACATTGTTTGTAGCAGCAGGACTTGTCGTAGGCCATGGGACCTAAAGGTGGTTCTACGGCAGTCCTAAACATTGTTGGTAGCAGCAGGACTTGTCGTAGGCCATGGGACCTAAAGGTGGTTCTACGGCAGTCCTAAACATTGTTGGTAGCAGCAGGACTTGTCGTAGGCCATGGGACCTAGAGGTAGTTCCACGGCAGTCCTAAACATTTTTTCAACAATACCATATTGGACTCATTCTGTTGAATCAGTGAGAGGGGCCTTGTAATTGTCACTGATCCATGCCTCGTTCATTTTAATGAATGTTAGCATGTCCACATTGTCTGTGGACAGACGGGCCTGTTGGTCAGTGACCAACCCACCTGCAGCACTAAATACTCGCTCAGAAAGAACACAGAAAGAAAGAACACATGGGCATGCAAGAACCTCCAGTGCATACTGAGCAAGTTCAGGCCAGGTATCCAGTTGTTTTGTCCAATACTCCATGGGGTCATCATTACTCTCCATATTGTCTGGAGCACTGGTCGACCCCAAGTAATCGTCCACCATACGGCCCAGCCGCTGGCGGTGGTGACCAATATCTGGCACTGGCTGGTAAAATGCCTTCAGCATACTCAGCAGGTTCACAGATTGGCTACTGGTGCTGCTGCAGGGAGTGGGACCACCAGACCTTTGCTGAGTGTGATGACTAGTACTACTAGGCTTGGTAGCTTGGGGTCGGGGTACAGGTGTAGGAAACGCATCTTCTACCCAACGATGAAGGGCATCCCGGATCTGGCCCATCCTGGCATCTGCTTGGGAGGGGGGTATGAACTGGTGCATTTTCCCCTTGCACCGGGGATCTAAGATGGTGGTCACCCACATGTCGAGCCTTGCTTTTAAAGTTTTTATCCGGGGGTCTTTCTTTAGGCACTGGATCATATGTGCAGCCATGGGGAAGAGATGTCTGCCATGAAGCACCTCTTCCTGGCTGTCAGAACTGTCGTCGACATCATGATCCAGCTCCGCATCAAAATCTTCTTCCCACCCCCGGACAATGGGCTCTTCCTCTTCCACAAGCTCTGCCTCCTCATCCAGGACTGGAGCATGCCCACTCACTCCTTCACCTGACTGGCCACTGTTCAGTAGGGCTTCCTCCCCCCGTTCAAGCAGTTTTTCAAGAGTCTTTTCCATGGTGAAAACAAGAGGGAGCACCTCTGATATACTGCAGTGCTCCTCACTGACCACTTTTGTTGCCTGCTCAAATGGCTACAACACTTTGCACACCTGTCCAATTAGCTGCCACTGGTCCCCAGTAATGTAGTCCAGTGGCCCTGTTCTGGTAGAAGATGCCTCAGACAGGTATAGCCTGATTGCCGTGCGCTGCTTCCACAACCTCTCCAGCATGTGGAGTGTGGAGTTCCACCGCGTCGGACAATCTGCAATAAGCCTGTGCCGTGGCCGACTATGGCGGTGCTGCAGCAGTTTCATGGCCGCGGTGGCAGTTGTGGAGCGACGGATGTGGGCTGATACCTTTCGTGCTGAGGCCACAGCGTCCTTCAACCCGTCAAAAGTGTTTAAAAATTTCTGGACTACAAGGTTGAAGACGTGGGCCAAGCAAGGTAAGTGGGTATAGCCACCTAGCAAAATGGCGGCCAGCATGTTGGCACCGTTATCAGACACCAAGGGCGTACCTAGAAATCCCCGGGCCCCCCTGCAAAAAGAAAAAAATCTGGCCCCCCCCTCCCCTAGGGCCTGCTCAGGGACTTTTGGGGGGCAGGAGGGGTCGCAGCATAAGAGGAGAGTGTGGGAGACATTCTCCCCCCCCCACCTCGGGCTCTCCTCTCAGCACTCCCCCTCCTGCAATCATTGGTGGCAGCAGCGGCGGCGGCGGCAGGCTGAACACATTACCTCCTTCTCGCTGGAGGTCTTCCAATCTCTAAGAGCTTCATGCAACTTCCTGTGTAAACAGAAAGTTGCTCTTAGAGAACAGAAGACCACCGGCGAGAAGGAGGTAATGTGTTCAGCCTGCCTGCCTGCCGCTGCTGCTGCCCGCTGCCACCAATGACTACAGGAGGGGGAGCGCTGAGAGGAGAGCCCGAGGTGAGGGAGGGGGGGGGGAATGTCCCTCCTCCCCACCGATCTCCCACACTCTCCTCTTATGCTGCGACCCCTCCTGCTCCCCCAAAAGTCCCTGAGCTGGCCTCCCCGCGATGGCAGGGGTCGCATCCCCTATTGTTACGCCATTGTCAGACACCACTACACCTGTGTAAAGTCGAATCTGACCATGTAAGGCTGCAAGGAGTACAGATCCGGTTTGCCTGTTCTCCTCCATGAATTCCATTTTCAGCACTGCTTGGCATCGATGGCGCTGCAGACCAGTGTAGGAGGAGCGGGACCACTTGCTGGGAGGCTCAGCAATGGCAGACTGGACTTGGACAGAACAGGTAGCAGAGGAAAGTAGAACAGGCCTTCCTTTCAACCCACGTGGCGGCACCACCAGTTGACATGCCCCAGATCTTGCACCCTCCTCAGCAGCACCATGGAGGGTGACCCAATGGGCGGTAAAAGTTAGATACTTTCCCTGCCCATGCCTGCTGCTCCAGCCATCCATCGTGAAGTGCACCTTGCCACCGACAGCGTGATCCATGGACCAGCCGCCACACTCCACAATGTGCTGGTGCAGGGCAGGGATAGCATTCCTGGCAAAATAATGGCGGCTGGGGATCCGCCATTGTGGAGCAACACTCTTCATCAGTCTGCGGAAGAGTGCACAGTCCACAAACTGGTAGGGCAGCAGCTGTTGGCCCAACAGTCTTGCCAGGAGCGCATTATTTTTTACCACAAACGGATCAGTTGCAGGGAGCATCCGCTTCCTCTGCAACATTTCTGGCACAGAGGTCTGACGCTAGAACACTGGTGATTCAACCAACAAGGATGATGAGGAAGTGCTTGCCGGTGAGGTCGGCAGTCCTCTACCAGCCTGGCATGCAGAGGACTTTGAAATTGAATGGGACTGAGGAGCAGGTTGGATAGGGACAGGACTCGGAGACTAGGAAAAAAAGAGGAGGGGCTGCTTTTACTCCACCCATCTTATTGTAATTTTTTATAACTTCAAACTCCCATTTGTGGTTGTTGCGCAGATGGCTTAGTAGCCCTTACCCGGTGCCCGATTTGCCTCTGCTCACCGATTTACGACACACACAACATACTGCCCTGGATTCATCCTCTTCCGCATCAATAAAATACTTCCATGCAGGGGACGTGCATGCACGTCCAGCAGTGGTGTGACCTGTTCTAGCACCTTGATGCTCTGCATTGGACTGGTGGTGGGTACTGACAGACGGGGAAGCAGTCTGCTGGCCAACCGTCTGCTCTGTAAAGGCTGCTGCTCACGCCTGCTACTGCCTAAATGAACAGCTGGCAAATACGTTTTGTCACCCACCTCATCATCATCCAAAATATCGTCCAGTGCAATAAGTGAGTCTTCTGGACCCTCCACCTGGCCACCAAACACCTCTGTAGTTGAGTAGTGTTGGTGATGTTGACTGGTGACTAGAGATGTAGCGAACGGTTCGCCGGCGAACGGTTCCAGGCGAACTTAGGGGGTTCGCGTTCGCCTGCACCAGGCGAACTTTTGCGGAAGTTCGATTCTCCCCATAATGCACTATGAGGGTCAACTTTGACCCTCTGCATCACAGTCAGCAGGCACATTGTAGCCATTCAGGCTACACTAAGCCCTGGAGCCCCACTTCCCCTTATATAAGGCAGGCTGCGGCGGCCATTAGCCTCACTCGTGTGCCTGCTAGAGACAGAGTAGGGACAGCTGCTGCAGACTTGTTCTTCTAGGGACAGATTAGTTAGGCTCTTGGCTGCTTATCTTGCTCCTGGCTGATTGTTATTGCTTTTATAGCACCCCTCAATAGCTCATTTCAGAGCTCATCCTGTACTTTTTTTTTCTGTGTGTCAAACTGACACTTTTGTTGCATGCACAACCTTGCTAATTGATAGTGTGTGTGCCACTGCCAGCAGCCCAGCACATTCAGTGACTACCTGTGTGTGTGACAGGGAGCTGCACATTGTACTACCCAGTACTGCATATACCCCAGTACCTGTTGTGTTTACTTAACCCACCTCATCACTGCATATACCTAGCTTTGTGTTGAGTGAACCCAGCTCACTGCATCTAACTACCTGTTGTGTTGAGTGAACCCACCTGGCCACCTCACTGCATCTAACTACCTGTTGTGTTGAGTGAGAACCCACCTCACTGCATCTTAAGTACCTTTACTGTTCAGTGAACCCAGCTCACTGCATCTAACTACCTGTTGTGTTGAGTGAACCCACCTCACTGCATATACCTAGCATCCCCCCGAGATGGACAAAATGGACAAACCAGGTAGAGGAAGAGGTAGAGGCAGACCCAGAGGAAGGCCACCAGGCACCGGCAGGTCTGTGGCTGTGCGAGGTGGTGTTGCTGTGATTTTGTGCGGACCTGGCCCAAAATACAGTGCTCAGAAGAAGGCACGTGCCATCACTTCCCAAAATCGTGAGGAGGTGATTGAGTATTTAACACAGAACACCTCATCTCCCGCAGCCACCAGCACTACAACAAGCACCACATCCGCTGCATTTGACACTTCGCAGGAGTTATTTGGTGGTGGTGGTGAAATCACTGATTCCCAGCCACTACTGCAACAACAACAACAAGGCGCAGGTACACCACCTCATACGTCTGAGTTAGGTGGCGATAGTATGGAGGAGGGGGATGTCATGTTACACATGCATAGTTTGCTTTTTTCAAGTGTGTCTCCTCTCTCTTCCCTTACCCTCCTCTGAACTCCTTGTCTCCTCCCTCACTGCTCATTCTAGCTCATTCTAGCCCAACCCTGCATCTCAGCTACATGCTTCTGCTAGCTGCTCACACTATGATTTTTTGACCTATCCATTTGTTCATCGGTGTATGATCTGCACAGTTTGAATAAACTTCTTCACGATCTGCAAGGTGTCGTTTGGATCGAGTCACTGTCCGCCAATCTACCTAAGGCTGCGATTACACACATCTCAACACAACCGTGAGTTACAGAGATCACATTGTAGTGCTTAGACTGGAGAAGCAGAACAGTCAAAAAATCTGTGAAAGGATCTTAAAAGATCAGCTAAACCTCTTTCAGAGGATTCTAGCCAGCTTGCATGTGTAGTGAGATGTATATGGACACTGGATTATAGCAGAATATATGTTCAAGCCTGCATACTCCAGCCAGCAAGCAAATCTCAGCATAAGATTAATCAGCTTTCTGCACAGATTAATGAAGAAACTGTTCATGCAACTGTTCATGCTCATAGAATAGACTGTCTGCATTAAAGAGAATCTGTATTGTTAAAATCGCACAAAAGTAAACATACCAGTGCGTTAGGGGACATCTCCTATTACCATCTGACACAATTTCGCCGCTCCTCACCGCATTAAAAGTGGTTAAAAACAGTTTTAAAAAGTTTGTTTATAAACAAACAAAATGGCCACCAAAACAGGAAGTAGGTTGATGTACAGTATGTCCACACATAGAAAATACATCCATACACAAGCAGGCTGTATACAGCCTTCCTTTTGAATCTCAAGAGATCATTTGTGTGTTTCTTTCCCCCTGCAGCTATCTTCCACTGAAGTGTCAGGCTGTTTCTTCCTGCAGAGTGCAGACAGCTGTGCCTGTATGTAATTCCTCAGTATTTGAAAGCCCAGCCAGCTCAGAGGAGGATTTATCCAGCTTGTAAAAGATAAGAGAGAAGAGAGAAGCTGCTCTAATCTAAATAATACACAGGCAGTGTGTAGAGAGGGGCCTGGATGGGGGGAGATGCATCACAGAACCACAACACTGAAGAACTTGGCAGCCTTCCAGACACAGGCCTAACAAGTCTGACAAGAGAGAGATAAGTTGATTTATTACAGAGATGGTGATAGTAGAACGTGCTGCAGTAAGCCAGAACACATTAGAATAGCTTTTGGAACTTGTAGGATGATAAAAAACAGGATGCAATTTTTGTTACGGAGTCTCTTTAATTCTGTCTACAAGTGAATCTAAGATCTATATGCATTCAAAGTTAACTTTGCAGAATCATTGCTAAACTGGACTCTTGCTCCCCCTCCCACTGGTTGCCTAGGAAACCAGCTCCCTGAGCCAGAAGATTGATACATTTCTATGCAAACACCACCTTGTGACTCTACCCTCTGCCTGACATCACAATGCACCAGCAAAGCAAAGTACAAGCTGAAGAACCTAATGCACAGCAAGAGCCTGAACTTCTTACAACTCAGGACACAGATTCTCAAAGCCACATAAAACTAAAACGTTCAGTGAAACCAACTTGGAAAGTTCAAGAGAACTATGAGGCTGACAAGGAGGAGCTGCTGTGTAGCATCAGCCACTCATGGTCTAAGACAATTGAATGTATTAGTGTTGTCCGGATCATGAACGATTCGGATCTTTGATCCGAATCTATTTTATGAGTCGATAATCCGAATCATCAAAATGAGTGATTTGGATCGCAAAAGGGGCGGGGCCAGGAGCGACACGCCCCCTCTCAGCGGGCAGCGGGGTCCTGGAAGCAGGGATCGCTCTGTTGGAGTGGAAGCAGCCTTGCACAGGGACAGGTAGATGAGAGAGAGGGGACATGGGTGCCACTGCCAGATATGTGTAGAGCACACGTACTAGCTATAACGTGCTGCTCATTATAGGCTGTCTGTTCCGTAGTTGTGCACAGTGAACACATGGGAAGCTTTTGGCTCAGCACAGCTCAGTAACTTTGCAGGCACTGTGATTGAAAGGCAATATAATCCTCCTGCACTGGGCACTAAACAGCTGCACTTATCTTCTGGGAATGTTGTCTTTCACTGTGCGACCTTTTCTTTCAAAGTGTACAGATGAACATATAGGTGAAATATATGTAAAGCATGTGATTTGCAGCATGTGGGTATTACGTGCAAACATTTCTGCTCGTCCCTCCCTCCTCCCTTCTCTGTCAACTCCCTGCCCTCTGTCCATCTTCTCCCCTTCTCTGTGTGTCCAATCCCTCCCCGTCTCCTGTCCACAGACCTGTCCTGCTGTTCATTTCACCCCCGAATGCTTCCGGTAGTGAAATGATCCGAGATTCGGATCAAAGATCCGGATCTCTTCAATGATCCGATTCGAATCATCCGGATCATTGAAAAGATCCGAACTTCCCATCTCTAGAATGTATGTCAGCTCTGTCTCAACCAACTCATGAGGTATTGCACCTAGAGGGCGCTGTTAAGCAATTGAATACGGCTTATGAGAACTATCAAAGACTGTCTGACAAATATGCTGATCTCTTAAAGCGGTACAACACAGAAAATTCCTTACAAGAACTAAGGGAATTGAATGAGCTCAATCTTGAAAGAGATGTCTCTATGAATCCAGATCCCATCTCTCTACAACTTCTAAGCACTCCACACGATCTTCAAAATCCACACGATCTTCCAGATCTTTAAGATCGACATCTTCAACTCTCAGCCAACAACTCATCAAAGCCCGCGTTGATGCTGAAGCTTCTAAAATCCAGGCAGCCTTTGCCCAAGAGAAGGCACAGATGGAAGCTGAGGCTGCACAGAAGAAGGCAGAGATGGAAGCTTTAGCTGCACAGAAGAAGGCAGAGATGGAAGCTGAGGCTGCATGGAAAAATGCACAGATGGAAGTTTTGGAAAAACAATGTGAGCACGCCAAAGACGTGGCAAGACTAAGAGTCTTAGAGCAAGCTGTAAGTGACAATGAAAGAGATGTCGGTAGCAATCACTCTGTTAAATCCTATGCATCAATTTCATCACAGACCTCGTCAAAACTCCATAGCTCTGTCATAGCAGCCAAAGCACTTAACCAAGGCGTTCTCTCTACATTTTCTGCTCCTACTCAAATGACAGAAACACGTACGGATAGAAAAGGCCTTCCACCACACTATCCCATCGACCTGTCACCTACTAACCAACCCACTGATTTACAGCTACAAACCAACACACCCTTGGATTGTACACCAGCTCCGGTGTTAAATGCCTTGGCACCATCTTATGTTCCCAAGTCACTCAAAATCACTGTACCTGCCACTACAACCAACCCTGTTCCGCCTGCAGTTGTATACCCAAAGTCTGAAAACACAGACATGTTGCAGTTTGCTAAGTACATCCTTCGCAGAGAACTCACTAGAACGGGCCTCACCATGTTTGATGACAAACCGGAAAATTACAGAGGCTGGAAATACACCTTTAAGGCCACAATCAGCGAGTTAGATATCACTGCTGCAGAGGAACTGGACCTACTCATCAGGTGGCTAGGTCCCCAGTCTGCTGAACGTATCAAGAGACTTAAAACAGTTTACACTTCCAATCCTGCTACAGGTCTTGACGCTGCATGGGACAGACTTGAACGCAGCTTTGGCAGTTCTGAAGCCATTGAAGATGCCTTACTCAAAAGGTTGCAAAGTTTTCCAAGGATTACAGCTAAAGACAATCTAAAGTTTCAAGAACTCAGTGATCTTCTACTAGAGCTCCAACTAGCTAAAGCTGACACCCGCCTACCTGGGCTTAGATACCTTGACACCCCTCGTGGCATCAACCCTATTGTCCTTAAGCTACCTTATGGCATCCAAGAAAAATGGGTTAGTCAGGGATCTACTTACAAGAAAAAGTATGGCGTTGCCTTTCCACCCTTTTCCTACTTCTGTAACTTCATAAAGGGAATTGCGGATACTAAGAATGATCCAAGTTTCTTCTACGGTGACTGTAATCCTCTCAGTCCACCATCTCCAGGACTTGCAAACACACACACAACACACAGAGACCGCAGGGGCCCAGTGTCAGTAAAAAGGACAGATGTTCAACCTGCTCCTGCTACAGTTCTTCAAAAGACTGGACAAAACAAGAAACTTGAGGATCCAAATCGTCAATGCCCCATACATAAGAAGCCACATTCACTTAAGAAGTGCATCGGTTTCAGAAAGAAACCGCTACAGGAACGTCAGGAACTTTTAAAGGAATTTGGAGTTTGTTTCAGATGCTGTGCCTCCACAGAACACCTTGCAAAGGACTGTAAGGCCATCATTAAATGCAAGGATTGTGGTAGTGATAACCACATACAAGCCCTTCATCTGTACCAAAACAGTACTACTCTGGCATCCACAGACATTTCCCCCAGGGCAAAGCATGGCGGGGAGCATGCTGAACAAACAGCTACCTCCACCCCAGTGTCCTCAACATGCACTGAAGTCTGTGGAGAAGGACTTTGTGAGAAATCCTGTGCTAAGATATGCTTGGTTCATGTATACACAAAGGGCCAACCTGAAAGAGCCATAAGACTATACACCATTCTTGACGATCAGAGCAACCGATCTCTTGCAAGTACAAGGTTCTTTGATCTCTTAGGCATTGCAGGAGAAGCTCTACCTTATACCCTAGGTACTTGTGCAGGAATTACAGAAGTCTTGGGTAGAAAGCCAGTGACCTTGTAGTTACTCCTCTCAATAGCAACTTGGAAATACCCTTGCCTACCATCCTCGAGTGTAATCAGATCCCAACCAACAAGGATGAGATTGCCACTCCTGAAGCTGCCTTGCACCATGATCACTTGAAGGACATAGCTGATCAAATACCAGCCTTCGATGAAAATGCTGATATCCTTTTGCTACTCAGGAGAGACATCCTAAGGGTGCACAAGGTTCGCGATCAAATCGACAGTTCAAATGATGCACCTTATGCCCAACGTCTGGATCTAGGCTGGGTCATTATAGGCAACGTCTGCCTTAGCAATGCCAGGAAACCTCTCTCGGTTTCTTCCTTTAAAACACACATCCTGCCCAATGGACGTACTACTTACTTTCCACGACAACAACATTACTATCATGTGAAAGAAAGGCTGTGTGGCAAAGGTACACGAGAGAGCATCTTACTAGAGGATGGCAAAGCATTTATCTTTCGGGATGACAACATTGGTAACACAGTGTTTGAGGTAACCACAAAAGACAATGAGTTAGCGGCCACAATAGAAGACAAAGAATTCTTGAGAACCATGAGTAAAGAGTTCTACCAAGATGATTCTAACAGCTGGGTGGCACCGCTACCATTCCGCACTCCAAGGAAGAGAATGCCAAATAATAGACAACATGCAGATTTGCGGTTCAACTCTTTAGAGCGCAACCTGAACCGGAAACCACAAATGAAGAAACATTTTGTTGACTTTATGCAGGTGTTCGAGAGATATCATGCTGAACCAGCACCCCCCCTTTCACAAGGAGTAGAATGCTGGTACCTTCCGTGTTTTGGGGTCTACCATCCTCGCAAGCCTGACCAGATTAGAGTGGCCTTTGACTCAAGTGCTCATTATGAAGGCGTTTCTCTCAATAACAATCTTCTCTCTGGACCTAATCTGAACAACAACCTCCTAGGAGTCCTACTCCGTTTTAGACAAGAGCCAATTGCCATTATGGCAGACATTCAACAAATGTTTCATTGTTTCATCGTCCGTGAAGATAACAGAAACTTCCTCAGATTCCGATGGTATCACAAAAATGATGTCAACGATGAGGTCATCGACTATCGGATGAAGGTTCATGTTTTTGGGAATAGTCCTTCCCCCGCAGTTGCCATTTACGGACTGAGAAAAACTGCCCAAGAAGGCGAACAAGAGTTCGGAACTGATGCACGTCAGTTTGTTGAAAGGAATTTCTACGTGGATGACGGTCTCAAGTCTCTACCAACAGCAGAAGAGGCCATTGACCTTCTCACCAGGACTCAGAACATGCTCGCTACTGCCAACCTCAGACTACATAAAATCATCTCCAACAGCAATGAGGTAATGGGAGCATTTCCTTCTGATGATCATGCTGTCAGTGCTAAGGAATTCCAACCAGAATCTGACCTTTCCCTCACACAGCGCAGCCTTGGGTTGCTGTGGGATGTAAAACAAGACATATTCACATTTCAAACATCAGCCTGCGAAAAGCCCTTCACAAAAAGAGGAGTACTGTCTGCAGTGAATTGTATTTACGATCCCTTGGGATTCATAGCACCCTTTACCATTCAGGGTAAGATATAGAGGTGTAGCGAACGATTCGCAGCGAACATCGGGGGTTCGCGTTCGCCTACCAAACGCGAACTTTCCCGGAAGTTCGATTCGCCCCATAAAGCTCTATTGAGCAAAACTTTGACTCCTTATATTACAGCCAGCAGACACATAATTGCCATACACACTGCTCTCAATGCTGGAGGCCCACCCCCCTCTCTCCCTCCTCCAAGTAAGGTCCTTATACTGCCTACACTAATTAGTTAAGGGACAGCTGCTACACACTCTGCTAGGGAGATTTTAATCAGCCTGTTTGTGGCCTCCTCCTGTTCTACCTATTCCCTCCTACCGGAGGGAAGAGGGTCTCATCTGCCAGGGAATTCCAGTATTTCAAAAACCAGCTTATATACCATGATAGGGATTTGAACCCAGACCTCAGTGTATGGTAGGCAACTAACATATCCATAGTACCACCAACACTACTAGCTGAAAGTAGCTGAAAGTAGCTGAAAGTAGCTGAAAGTAGCCTAGCATGTACCATTTATGCTTAATGCAAGAGAAAAATTAGACAAGACAAATAACATTTATATCACACTTTTCTCCTGGCAGACTCAAAGCACCAGAGCTGTAGCCACTAGGGCACACTCTATAGGCAGTAGCACAGATATGTAGCCAGACATGGCCTTGTATTTTGTGTTCAACAGTTGTCAAGAGAAAAATTAGACAAGATAGCAGTGTTAGGAAGACTTGCCTAAGGTCTCCTACAGAATTGGTGCTGGCTACTGAACAGACAGAGACAAGATTTGAACTCTGGTCTCCTGTGTCAGAGGCAGCGCCATTCACCATTACACCATGCAGCCACTGCTTGCAGACATGTAGCCAGGCATGGCCTTGTATTTTGTGTTCAACAGTTGTCACAAGAAAAATTAGACAAGATAGCAGTGTTAGGAAGACTTGTCTAAGGTCTCCTACTGAATAGGTGCTGGCTTACTGAACAGACAGAGACAAGATTCGAACTCTGGTCTCTTGCGTCAGAGGCAGAGCCATTCACCATTACACCATGCAGCCACTGCCATGCAGCAAATTTTCTAGCATTGTAGGAACTGTTAGGGGGATCATAACTGGTGAGTTTCGGGCCCCTAGGCCAAAGAGGTCATAGCCTAGGGTCACAAAAACCTGTTTATTTGGGCAATTTCAATGGTAGTGATGCTGACGTACATAAATCGCAGCCATGGCCGTTAGCAAAGTCTGAATTTCACGAAATGTCTCATGCAGGTAGAAGACATATTGTTAGACTTGGATTCCAAAGATGGGGTCCCTACATCTCTGCAAACCAGAGTTACAGGGGTCCAAAATTGGTAAAATCCCCCATAGGCTTTCATTGCCTCCCTATTTCACTTTCCAAAATCTCACATCTTTTCAAAGGGCAATTGCTCAGCAGTGGCAAATTTTCTAGCATTGTAGGGACCCTTAGGGGGAACATGACTGGTGAGTTTCGGGCCCCTAGGCCAAAGAGGTCATAGCCTAGGGTCACAAAAACCTGTTTATTTGGGCTATTTCAATGGTAGTGATGCTGACGTACATAAATCGCAGTCATGGCCGTTAGCAACGTCTGAATTTTACAAAATGTCTCATGCAGGTAGAAGACATATTGTTAGACTTGGATTCCAAAGATGGGGTCCCTACATCTCTGCAAACCAGAGTTACAGGGGTCCAAAATTGGTAAAATCCCCCATAGGCTTTCATTGGCTCCCTATTTCACTTTCCAAAATCTCACATCTTTTCAAAGGGCAATTGCTCAGCAGTACCAAATTTTCTAGCATTGTAGGGACTCTTAGTGGGATCATGACTGGTGAGTTTTGCCACTGCTGAGCCATTGCCCTTTGAAATGGTGTGAGATTTTGGAATGGTAATGTGAGGAAACGCGGAAAAGCCGCCGCGTGTGCCAAGATCTAGGCGGCTGACTCCGCGTCCTACGCGGCGGTTTGCAAGCGTCTGGTTGTGTGGTGGAACGCAGGAAAGCCGCCGCATGTCCTGACAGCAAAGCGGCTGTTTGCATGCGGCAGCGTGTGCTTGGTGTGGCTGGGTCTGTTAGTGCACCTAGGCAGATGGAGAGCTATGCTCGCGCGGGCCTGAATTCAGGACCTTTATACCTGCAGAGGAAGTGTCAGCTGATCAGGAAGGTCAGCTGATTCCTGCAGGACTCATGATTGGCTGAATGGTTCGGGCGGGGCAGCAGAGTCCAGCAACTATATATTCTGCTGCTTATTCAGTTGCTGGTTGTCTGGCATTGCGATCACATACGTGGGAGCACCCAGATCCGTAGTCAGATCCGCAAGTGTGCCGGGACCAGCTGGAGCTGTAATCCTACACTTAGCTAGTTTCTGTTGATAGCTTAAAGTACTAGTTTGATTGTGATTATCTGTTATGACCTTTTGCCTGCCTGACTATCCTCCTGAACTCTGATCTTGTACCTCGATATTTCTGATACTCTGTTGCCGAACCCCGGCTCGTCCTTAGACTCTGCTTCTGCCTACTGATCTTGTACCTCGATATTTCTGATACCCTGTTGCCAAACCCTGCCTGTACCTGACTCCGCCTTTGCCTCTTGATATTGTACTTTGTCTGTCCGTGTGTGTACGACCTGGCTTGTCCGACCTCGATAACCGACCTCACTGTTGGAGGCAGTTCCCGTTCTATCAGTGACACTTCCTCCAGAGTGTTACTTTTAGACAATCCTTCCTACTCGCAGCCTGACTCCTCCCGTCTTGGAGAGTCCAGGTCTTCGGAAGGAATCCGTGCAGTATACCTTACTGCGCTGAGGCTTAGTCCTCAAAGTGTTACTGTTACACCAAACACTACATTCTACTCAGGTGAACAGAGGTTAGCTGGTATATCGGATTATCGGTGATACTGCAGATCACTTATAATCTAGTATACATCTGTATTCCCAGTGATACTGCAGATCACCGGTAATCAGATCCTCTCTGTGCTTCACCGATCGTTACAGGTAAATAGTAGGCCCAATGAAAGCCTATGGGGGATTTTACCAATTTTGGAGCCCTGTAACTCTGGTTTGCAGAGATGTAGAGACCCCATCTTTGGAATCCAAGTCTAACAATATGTCTTCTACCTGCATGAGACATTTCGTGAAATTCAGACGTTGCTAACGGCCATGGCTGCGATTTATGTACGTCAGCATCACTACCATTGAAATTGCCCAAATAAACAGGTTTTTGTGACCCTAGGCTATGACCTCTTTGGCCTAGGGGCCCGAAATTCACCAGTCATGTTCCTCCTAAGGGTCCCTACAATGCTAGAAAATTTGCCACTGCTGAGCAATTGCCCTTTGAAAAGATGTGAGATTTTGGAAAGTGAAATAGGGAGGCAATGAAAGTCTAAGGGGGATTTTACCAATTTTGGACCCCTGTAACTGTGGTTTGCAGAGATATAGGGACCCCATCTTTGGAATCCAAGTCTAACAATATGTCTTCTACCTGCATGAGACATTTCGTGAAATTCAGACGTTGCTAACGGCCATGGCTGCGATTTATGTACGTCAGCATCACTACCATTGAAATTGCCCAAATAAACAGGTTTTTGTGACCCTAGGCTATGACCTCTTTGGCCTAGGGGCCCGAAACTCACCAGTCATGTTCCCCCTAAGGGTCCCTACAATGCTAGAAAATTTGCCACTGCTGAGCAATTGCCCTTTGAAAAGATGTGAGATTATGGAAAGTGAAATAGGGAAGCAATGAAAGCCTATGGGGGATTTTACCAATTTTGGACCCCTGTAACTCTGGTTTGCAGAGATGTAGGGATCCCATCTTTGGAATCCAAGTCTAACAATATGTCCTCTACCTGCATGAGACATTTCGTGAAATTCAGACTTTGCTAACGGCCATGGCTGCGATTTATGTACGTCAGCATCACTACCATTGAAATAGCCCAAATAAACAGGTTTTTGTGACCCTAGGCTATGACCTCTTTGGCCTAGGGGCCCGAAACTCACCAGTCATGTTCCCCCTAAGGGTCCCTACAATGCTAGAAAATTTGCCACTGCTGAGCAATTGCCCTTTGAAAAGATGTGAGATTTTGGAAAGTGAAATAGGGAGGCAATGAAAGCCTATGGGGGATTTTACCAATTTTGGACCCCTGTAACTCTGGTTTGCAGAGATGTAGGGATCCCATCTTTGGAATCCAAGTCTAACAAAATGTCTTCTACCTGCATGAGACATTTCGTGAAATTCAGACTTTGCTAACGGCCATGGCTGAGATTTATGTACGTCAGCATCACTACCATTGAAATTGCCCAAATAAACAGGTTTTTGTGACCCTAGGCGATGACCTCTTCGGCCTAGGGGCCCGAAACTCACCAGTCATGTTCCCCCTAAGGGTCCCTACAATGCTAGAAAATTTGCCACTGCTGAGCAATTGCCCTTTGAAAAGATGTGAGATTTTGGAACTGTAAATAGGAGGCCCAATGAAAGCCTATGGGGTATTTTACCAATTTTAGACCCCTGTAACTCTGGTTTGCAGAGATGTAGGGAACCCATCTTTGGAGCCCAAGTCTAACAATATGTCTTCTACCTGCATGAGACATTTCGTGAGATTCAGACGTTGCTAATGGCCATGGCTGCGATTTATGTACCTCAGAATTGCCACCATTGAAATTGCCCAAATAAACAGGTTTTTGTGACCCTAGGCTATGACCTCTTCGGCCTAGGGGCCCGAAACTCACCAGTTATGATCCCCCTAACAGTTCCTACAATGTTAGAAAATTTGCTGCATGGCAGTGGCTGCATGGTGTAATGGTCGGAGACCTTAGGCAAGTCTTCCTAACACTGCTATCTTGTCTAATTTTTCTCTTAACAACTGTTGAACACAAAATACAAGGCCATGTCTGGCTACATGTCTGTAAGCAGTGGCTGCATGGTGTAATGGTGAATGGCTCTGCCTCTGACACAGGAGACCAGAGTTCGAATCTTGTCTCTGTCTGTTCAGTAAGCCAGCACCTATTCAGTCGGAGACCTTAGGCAAGTCTTCCTAACACTGCTATCTTGTCTAATTTTTCTCTTGACAACTGTTGAACACAAAATACAAGGCCATGTCTGGCTACATATCTGTGCTACTGCCTATATAGAGTGTGCCCTAGTGGCTGCAGCTCTGGTGCTTTGAGTCTGCCAGGAGAAAAGTGTGATATAAATGTTATTTGTCTTGTCTAATTTTTCTCTTGCATTAAGCATAAATGGTACATGCTAGGCTACTTTCAGCTAGTAGTGTTGGTGGTACAATGGATATGTTAGTTGCCTACCATACACTGAGGCCTGGGTTCAAATCCCTATAATGGTATATAAGCTGGTTTTTGAAATACTGGAATTCCCTAGCAGATGAGACCCTCCTCCCTCTGGTAGGAGGGAGCCCAGAAGAGGCTAATTAAAAGCTACCTAGCAGAGTGTGTAGCAGCTGTCCCATAACTAATTAGTGTAGGCAGACAACTGAGTCAAATGGTATAAGGACCTAGCTTGGAGGAGGGAGGGTGAGCGGGTCCTCCAGCAGTGATGTGTATTTCACTCAATCATGTCTGCCTCCAGGTATTAGAGCCTTTGAAACATGTTTTTCATCATTTTTGTAGGTGTCAGAATTTTTTCTTTTTTACAAAGTTCGCCTGCCCATTGAAGTGTATTGCGGTTCGCAAACTTTTTCGCGAACCGAACCTTTCGCGGAGGTTCGCGAACAGGGTTCGCGAACCGAAAATCGGAGGTTCGCGACATCTCTGGTAAGATATTACTCAGACAACTCACGACAGAGAACACCGACTGGGATACCCCTTTACCCAAAGAAAAAGAGCAAAGGTGGGAATCCTGGAAGCAGTCCCTCCAGGCATTGGAACAGTTTAAGATATCACGCTCTTACACTCCTGTGTCCTTAAAGAATGCTACCAGACTGGAGATTGTGGATATAAGCATATGTGTTTTGTGTGCATCAAGCTTAGCAAGTGTTAAAGGGTTAACTTGGTATTACTGTTTGTAAGCAGCTGTCGTGTTACCTTGTAAGGCTAAAAGCCTGTCAGTGAAAGTAGGAACAGGGAACTGAGTTGACAAATGTGTTTGCATAGAACAGCAAACTGCCGTGGATATTTTTACTCTCCTCAGGAAATGAGCACGTCTGGAGGATGAGGCCCACTCTGTCTGGACATGAGACTTACACAGAATAAGGAACCACCAGGGAGCCTTGGTTTCAGTAGAGACATATAAGGAGAAAGCGCTGAACTCTGAACTTCTACTGGTCAGATACCAACTTTCACTGATGACACCGCCTATGACCTGACATCACCAAAGAGACACCCAGAAGACAACGGAGGACTATATAGGGGGGGTTGGCTGCGCGGGAAACTTACTTCTCTTTTGGGTTGAGCTGTGCTTATCATAGACTCGTGTAATCCAGGGAGAAGCCGCACGTGTGTAATAAACAACGCTTTGTTTCTGAAATCAATTCTGTTTCCTCCGGTGCTTCTGAGTAGATAAGGTTGCTCTTTACATCAACATCTTTGGTCCTTCGAACCGGAAGCACTGATCGTAGATGAATTGGACCTCTGGTCGAGTGCTGCTGGACGTCTAATCACAGCTGACGTCCACCCAAAGTCCTCCGGGGACCCACAAGGTAACCTGTCAACAGAGGCCACTCGACACAGACTCCATCGTCCTCAACAGCTGCTTCCAAAGAACCACAGACGGAGGAGACAGTTCAGAGACATCGCGTGCCACTCACTGAGGGTCCCGGGTCCATTGATTCTAACTGCAGAAACGTAAGTGTTACTTCCTTTTTCCTATTCACAGGAGTAGATGTGAATGTTTGAGTCGTGAGGTGATAGAAAAATCCTTAAGGTAGTCCAGAGAGAAAGGGACTGAAAATTGTTGTTGTCACAGCTCATTTGTAATTCTCAAACCCAGGCATGGGACAAGGAAGTAACAAACCCCGTCCTCTAGAGGCTACAGATGACGAGGTCATCATGCACAGAAATGATCCTTCTTACACAAAGAAGTGTGGCCTCTGGCGGGCGCGGTTTCAATTCCCGGGTCACTTACACCCCAAACAATGCCGGGCCCTCATAAAACGTATTAAGGATGAAGCTAAAGGTGATGTGAGGTTAGAAAAAAGGTTTGGTCTGCAGCAAGCAGAAATATGGAAGGATGAGGCAGATAAGAAAAAGAAAGACGTTTGTTCATTTTATTTTGGGAAAAAGACTGATGTTGTTGAAAGTGACTATGTGACTGCACACACACGACAAGATGACCCAGAGAGTAGTGACGAGGAGGAGGTGGAGGACGAGGTAGTCGATAGGCGTGACTGGTCTCCTTCCCCAGTTAGCAGGTCACCCCGACTCAGAGCTAGATCGGTGGCCACACATAGATCTGCGTCCGCCCCCGCTAACAGGACGACAAGCAAAAAGACTACATTTAAACTTGAACCAAAACAGACAGAGAAGAGAAGGGGTAGATCAGGGAAGGAGAAACCGGCCATCAAGGAGGAGGAGGCGGAGGCTCACCTACAGGAGAATTATGCCCAGCCTCCTCCGCCTCCCTATGTTAATGTATATCCACCCTTGCCAAAAGAGGAAGTACCTACAGCACCTTCCCCATCACTTGACCCAGTGGTGCAGTCTATGCCCATGATAGAACTCCCAAATGGCTCAGGAAGCATACAGGAGGTCTACAGACCTTGGACTGAGGATGACATGATCAGTGCTCTCAAAGGTATTCCTACCCCAAAGGAAGATATAGCAGACTGTGTAAAAGGCCTAAGGGGCTTGAGAGCTAGCTTTAAATTGACAGCATTAGAATGCGACAGAGTCCTCAGGCGAATGAATGGTACTTCCTGGAGTGAGGTGGATGAGAAATGGAAAATTTATCACCCTGCTGTAGGGACAGATCCACCTAAACTTTTTGACTGGAACAGTGGAGCGCTGAAAGACGCATTTGAAGCGGTACTAGGTCGCATGGAAACATATTACAAAGTAACCCCAGACTACAGTAAGCTCGCATCCATAACCCAAAAACCAACTGAAACTGTAGATGACTTAGTAGCAAGGGTGATGGATGCTTTTGACAAATACAGTGGTCTAACAAGGCCTGCAAGGAGGGCTGATGACAGTCCATGGGAGCAGCAACTTAAAGCCCAAATAGACAGATCCTTGCGAGAAGACTTGCAGTGGTTTATCCACAAGCATTTGGTGACCTGGCGTACTTGCAGGTTACAAGACTTTCTGGAATATGCTAGGCATGCAGAAAGAACTGCTAGGGACAAGAAAAAAAAGCAAAAGAAAGTTAACACAGCTGCCATATATGCTCTAGACTATGACAGCAGCAGTGACAAGGACAGCAGTGATTGTGTGTATGTGAATGACACTGTGCCTCGCCCTAGGCGAAGGATCAGAGATTATGAAGGGAGACGTGACAGGGGAGAATGTTTTTCTTGTGGTGAGAAAGGTCACTTTGCTCGAAATTGTCCAAAGAGGGAAAGAAGAAGTAGACCCACTGCATGACTAGATGGTGCAAACAGCAGGGAAAGTGAGACTAACATTCAGCACCAGAGGACGTGTATAAACATTGATTACGCAGACACCCATAAACCTGAAATAACCCTGCTAGTGGGAGGGAATAAGATCAGATTTCTGGTGGATACTGGTGCGCGTCGCTCTGTCTTAGGAGCTTCAACTCACATTCGCTGGGAAAGAGCAGGCACTGTTCTGACTCGGAACGCAGGGGGAGGGGTGGACTGCGAGCCCACCACTAAGCCCATAGAGGTCAGAGACCCCTTGTCAGACATAACAGTGTCTTGCAGTTTTGTGATTTCCCGCAAATGTCCTATAAACCTGTGTGGGAGAGATTTGATAGGTGACTTGCGACTGTTAATTGAACCCGGCAGAGACTCACTACAGATTAAAAGACTGAAGCAGCCATTCCCCTCCCCGCAGTCGGGCAAGCATGGGAAAAGCATGGGCTTCCACTGGTATGGGATCATCCTGGGAAATGAAGTACTTGACTGGATGACGAGGGACGCAGGTTCCCCCAGTAATGACCAAGACGTGATAGAAGTACCTCATGTTACCACTCATGTCATACTTGATGGTAGCAGTGACACAGACTATGAAGCAAGCTTCCCACTGGGCATGATAGTAAAAATAGCTGTTGATGGCCTCTGGGAAGACCATAGTGGGAACACACTGTATGAGGTCACAATTCCAGGCTGGGCTCACAGGCCAACTAACGGCATATTGCAGGACACCCTGTACACAATTCCTGATTCAGTACCTCACATCTCCCTGTACAAACCAAAGTGGGGAAAGTGGGAGGTGGGGGGAAAGCTCCTAGAAAGATGGAAGCAGGGAAGAACAACAGGGAACCACTATGAGAGGTTCTCAGAGTGTGTGGGTATCCTCACACATCTTACCAGTTTGCCTACCAAGGCCAACTGCAGGATGAAGTTAGAATGACATATACTGTCCAGTGTTCCTGAGAAGTTGTGGGCAATGTCTAAAACTGATGTCGGTCTGATAAAAAATTCTGAGCAAGTTGTTGTCGTACCCAAGGGCCCCTACAGGCCATACAAACCACAGTACCCTTTAAAGCCAGAAGCTATGGCAGGTATCCGTCCCATAATACAGGGCCTACTTGACAAGGGCGTGTTAATCCCCTTGTAACACGCCCCTTTTCCTGTACTCAAGCCAGTAACAAAGGAATACAGATTAATACATGACCTACAAGCGGTTAATGCTGCTGTAATACCAAGAGCACCTGTGGTACCTGACCCTAACACCATACTAAATGGTATTACACCTACCTGCAAGGTTTTCAGTATCGTGGATCTCTCGAATGCATTCTATTCAATCGAGGTCCACCCAGACAGCAGATTCTGGTTCGCTTTCACTTTCCAGGGCAAGAGGTATACGTACACCCGGATGCCTCAAGGGTACTGTGAAAGCCCAGCAATCTACTCACAGGAAATTACTCGCTCTTTAGAGCCCTTCCCTGTGCCAGAGGACTGCAAACTCCTCATTTACGTAGATGATCTTTTGGTAGGGGCCCCTACCGCTCAGAAATGTGAAAAGGTGACCATACAGTTGCTCTGCTTCTTGGCAGAGCAGGGTCACAAAGCCTCAAAGGCCAAATTACAGTTCTGTCTGCCTGAAGTCAAATACCTAGGCCAACTGATCTCAGCAGCTGGCAAAACCTTAGAGCAGACCAGAGTTCAGGCCATACAGACCATGACTAAGCCAAAAACAAAAAAAGACATGATGTCATTTATTGGAACACTGAACTATTGCAGGGCTTGGATAATACACTGTTCAGCCCTAGTGAAACCACTTTACAATGCCATACATCAACATCCCATGGCACTCAATGACACAATTATATGGACTGATGAACTTAATGAACAGTTCAAACGTTGTCAGCAAACACTTAAGGATCCCCTTGTACTCGCCTTTCCTGACTATACTAAGGCATTTCACTTGTACGTTGATTGCAGAGACAAATGCATGACAGCTGTAATGACACAAAGGTGGGGAGACAAACAGAGACCTTTGGGCTTTTACTCACGCCCACTTGATGCTGTAGCCTGTGCTTTACCAGCCTGTGTTCAGGCTGTCATTGCTGCAGCTATAGCTGTTGAGATTACTGCCTCTCTTGTGCTTTACCATCCCTTGGAAGTGCTTGTTCCACATGCTGTTCATGCCCTCTTGTTGCAGGATAAAATGACACTGCTTACTCCTGCACGCCATCTCTACTGTGCTGCCACCCTGCTGGGCCAGCCTCACCTAAAGGTGCAGCGCTGTACGACCCTGAACCCAGCCACACTTTTTCCCACATCAGATAACTTGACTGATGCTGAGGACCACCATGACTGTTTGCAAGGCTCTCGCAGAGAGTTTCTACCCAGACCAGACCTTCAGTCTGAACCCTTGACAGAGGGTGCACTAGTCTTTGTGGACGGCTCAGCCTCCAAAGATCTAGTAGGCACTAATAGAGTGGGCTATGCAGTAGTGACTCTGGATGAAGTAAGAGAGTCTGGTAAACTGCCTATTAGTTATTCAGCCCAAGCTGCCGAGCTCCATGCCCTTACTCGTGCCTGCACGCTGTACAAGGATCAAGCTGTCACTATCTATACGGAGAGCCAGTATGCTTTCTCTACAGAGACCCTAGAGCCCAACCCAGATGCAGATCAATCAGCCACTAGAATCCTCGCTCCCCAACCAGTCACTAGAATCCTCACTCCCCGGAGACTGGGACTCATGGACGTAGGCTTCCACAGAACCCCAGAAGGGAAAGCATACATAATTGTCTCAGCCCTGTCAGTAATTATGATGCTTGGAATTTGGACATGGGCGCTGCATGAACATGAAAAGCCGTACACTGAGGTAGTTCTCTCACCCATGTCAGACAGGACCGATTGGCAGCAACCACATTCCAGGCAAAAACGCAGCTTAGTGATTGCTACAAAAACTAAGAGAGACCAGGGACAAGTGGATATTACAAAGGAAGGCACCCAGCCAGTGTTCTGGTATAATTCCTCAAGCATCCATGTAGCAACATACACCTTTGACTATTGCAATATAGTGTCCTGCCCACCAGTCCCCTGGCAATGCACCATGTACACTCGTGGACATATTTATGTGTGTGTGACAGATGACTACTGGGGATCAGAGTGTGGGAATTGGGGAGCAGCAGCCTGGAACACTGGAGACGACTGGGGTTACAAACCTGACACAGCAATGACTCGAAAAGACACAAATGGTAAACCTCTCCGCGACAGAATGACCCTGATAAAGACAGGGACCTGTACTAACTATGGGCAAACAGGAAGCACTATGCGCTTAACCTTAAATATAGAAAACCCAAGCCCTGGGGATGCAGGAACGTATGTCATGGGGCTCCATATGCCAGGAGCCTCAGCAGGACGCAGGGGCAAGTTCCAGCTGAAAGACATGTACCAAAATAAGAATTACCAGGCGAGTAAGCCAACTCAGAACCCCATAGCTCCAAAAACAGACTCCTTTTCCTTCTCAAAAATGATAGCAACAGCAGACCCAACGTATGAGGATGTCTTGGCCACAGAAAGGGGGTACTCAGACACTAACATGTGGTTGGAGTGGATGAGATATACAGCTAACCAACACAACATGTCTGACTGTTATGTGTGCGGGGGTGCCAGACCTCACCTGGGAACTGTTCCCCTCCATCTCCCTCAGGAGGGAGAGGAATGTTTTTTAAGCCTGTATACTAACTCAAGTACAAATGACCCGGCTTGTGAGCATTGGAAGGCAAAATACCCTATCCTATCCGCCTCCAATAGCAGACTGACTTCCCCTGTCAGTGTCTACAAAGGCAATTACACCTGTTATAACTCAGGTGATGAGAAGGGAGTTAATGTAGGAGTATTCCCACCTGGCTACTGTGGCACTTTTAGCACTATAAACGGTACTGAACTACAGAACCAAACCCAAGCCATAGGGGATATTTATTGGTTGTGTGGGGACCTAAACCTGAGACCAAAATTACCCAGCAGATGGAAGGGGCAATGTGCACTCGCTAAAGTCCTAATGCCTCTGCACATCTTTAAGGAAGGTGATGCAGCAGAGGAAGTGCACAACATGGGTAGAGTCAAAAGAGAACTTAAAGGCAGCCTAGACCCCCATGTATACCGTGACGCCATAGGCGTGCCGAGAGGAGTACCTGATGAATTCAAAGCCAGAGATCAGGTCGCTGCTGGGTTTGAATCACTGATCCCTATGATCACGATTAACAAAAATGTTGATTGGATTAACTACATCTACTATAACCAACAGAGGTTTGTTAACTATACCAGAGACGCCCTCCAAGGTTTGGCAAATGAACTAGGTCCAAACTCCCGAATGACTTTCCAAAACAGAATGACCTTAGACATGATGCTGGCCGAGAAGGGAGGGGTGTGCAAATTCATGGGCTTTGGGGATACCTGCTGCACCTATATACCCAATAACACAGGCCCAAATGGGAAAGTCACCATTGCTCTGCAAAAGTTAGAAGACTTGTCAATAGAGTTAAAACAGAATTCAGGGATTAATAACCCAATCTCCGACTGGTTCAAAAAATGTTCGGATCATGGGCCTCCCTGTTTCAGAACTTTGGTGTCACACTAATTGCTATACTCTTTATATTCTGTTTGCTAGCGTGCTGTGTATTTCCCCTAGCAAAGAAATACTTGATGAGTTTCATTGAGACAAAGACTAAGATCACAATGTATAATGGTACAGAACTGTTACATGACAATGCTGCAATACCAGTCATAGACTTTTCCAGCATTTGATGTTTTCACAGTGAGCTATCGAAGTTAAGAATTGTAATGTTAGTTTTGCAGTAAGCTGCTTTAAAAGTAATAACAGGAGGGAAATGTGGATATAAGCATATGTGTTTTGTGTGCATCAAGCTTAGCAAGTGTTAAAGGGTTAACTTGGTATTACTGTTTGTAAGCAGCTGTCGTGTTACCTTGTAAGGCTAAAAGCCTGTCAGTGAAAGTAGGAACAGGGAACTGAGTTGACAAATGTGTTTGCATAGAACAGCAAACTGCCGTGGATATTTTTACTCTCCTCAGGAAATGAGCACGTCTGGAGGATGAGGCCCACTCTGTCTGGACATGAGACTTACACAGAATAAGGAACCACCAGGGAGCCTTGGTTTCAGTAGAGACATATAAGGAGAAAGCGCTGAACTCTGAACTTCTACTGGTCAGATACCAACTTTCACTGATGACACCGCCTATGACCTGACATCACCAAAGAGACACCCAGAAGACAACGGAGGACTATATAGGGGGGGTTGGCTGCGCGGGAAACTTACTTCTCTTTTGGGTTGAGCTGTGCTTATCATAGACTCATGTAATCCAGGGAGAAGCCGCACGTGTGTAATAAACAACGCTTTGTTTCTGAAATCAATTCTGTTTCCTCCGGTGCTTCTGAGTAGATAAGGTTGCTCTTTACATCAACAAGATCCATGTCTTTTCCGATGCATCCATGGAAGCCATAGCTGCAGTAGCCTATCTCCGAGTTGTACACTCCAACGGTGAAATAGATGTAGGATTCATCATGGGTAAAACCAAGTTAACTCCAAAGCCTGCACATACCATTACAAGGCTCGAACTCTGTGCAGCCATGTTAGCTGTTGAAATTGCTGAGCTTATTGAGCATGAAACAGACTTTGACATTGATTCCTTTGACTTTTACACAGACAGCAAGATAGTGCTAGGATATCTACACAATCGAACAAGACAGTTTCATGTGTATGTTGGCAATCGTGTGGATCGTATTAGGAGCTTCTCAACGCCAGAGCAATGGCACTATGTACCCATGGACCAGAACCCTGCTGACCTAGGCAGTCGCGCAGTGCCTGCTGCCTCCTTTATGAATACATCATGGATAAATCCACCAGTACTCTTGAGCCAAGAATTCTTCTCAAATCCTGTAGAATCTACCTTTGAACTTATCCATCCAGAGTGTGATAAGGAAATCAAGGCCAGTGCAGTTACACTTAGCACCTCCGTGGAAGCAAAGACAAGACTGAAACCTCACCGATTTGAACGTTTTTCTAGGTGGTCTTCTGCTGTACGAGCGACTGCACGTCTTATTCACGTTGCTCATCAGTTCGCAAGCAAAGAAGACACTAATCAAGAGTGTCGTAAGTGGCACATCTGTAAAGGGCTTCCCACAATTGCAGAGGTTGCTCAAGCAGAAAGATTCATCATTCAATGTGTCCAACGTGAAGTATATTCACAAGAGATCCACAACTTTCCAAAAGGACTAAATCTATCCAAAGATAGCCCTCTATACCAGTTGAATCCAACAATTGATCCAAACAAACTACTTCGAGTTGGTGGTCGCATTGCAAGGTCTAATGTGGTTAGCAAAGAGCAAAATCCTCTCATCATCCCTGGCCGTCACCACATTACTGCTCTGATAGTCAGACATTACCACGAGCAAGTTCAACACCAAGGCCGGCACTTCACAGAAGGAGCAGTGAGGGCTGCTGGTTTCTGGATAATCAGGATGAAAAGATGTATATCCTCCATACTGCATAAGTGTGTCAAGTGCCAAAGACTAAGAGGAAAGCATCTCAATCAACAGATGGCAGAGCTTCCAACAGACAGACTGAGTACCGAACCACCCTTCACCAATGTTGGTATTGACGTCTTTGGCCCCTGGAGCATAGTTACACGTAAGACTCGTGGTGGAGTTGTTAATAATAAACGTTGGGCTGTGCTATTCACCTGTTTGAGCATTCGTGCCGTGCACATTGAAGTTATAGAATCAATGGACTCTTCTTGGTTCATTAATGCCTTCCGAAGATTTGTTTCCATTCGTGGACCTGTTAAGTTACTCAGATCTGACTGCGGGACAAATTTTACTGGAGCAGAGAAGATAGAGAACTTTTTCAATACCAACAAGTGTAAATGGGAATTCAACCCACCTCATTCTTCCCATATGGGAGGCTCTTGGGAACGCATGATTGGGATTTCGAGAAAAATCCTGGACTCTATGTTGCTGGACCACAAATCTTCTCATCTCACACATGAAGTCTTGATCACCTTCCTTGCCGAGGTGTCTGCCATAATCAATGCGAGACCTCTTGTTCCCGTTTCCTCTGACCCAGAGTCTCCAGTATTGCTAACTCCAGCCACCCTTTTAACTCAAAAGATCGGAGTAGATAATATTCCACCTCAGGCCTTTGATTGTACCAATGTTTACAAATACCAATGGAAAAGGGTTCAACATCTTGCTAATGCATTTTGGAGCCGTTGGAAGATGGAGTACCTTTGCAACCTTCAAAGTCGCAGAAAATGGCAAGTCAGGAAACCCGACCTGCAAATCGGGGACGTTGTTCTCCTCAAGGAAAAAGACACCCATCGTAACAATTGGCCTATCGGTCTTGTTACAAAGACTGTTCCAAGTAATGATGGCAAAGTGCGGAAAGCAGAAGTCAAAGTAATGAAGGAAGGTACTGCAAGACATTACTTCAGACCCATAAATGAACTGGTACTGCTTCTGCCTAAACAGAAAGACTCCTAACTCTGACTTCATAGTACAAAGGGAGGTAAGAAGGATTGGTGCTGTTGCTGCCTTCCCCTCTGAAGACAGACTTCCAAGACAACTTTGTTAAAGGGAGGTAAGAAGGATTGGTGCTGTTGCTGCCTTCCCCTCTGAAGACAGACCTTCAAAGCAACTGTGTTAAAGGGAGGTAAGAAGGATTGGTGCTGTTGCTGCCTTCCCCTCTGAAGTCCATGTCTACACTTGAAAAAGTACTTCTACAAGTATTGTAGTAATGTTTTCCTGTTGCCTTTTTTGCTGTTTCTCTTGTTGCAGGTGTTCCAAGCAGGAAAACAACTATTATTTGAACTTGAACTTAACCTCCCTGGCGTTCTAATAAGATCGCCAGGGCGGCTGCGGTAGGGTTTTTTTAAATAAAAAAAAACTATTCCATGCAGCCAACTGAAAGTTGGCTGCATGAAAGCCCACTAGAGGGCGCTCCGGATCCATAATTCTGATCGCCTCCGGCGACCAGAATAAACAAGGAAGGCCACAATGAGCAGCCTTCCTTGTTTTGCTTACCTCATCGCCATGGCGACGAGCGGAGTGACGTCATGGACGTCAGCCGACGTCCTGACGTCAGCCGCCTCCGATCCAGCCCTTAGCGCTGGCCGGAACAGTTTGTTCTGGCTAAGCTGGGCTCGGGCGGCTGGGGGGACCCTCTTTCGCCGCTGCACGCGGCAGATCGCCGCGCTGCGGCGGCGATCAGGTAGCACACGCGGCTGGCAAAGTGCCGGCTGCGTGTGCTCCTTTTTATTTGGGGAAAATCGGCCCAGCAGGGCCTGAGCGGCAGCCTCCGGCGGTGATGGATGAGCTGAGCTCGTCCAGACCGCTCAGGAGGTTAAGTTACTATTGTTATTAGAAATCATAGATTTCGACGGGGAGTGTCATGTTACACATGCATAGTTTGCTTTTTTCAAGTGTGTCTCCTCTCTCTTCCCTTACCCTCCTCTGAACTTCTTGTCTCCTCCCTCACTGCTCATTCTAGCTCATTCTAGCCCAACCCTGTATCTCAGCTACATGCTTCTGCTAGCTGCTCACACTATGATTTTTTGACCTATCCATTTGTTCATCGGTGTATGATCTGCACAGTTTGAATAAACTTCTTCACGATCTGCAAGGTGTCGTTTGGATCGAGTCACTGTCCGCCAATCTACCTAAGGCTGCGATTACACACATCTCAACACAACCGTGAGTTACAGAGATCACATTGTAGTGCTTAGACTGGAGAAGCAGAACAGGGGATGATGAACCACCTGAAGTTGGTGCAGTTGAGGAGGTGTCGGAGAAAAGCGCAGCTGGCCAGGAGGATTATGATGACGATTATACGGATACCACATATGTTCCCGGTAGAGGAGATGACCAGGGGGACAGTTCAGAGGAGGAGTCAGAGAGGAGTAGGAGGAGACGACTCCATGATAGAAGCAGAGGGAGCTCGTCCTCAGAAACAGCTGGGGGCAGTGTCCGGCGCCATGTATCGCCAGCTATGGCCAGCCAGCGAACATGCCCTTCAACGTCAGCTGCTGATGCCACCGTAGCGCCATCACCCCAGGGGGGCTCAGCGGTTTGGAAATTTTTTCACGTGTGTGTCTCAGATCGGAGCAAAGCCATCTGTTGTCTCTGCCAGCAAAAATTGAGCCGTGGAAAGACCAACTCTCATGTAAGGACAAGTGCCTTACGAAGGCACCTGGAGAGAAGGCACAAACAGCTATGGCAAGAACACCTGAGGAAAAGCAGCACCCCTCAAAAGACAAGCCACCCTCCTTCTCCTCTTCCTCCTTCAGGTGTATCGTCTTCATCCACTTTCTCCCTTGCACCTTCACAGTCACCCTCCTCCACACCGCCTCTTCCCTTCAGCGGTTCCTTCTCCTCTGCCCACAGCAGTACCCAACTGTCCGTGAAGGAAGTATTTGAGCGTAAGAAGCAAATGTCTGCCAGTCACCCTCTTGCCCGGCGTCTGACAGCTGGCGTGGCGGAACTATTAGCTCGCCAGCTATTACCATACAAGCTGGTGGAGTCGGAGGCTTTCCGTAAGTTTGTGGCCATTGGTACACCGCAGTGGAAGATACCAGGCCGCAATTATTTTTCACAAAAGGCCATACCCAAACTGTACCGTGCAGTTGAGAGGCAAGTGGTGTCATCTCTGGCACACAGCGTTGGGTCAAGGGTCTACCTGACCACGGATGCCTGGTCTGCCAAGCACGGGCAGGGCCACTACATTACATACACAGCCCATTGGGTCAACCTGGTGACCGATGGCAGCAAGCAGGGAGTACGTGGCTGCGCAGCGGACCGACTTGTCACACCTCCACGGCTTGCAGGCAGGCCTCCAGCCACCTCCTCTCCACCTGCTACCACCGCTTCGCTGTCGTCATCCTCCTCCTCCTCCTTGGCTGGTGCCGCGATCTCTTCTCCAGCTACACAGCCCCAGCACCCCAGGGCCTATGCTGCATGCCAGGTACGACGGTGTCACGCAGTGTTAGACATGTCTTGCCTGAAAGCGGAGAGTCACACTGGAGCAGCTCTCCTGGCTGCTCTTAACAGGTGGAGCAATGGCTGACCCCGCACAAGCTTGATATCGGCAACGTGGTGTGTGACAATGGCAGCAATCACATTGCTGCGTTGAATTTGGGAAAGCTGACACACATACCCTGCATGGCACATGTGCTGAATCTGGTCGTGCAAAGATTTGTGTCCAAGTACCCAGGCTTAGAGGACGTCCTGAAACAGGCCAGGAAATTGTGTGGGCATTTCAGGCGCTCTTACAAGGCCATGGCACGCTTTGCTTTCAGTGATTTCAGCATAGAAACAACTTGCCGGTGAGACGCCTGATTTGCGATAGCCCGACTCGCTGGAATTCCACCCTGCTGATGTTCTCTCGCCTGCTAGACCAGGAGAAAGCCGTCACCCAGTACCTGTATCATTACAGTACAAGGACACAATCTGGGAGGATGAGGATGTTGTGGCCCAACAACTGGACACTGATGCGAAATGCATGCAGGGTCATAGAGCCCTTTGAGGAGGTGACCAAACTGGTGAGTCGCGATGAGGGCACCATCAGCGACTTGATCCCCTACGCCTACTTCCTGGAGCGTGCCGTGTGTAGAGTGGTGGATACAGCTGTGGAGGAGCATGAACGAGAAGAGTTACGGCAGCAGGAGTCGTGGGAGCCATTTACACCCGAACCCGATGTTCCCACAACACCTGCGGCAGCACAGAGGGGGGAGGAGGAGGAGGAAGAAGAGAAGTCGTGTGGGGAAGGAGAGGAGTCAGACTCTGATGATGGTGATGATGAGGAAGGTGTTTCTGTGGAGGAGGAAGAGGCGGCGGAAGAAGAACAACCGTGGCAGCCGTCACAGGGGGCTTCTGCTGCTCCACGTTCCCGTGGTATTGTTCGTGGCTGGGGGGAGGAAGAGGAGTTGCGTCCCGTCACCGAGGAAGAGCAAGAGGAGATGGACAGTACGTCTGCATCCAGCTTTGTGCAGATGGCCTCTTTCATATTGTCCGGCCTGTTGAGGGACCCCCGTATCAAAAAACCCAAGGCGAATGACCTGTACTGGGTGGCCACGCTACTAGACCCTCGGTACAGGCACAAAGTGGCGGACCTGTTAACAACTCAACAGAAGGCGGAAAGGATGCAGCACTTGCAGAACAAGCTGTCAATGATGCTTTACAATGCGTTTAAGGGTGATGTGGCTGCACAACGCTATCAAGGTACCACTGGCAGTAACCCTCCTCCTCCCAAGTCCACGCAGGCAAAGACAGGACGCTCCAGCGATCTCAGGGTGATGTCGGACATGCGGACATTCTTTAGTCCAACTCCTCGCCATAGTCCTTCCAGATCCACCCTCCACCAATGCCTGGACCGGCAGGTAGCCGACTACCTGGCCTTGAGTGTGGATGTAGACACTGCGAAAAGCGACGATGAACCCTTGGACTACTGGTTGCGCAGGCTTGACCTGTGGCCAGAGCTGTCCCAATTTGCCATACAACTTCTCTCTTGCCCTGCCGCAAGCGTCCTGTCAGAAAGGACCTTCAGTGCAGCTGGAGGCATAGTTACTGAGAAGAGAAGTCGCCTAAGTCACGACAGTGTTCAGTACCTGACCTTTATCAAAATGAATGAGGAATGGATCCCGGAGGGCTACTGCACGACCGAAGACTAAGTCAGTCACCACACACAGCATCTCTGCCTGCAGGCCGCTTGCCTTTTCCGCCACCACCAACAGGGTGTAGGACTCTAGGCGGATTCCTGAATTTTGAAGGCCGCTGCTAGCAGCGACCGCTACACTAATTTTTCTGGTGCGTGTACATGCCTGGCTAATTTTTCTGGCTGCATTGTGGTCAGACCAAATTTGATCAGCTGGACAGTCACTGTTGTTCTATTATTGAGCTTCCACAGCCCGGCGACCATATGGGCTTGAAAAACGCCATGGCCTACACTCTGGCCACGGTGCGCACCAGTCCAGCACGGTCGTCACTACGCAAACAGCTGTTTGTGGTGCGTTACACAGTGAGTTTGGTGTGTCAGTGTAAAGCAGAACTTTAATTCCACTCCCTGATTGATGTATGTTTGAAAGCACGTTAGGCCTGCAATTTAGCATTCAATGTGATTTCTGCCCTTAAAACGCTGCTTTGCGTCAAATCCAGATTTTTCCCCGGGACTTTGGGCATGTATCCCACTCCGCCATGCCCCCCTCCAGGTGTTAGACCCCTTGAAACATCTTTTTCATCACTTTTGTGGCCAGCATAATTTTTTCTATTTTTCAAAGTTCGCTTCCCCATTGAAGTCTATTGCGGTTCGCGAACTTTTACGTGAACCGAACCTTCCGCGAAGGTTTGCGAACCGGGTTCGCGAACCGAAAATCGGAGGTTTGCGACATCTCTACTGGTGACACTGGATGAAGAAAACACAGTGGCCATATCTGTCACCACAGAACCCACCACTTCTTGGTAGCTTGGTCCCATGGTCTCCTCTAATGCCTCATGCCAAACATTCTGCACATCTCTCTCAGTCTCAGCGATGGTGTGCTGTACTTCTGGAGCGGACTCAGCGGAGTACTGGGAGGAAACAAGCTCGTCATCGTCAACAGAAGCAGCTGCGGTCGGGTTCTAGTCATGAGAAACCTGGCGGCCACTGCTGGCGCTGCTGCAACTAGCTTCAAGTTCCTCCAACTGGGTAGAGGGTTCTGAATCCTGATCTAAATAATCCACAACTGTCTTCGCCTCCTGCTCTGACAGAATTTTCCTGCATGCTGCTGAGCCTGCTGCTGAGCCTGCTGCGAACACAGGGACGACATTTCTGACCAGGGGGAACGCTTCCTGCTGCTGCTGCTAGTGCCACCCTCACCCTGATCACATACTTGACGTGAATGTCCACGACTCCATGTCCTTGCAGGAGTGGCAGGAATTTTCTGCTGCCCTCACTTCATTTTTTGGGGGCCACAAACTTTATTGGGGAAGGGGTACGTAGTACGTACGTATGAGCAGAACAGATCACAAAATAAGGGGGTGAAAGAAAATAAATCCAAAACACAAAATAAAGAAAGCAAAAAAAAAAATCACTACACTCACTCAACTAATCAATCAATAATCAAACAAATCACTAATCACACAGCTAACTACTCTCATTCTGTCAAACACTAAGCCTGCAGCCTGGCTGGCTCTGCAGCAAGCAACTACTAACACACTACACTACAATCTCTCTACCAATACAGCTGACACTAACTCTCTCTCTCACAGTTACAGTCTCTTTAAAAAGACTTTTGATTTAGATACAGTCTTGAAAAAGACTTTTGTTTTATGTTAACAACTATGGGTCTGCGTCTGTATCTCCTCTCTCCACACTAGACTGAAACCCACAAGCTTTCTGGCTGCACGTCTCTCTATTATATACAAAATGGGTGGGATAGCAGCAGATAGGTAGCTAGGAAGCTGGTTGCTAAGGTAGGATTTGTTGGTTCTCATTAAGACTCTTATTGGTGCAGAAATTCAATTTTCCAGGCAGAAATACACTTAGAATCTTCTTCCTTGTGATTGGCTAACTGAAATGTACATTCCGGCGGAATTACGCATGTTTCCGCGGAATTCCGCATTACCGCTATAGCAATTCCGTTCCGACCGGCGGAATCAGAATTCACCCAATTCCGGCCGGAATTGCGGAAAATGGAATTCCGCTGAATTTTTTGAGCATCCCTAGTCAGGAGGTCAAAGCGGCCCGTCAGTTCAGCAGCACAGAAGGACCACGGCAACTCACTGGTAGTAGTACCACAGTGTAATAGTGCTGCCCCAAAAATTAGATGCGCCCCGTAACCCGGGAAGAATGAACGTAGAGTAGTACTAGTAGCGATTGAGTCAGGAGGACAAAGCGGCCGGTCAGGTCAGCAGCACAGAAGGACCTCGGCAACTCACTGGTAGTAGTACCACAGTGTAATAGTGCTGCTCCAAAAATTAGATGCACCCCGTGACCCGGGCAGAGTGAACGCAGAGTAGTACAAGTAGCGACTGAGTCAGGAGGATAAAGCGGCCGGTCAGTTCAAAGGCAGGCATGGTTAACACATTGCAGCAGCTACTTTATGTCCCCCTGTGTCCGACAATAGGGACCAGGAAAAAGACAAACACGTATATAGCACTTTTCTCCTGGTGGACTCAAAGCGCCAGAGCTGCAGCCACTAGGATGCACTCTATAGGCAGTAGCAGTGTTAGGGAGACTTGCCTAAGGTCTCCTGCTGAATAGATGCTGGCTTACTGAACAGGCAGAGCCGAGATTTGAACCCTGGTCCCCTGTGTCAGAGGCAGAGCCCTTAACCATTACACTCCCAGCCACTATACAGGAACTCACCTTCCACCCAAGCCTGGTTGATTTTCAGGAAGGTGAGTTTGTCCACATTGGCGTGGGAGAGCCGAGAGCGCTTCTCGGTGACCACGCCACTGGCTGCACTGAAGCTTCTCTTGGAGAGGACACTGAAAGGGGGGCAGGACAGGAGTTCGAGGGCGTACTGGGCAAGCTCCCTCCAGATGTCCAGTCTCTTGACACAGTACTCCAAGGGGTCCACGGGGCTGTCGGTGTCATTGAGCCCGCTGAATGACCCCATGTAGTCACCCACCATGCTGGTTATTTGCTGCTAGTGCTGGTTGGAGATGGATGCTGTGGCTGGCACCTCTGCTGTGGGCTGTTGCACTGCATACAGGCTCTTGCTTAGGCTTTTCAGATCTCCGGGGCACCAGTTGCTGATGCTGCTGGTGGTAGTTGTTGTGCTGCTGGTTGCGATGTCAGGCACCTGTTGCTGGGTTGGCAGAGCAGTTACAGTGGGGGTGGAGGGCTGGGGGAATGCTTTAAGTAGTCTGCGGACAAGGGCCTCCTGCAACTCCCTTGTGCGTTGCTCGGTGGTGCATGCTGTAATGAAGTCTCCCAGCTTCCCTTTCAGACGTGGGTCCAGCATCAGGGTGATCCAGATGTCCTCCCTTGAATGCATCTGGATCACCCGAGGGTCCCTGTGAAGGCAGTGCAACATGTGCACACCCATGGGAAACAAGTGGGCCTTGGCAGCAAGATCTTTAGTGTCCACGTCGTCCCATATCACATGCCTGTCCTCTTCCTGTGCCGTGTCATTCTCCCCAAGCTGCCATCCCCGTACAATGCCTGCGGCACTCTGCTCCTCCTCCTCAGCATTCAGGTTAGGGATCTCCAACTCCTCCACCTCCTCCACTACCAGGCTGTGAGCCCTCCTGTCCTGCCATCTGGTCCTTTTCCAGCTGCTTCAGGGCTTCCTCCCCATGATCAATTAAATTGCCCATTGCCTGCTCCAGCAGGCAAACCATGGGCACCCACTGACACACAGAGGCCCGCTCCTCACTGACCATCTTGGTTGCCTCCAGGAAGGGATTCAGCACCAGGCATATTTGCTGCATCAGTGTCCACTGAGTTGCAGTGATGATGCGGACTTGCTGGTTGCTGGGAACACTTGGGTCTAGCATGTAGGCCCTAAGAGCCAGCCTGTGCTGACACAGCCACTCCAACATGGCCAGAGTTGAATTCCAGTGAGTTGGCATATCAATAATCAGGCAAAGTGGCTTTCCATATTGCTGCTGTAAGGTGGACAGGAGTGCAGAGGCAGTGGCTGAGAGGCGGAAAAAGTGTACCGCCCGGGCATCTTGCAGCAGGTCGCTCATCTCCTGGTAGGTGCGCAGGAAGCGCTGCACCACAAGATTCAGCCAAGCAGGGGATGTTCTGGAGGTTTCCCTGCTGCACTGCAGCCACCAGATTGGCCCCGTTATCAGCTGCCACATACCCCACTTCCAGGCCTCTGGGGGTCAGCCACCTCCGCTCCTGCTTCCTGAGGGTGGCCAGGACGTTGGCGGCTGTAAGCCTCTCCTTCCCCAGGGTCACCAATTTTAGCAGCACTTGGCAGTGCTGAGGCTTGGTGCTGCTGCTGCCGAGGTGGGCTTGCTTTCTGGGTGTGGAGGGAGTGGGATGAGAGGAGCCTGCTGCATCCTTCCTGATCCCGCGTGGTGGCACCACTAACTGGGCGGCTGTGCTCTTGTCCTCCCTCCCTTCCACCAGTGTCACCCAGTGGGCCATAAAAGACAGGTAGTGACCTGTCCCAAATCGGTTACTCCATGAGTCCATGGTCACGTGGACCCGCTCGCCCACAGAGTAGTCGAGCGAGCGGGCCACGTTTTCCACCACAAACTTGTGGAGTGCTGGGATGGCATTCCTGCTAAAATAGTGGTGACTGGAGATTTGCCTCTCGGGGAAATTGTAGCAGCGTCCACATATCGCTCCCCTCCTGCACCAGGGAGTAGGGAAGGAGCTGTGATGCCATGGCCCGGGCCAGCAAGCCATTTAGTTAAAGGATCCGCCTGTGGCTTGGAGGCAGAGGCTTGGTCAGACCCTGAAAGGTGTCGCTCAGCGGGGTCTGACGACAATGGGATGCAGGGGAGACAGAGGAGAGAGACGACTGGCTGCCAGCCTCAATGTCTGTGTCCTGAGTAGCCGGGGTGGAATAGCACTTGCGTGCTACTACTGCTGCTGCGGTGGGGGATTCACGACCCTGAGGGAGGGATGATGCTGATGCGGTGGCGGGCCTTATGCTCTCAGAACCCCCTGCTTGCAGTGCCTGCCTTCTCTTGAAATCCTCATACTGATGGCAGTGGCAGTTCTTCAGGTGGCCCTGGAGGGATGAGGTACCCATCTTACATAGTTACATAGTTATTTTGGACATATTTTCCCAAGGATTAATTTTTTGCTGCATAATTTATACACCGCATATTTTTTTGTCCTGGCCTAACACCTCAAAATAGTTCCATACCGGTAAATTTAATTTACTGTGGCCCTGTTCACTACCGCTAGCAGAGGGTGCAGCGGAACAATCTGTGCTAGTTGGGAGTTGCATGGTGGTGGTGCAGGCTGAAACAGTGTCCTGTCTACTTCCTCCACGCCCACTGCTGCACCTGCCCCTGCCTGACATATGGCGATATTCTTGCTTAGGCCTAGGTGACTCGTCATCCTGCTCCGACCATTCTTCCCCGGACTCAGACTGCACATACGGATGGTCCGCAACGTCATCATCATCGTAATCGTCATCATCATCATAATCAAGCTCTGACTCCCCCGCCTCCTCTTCCACCCCTACATCCCCAGACACAGACCCCTCTTCATCAACATCATCCAATAACAGTTGTGATTGTGGCCCAAGCTCAATCTCTGCCATATCAGTCCCCAGTATGTCCTGAGCTTCTTCCATTAGTATGTTCCCAGATGCTGGACTGAGGGACAGAATGCTGTCATCCTGGGAGGGCTGCTGACCACTGGGTGCTGGGGTGGATGTCACATCAAGCGTGAGGTGTTGGCTGCTGTTGCTGCTTGGAGTGCTGCTCACAGTAGAGGTCTGGGATGCAGTCATGATGTCCATCAATACGTCAGGTTCCATCTGCTCAACCACCACATGGGGACCAGAAACTTTAAAATATTGTGATAACGGCGTTGTAATAGATCGCGGAAAAGCCGCCGTGTGTACTGGCGGCAAGGCGGCTGATTCCGCGTCCAGCAAGGCGGCTGATTCCACGTCCAACGCGTCGGTTTGCATGCAATTGGTAGATCACTGATGGGTGGCGCTGGAGAGCGCTTCTCTATATATAGTCACTGCTGGTCAGTCTCAGGTTGTCTGCCGTTGCGAACACTTACGTGAAAGCACTCAGACCATAGTCAGATCCCACAGTGTGTTAGAACCAGGAGGACCTGGGAATTCACACTGAGCCAGATTACTACTGTGTTATCATTGTCTTATACTTTGGACTAATTCCAGGGTGTTGAGACCACGGACCTCACACCCAAGACTAGGGATTCTGTGTTATCACTGTGTTATACTTCAGACTAGTTCCAGGGTGTTAAGACCACGGACCTCACACCTAAGACTAGGGATTCTGTGTTATCATTGTGTTATACTTCAGACTAGTTCCAGGGTGTCGAGACCACGGACCTCACACCCAAGACTAGGCATTGTTTGATATCTGTTATGACCTATTGCATTCCTGACTATCCCTTTGCTTTCTGATTCGGTACCTACGTCATATCTAATTACCTGTTGCCCACCTGGCTTGCCCGACCTTGAGAGCTATCTCTCTCCATTGAGAGATTAGTCTCCCGATCTGCTGGTGACACCCACCTTCCAGGTGTCACTCAGCCACAGGTCCTTCCTGTTATCCAGCCTGGGGCTCCACCCCTTTTGGATCTCTCAGGTTGCTGGAAGGTTTCACACTTCCCAAAGGGAGGTATTTGCTATACTGCCAAGGACCACCTGCTCCTCGGGTGGTCCCACTCAAAGTCATTACTGTTGCACCAAACACTCACACTATATAGGTGTCCAGAGGTTAGTTATACTTGGATTATTGGTGATTCTGCAGATCATCCATAATCAGGTATATATCTGTATTTTTGGCGATACTGCAGATCACCAATAATCAGATTCTCTCTGTGTGCTAACACCGATCGTTACAGAACGGCAGACCAAAACCAAATGGACGCACTTAAGAGCCGTCTTAATGCACTCACCACCTCGGTGGAAAATTTCATCCAAGTACTGGACAGTCATCATACCCAGATCAACGCTTTGTCTGGGTCTGCACAAGTCCTACAGACGGCTGTGAATATAGTGCAATCTCCTCCAGGTACAGACTTACGTATGCCTGTGCCCGAAAAGTTTTCTGGTCACAGATCTGACTTCCAGAATTTTAGATCTCAAATTGAGGAGGCGCCAAAAGGTTAAAAAGAGAATCAGATTTAAAATGTTAAAATTGTAGGTGGCAATGGTGGACTTGTTCACCTCACCAAAAAACACCAGCACTGGTTCAGTGTAATAAAATCATATAATTTAATTACTGCTGACCACTGGGTGCTGGGGTGGATGTCACATCAAGCGTGAGGTGTTGGCTGCTGTTGCTGCTTGGAGTGCTGCTCACAGTAGAGGTCTGGGATGCAGTCATGATGTCCATCAATACGTCAGGTTCCATCTGCTCAACCACCACATGGGGACCAGAAACTTTAAAATATTGTGATAACGGCGTTGTAATAGATCGCGGAAAAGCCGCCGTGTGTACTGGCGGCAAGGCGGCTGATTCCGCGTCCAGCAAGGCGGCTGATTCCACGTCCAACGCGTCGGTTTGCATGCAATTGGTAGATCACTGATGGGTGGCGCTGGAGAGCGCTTCTCTATATATAGTCACTGCTGGTCAGTCTCAGGTTGTCTGCCGTTGCGAACACTTACGTGAAAGCACTCAGACCATAGTCAGATCCCACAGTGTGTTAGAACCAGGAGGACCTGGGAATTCACACTGAGCCAGATTACTACTGTGTTATCATTGTCTTATACTTTGGACTAATTCCAGGGTGTTGAGACCACGGACCTCACACCCAAGACTAGGGATTCTGTGTTATCACTGTGTTATACTTCAGACTAGTTCCAGGGTGTTAAGACCACGGACCTCACACCTAAGACTAGGGATTCTGTGTTATCATTGTGTTATACTTCAGACTAGTTCCAGGGTGTCGAGACCACGGACCTCACACCCAAGACTAGGCATTGTTTGATATCTGTTATGACCTATTGCATTCCTGACTATCCCTTTGCTTTCTGATTCGGTACCTACGTCATATCTAATTACCTGTTGCCCACCTGGCTTGCCCGACCTTGAGAGCTATCTCTCTCCATTGAGAGATTAGTCTCCCGATCTGCTGGTGACACCCACCTTCCAGGTGTCACTCAGCCACAGGTCCTTCCTGTTATCCAGCCTGGGGCTCCACCCCTTTTGGATCTCTCAGGTTGCTGGAAGGTTTCACACTTCCCAAAGGGAGGTATTTGCTATACTGCCAAGGACCACCTGCTCCTCGGGTGGTCCCACTCAAAGTCATTACTGTTGCACCAAACACTCACACTATATAGGTGTCCAGAGGTTAGTTATACTTGGATTATTGGTGATTCTGCAGATCATCCATAATCAGGTATATATCTGTATATTTGGCGATACTGCAGATCACCAATAATCAGATTCTCTCTGTGTGCTAACACCGATCGTTACAGAACGGCAGACCAAAACCAAATGGACGCACTTAAGAGCCGTCTTAATGCACTCACCACCTCGGTGGAAAATTTCATCCAAGTACTGGACAGTCATCATACCCAGATCAACGCTTTGTCTGGGTCTGCACAAGTCCTACAGACGGCTGTGAATATAGTGCAATCTCCTCCAGGTACAGACTTACGTATGCCTGTGCCCGAAAAATTTTAGAAATCGAGTGTTATCGTACTTTGAGTTGAGGCCTAATTCATCAGGAACCGTGGCACAGAGAATCACGTTTATTAAGACTCTGCTGTCGGGATTCCCAGACTTGGGCATATAGTCTCCAGACAGGGCATGAGGCCCTAGCATCGGTTGAGGAATTTTTAAAGAGACTCCGTAACAAAAATTGCATCCTGTTTTTTATCATCCTACAAGTTCCAAAAGCTATTCTAATGTGTTCTGGCTTACTGCAGCACGTTCTACTATCACCATCTCTGTAATAAATCAACTTATCTCTCTCTTGTCAGACTTGTCAGGCTGTGTCTGGAAGGCTGCCAAGTTCTTCAGTGTTGTGGTTCTGTGATGCATCTCCCTCCTCCAGGCCCCTCTCTGCACACTGCCTGTGTATTATTTAGATTAGTGCAGCTTCTCTCTGCTCTATTATCTTTTACAAGCTGGATAAATGGTCCTCTGAGCTGGCTGGGCTTTCACATACTGAAGAATTACATACAGGCACAGCTGTCTGCACTCTGCAGGAAGAAACAGCCTGACACTTCAGTGGGAGATAGCTGCAGAGGGAAAGAAGCACACAAATGATCTCTTGAGATTAAAAAGGAAGGGTGTATACAGCCTGCTTGTGCATGGATGTATTTTCTATGTGTGGACATGCTGTACATCAACCTACTTCCTGTTTTGGTGGCCATTTTGTTTGTTTATAAACAAACTTTTTAAAACTGTTTTTAACCACTTTTAATGCGGCGGGGAGCGGCGAAATTGTGACAGAGGGTAATAGGAGATGTCCCCTAACGCACTGGTATGTTTACTTTTGTGCGATTTTAACAATACAGATTCTCTTTAAAGCTATGGCTATAATTTATGATGATCCGGACATTGCCTCGACCGCTGAGCGGAAGCTCAAGACTTTGCGGCAAGGCAAGGAGCCGGTTGAAATTTACGCAGCTGAGTTCAGGAAATGGGCAGTTTCAGCTAGATGGGGGTCATTCGCACTTCTGGATTGTTTTTTGTCAGGGTTGTCAGACGCAGTCTCTGATCTAATGCTGGGTCATCCTGAGCCGAAGTCTGTTGATGAGGCCATTTCATTAGCAGTCAGGGTTGATCGTCGTCTACGCTACCAGAAACAGACTCGGAGTAGGAACAATGTGAGATATGTTTCCTACGCCTCTCCTCCACCCGTTTCACCTCCACCGGAACCAATGCAGATTGGTCGGTCAAAATTGTCACGGGTAGAGCAGAATCGCAGAAAAACAGAACAGCTATGTCTATACTGTGCAGAGGAGGGTCACAGAGTGCAGAATTGTCCCAAGAAGTCGGGAAACGCTGCCGCCTAGGTGTAGTCGGAGGTAATACCCTAGGCGCGCAGTCTTTACCTCTAGACGATAAACGTTTGCTCCTCCCTTGTTCCATAACTTGGGTGGGTCAAACAGTTGCCACTGAGGCCTTCTTAGACTCTGTCTCAGCAGCCAATTTTATGGATTACGAGTTTGCGAAAAAATTGGGAATTCCTATTTCCCCTTTGAATCAACAGATTCTAGTCACTGCAGTGGACGACTCTCCTCTGCAGAGTAAATACCCTCTGTCTCAGACCCCAGAGTTAAGGGTCACGGTGGGGGTATTACATAAAGAGAGTCTACAATTTCTGGTTTTGCGGATGACAACTTCCACGATCATTCTTGGCATGCCATGGTTACAACTTCACTCTCCTGAAATCAATTGGGCTTCAGGTCAGCTAACGAGCTGGTCTACCCATTGCCATCATCATTGGTAACCTTGGTTAACACCAAGATTCAGGTGGAGGGTTTGCCAAGCCAGTATTCAGAATTTGCTGATGTGTTTAGTCCTAAATCAGCGGATAAACTTTCTCCCCACCGTCCCTTTGATTGTCCCATCGATCTTAGGTCTGGTTGTATGCCCCCTAGAGCTCATCTCTATAATTGATCTGGGCCAGAGAAATTGGCTATGCAGGAATACATCCGAGAAAATTTGGCTAAAGGTTTTATTCGCCCCTCTCGATCACCAGCAGGAGCAGGATTTTTTTTCGTGAAAAAAAAAGATGCAGGCTTCCGTCCCTGCATTGATTATCGGGGCTTAAATAAGATTACAGTAAAAAATCGTTATCCGTTGCCTTTAATTGACGATTTGTTTACCCAGGTCACCAATGCTAAGATTTTCTCGAAGCTGGATTTGAGGGGTGCATATAACCTTGTGCGTATCAGGGACGGTGATGAATGGAAGACTGCCTTTAACACACCCGACGGGCATTACGAGTACCTGGTGATGCCCTTCGGGTTGTGTAACGCTCCGGCTGTCTTCCAAGAGCTGATTACCGAGGTGTTCAGAGAGGTGTTTGGCAGATTCGTCTTGGTGTACTTAGACGATATACTGATTTTTTCATCCAACCTCTCAGAACATAGGAAACATGTTGAGTTTGTGTTACGGAAGTTGAGACAGAATATGCTGTATGCTAAATTAGAAAAATGCATTTTCGAAGTGACCTCTGTCGCCTTTCTGGGGTACATAATCTCAACCTCTGGCCTCTCTATGGACCCTGGAAAGGTTTCTGCTGTTTTGGAGTGGCCTCAGCCTGTAGGACTGAAGACCCTCCAGAGATTCCTGGGGTTCGCCAACTACTACAGGAGGTTCATAAAGGGGTACTCTACGGTGATCTCGCCTCTCACCAGTCTCACCAAAAAAGGGGCAGATACTCACCACTGGTCCCCAGAGGCCCATGCTGCTTTCTCCACTCTGAAGAAACTGTTCTGTTCTGCACAGGGGCGTTTCTAGGGTCCTTGGAGATCGGTGGCACCTGTGGGCACCAGCAAAAAAATGGGCGTGGCCATGAGGTGAGTGGGCGTGGCCATGGGTGGGGCCAAATGTACATGAACTTAGCAGCGGTGTAAGCTACAGATAACGGGCCTGCCCATCGAAATATTGGATGGAGCCCCCTGTCCTTTATTTGGATAATTTACAATCAGTATAGGCATAGATCAAAGATGTATACGCACATACAATTTTGATTGGTCAATCACTGACCCCCAATTTTACCACCCCCGTGCAGTAAGTGGGCCAACAGACAATGAATTTTATTAACAGAGCTAAAATTGGCTAATCAAAATTGTATGTGTGTACCAGGCTTTACAGCTAATACTGTACATACTGAAAGTAGCAGGGATCAGCATACAATATAGCTGGTTTACAATCAGTAAAGGCACAGAGTAACACCTTACACTGTACACACTGGAGGTAAATCAGCACACAGTGCAGGCACTAGAGAACAGCGTATACTGTACATACTCTAGGCAGCAGAATTCAGCACACTGCAGCTAGCGTGCCAAAAATATGAGGATCACGTTGTGCGGCGTGCTTATCGCGCCGCACCGAAAAATGGGTGGGCCATGGACCAGAATATAGGTGTGGTAACGGGTGGAGACAAATTTACATGAACCTAGCAATGGTGGGACATTAGATTATGACAGTGGTGGCAAACCTTTTGGAGGCCGAGTGCCCAAACTGCAACCCAAAAGTCACTTATTTATAGCAAAGTGGCAACAGCAATTTAAACTAAATACTGTACAAACGTTTTAACTCATACATGAACATTATGGAAAATCCAAGTTGAAAATAAACTAAAGATAAACAATTTCATCCATCCTACTCCTGAAAAATGTATTCAATTTTTTAGAACCTCCCAGTTTTATTTTCTGTTTTAAAAAGCTAAAAAAGTAGGTTTAATGCTATTGACTCATATGATAAGGATTCAGCTTTTCCAATAGTCTCGCAGTTAGCAATCATGTGACCCCCAACAAGACAAATTCAGCAATCATGAGGCCCCCAACAAATCATGAGGCCCCCAACAAGACAAATTCAGCAATCATGAGGCCTCCAACAAATCATGAGGCCCCCAACAAGACAAATTCAGCAATCATGAGGCCCCCAACAAATCATAAGGCTCCCAACAAGTCAAATTCAGCAGTCATGAGGCACATAAATAGACAGCATTTCACATAAATAGGCAGAATGCCCCCTTAATATGGTAGCCCCCCAAGTTAGGTAGTGAGTGACAGGGACCCCCAGGTTAGCTAGTGAGTGACAGGCGCCTCCCCTTTAGTGAGTGCGTGCCAGGGAGCCCCTTTAGGTAGTGAGTGAGTGCCAGGGAGCCCCTTCAGGCAGTGAGTGAGTGCCAGGGAGCCCCTTCAGGCAGTGAGTGAGTGCCAGGGAGCCCCTTCAGGCAGTGAGTGAGTGCCAGGGAGCCCCTTCAGGCAGTGAGTGAGTGCCAGGGAGCCCCTTCAGGCTGTGAGTGAGTGCCAGGGAGCCCCTTCAGGCAGTGATTGAGTGCCAGGGAGCCCCTTCAGGCAGTGAGTGAGTGCCAGGGAGCCCCTTTAGGAAGTGAGTGAGTGACAGGGAGCCCCTTTAGGCAGTGAGTGAGTGCCAGGGAGCCCCTTTAGGCAGTGAGTGAGTGCCAGGGAGCCTCTTTAGGCAGTGAGTGAGTGCCAGGGAGCCCCTTTAGCAAGTGAGTGAGTGCCAGGGAGCCCCATTAGGGAGTGAGTGAGTGACAGGGAGCCCCTTTAGGGAGTGAGTGAGTGACAGGGAGCCCCTTTAGGGAGTGAGTGAGTGCCAGGGAGCCCCTTTAGGGAGTGAGTGAGTGCCAGGGAGCCCCTTTAAGGAGTGAGTGAGTGCCAGGGAGCCCCTTTAGGGAGTGAGTGAGTGACAGGGAGCCCCTTTAGGGAGTGAGTGAGTGACAGGGAGCCCCTTTAGGGAGTGAGTGAGTGCCAGGGAGCCCCTTTAGGGAGTGAGTGAGTGCCAGGGAGCCCCTTTAAGGAGTGAGTGAGTGCCAGGGAGCCCCTTTAGGGAGTGAGTGAGTGACAGGGAGCCCCTTTAGGGAGTGAGTGAGTGAGTGAGTGAGTGAGTGAGTGAGTGAGTGAGTGACAGGGAGCCCCTTTAGGGAGTGAGTGAGTGACAGGGATCCCCTTTAGGTAGTGAGTGAGTGCCAGGGAGGCCCTTTAGGGAGCGAGTGAGTGCCAGGGAGCCCCTTTAGGGAGTGAGTGAGTGCCAGGGAGCCCCTTTAGGGAGTGAGTGAGTGCCAGGGAGGCCCTTTAGGGAGTGAGTGCCAGGGAGCCCCTTTAGGGAGTGAGTGAGTGCCAGGGAGCCCCTTTAGGTAGTGAGTGAGTGCCAGGGAGCCCCTTTAGGGAGTGAGTGAGTGCCAGGGAGCCCCTTTAGGGAGTGAGTGAGTGACAGGGAGCCCCTTTAGGGAGTGAGCGAGTGACAAGGATCCCCTTTAGGTAGTGAGTGAGTGCCAGGGAGGCCCTTTAGGGAGTGAGTGAGTGAGTGAGTGAGTGACAGGGAGGCCCCCCCCCTCTAGCCGCCGCCGCTGCTCCCCCCCCCCTTACCTCGCATCAGACCTCAGGATCAGCGGCGACCCGACCAGTACCAGCGGGCGCCGGACGCACCCGCTCGATATGCGGAAGTGATGTCACTTCCGCATATCAGTGCGGGTGCTGGGTCCTAGCGCCCGCACGATTGGTCGCCGGCTCACCGCCTGATCCTGAGGTCTGAGTGACGCGGCGGCGGCGGCGGCTGACAGAGGGGCGGCCGGGCGGAGATCCGTGGCACCCCAAGACAGATTGGGGGCATGTGCCCTGCCAAAATAGGGCTAGCGACGCCCCTGGTTCTGCACCCATATTGAGACATGTAGATATAACCTTTCCCTTTATCGTGGAGGTTGATGCCTCAGAGGTTGGGGTGGGGGCTGTACTGTCTCAGCGTTCTGGTTTGCAGGGAAAACTCCACCCATTTGCCTATTTTTCCCGTAGGTTTTCACCCGCAGAGAAAAACTATGATATAGGCAACCGGGAACTTCTAGCCATCAAGTTGGCCTTTGAGGAATGGCGACATTGGCTAGAAGGAGCAGAACACACCATTACAGTTTACACGGACCACAAAAATTTAGAGTACATTGAGAGCGCTAAGAGACTTAGCCCCCGACAGGCCTGGTTGTCGTCATTTTTTTTCAAGATTCAGATTTGTAATTACGTATACACCTGGTAGTAAGAACATCAAGGCTGATGCCTTATCCAGGTGTTTTGAACCTGAGACAGCACAGCCCTCAGCCCCTGAGACCATTCTACCTCAGAAGGTGGTCTTGGCAGCCACTGAGACCTGGAAAGACTGGACTGTCTCTCTGAGCCCATTCCAACAGGATGTTCCAGAGGGGAAGCCTGAGGGGGTCCTGTTTAAACCATTGCCTTTTCACCTACAACTGTTGCAGCTGTTTCATTCCCACAAGAATGCTGGGCATCCTGGGGCCACCAGAACTCAGGATCTGCTTGCCAGATGTTCTTGGTGGCCGTCATTGGCAACAGACTGTAAGGAGTTTGTAAGAGAGTGTGCAGTGTGTGCTAGGAGCAAACCCTCCCATCAGGCACGTTGTTGGAACGTTGCAGCCATTGCCAGTTCCGAGTGAACCATGGACCCATTTGTCCATGGATTTTGTGGGCGAACTCCCCAGGTCTGAGGGCATGACGGTCATTTGGGTGGTAGTTGATCGATTCAGTAAGATGGCTCACTTTGTCCCCCTGAAAGGACTCCCCTCGGCCCAGGAATTAGCTGATCTCTTCATCCAGCACATTTTCCGGCTGCATGGTGTAAGGGAACGCGGAAAAGCCGCCGCATGTACTGACAGCAAGGCGGCTGAGTCCGCGTCCAGCGTGGCGGTTTGCACGCAGCAGCGTGCGTCTGGTGTGGCTGGGTCTGTTAGTTCACACAGATTCAGGAATACGCGCGCGCGCTGAGAGGCAGAACTTTTATGACAAGCCAAGGAGGGATCAGCTGACCAAGCAGGTCAGCTGACCTCAGAACAAGTGACTATTGGTCAATCAATGAAGGGTGGCGCCGGAGAGCGCTGCTCTATATATACAGTGGTGTGAAAAACTATTTGCCCCCTTCCTGATTTCTTATTCTTTTTCATGTTTGTCACACTTAAATGTTTCTGCTCATCAAAAACCGTTAACTATTAGTCAAAGATAACATAATTGAAAACAAAATGCAGTTTTAAATGGTGGTTTTTATTATTTAGTGAGAAAAAAAAAACTCCAAATCTACATGGCCCTGTGTGAAAAAGTGATTGCCCCCCTTGTTAAAAAATAACTTAACTGTGGTTTATCACACCTGAGTTTAATTTCTGTAGTCACCCCAGGCCTGATTACTGCCACACCTGTTTCAATCAAGAAATCACTTAAATAGGAGCTATCTGACACAGAGAAGTAGACCAAAAGCACCTCAAAAGCTAGACATCATACCAAGATCCAAAGAAATTCAGGAACAAATGAGAACAAAGTACTGTAATTGAGATCTATCAGTCTGGTAAAGGTTATAAAGCCATTTCTAAAGCTTTGGGACTCCAGTGAACCACAGTGAGAGCCATTATCCACAAATGGCAAAAACATGGAACAGTGATGAACCTTCCCAGGAGTGGCCAAGAGCGCAGAAAAAACTCATCCGAGAGGCCACAAAAGACCCCAGGATTACATCTAAAGAACTGCAGGCCTCACTTGCCTCAATTAAGGTCATTGTTCATGACTCCACCATAAGAAAGAGACTGGGCAAAAACGGTCTGCATGGCAGATATCCAAGGCGCAAACCACTTTTAAGCAAAAAGAGCATTAAGGCTCGTCTCAATTTTGCTAAAAAAAACATCTCAATGATTGGCAAGACTTTTGGGAAAATGCCTTGTGGACCGACGAGACAAAAGTTGAACTTTTTGGAAGGTGTGTGTCCCGTTACATCTGGCGTAGAGGTAACACAGCATTTCAGCAAAAGAACATCATACCAACAGTAAAATATGGTGGTGGTAGTGTGATGGTCTGGGGTTGTTTTGCTGCTTCAGGACCTGGAAGGCTTGCTGTGATAGATGGAACCATGAATTCTACTGTCTACCAAAAAATCCTGAAGGAGAATGTCCGGCCATCTGTTTGTCAACTTAAGCTGAAGCGATCTTGGGTGCTGCAGCAGGACAATGACCCAAAACACACCAGCAAATCCACCTCTGAATGGCTGAAGAAAAACAAAATGAAGACTTTGGAGTGGCCTAGTCAAAGTCCTGACCTGAATCCTATTGAGATGTTGTGGCATGACCTTAAAAAGGCGGTTCATGCTAGAAAACTCTCAAATAAAACTGAATTACAACAATTCTGCAAATATGAGTGGGCCAAAATTCCTCCAGAGCGCTGTAAAAGACTCATTGCAAGTTATCGCAAATGCTTGATTGCAGTTATTGCTGCTAAGGGTGGCCCAGCCAGTTATTAGGTTCAGGGGGCAATTTCTTTTTCACACAGGGCCATGTAGGTTTTGAGTTATTTTTCTCACTAAATAATAAAACCATCATTTAAAACTGCATTTTGTGTTCAATTATGTTATCTTTGACTAATAGTTAACGGTTTTTGATGAGCAGAAACATTTAAGTGTGACAAACATGCAAAAGAATAAGAAATCAGGAAGGGGGCAAATAGTTTTTCACACCACTGTAGTTACTTCTGCTCAGTCTCAAGTTGTCTGCCGTTGCGAACACTTACGTGGAAGCACTCAGACCTTAGTCAGATCCCACAGTGTGTTTGAACTAGGAGGACCTGGGAATTCACACTGAGCCAGATTACTTCTGTTTATCATTGTGTTATACTTCAGACTAGTTCCAGGGTGTAGAGACCACGGACCTCACACCCAAGATTAGGGAACTTGTGTTATCATTGTGTTATTATTCAGACTAGTTCCAGGGTGGCAAGACCACGGACCTCACACCCAAGATTAGGGAACTTGTGTTATCATTGTGTTATTATTCAGACTAGTTCCAGGGTGTCGAGACTACGTACCTCACACCCAAGCTTAGGGACTTGTGTTATCATTCTGTTATACTTCAGACTAGTTCCAGGGTGTAGAGACCACGGACCTCACACCCAAGACTAGGCATTGTTTGATATCTGTTATGACCTACTGCTTTCCTGACTATCCCTCTGCTCTCTGATTTGGTACCTACGCCTATCTGATGCCGACCCTGCCTGCCTTTGGATACCAAATCAGCCTTCTGTCTCTGTACCTTGTTTGTCCGTGTGTTGCCGACCTGGCTTGCCCGACCTCGAGAGCTATCTCTCTCCTTAAGAGATAGTCTCCAGACCTGCTAGTGACATCCACCTTCAGGTGTCACTCACTCATAGGTCCTTCCTACCTTCAGCGTGGGACTCCACCCCTTTGGAGGTCTCAGGCTGCTGGAATGTTTTTGCTCTTCTCTAAAAGCAGTATTGCCCATACTGCCAAAGACCACCTGCTCCTTGGGTGGTCTCACTCAAAGTCATTACTGTTGCACCAAAACACTCACAATATCTAGGTGTACTGAGGTCAGTAATACTTGGATTATCGGTGATTCTGCAAATCATCAATAATCAGGTAAATATCTGCATTCTTGGTGATACTGCAGATCACCAATAATCAGATTCTCTCTGTGTGCTGACACCGATCGTTACACATGGCATTCCAGAAAATGTAGTGTCAGATTAGGGAGTCCAATTCGTATCTAAGTTTTGGAGGGCATTCTGCCATCATTTAGACATGGATCTTTCCTTTTCATCAGGCTACCACCCACAGACCAATGGTCAGGCCGAAAGAGTCAACCAGTCCCTGGAACAGTTTCTGAGATGTTATGTTGCAGATGCACAAACTGACTGGGTAAAATTTTTGCCGTTTGCAGAATTTGCACACAACAATCTGAAAAGTTCCTCTTCAGGATTTTCCCCATTTCAGGTGGTGTCGGGAAGGTCACCTAAGTTTGCCCCATTGCCTGTGGCTTCTACTCCATTTCCAGCCCTGGAGGATTGGCAGGGGTCCTTAAGGCAAATTTGGGGAATGGTCAAAAGAAATTTGGGGAGGGCTTTTCAGAACCAGAAGAAACAGGCTGACAAGAGACGTTCCATAGGATGGGAATTCTCTCCAGGGGATTTGGTCTGGGTGTCCACACGACATTTGGCTCTAAAGCAACTGTCACCCAAGTTGGGCCCTAGATTCGTGGGTCCCTTTCCAGTGACCAGAAAAATCAATAATGTCACTTATGCTATTGATCTCCCTACCAGCATTCGCGGTGTGTGATCATTCCATGAGTCCTTACTCAAGCCGGCAGTGCACGTGGATTCTGCTAACCCCCCCCCCCTGTGTTGATTGATGACCAACCTGAGTATGAGATAGAAAAGATTCTGGCCTCCCGGCTTGTGCAGAACTCTGTGCAGTATCTGGTTCACTGGAAGGGATATGGCATAGAGGAGAGAACTTGGGTGCCAGACTGTCGTATGCACGCAGAGGAATTAAAGAAAGAATTCTATGATTCGCATCCTGGAAAGCCGGGTGGGAAGTGTCCGGAGTCCACACTTCAGGTGGGGGGTACTGTAATAGATCGCGGAAACGGAAAAGCCGCCGTGTGTACTGATAATGATGCTGCTGCGGTGGTGGGCCTTGTGCTCTCAGAACCCCCTGCTTGCAGTGCCTGCCTCCTCTTGAAATCCTCATACTGATGGCAGTGGCAGTTCTTCAGGTGGCCCTGGAGGGATGAGGTACCCATCTTGGACATATTTTTCCCAAGGATTAATTTTTTGCTGCATAACTTATACACAGCATATTTTTTTGTCCTGGCTTAACACCTCAAAATAGTTCCATACCGGTAAATTTAATTTACTGTGGCCCTGTTCGCTACCGCTAGCAGAGGGTGCAGCGGAACAATCTGTGCTAGTTGGGGGTTGCATGGTGGTGGTGCAGGCTGAAACAGTGTCCTGTCTACTTCCTCCACGCCCACTGCTGCACCTGCCCCTGCCTGACATATGGCGATATTCTTGCCTAGGCCTAGGTGACTCGTCATCCTGCTCCGACCATTCTTCCCCGGACTCAGGCTGCACATACGGATGGTCCGCAACGTCATCATCATCGTAATCGTCATCATCATCATAATCAAGCTCTTCCTCTGACTCCCCCGCCTCCTCTTCCACCCCTACATCCCCAGACACAGACCCCTCTTCATCAACATCATCCAATAACAGTTGTGATTGTGGCCCAAGCTCAATCTCTGCCATATCAGTCCCCAGTATGCCCTGAGCTTCTTCCATTAGTATGTTCCCAGATGCTGGACTGAGGGACAGAACGCTGTCATCCTGGGAGGGCTGCTGACCACTGGGTGCTGGGGTGGATGTCACATCAAGCGTGAGGTGTTGGCTGCTGTTGCTGCTTGGAGTGCTGCTCACAGTAGAGGTCTGGGATGCAGTCATGATGTCCATCAATACGACAGGTTCCATCTGCTCAACCACCACATGGGGACCAGAAACTTTAAAATATTGTGATAACGGCGTTGTAATAGATCGCGGAAAAGCCGCCGTGTGTACTGGCGGCAAGGCGGCTGATTCAGCGTCCAGCAAGGCGGCTGATTCCGCGTCCAACGCGTCGGTTTGCACGCAGCAGCATGCGTCTGGTGTGGCTGGGTCTGTTAGTTCACACAGGTTGAGGAATATGCGTGCGCGCGCTGAGAGGCAGAACCTTTATGACAAGCGAGGAGGGATCAGCTGACCAGGTTGGTCAGCTGACCTCAGAGCAAGTGGCTATTGGTAGATCACTGATGGGTGGCGCTGGAGAGCGCTTCTCTATATATATTCACTGCTGGTCAGTCTCAGGTTGTCTGCCGTTGCGAACACTTACGTGAAAGCACTCAGACCATAGTCAGATCCCACAGTGTGTTAGAACCAGGAGGACCTGGGAATTCACACTGAGCCAGATTACTACTGTGTTATCATTGTGTTATACTTCAGACTAGTTCCAGGGTGTTGAGACCACGGACCTCACACCCAAGACTAGGGATTCTGTGTTATCATTAGAGTTGGGCCGAACGGTTCGCCTGCGAACGGTTCCATGCGAACTTCAGTGGTTCGCGTTCGCGTCCCGCAGGCGAACCTTTGCGGAAGTTCGGTTCGCCCCATAATGCACATGGAGGGTCAACTTTGACCCTCTACATCACAGTCAGCAGGCCCAGTGTAGCCAATTAGGCTACACTAGCCCCTGGAGCCCCACCCCCCCTTATATAAGGCAGGCAGCGGCGGCCATTACGGTCACTCGTGTGCTGCCTGCGTTAGTGAGAGTAGGGCGAGCTGCTGCAGACTGTCTCTCAGGGAAAGATTAGTTAGGCTTAACTTGTTCCTGTCTGGCTGCATACCTGTTCTGTGAACCCACCACTGCATACCTGTGCTGTGAACCCACCACTGCATACCTGTGCTGTGAACCCACCACTGCATACCTGTTCTGTGAACCCACCACTGCATACCTGTGCTGTGAACCCACCACTGCATACCTGTTCAGTGAACAAACCACTGCATACCTGTGCTGTGAACCAACCACTGCATACCTGTTCAGTGAACCTGCCACTGCATACCTGTTCTGTGAACCCACCACTGCATACCTGTTCAGTGAACCCACCACTGCATACCTGTTCAGTGAACCTGCCACTGCATACCTGTGCTGTGAACCCACCACTGCATACCTGTGCTGTGAACCCACCACTGCATACCTGTGCTGTGAACCCACCACTGCATACCTGTTCTGTGAACCCACCACTGCATACCTGTGCTGTGAACCCACCACTGCATACCTGTTCAGTGAACCCACCACTGCATACCTGTGCTGTGAACCCACCACTGCATACCTGTTCTGTGAACCCCCCACTGCATACCTGTTCTGTGAACCCGCCACTGCATACCTGTTGTGTTCAGTGAACCCGCCACTGCATACCTGTTCTGTTCAGTGGACCCGCCACTGTATACCTGTTTAGTGACCCCGCCACTGCATACCTGTTGTGTTCAGTGAACCTGCCACTGCATACCTGTTCTGTGAAACCGCCACTGTATACCTGTTCTGTTCAGTGAACCCGCCACTGCATACCTGTTCTGTTCAGTGGACCCGCCACTGTATACCTGTTCAGTGAACCCACCACTGCATACCTGTGCTGTGAACCCACCACTGCATACCTGTTCTGTGAACCCACCACTGCATACCTGTTCTGTTCAGTGAACCCGCCACTGTATACCTGTTCAGTGAACCCGCCACTGCATACCTGTTGTGTTCAGTGAACCCGCCACTGTATACCTGTACTGTTTAGTGAACCCGCCACTGCATACCTGTTGTGTTCAGTGAACCCACCACTGCATACCTGTTCTGTGAACCCGCCACTGCATACCTGTTGTGTTCAGTGAACCCGCCACTGCATACCTGTTGTGTTCAGTGAACCCGCCACTGTATACCTGTACTGTTCAGTGAACCCGCCACTGCATACCTGTTCTGTGAACCCACCACTGCATACCTGTTCAGTGAACCCACCACTGCATACCTGTTCTGTTCAGTGAACCCGCCACTGTATACCTGTTCAGTGAACCCGCCACTGCAGACCTGTTGTGTTCAGTGAACCCGCCACTGTATACCTGTACTGTTTAGTGAACCCGCCACTGCATACCTGTTGTGTTCAGTGAACCTGCCACTGCATACCTGTTCTGTGAACCCGCCACTGCATACCTGTTGTGTTCAGTGAACCCGCCACTGCATACCTGTTCTGTTCAGTGGACCCGCCACTGTATACCTGTTTAGTGAACCCGCCACTGCATACCTGTTGTGTTCAGTGAACCTGCCACTGCATACCTGTTCTGTGAACCCGCCACTGCATACCTGTTGTGTTCAGTGAACCCGCCACTGCATACCTGTTCTGTTCAGTGGACCCGCCACTGTATACCTGTTTAGTGAACCCGCCACTGCATACCTGTTGTGTTCAGTGAACCCGCCACTGCATACCTGTTCTGTTCAGTGGACCCGCCACTGTATACCTGTTTAGTGAACCCGCCACTGCATACCTGTTGTGTTCAGTGAACCTGCCACTGCATACCTGTTCTGTGAACCCGCCACTGTATACCTGTTCTGTTCAGTGAACCCACCGCATCAGTGCGCATACCTGTGCAGTTAAGTGAACCCACCTACCTACGTGAGTGCACGCAGTGTGATATACCACTCCGTGCATACCCGATATGGACAAAACAGGTAGAGGAAGAGGTAATGCCAGAGCCAGAGGAAGGCCACCCGGCAGGTCTGCGCGAGGTCGTGTAAATGTAATTTCGTGTGGACCTGGCCCACAGTACAGTGCTCGGAAGAAGGCACGTCCCATCACGTCCCAAGATTGTCAGGACGTGGTTGAGTATTTAGCGACACAGAACACCTCATCTTGCTCAGCCACCAGCGCTACTACTAGCACCACTTCCGCTGCATTTGACACTTCGCAAGAATTATTTAGTGGTGAAATCACTGATGCACAGCCATTGTTGTTACAGCCAGATAAATTTTCACCAGCTCATATGTCTGCGTTACGCGGCAACACTATGGATGTAACGTGTAAGGAGGATGAAGGACCTACTGATGGTGCATGTTTGGATTTTTCTGAGTCAAGCGAAGCTGGGCAGGATGACTACGATGATGACGATGATAGGGATCCTCTGTATGTTCCCAATAGAGGAGATGAAGAGGGGGACAGTTCAGAGGGGGAGTCAGAGAGTAGTAGGAGGAGAGAAGTTGCTGAAAGAAGCTGGGGCAGCTCTTCGTCAGAAACAGCTGGTGGCAGAGTCCGGCACCATGTATCGCCACCTATGTACAGCCAGCCAACTTGCCCTTCAGCATCAGCTGCTGAGGTCCCCATAGTGCCCACATCCCAGGGTGGCTCAGCGGTGTGGAAATGTTTTAATGTGTGTGCCTCAGATCGGACCAAAGCCATCTGTTCGCTCTGCCAACAAAAATTGAGCCGTGGAAAGGCCAACACTCACGTAGGGACAAGTGCCTTACGAAGGCACCTGGAGAAAAGGCACAAACAGCAATGGGATGGCCACCTGAGCAAAAGCAGCAGCAGCACACAAAAGCAAAGCCACCCTCCTTCTCCTCTTCCTCCTCCATCAGGTGCATTATCTGCTTCTGCCGCTTTCTCCCTTCCACCTTCACAGGCACCCTCCTCCACTCCGCCTCTGCCCTTGAGCGGTTCCTGCTCCTCTGCCCACAGCAGCAGTCAGGTGTCCGTGAAGGAAATGTTTGAGCGGAAGAAGCCAATTTCGGCCAGTCACCCCCTTGCCCGGCGTCTGACAGCTGGCGTGGCGGAACTGTTAGCTCGGCAGCTGTTACCATACCGGCTGGTGGACTCTGAGGCCTTCCGTAAATTTGTGGCCATCGGAACACCGCAGTGGAAGATGCCAGGCCGCACTTATTTTTCGAGAAAGGCCATACCCCAACTGCACCATGAAGTTGAGAGGCAAGTGGTGTCATCTCTTTTGCGAAGAGCGTTGGGTCAAGGGTACACCTGACCACGGATGCCTGGTCTGCCAAGCACGGGCAGGGCCTCTACATTACGTACACAGCCCATTGGGTGAACCTGGTGGTGAACGATGGCAAGCAGGGCGCAGCGGACCAAATTGTGACACCTCCACGGCTTGCAGGCAGGCCTCCTGCCACCTCCTCTCCTCCTGCTACATGCTCTTCGCTGTCCTCCTCCTCCTTGGCTGAGTGGCAGTTCTCCTCTCCAGCTACACAGCCCCAGCTCCGCAGGGCCTATGCTGCATGCCAGGTAAGACGGTGTCACGCCATCTTAGACATGTCTTGTCTCAAAGCGGAGAGTCACACTGGAGCAGCTCTCCTGGCTGCTCTTAAGAAACAGGTGGATGAGTGGCTGACCCCGCACCACCTGGAGATAGGCAACGTGGTGTGCGACAACGGCAGCAATCTGCTTGCCGCTTTGCATATGGGGAAGCTGACACACATACCCTGCATGGCACATGTCATGAATCTAGTGGTTCAAAGATTTGTGGCAAAGTACCCTGGCTTAGCGAATGTCCTGAAGCAGGCCAGGAAGTTCTGTGGGCATTTGAGGCGGTCTTACACAGCCATGGCACGCTTTGCGGAAATTCAGCGCAAAAACAACATGCCGGTGAGACGCCTCATTTGCGATAGCCCGACTCGCTGGAACTCGACCCTGCTCATGTTCTCCCGCCTGCTAGAACAGAAGAAAGCCGTGACCCACTACCTCTACAACTACAGTAGAATGAAACAGTCTGGGAAGATGGGGATGTTCTGGCCCGACAAACTGGACACTGATGAAAAATGCATGCAGGCTCATGCGGCCGTTTGAGGAGGTGACCAACCTGGTGAGCCGCAGTGAGGGCACCATCAGCGACTTAATTCCCTACGCTTACTTCTTGGAGCGTGCTGTGCGTAGAGTGGCGGATGAAGCTGTGAATGAGCGTGACCAGGAACCGTTACGGCAGGAACAGGCATGGGACCAATTTTCATCAGACCCAGCTGTTTCCTCAACACCTGTGGCAGCACAGAGGGGGGAGGAGGAGGAAGAAGAGAAGTCGTATGCAGAAGACGAGTCAGACTCAGAGGATGATGAGCAAGGTGTTTCTTTGGGGGAGGAGGAGGAGGAGGAGGGGACAGCGGCAGGAGAACAACCGCAGCAGGCGTCGCAAGGGGCTTGTGCTGCTCAACCTTCCCGTGGTATTGTTCGCGGCTGGGGGGAGGAGGTTGACTTACGTCACTGAGGAAGAGCAAGAGGAGATGGAGGGTACTGGATCCGACTTTGTGCAGATGTCGTCTTTTATGCTGTCCTGCCTGTTGAGGGACCCCCGTATAAAAAACCTCAAGGGGAATGAGCTGTACTGGGTGGCCACACTACTAGACTCTCGGTACAGGCACAAAGTGGCGGACCTGTTACCAACTCACCGGAAGGTGGAAAGGATGCAGCACATGCAGAACCAGCTGTCAACTATGCTTTACAATGCCTTTAAGGGTGATGTGACAGCACAACGCCAGCAAGGTACCACTGCCACTAATCCTCCTCCCGTGTCCACGCAGTCAAAGACAGGATGCTCCAGCGATCTCATGGTGATGTCGGACATGCGGACGTTCTTTAGTCCAACGCCTCGCCGTAGCCCTCCTGGATCCACCCTCCACCAACGCCTGGAATGGCAGGTAGCCGACTACCTGGCCTTAAGTGTGGATGTAGACACTGCTGTGAACAGCGATGAGGAACCCTTGAACTACTGGGTGCGCAGGCTTGACATGTGGCCAGAGCTGTCCCAATTTGCCATCCAACTTCTCTCCTGCCCTGCCGCAAGCGTCCTGTCAGAAAGGACCTTCAGCGCAGCTGGAGGCATTGTCACAGAGAAGAGAAGTCGCCTAAGTCACAAAAGATTTAAGTACCTCACCTTTATCAAAATGAATGAGGCATGGATGCTGCCCGCCCCAAGACTAAGTCAGTCCCCGCACACACAGCATCTCTGCCTGCACGCCGTGTGACTGGCTGCCTGGCCTGCCCCAAGAAGACTAAGTCGCTACCAGTCCCTCCACACAGCATGTCTGCCTGCAGGCCGCTTGACTACCTTCTCCGCCACCACCAACAGGGTCCGGGACTCCAGGCGGATTGCTGAATTTTTTAGGCCGCTGCTAGCAGCGGCCGCTGTAATAATTTTTCTGGTGCGTGTACATGACTGCCTAATTTTTCTGGCTGCACTGCGGGCAGCTGCAACAACAAAAGAAAAGGCATGTACATGCGCCCATTCCCCTTCGTGATCATTACCTTGCCGTGGTGAAGGGGCTTGCGTATCACAATGAAGCAATGACCGGCGCCTAGATGAGTGTCTCGGGGGGCACACAAAAGATAATAAGGTCGTTGCTTCATTGTGGTCAGACCAAATTTGATCAGCTGGACAGTCACTGTTCTGTCATTCAGCTACATCAGCCAGGCGACCATATGGGCTGTAAAGCCACCAAAACCTGCACTCTCGCCATGGTGCGCACCAGTCCAGCACGGCCATCACTACACAAACAGCTGTTTGCGGTGCGTTACACGGTGAGTTTGGTGTGTCAGTGTGAAGCAGTACCTTAATTACACTACCTGATTGATGTATACACATGCAAGATGTTTATGTTTTAAAGCACTTTAGGCCTGTCATTTAGCATTCAATGTGATTTCTGCCCTTAAAACGCTGCTTTGCGTCAAATCCAGATTTTTCCTCGGGACTTTTGGCATGCATCCCACTCCGCCATGCCCCCCTCCAGGTGTTAGACCCCTTGAAATATCTTTTCCATCAGTTTTGTGGCCAGCATAATTTTTTTTTTTCAAAGTCCGCGTCCCCATTGAAGTCTATTGCGGTTCGCGAACTTTAACGCGAACCGAACGTTACGCGAAAGTTCGCGAACCCGGTTCGCGAACCTAAAATCGGAGGTTCGGCCCATCTCTAGTTATCATTGTGTTATACTTCAGACTAGTTCCAGGGTGTCGAGACCACGGACCTCACACCCAAGACTAGGCATTGTTTGATATCTGTTATGACCTATTGCATTCCTGACTATCCCTTTGTTTTCTGATTCGGTACCTACATCATATCTGATTACCTGTTGCCGACCTGGCTTGCCCGACCTTGAGAGCTATCTCTCTCCATTGAGAGATTAGTCTCCCGATCTGCTGGTGACACCCACCTTCCAGGTGTCACTCAGCCACAGGTCCTTCCTGTTATCCAGCCTGGGGCTCCACCCCTTTTGGATCTCTCAGGTTACTGGAAGGTTTCACACTTCCCAAAGGGAGGTATTTGCTATACTGCCAAGGACCACCTGCTCCTCAGGTGGTCCCACTCACAGTCATTACTGTTGCACCAAACACTCACGCTATATAGGTGTCCAGAGGTTAGTTATACTTGGATTATTGGTGATTCTGCAGATCATCCATAATCAGGTATATATATCTGTATTCTTGGTGATACTGCAGATCACCAATAATCAGATTCTCTCTGTGTGCTGACACCGATCGTTACAGGCGTCCGCTGACTCGGCCCAGGCTGTGCTGCCCTTTCTGCTGCATCACGACCCCGTACAGCTGGGCGTCCTCTCCCTGGCCGTGGAGCAGTCCCAGAAGTGGCTGAGAAAATGAAACTCCCTTTCCTGACACCCCAACGAACCCTGCCAGACATGTTGCTAATGAATCACTGGCTAATGAGACGAATAATACCAGTGAGCAGTGAGCACAGTAGAACATAAGTGAAGGGTATCACTGCCAAATGAGATGATTAATACCAGTGAGCAGTGAGCACAGTAGAACGTAAGTGAAGGGTATCACTGCCAAATGAGATGATTAATACCAGTGAGCAGTGAGCACAGTAGAACATAAGTGAAGGGTATCACTGCCAAATGAGATGATTAATACCAGTGAGCAGTGAGCACAGTAGAAGATAAGTGAAGGGTATCACTGCCAAATGAGATGATAAATTCCAGTGAGCAGTGAGCACAGTAGGACGTAAGTGAAGGGTATCACTGCCAAATGAGATGATTAATACCAGTGAGCAGTGAGCACAGTAGAAGATAAGTGAAGGGTATCACTGCCAAATGAGATGATAAATTCCAGTGAGCAGTGAGCACAGTAGAAGATAAGTGAAGGGTATCACTGCCAAATGAGATGATTAATACCAGTGAGCAGTGAGCACAGTAGAACGTAAGTGAAGGGTATCACTGCTAAATGAGATGATTAATACCAGTGAGCAGTGAGCACAGTAGAACATAAGTGAAGGGTATCACTGCCAAATGAGATGATAAATTCCAGTGAGCAGTGAGCACAGTAGAACATAAGTGAAGGGTATCACTGCCAAATGAGATGATTAATACCAGTGAGCAGTGAGCACAGTAGAACGTAAGTGAAGGGTATCACTGCCTCATGAGATGATTAATACCAGTGAGCAGTGAGCACAGTAGAACATAAGTGAAGGGTATCACTGCCAAATGAGATGATAAATTCCAGTGAGCAGTGAGCACAGTAGAACATAAGTGAAGGGTATCATTGCCAAAGGAGATGATTAATACCAGTGAGCAGTGAGCACAGTAGAATGTAAGTGAAGGGTATCACAGCCAAATGAGATGATTAATACCATGAGCAGTGAGCCCACAGTACACAATTTCACTCACAAAACTTACTGAATGACCAGCCCTGGCAGTGGCAGTGTGACTGTCTGTAAGTAGCAGCTGAAGTGTATGACTGGCTAGCTGAATACAAGTGAGCAGTACACTCTGAACCTGCCTGCCTGCACTACACACACTAATCAGTAATCACCAGTACACTTTGACTACACTGACTACAACTAACTACAGTAATGACTCACTGGCTAGCTAACTGAATACAAGTGTAGTATAAGAGCACTGTTAGCAGTAAAAACGCTAGGTTTTCCACACAAAAATGCACTTGCTGAAGCTACAATGGCCTGGAGATAATCCTCTCAGTACCACAGTCTAGCAAGGACGGAGCTTTTCCATCATGGCCGCCGCTTTCTATACAGGAGGGGAGGGCATAGCCTCCCCTCCTGTGATTGGTTGCTAGGGCCTAGCTGGGGGCCTCTGATTGGCACTACTGCCTACTTCCACTATTCACGGCCAAACCACAACTTCTGCGCCGTTTTCACGAGCGTGAATGCGTTCGGCTTTTAGTGAATGAAAATTGGTCCACGGCGACGAAAGTCCGTGGCGGATATCTGTAAAAAGGTCGTGGAATCACGGCAACTCGTGATCATAACCTCTCGGTGAGCACCACTGTTGTCATTCAATTGTCAGTCTGCTCGTGGTGTATGGACCCTCATCTCATCACAGGGCTTAATTTCACCATTAGGTTGGGCTGCAGACTAAAGGGCATAATGTTTTGGCATTTAAGCGGGTACGCTGATCAATTATATTTGGTGGTTTTGGGAGGAGGATGATTTACCTATTATGTTTGGTGGTTTTGGGAAGGGATTGGGAACTCTGCCTATTAATTTATGGCATAAGGATTTAAAATATTGACGTAAAATGCTGCCTAAGTATTTTTGTTGAACATGTTGCCTAATTATGTGAAACACTGACTTTTGGGGGAGGCGCCGCAAGAACTTTTTTAAACAGATTGGGGTGTGGGGGCAAAGGGGAGTGTGAGGGGCTCAAAAGATTTTCCCAGTATGGGGCCCAGAAATTTCTGATTGTAGTCCTCGATTAACCAGTTCATTACTGAGGAGTTTTTCCCTTTATGGACCAGAGCAATTTTTCGCCTTTCAGCGCTCCTCCCATTTATTCTCCAATAACTCAATCACTACTTATCATAGCAAAATGATCTATATCTTGTTTTCTTTCACCACCAATTAAGCTTTTTTGGGTGGTACTTTTTGCTAAGGATTATTTTATTCTAAATGCATTTTAGCGAGAGTAATACAAAAAAATGGCAGAATATATATATATATATATATATATATATATATATATATATATATATATATATATATATATATATATATATTTATTTTTTCTTAGATTTCATCCATAATAGTTTAAAAATAAAACGTGCTACTAACCCACACATTTTATTTGCCCATTTGTCCAGGTTATTACAACGTTTAAAATAAATCCCTAGTACAATGTATAGCAACAATTTTTTATTTGGAAATAAAGATATATTTTTTTCCGTTTTGCATGCACCACTAATTACAAGCCCATATTTGCAAGTAATATACCCTCATGACATATATATTGAAAGAGTTGAGTCCCTAAGGTAACTATTTATGTATTTTTTATTTAAATGTCTCTTTTTTTTTAAATAAAAATATGTTAAATATGGGAGGGGAGGTAAGGGGTTAATTAATAGGGTATTTTATGAGTTTTTGTTATTGTAATGTATGTGTGTAATGTATGTACCGGTAAGTGTAACTTTACTATATGGCCACTAGATGTCCCCCCACTGACTCTTCCTGTGCATACTGCTAGTACGCTAACAGAAAGTAATGTGTGTATGTTTTTATTTCCTGTTTTCTGCTAATGACCTCGGCATCTCATTGACGTTGATGGACATTGAACACAGGCACTTAGATCAGTGAATGGGAACTGTGTTCTCGTTCACTGATCTGTCTACTAACCGGCGGCGATGAGAATGCACACGGAAGCACACACAGCAGCAATCGTGGCAGAAAGCATATATCTACACCCCTGGAACAGGAAAAGTCCTCCTGCGGGGTGTAGATATACTGCCTCAAAACCAGTAAGTGGTTAATTAAAATAGCTATCAATGAAATTGATGGGCAGCTAATGACTTTGATTAATTAACCCTGTTTCCATTACTAGGTTCAGTTGAGGTTTACAAATTAGGACAATGTATTTTTTCCAGTTACTTCTTGATATTCAAGCAACATTTGCAGGGCTCAGCACGAGTGAAAAAATAAAAACCTAAAGACACTTACCTACAAATGGCAGACTGACTATAAGCTGGACCTTCTGTTGCACTCAAGGCTTGTCCTACTTGTGTTTGAGTCAGACCAAGAGACAGCCGCCTTATCTTAAATGCTTTAGCAAATTCTCTTATTTCTTCGAGATTTACTCCATCAACTTCAGCACTGGAGGTCTGTGGATCTATGAAAAAAAAAAGTTTTTGAAAGTACCTTCCAAAGTTTTTGGGAAATTACTAACACTCTTACTTCTTTGTAGTCTTTTTTTCATGACAATTTATTTCACATTAGTTTAATTTCTGACTATATTATAGTCCACCAAAGCCTTACCAATGAACTTGAAAGATAATAATGTAGACATACCTTCAATACTGTGTACCATTAATTAATACCACTTCATATCTCATTTCACCCTTTCATGCTTTTAGTCAGTAGTGGTGGTTGAATTGGGTTATTTTTGTGAAAAAGTCACATTTCTGCATTTGGAAAAAATGATGGTTATACATTTGAAAACACATTTTCACCAAATTCATAGAAGTACATTTCCACCACATGTGGTGGAAAGGGAGAGTCACTTCATGGATGTGCAGCTGCTAAATTTCAACAGAAAACAGAAACTGCATGATGCTATCATGTCAATATGGACCAAAATAGTTGAGGAATGCCTTGAAGAATGAACCCATTAACAGCTTCCAATAAAATGTTTTATTTGAAAGCTGCTTGGGCTGTGCAAGCCTCTGCCGGCATATCTCGTTTGGCTAGGTAGCCAAACAAGTGCACTAGGCTGTCAAACAAGTGCGTGGCATCAAAACTCTGAGGGGGCGCTGTGAGGGAGGGGGAGCAGCAACAGTACATAGGCCTCAGCCACAGGAAGTGGGACCCGACTCCTCTCTCCCTCTCCTCGGGTCCCCCTCCATGCTCCTCCCTCCATTGATGACAAGTGTGGTGGTGGCGAGGAGTTAGCAATTACTCACTTTCCGGGCTCCAAGCGATGTCCATGTGTCGCTGGGCTGCTCTCTCTCACTGAACATTGCCGATCACAGGAAGTAGGAATTAATAGTTACACTACTACTACTACTACTACTACTACTACTGGCGATGTTCAGAGAGAGAGAGCAGCCCGGTGATACGTGGATATCGCCTGGAGCCTGGAAGGTGAGTAATTGCAAAGGTTGCTCTCCAAATACGCAAATTCGAATTCACCCCGAGGTCATGGGTAGATTTTCATGCTTGCCAAATTCGAATTCGAATAGCGATCCTGCTCCCGAATTTGAAGTCAAATTTACCTGAATAGTGCCTCTCGAATTCGGCCGTGATCACAGGTTTTTTTAACCCGTGATCACAAATTCGGCTTCGCTATCCAGGTGATGATGTCATTGGGCCAATCAGAAGGCCCCCAGCCGAGGCACTCGCAACCAATCAGAGGAGGGGAGCCTGGCCCTCCCCTCCTCTATATAAGGCGGCGGCCATGTTGTGGAGCCCGTCCTTACAGAGGGCAGCATCTGTTGTGATCTGTGACTGCCTGTCATCTCTGCCTGACCCTATTGATTGCGTCTGTGTGTGACAGACTTTGATTGTCACTTTCGGTCACACGCGTTAGTTATCGACTACTAGTGTACTACACTACTACTACTACGGATTATAGTTAGTTGTTATTTACCTACGTACTGTAACGATTGTGGAACTTTCTCCGTGATCAGCGCACAACGCGTGCGCTGACACGGGGGAAATCCTCCACAAGCGTGTAATTGCAGGCACCCAGCAAAAGGTGCTACGCACCTGTAGAGGGAAATTCCAGTCGGCAGATGGCGCTGGGGAGTGCAGAGGAACCAATCCTCTGTACCTCCACAAATGCCAGACGAGGCAATTGCGAATGAGGACGAGCAAAGGGACACATTGTATGTGTGTGCGCCAATCTAGTCGCCACCCCGCACACACAACAGCAGATATGAAATAGGAACGCGATAGCGAGAGGTGCGATCGCCAGACGTGACACAAGGCAGATCAGAACAGAATACGAGGTTAGCAAAGGCACAGCAAATAATACAATGAGAATAACAAGGAAAATAACAAACGCTAGCTAACCGCGGACACCGCACTCATTCGCAACAGTGCACGCGATTATGCACGGTCTCCACGTGATAAGCACAATAGAGACAAGCACGCCTAACTAACCATTGACAGACAAACATGAAACAGAGGATGCGTACGCTTGCTTAACGGTTACCTCACCGAGCCTCCAGCAAGCGTAGCAGACAAGACAGACACACGAAAACAGGGACAAGCGAGAGATAGGATCCCCAGCGCTAGCGAAAAGTGGCTAGCGCGATCCCAGGAGACAGAACAGAAGGATCCCCAGCGCTAGCGAAAAGTGGCTAGCGTGATCCCAGGAGACAGAACAGAAGGATCCCCAGCACTAGCGAAAAGTGGCTAGCACGATCCCAGGAGACAGAGTTGCAGAACAGAAGGATCCCCAGCGCTAGCAAAAAGTAGCTAGCGCGATCCAAGGAGACAGAGTTGCAGAACAGAAGGATCCCCAGCGCTAGCAAAAAGTAGCTAGCGCGATCCCAGGAGACAGAACAGAAGAGATAGCTGGTAGCAACCGCTGCACCAGCTATACTCCAAGAACAGAGATCAGAACCATTTCCTCTCGACCACCGTTGGGACAGGACAATGGCAACAGAACATACAAACAGATAATACAATCCTAACTGCACTAGGGAAAACCTGCCTAGCGCAGATTCAGGAATTACTCTAAGCTGAACTTCAAACAAAGAGCATGGCTGACACTCCCGGCAGGAGTGTTACACAGGACAAAATCCTTATGAACAGCGAAGCATTGTGGGAAAGACATAGTACTTATAGTACACGCCTCCAATGAATGTGGCCAGGCAATTTGCATGACAACGTATGCAAATTCCTCTGCAAGCACAAGCTGCAAAACTGACAGAAGCTCTTCTTTCCAGAGTCCTGCAGCATGCAAAATTGCACAATGGTCAAAAGGCTGGCTGCCTGCACAGGCAGCTGAGCAAATCATCACACGTACTACTTTACTTAATTTCTACTGTTGTTAGTCGTTGAGTTTATTAGCTTCAGTACTGTGTTAGTTACTTTACAGAGGGCAGCATCTGTTGTGATCTGTGACTGCCTGTCATCTCTTCCTGACCCTATTGATTGCATTCGTGTATGACAGACTTTGATTGCCACTGTCGGTCACACGAGTTAGTTATCGACTACTGTAGACTACACTACTAGTACTGACTGTCTACTAGTATTTAAAAAAATAAAGAAAAAAAAACCTCTCTTTTTTTTTGGTCACTCACCCACCAACCCAGACTCTTTATTAAACTTTACACCCTTTCCTGCCCTTTCTACATATATATATATTTTAGTTTTTCTTACTGTATTTGTATAATTGAACGATGACTAGCAGAGGTAGAGGCACCAGCAGGAAAAGCAGCGCCATTGCCAAAGCAACTGCTGGCAGGTCTGTGACTGGTCTGCCGCCAGCCACTGACCGCACAGTTGTGGAGGAGGGAGCAGAGGTGCAGCAGCAGCAGCGTGTTGCACCCATCTTTCCCTTGAGTCGTCATCCCCGGCCCATTGCGGAGAGTCAGGCACAGGCTGTGGTGAAAATTATGGCGGAGCAGCAAGCCACCGATTCCAGCCAGACCTCCAGTGCCAGCGACACCAGTGCCACCTCCAGCACTCCGGTCCGCAACAGCAGCCGCCCTCCACCACCGCTTGAGGTCATGTCGACCCCAGCGGCCAGCCTGCCCTCACTGAGCGCGCTCTTGACACCCGGGACAGCGAGTGAGTTGATGGATGTGGATGCCCAGTTTGAGGTGGAGATGTTGGGGGGAATGCAAGGAGGAGGAGGAGGAGTTTGAGGTGGAGGAGGTTGTTGTTGGCGGCGCACAACAGCTGGAATTTCAAGAGGAGGAGGGGCCTGATGCAGGGGATGTTGAGGCAGAGGAGTTGGTTGAGGGCTCAGAGGAGATGTTTGGGGATGATGATGATGAGGTGGGGGGCCGTCCCTATGAGCCACCACCAGCACAGTTGGGTGAAGGCAGCACGTCATTGGAGGAGGAGGCGGCTCCGGCACAGAGGCGCGGCCATCACAGGGCGTGGAAGGCAGGATCCACAGCCTGCTGCTTCAGCGCCTACCACCACCACCCGCACCAAAGCTCCTCCCCCCAAAAAACAGCCCTCCAAAGCCAAAAAAAGCTCCTCAGCCCTCAAGCGGGAAGGGCAAGTTAAAATCCCCATTCTGGCGGTACTTCACTGTGTGCAAGACGACAAGACCCGTGCCATTTGCCACAGTTGCGGTGCCCACCTGAGCAGAGGTCACGATCTCAACAAGTTGGGTACCTCATGCCTACAGACCCACTTGGAGACAAAACATTTTGAGGACTACAGTGACTTTATGAAGGTGAAGGACAGTGGCGCAGGCAGTGGTCAGAGCCAGACAGCCACTGCACAGACTTCGGCAGCAGCAGCATCCCACCCTCCTGCTCATCCAGCATCAGCAGCAGGAGTGCAGAAAGTCACTGCCCCCCCCCCCCCCCCGGTCAGCCAGTCCTCAGTAACCTCATCTGCTCCCTCCACAGTGGTCTCCTCATCCTCCCATGCAGGCAAACTCCACCTGACCCTGCTCAGCAAGTCCTTTTCCGGTGTGACCAAGGTTCTGCCTGCCACCAACAGGCTCATCCAGGTGCTGAACGGGTTGCTTGCCTGCGCCATGTGCTCCCAGCTCCTGCCATACTCCTTTGTGCGGGAGGGTAGTGACATGCGAATGCTCCTGCAGTTTGGGATCCCGGAGTGGCAAATTCCCAGCCGCCACTACTACTTCTGCACGGCGATCCCAGCACTGCACCGGTTTGCTATGGCGAATGTGGGCTGCTCGCTTGATCACGCCGTGAGTGAGCGGATCCACATTACCATGGACTCCTGAAGCAGCCGTTTTGGGACAAACCGCAACCTGTCATTCATGGCTCACTGGGTCAGCCTGGTGGAATGCGCCAGTGAGGAAGCAGCAGGTTCATCCTCGGGCACATCAGCAGCAGCAACGGCACCGGGTGTCCACAATGTGGTGCCACCACGTGGGGTTAAGGGAGAAGCAGCAGCTCCCGCCGCCAAGTGACCCCGCATCAACAGCAGCGTCAAGGCCAGCCACTGCCAAGCGCTGCTGGAGATGAGAAACCTGGGGGAAAACAGTCTGACAGGAGCCAATGTTCTCCGCTACCTGAGGGAGCAGGAGAAGACGTGGCTGACCCCCAGAGGCCTGAGAGCCGGATTGGTAGTGTCCGACAATGCGGCAAACCTGCCGGCTGCCATCAGCAGGGTACACTTGACCCACGTCCCCTGCTTGGCCCATGTCCTGAACCTTTTGGTGCAGAAGTTCCTGTGCACCTACAAGGGGATGGAGGATCTGTTGGAAGCGGCTTGGAAAATTGTTCGCAGTTTTCGTTGCTCAGCCACTGCCGCAGCAAGCCTGGCCGACATTAAGCAGCGCGAGGGCCTGCCACGACACTGCCTTGTCATCGATGTGGCAACTCGCTGGAATTCCACCCTGGCGATGTTGGAGCGGCTGGTTGAGCAGAGGAGGGCTGTCCCCCGCTACATTGTTGATGCCACTGTCGCCGGCACCACCAAACTCTAGCTCATCTCCAACGTGCAGTGGGGCAGATGCAGCAGGTCTGCTTGGTGTTGGCTCTCTTCCTGCAGGGAACCAACCTGGTGAGTGAGGAACGGGCATCCCTCTGCCAGTGGGTGCCCTTTGTTTGTCTGCTGGACAGGGCACTGTGTGATTTGATGGATGTGGGAGAGGAGGCCCTGAACCAGCTGGAACAGCAGCCGCCTGCGCAGTCCACTTCTGCGCAGCAATTTGAGTTGTTGGAGGAGGATGAGGAGGAGTTGGAAGTGCTGGATGTTGCTGTTGAGGGGGAACAGCGGAGATCAGCAGTGGTGAGAGGGTGGAGAGAGGAGGAAGAGGCTCAGGGGCCAGAGGAGGAGGAGGACAGCGAACTTGAGGCCACTGAGCTTGATGTCTCTGCTGGACGGACCGCCCTGTTCACCATGGCAAGGCACATGCTGCGGTGCCTGTGCACAGACCCCAGGGTTAAGCAGATGCAAGTGAGGGAGGACACCTGCATCAGCATGATCCTGGACCCATGGCTGAGGGGGAGGGTGGCTCAGTTCCTGCCTGCTGGAGACCATGAGCAGCGAACAAGGGAGTTGCAGGAGATCCTTGTTCGGCGATTGGAGGAAGCATTCCCCACAGCCTTCCACCCCCTCTGTCCCTGTCCAGCCAGCACAGCAGCCGGTGCCTGCAGCAAGCAGCAGCAGCAGCAGCAGCATCAGGTGCCCAGGAGACCTGCGGGCCTTGACAAAGGCACTCTACCTGACAGTAGAGCAGCAGAGAGAGGGGGTGTGTGCAGCAGCATGCTCCTCTCAAAGTCACAGGCAGTGCCTGACCCGGATGGTGGAGGACTACGTGGGGTCCTTCAGCGGGCTTGACACCGGGGATGAGGGGCCTGTGGACCCCTTAGAGTACTGGGTCGAGTGCTTGCAGATGTGGAGTGAGCTGGCGCAGTACGCCCTAGAAGTCCTGTCTTGCCCCCCTTCCAACGTGCTGTCAGAGAGGTGCTTCAGTGCGGCCGGTGGCGTTGTCACGGAGAAGCGTTCTCGTCTGTCCACAGAGTCCGTGGACTGACTCACATTCCTGAAGATTAACCAGGCCTGGATTGAAGGCACGTTTCAGGCACCTGTTGTCGGTGACAGGAGGACATGAGGGGCCTGGGAATTATTTTTGAACAACATCATCCTTCCATTCCCTGCAAATTTAGCCTGGTTTTTCTTTAGGTGCTGTGGTACCACCGCTAGGTGCCATGGCCTAGGCTGCCTGCTTCCATGTATGTCCTTCTGCTGCTGCATTAAACCTCCTGTCTATGTTTCCACCACCACCACCAGGGTCCACTCCGTTATGCGCTGCTGGCTGCCACTAGCTATTTAACACACTCTTAAAATAGCTACTATTTCTGTTCTTGTGTAAAAAAAAATAAAAATTATTCTGAGGTGTCTGGGTTGAAAACTGTGCTGTCCCAGTTGTGTATTGGACACAATGTGGGCTTCACGACTGCTGTCCGGAACTTCCTGCTGTTTATTATTACAGCCGTAGTACCAACGCTAAGTGCCACGGCCTACTACATTGCCTTCTGCCACACGTCACTCCTCCTCCTCCTGCTGCTGCTGTATTTAACCTCCTGCTGTCTGTGTTCCCACTGCCAGGGTCCACAGAATTATGCACTGCTGCGATGCGCCACTAGCTATTACGCCACTACAATAGCTACATTTTTTGTTTAAAAAAAAAATATATGTCTGAGGTGTTTGGGTTGAAAACTGTGCTGTCCCAGTTGTGTATTGGACACAATGTGGGCTTCACGACTGCTGTCCGGAACCTCCTGCTGTTTATTATTACAGCCGTGGTACCAACGCTAAGTGCCACGGCCTACTACATTGCCTGCTGCCACATGTCACTCCTCCTCCTTCGTATTTAACCTCCTGCTGTCTGTGTTCCCACCACTAGGGTCCACAGAATTATGCACTGCTGCCATGTGCCAATTGCTATTACTCCACTACAATTGTTTGTAAAAAATAAAATTCTGAGGTGTCTGGGTTGAAAACTGTGCTGTCCCAGTTGTGTATTGGACACCATGTGGGCTTCACGACTGCTGTCCAGAACCTCCTGCTGTATGGTGTTTATTATTACAGCCGTGGTACCAAGGCTAGGGACCATGGCCCGTTACATTGCCTGCTGCCACATGTCACTTCTCCTCCTGCTGCCACATTTCACCTCCTGCTGTCTGTGTTCCCGCTGCCAGGGTCTGCAGAATTATGCGCTGCTGCCTTGCGCCACTAGCTATTATTACGTTACAAATTTAGCTATGCTTTTGAAGAACACATTTTACAACAGTTCAGTTCTGTAAGGGAAAAAACATTAAGCTGGGTACAAGAGGAAGAATATGAACACACACACAAAAAAAGATGGTGGTGAAGAAGAAGAATAACCAGGGGAAGAAAAAGAAGAAGAACCTGGTGAAGAAGAAGAAGAAGAAGAACCAGGTGAAGAAGAAGAAGGTGAAGAAATATAAGAAGAAGAAGAATCAGGTGAAGAAAAAGAAGAAGAATCAGGTGAAGAAAAAGAAGAAGAACCTGGTGAAGAAGAAGAAGAAGAATCAGGTGAAGAAAAAGAAGAAGAACCTGGTGGTGAAGAAGAAGAAGAAGAAGAAGAAGAAGAAAAACCAGGTGAAGAAGAAGAAGAAGAATAAGGTGAAGAAATATAAGAAGAAGAAGAATCAGGTGAAGAAAAAGAAGAAGAACCTGGTGAAGAAGAAGAAGAAGAAGAAGAAGAAGAAGAAGAAGAAGAAGAAGAAGAAGAAGAAGAAGAAGAAGAAGAAGAAGAAGAAGAAGAAGAAGAAGAAGAAGAAGAAGAACCAGGTGAAGGAGAATAAGTAGAATCAGGTGACGAAATAGAAGAAGAAGAAGAACCAGGTGAAGAAAAAGAAGAAGAAGAACCAGGTGAAGAAGAAGAAGAAGAAGAAGAACCAGGTGAATATGAAGAAGAACCAGATGAAGAAGAAGAAGAACCAGGTGAAAAAGAAGAAGAACCAGGTGAAGAATAAGAAGAAGAACCAGGTGAGAAAAAGAAGAACCAGGTGAAGAAGAACCAGATGATGATGATGATGATGATGATGATGATGATGATGATGATGATGATGATGATGATGATGATGATGATGATGATGATGATGATGATGATGATGATGATGATGATGATGATGATGATGATGATGATGATGAAGAATAATAACCAGATAATGAAGAAGAACCAGATGATGATGAAGAAGAGGAAGAACCAGATGATGATGATGAAGAAGAAGAAGACGAAGAAGAACCAGGTGAAGAAGAAGATGAAAAACCAAGTGAGGATGACCCAGAAGAAGAAGAAGTAGAACCAGGTGCCACTGAAGAAGATGATGATGAAGATGATGGTGATGAGAAAGAAGATGGTAAAACAGAAAAAGAAGACGGTGACAAAAAAGATGGAGAGAAGAAAAAGAAGAAGGTGAAGAAGAATAAACAAGAAATGCAGAAAAAAAGTTTTCCAGTTTAATTGTGATTTCCCTTTAAAAAAAAATTAGCTTTAAGGAAGCTAAGAATTCAATTATCGACCACGGATCGAATTCTGATCGAATTCTACTGGTCGTGGTCACGGCTGAACCCAAATTTGACCTGGACCCGAATTCAAATGTACTCGAATCGAATGTGGGTACATTTGAGCCACACTGTTAATTGGGAGAAGGGTAGGAGGCGCCCGTGGACTTATAACTGTTACTTCAATAATGATTAGAATAAGGTATTTAATTTTCCTACCTTATATCAGTAGATACGCACAATAGTAGTAGTAATTTCTCAAGCTTTATTTGGGCACAATTGACAACGCGTTTCGCGGCCACGCCGCTTCCTCAGGTCTATAGGTGTGCCTTAGAATACAATATGGCCACAGTCAGGACAAACATACAATTAAAACCTAGTACAATACGTTTTAGAATATTGGTATAATACAATATTAGTATTGAAAGATATATAACATGATGTGAACATAATAATGTAACCAATAGTGTATGGTTCCATACACAAGTCCTCAATAAAAACAATCATATGAATTTAAAAACATGGCATGTATCACAGGAGTACATGGAATACATAGAGGCACCGGTGGGCCCCTGGGATGTGCCCGGATGTGCACAGGGTTATGTGGTGCCGCTCGTGCAAGAGGGAGCGAGCTTCGCACCAAGCTACGCGAACTTGACCATGGGCCTCTTGGAACTATTACTGTTGGGGCCTTCCAATCCGTTCTTTGGAAACATCGTCTACTACAGAAGGTATATCGACGACCTGATCTTCATATGGCAGGGAGAAACCGCCTCTATTTACGATTTTAAGGAATACCTCAATAACAATGATTGGGGGATAACTTTCACCTCTAACTCCAGCGACTCCCAGATAGAGTACCTAGATGTGGTCCTGTATCATGAGAATCAAAGAATCAAGTCCAAAAACTTCTTCAAATCAGTTGACTCTAATTCCTACATTGATTACAAAAGTAATCACTATAAGGCGTGGAAAACCAATATCCCCTATGGGCAATTCCGACGAATCCGAAAAAACTGCACTGATGTTGAGACCTATGATGACCAGGCAGGAATTCTATCCAGAAAGTTCAAGGAAAGAAACTTCCCAAAAGGACTAATAAAAGACGCCAAGAGCAGAGCCAGAACCCTGAACCGCAGAGATCTTTTAAAAGTAACAACGAAGCAGGAAACACAGACACAGAAAGAACCCAACTTCATTACCCGGTTTTCCAACCAACACATCTCAGTAAGAAAGATACTTAAAAAGCATTGGCCACTCCTGCAAAAAGACCCCTACCTGAAGAGAGAGATAACGGAGAGACCCAAATGTGTCTTTCGCAGGGCGAAAAACCTAAAGGCACAGCTAGCCCCCAGCAGAATTAAGAACTTGGGGGAGACAGAAAATATAAATGACGGTGATCAAGGGGGGGTATCAAGTTGCAACCACCCGAGATGCCTATGCTGTAAGTGGATCCAGAGGGGAGAGCAAGGCTTCCACTCCACTGCCACAGGAGAGAATTACCCAATTGAACAAACCATGAACTGCAGCACAAATTTTGTTATATATCTAATTACTTGTCCCTGTGGCCTGCAATATGTGGGCCGCACGACCCAACAATTAAGGACGAGATGGGGTCAACACAGGCGGAATATCGAGAACGGGTATATGAAACACGGCCTCTCAAGACACTACAGAACTCAACATGGACAGAAAGTAGATAGGACCAACATTTGTCCCATTGAACATATTCCGAGCGACACCCATGATAGACATGGGAGGCTCAGGAGAAGAGAGATGTACTGGGTCTTTCGGTTAAATACCCTACAGCCCGAGGGTCTGAACATATGTTTGGAGCATAATATGTAATGGGACCATAGCCCTCCTAATTCCTTAGTGTGACTGAAAAGTTAATCAGAGCCCTCTTAGTTCTCTAACATGACCTAAAAGTTAACCATAGGCATCCATCCACTTCCCTTGTCTCCTACCCCCCCCCCCTTGTTCCTTCCCCCCTCCTCCCTTTCCCCCCCCCCCCTACTTTTCCTGCACCTTTCCTCCTCCCCCCTTTTCCTCCCCCCTTCCCTCCTTTCCCCCCTTCCTCCCCCCCCCCTTGCTCCTATTCCTCCCCTCTCCCGTTCCCTGTCCATGGGACCCACTTCCCTCAGTCCTGATCCTTTATCCACTGGCCTGTCCCCCCCTCCAGCCTTGTCCCCTTGAATAGCAGGAACCCGAAACCTATCTTCCCATGTAGGAACAGGACAGTACCATATTGCACCCTCCTTGTCATCACTCCACCTAGGATTCATTAATCCAAGCCCAAATGGACATATGTCGATCCGGTGTTCAACATATACCTATACGTAGTATGCTCAGATAAGATACACAGTCGATTGCTGTTTGAAAAATAAGGAAAGCAATTTCACCATGTACATGTATTCTGTAATTATATAAAAAACTGTGTTAGTCCGGTTGCTATTACTATTTGATTGAATACTGCACTATGTTTTAACCTGTATTTTATAAATGCACCAAGGCATTTTTTGGGGTCTGAAATAACCTGGAGCGTTGACTCTAGCAACTTTAATTTTAATTCCTTTATATTCATTTTTTTATATTCATTTTATAGTCATTTCAGTTGCCCTGTTACTTTTAGTGCTTCATTTTATTTGTCACAACTCATGGCAGTTTTATCGGCCTGTATAATATGCCTTTTTTCTATGTTTACACAGGACTGCCACTACGTGCCTCCACCAAAATGGCCCCGGAACCATCCCTCGTGCTTCACTGCACGATTAAGTTCTTCCCTATTATGGCCGCCCCCATATGCCTTTCTTATTACGCCCCCGGACATCTATCCGTGCTCTTTTGCACGTCCTGGCCCTCTCCCAAAATGGATTCCCCCTTTGGTCTTCTCCAATATGGCCGCTGGCACACACATCGTGCTCTACAGCACGGCTGTGCGCCCGAACGGCCCCTCCCCTGGGCGTGTTGTGCGCGCGTACACATCACGCCCACCACGTACACGCGGAATTGGCACTGCGCCACCCGGCATATTCCTTCCCCAGGACGTGACGCGTACGGCCGTACGCCACGCCCCCTCCCCGGACGCCTCCACCCTCTGCCACGCCTCCCATGACGTCGCCTGGGTTTCCCCGGACTGGGCGCATCTTTGCGAACCAACGCACCCAGCCCCTGGCCACGCCCCCGGGTGACCTCATGGAGACTCCCACAGGACGCGCGGTTTCCTCTATATTACTGGCGCCGCCGCACGAGCAGCACTATATGGCGCCCAGGACATAAGTGTGGACACTGTAGGTAAGCTCCTTATACTTGGGGTTTGGTGTAAACATATGCAGATAAAATGTGCCTCCCACATATCGGGCCACATGCCCTCTCCCTCCCCGCCCTAGCTAAATGACATCCTCTCTTTCTGGGGGGTTACTTCTTAAGTTTCCCCCCGTGCTCATATCCCTTCCCCAGGATAACCACAAGTCATTATCCTATTTTGCATATATACACGGGGGGGCCTGACAAGTCATTTCATAGGCTCTGACCATAATGTATATATAAGTGCATATGTTGTCTTGCACGAGCGGCACCACATAACCCTGTGCACATCCGGGCACATCCCAGGGGCCCACCGGTGCCTCTATGTATTCCATGTACTCCTGTGATACATGCCATGTTTTTAAATTCATATGATTGTTTTTATTGAGGACTTGTGTATGGAACCATACACTATTGGTTACATTATTATGTTCACATCATGTTATATATCTTTCAATACTAATATTGTATTATACCAATATTCTAAAACGTATTGTACTAGGTTTTAATTGTATGTTTGTCCTGACTGTGGCCATATTGTATTCTAAGGCACACCTATAGACCTGAGGAAGCGGCGTGGCCGCGAAACGCGTTGTCAATTGTGCCCAAATAAAGCTTGAGAAATTACTACTACTATTGTGCGTATCTACTGATATAAGGTAGGAAAATTAAATACCTTATTCTAATCATTATTGAAGTAACAGTTATAAGTCCACGGGCGCCTCCTACCCTTCTCCCAGTTCATCCTACCCCTGCCTAGGGGCGTGCATTCCTGAAAGGCAGTTTCCAGGGGCACATTTTTCCTATGAGGAGCCGCGACCTACCACACTACTAGAAGCAAGGCCGAGTGAGGACGGTACTTCCTCACACGCGATCACAAGTGGTTGCATATATATAGCAACCTAAACCTTGTGAGTATATTTCGTCTCACGTACATATATACTCTGGTGTTTTGTTGATAATACACTAGATCGGGCTCCCGGTCTCTCTGTGTCCTTTTTGTCTTCCACAAAGAACCCACACTGTTAATTGCTACCTCCCCGCCGCCGCTGCTGCCGCACTTGTCATCAATGGAGGGGGGAGCACGGAGGAGGACCCAATGAGAGAAAAGGAGAGAGGAGTCGGAGTCCCTCTCCCTGTGGCTTAGTCCAATGTTCTGCCACTGGTCCCTCCTCCTGCAATGTACAGCTTGTGGGGGGTGGGTGGGAAAAGAGGTGGGAACTATACTGAATGCACCTATGGCTGGCTAACCTATACTGGAGGCACCTATGTCTGGCTAACCTATACTAAAGGCACCTATGGCTGGCTAACCTATACTGAAGGCACCTATGGTTGGCTAACCTAAACTACAGGCATCTATGGCTGGCTAACCTAAACTGCAGGCACGTATGGCTGCCTAACCTATACTAGAGGCTCCTATGGCTGGCTAACCTATACTGGAGGCCTCTTTGGCTGCCTAACCTATACTGAAGGCACCTATGGTGCACATTTAACACCCTTGCCCTGGGAGCGATTTAGCCTAGAATCTGCCTGCGTGGAAGTAAGCAGTTATAATTACCTGTTCCGAACAGCTTCCTCCATCAGTCGCTCTGGACTTCTTGAAGGTCTTCTGGGTCCTGATCACATTTGATCACATGATATGACGTGAATGGGATCCATGAGACCATGTCAGTGTTACAGCTCCACCCAGTGGGGGAAGAGGGGTGCTGAAAGAGATGGTGCTGTAATGGTGACATGGTCTCCTGGATCACGATCACATGTCATATCATGTTATCGGAAGCAAGAAGACATACCAGGAGTACGTAGCCGCCCGGTGGAGGAAGAAGCAGACAATCCAGCCATTTGGACAGGTAATTATAAAAAGCTCTCTGCACTGCTCTGCATAGCTCCATTAGGCAGCTAAATGGCATGTGCCATTTGAAGATGCCCTGGCATACATTATCTGTATCGAGATAATGCTTGCAGGGCTGCTATTAGGTTAACATAGTGCAGACATTTTGAAAGAGCTTCAAAGCGCAGCCTGCTCATTGTAGCTGTATATAGGGGTGTGATGTGAAATAGGTCCTTGGACCAATACATGCGCATCTCTGGCTTTTGGGTTATGCCTATATTAATTGTCAGTCCTAGGAACACTTTGAGCTCTGGTATGTTAGTGGGCTCCCATTTTCCAGCCAAATAATAAGAGGGAATCTGGGCAACAAATGGTTGTGCATGTACATTTGTTTAAGCAAGGAGTTTTGAATCAGGATGATACTATTTATTGGCTAACTTAAAAGAATAAGCGTAAGCTTTCGACTGTTCAGCCTTCGGCAGACCTCAATCCTGTTTGCTTACAAAGTGCTTGATTCACTAACCGGCGCTAAGTGTTAGCGACGGTGTGAAAAGCCATTTTTTGCCCCTAGTGCAAAGCTACTTCGCGCGCAGCCCCGCTAACTGTGCGCGCAGCACGGGTGCGCCTATATTAGTGCACAGTGCGACGATTACGTCGCACCAGCTGCCTCTTAAATGATAACGGCACATCGGGTGCCCCCGAAGCCGCGCATTAACCACTTAAGGACTATGGTCATAAAACCCCTTAAGGACCAGACACTTTTTTTCCATTTAGACCACTGCAGCTTTAACGGTTTATTGCTCGGTCATACAACCTACCACCTAAATTAATTTTACCTCCTTTTCTTGTCACTAATACAGCTTTCTTTTGCTGCTATTTCATTGCTGCTGGGATTTTTAATTTTTTATTATATTCATCAAAAAAGTCATGAATGTTGTAAAAAACAAAATGATTTTTTTTTTTAACTTTCTGTGCTGCCATTTTTCAAATAAAGTAAAATTTCTATATAAATTTTGTTCCACATTTATTGTGCTACATGTCTTTGATAAAAAAAAAAAAAATCCAACAAGCGTATATTTATTGGTTTGGATAAAAGTTATAGTGTTTACAAACTATGGTGCCAAAAGTGAATTTTCCCATTTTTAAGCATCTCTGACTTTTCTGAGCACCTGTCATGTTTCATGAGGTGCTAGAATTCCAGGATAGTATAAATATCCCCCAAATGACCCCTTTTTGGAAAGAAGACATCCCAAAGTATTCACTAAGAGGCATAGTGAGTTCATAGAATATTTTATTTTTTGTCACAAGTTAGCGGAAAATGACACTTTGTGACAAAAAATTAAAAATAAAAAAAGTTTCTATTTCTGCTAACTTGTGACGAAAAAAAAAAATGAAATCTGCCACGGACTCACCATGCCCCTCTCTGAATACTTTGGGGTGTCTACTTTCCAAAATGGGGTCATTTGTGGGGTGTGTTTACTGTCCTGGTAGTTTGGGGGGTGCTAAATTGTAAGCACCCCTGTAAAGCCTAAAGGTGCTCATAGGACTTTGGGCCCCTTAGCGCACCTAGGCTGCAAAAAAGTGTCACACATGTGGTATTGCCGTACTCAGGAGAAATAGTATAATGTGTTTTGGGGTGTATTTTTACACATACCCATGCTGGGTGGGAGAAATATCTCTGTAAATGAGATTTTTTTACACACAATTGTCCATTTACAGAGATATTTCTCCCACCCAGCATGGGTATGTGTAAAAATAAACCCGAAAACACATTATACTACTTCTCCTGAGTACAGTGATACCACATGTGTGACACTTTTTTGCAACCTAGGTGCGCTAAGGGGCCCAACGTCCTATGAGCACCTTTAGGATTTCACAGGTCATTTTGAGGCATTTGGTTTCTAGACTCCTCCTCATGGTTTAGGGCCCCTAAAATGCCAGGGCATTATAGGAACCCCACAAGTGACCCCATTTTAGAAAGAAGACACCCCAAGGTATTCCGTTAGAAGTATGGTGAGTTCATAGAAGATTTTATTTTTTGTCACAAGTTAGCGGAAATTGATTTTTATTGTTTTTTTTCACAAAGTGTCATTTCCCACTAACTTGTGACAAAAAATTAAATCTTCTATGAACTCATCATACACCTAACGGAATACCTTGGGGTGTATTCTTTCTAAAATAGGGTCACTTGTGGGGTTTCTATACTGCCCTGGCATTTTAGGGGCCCTAAACCGTGAGGAGTAGTCTAGAAACCAAATTCCTCAAAATGACCTGTGAAATCCTAAAAGTACTCATAGGACGTTGGGCCCTTTAGCGCACCTAGGGTGCAAAAAAGTGTCACACATGTGGTATCACCGTACTCAGGAGAAGTAGTATAATGTGTTTTGGGGTGTATTTGTACACATATTCATGCTGGGTGGGAGAAATATCTCTGTAAATGACAATTCTTTGATTTTGTTTACACACAATTGTCCATTTACAGAGATATTTCTCCCACCCAGCATGGGTATGTGTAAAAACACACCCCAAAACACATTATACTACTTCTCCTGAGCACGGCGATACCACATGTGTGACACTTTTTTGCAGCCTAGGTGCGCTAAGGGGCCCAAAGTCCTATGAGACAGTGCTGTGTGTTGTGTGTACATCCCCGACTATCATGCTGAGTGCGCCATTTTTTCTGATCTCTGTTTGGTTGGCTGATCTGCTGGTAATGCTTTCTTTGTTGCCCATACTTGTGCACCCATGAACTGATGCCTGGGCTGAGTGATCAATCTGTACACATCTCAGCACTTGGCGGGACATTAGAATCTCTGTATACCTCTCAGTATGCTCTGTCACCCTTCATAGGACCCCCCACCACACCCCTCCCGTCCGGGACCATGGCCCATCCATGCCACCCCATGCCATGCATGTTATTTACACTAGAGAGCAGCTTCTCGAGTAGGAAGAACGCAGCCCTCGGCCCTCTGTGGACGGCCACCTGTCCGACCTGGTCTGGAATCACATCCAGGAAATATGGAATTCTGCTCCAGGATCTCGTCCAGGTCTGCAGCGGAGGGGCTGTCATGCAGGCGCCCGCGTGAGTCTAATGAAAAAAGGACTGCGATCAGCCATCCCCTCAGTCCTCCTGGCTAATGTCTGTTCCCTCCCCAACAAACTTGATGAACTGCGTGTTCTCTGCGACAGGAGAGACCTCTGCAGATACACTCCGGCCCTCTGTTTCACAGAAACATGGTTACACGAGGACATCCCTGAGAATGCCCTTCATCTCCCCGGCTTCAATCTCATCCGAGCAGACCGTGACCCTGCCCTCTATGGAAAAAAAAGGGGTGGTGGCATGTATCCAGGACGAGATCCTGGAGCAGAATTCCATATTTCCTGGATGTGATTCCAGACCAGGTCGGACAGGTGGCCGTCCACAGAGGGCCGAGGGCTGCGTTCTTCCTACTCGAGAAGCTGCTCTACATCAGCTCCTCATGGTCCCCCACCACATCAGTGCTCGACAGGAAGTGCTCCCCCAACCTTGAACTCCTACTCATTAACTGCAGGCCGTCATACTCGCCACAGGAATTTTCCTTCTACATCCTGGTCGGAATGTACATACTGTCAGGAACCGGCCCGCGGCATGCCTGTGTATTCGGTTCCCGACTGCGGGTTTGACCAGATCAATCGGGGAGCAGCCTTATTCAAGCTACAAACAAGGCTGGGACCCCTCAAACACTTCCCACTGCCACCACTAGCCGTTGCTAGACACATCCACTCAGCTGTCGAGATCTCAACACGCAATCTGCGTTTTCGTATTTGGGTCAGCTTTGCGCTTAGGCCGAATACGAGAACGCCACGCACACACACACAGTTGCAATCTTACACTGTGGTGAAGCAAAACCACTAACAGTCGTTCCGAACGATACTGTTAGACTTCCCACTCGGCTGTCGAGCGCAGAAGTGTCCCATACACACAATGCAATTACAATCTCATACGGTAGTGTCGCTCAGTCATACAATCAGGCATGAACTTATACACGGTTACACTTCAGTCTCTTCTAGGCTATGAGTGTTAGTTTAGTACAGCAGAAGTCAATCTTATTAAATAACAATTTAATATTCCAAAAAAATGGAACAATGAAGAAAATAATATATACAAAAGATGTACAAAAACAAAGTAAAAAAGTTACAAAGTAAAAGTTACAAGATACACACAAGGACAGTTGCGTAAAATAAACGGGGGAAAAAAAGAACGTTACCAGCGTAGGTTAGAACGTTGTTGGCGGGAGCACGCCGTTTTTTGACCAGGGGTCGAGATCATCCCTAGCTATGCACTATCTCCAGGAGAAGATCCCTGTGACTGTCCTGAACCAAATTAAATAGTCTGAAGTGTCCCCTGGGGCATTTAATGTCCAGCCCCAGGGAACTAATGCACTCTCCTAGATGGTGACATCACAGAACGCTTGTCATTCTTCCTGTGATATGCGAACTTCAAATGGTTCCTGTTTTAGCTTTTTGAAGGTTGCAGATTTCAACAGGTAAGATTGTGTCCTAACAGACATCAAAAGGCTTCTCTACTCCAGGTGAAAACTTGATTAAGGCTTCCTCAACAGTCCAGCATGCTTGTCATATGTAATTATCAAACATTCCTGTCCACTTTGAACTTGGCAGACTCACTTAGTCGGATATTGTTTTGACCAACAGGCAGCCGTCTACATTAATACAAAAGATCAAAGCAATGCCCCACATTTGCAGGATGCCAGACAAAAGAGGATCGTTACCTAATTACCTGTATCCTTGATGGCCAGAGGAACTGTATGCTAATGTCCAAGCTCCCTGCTTCCAGAGGAATTTAATGCAAATTGACACATTAGCAAATCCATTTAGAAGTTCCTGCTCCCCTGTTCACAAATGTACTATATACAATTAGTAGCTTCCCCCAAAGCCAGACTTGCTTGTAGCAGGCATACACATCTGAAGTACACAGCAGACAGGAAAATGAAGAAATATGTTCCTGTATTATCCTTACATCATAAGCACCCCAGTATATCACCACACACACCCCCTGATGCTGATGCCAAATCTGCCCTTCTGGACCTCAGCGAGATCATCTCGCAGTGGGAGACAGCCCTTCCAGACTCACTATTCATCATCATGGGCAACTTAACAAGGCCAACCTTCGCCAGGAGATGCCACGTTACCACCAGCATGTAGCCTGCCCCACTAGGGGCCCTAACACCCTCGACTACTGCTACACGGTACTGAAGGATGCATTTAAGGCTGTCCCATGGGCAGCTTTTGGCTCCTCTGACCACTGTATCATCCGTCTAATCCCCACCTACCGGAGGCGCCTGGAATCAGGAAAACCAACCCTCAAGTCCACCAAAGTGTGGTCAGATGTTGCTAAACTCTGTCTTTTGCAAGGACTCTTGTGTACCAACCAAATCATTTAAGGTCTATCCGAATAACAAACCGTGGTTCACAAACAAACTGCGGCCGGCAACTGCGGAAGTGTAAAGAGGCTACACACAGGTCTGGCAACTAGGTGGAATACAGGAGGGCAAGAAACGACCTGAAGCAAGAACTGAGAGCTGCAAAAAAGGAGTATGCTGAGAGGTTGAGACATAACCTGCGCTCAAATAACTCACGTGCTGTATGGTAAGGGCTTAAGGCTGCCACTAACTACAAGCCCCCTCCCCCCCAACAAGCACCAACCAGCCATGAACTAGCAGAAGAGCTTAGTAAATTCTACTGCAGGCTTGAGAGACAGGTAACACCTGGGGAGGATCTAGCAACACCCTTCAGGCTCCAAGAACGATTTCCCGGACCAACGCTCTCCATTAAAGGTGGGTGAGGCTTATGTCCGGCGCCTCCTATCCACATTAAACACCAGGAAAGCCTCTGGACCCGATGGCGTGTCCCCAATCTGCCTGAAAACCTGCTCTCAGCAACTCGCACCCGTCCTCTCCGCCATCTTCACCAAGTCGTTAAAGGAAGGCAAGGTCCCTGCATGCTTCAAAAGGTCCACTATCATACCGGTCCCTAAGAAGCAGGAGGTCTCTGAACTTAACAACTTTAGGCCTGTAGCCTTGACGTCCGTCATTATGAAAACCCTGGAGCGGGGGCCGTTCAGTCCTATCCACCCTCAAACACTCTACCTTGGCCCTTCAGGAACCCTACCAGTTTGCTTATAGGGCAAACAGTTCCACAGATGATGCCATCAACACCTGCCTGGAACTCATCTATGACCACCTCGACAGGCCAGACGCGTATGCCAGAATACTACTCCTGGACTTCAGCTCGGCCTTCAATACCATCTGCCCACACATTCTCCAGGACAATCTAGCTACACTTGGTGTCCATCCCAGCCTACGCCTGTGGATCACGGACTTCCTTACCAACAGGACCCAAGTTGTCAATCTGGGGAACATTCACTCAAACGTAATGACAACAAACACTGGTGCACCTCAAGGCTGTGTCCTGTCCCCACTGCTATTCTCCCTCTACACAAATAGCTGCAGATCCTAAGTGAACTCGGTTAAGGTCATCAAGTTTGCTGATGACATCACCATTGTCGGCCTGGTCACAAATGATAATGTTCAGGAGTACTGCCAGCAGGTGGAGAGAATCTGCCTGTGAAATAAGGAGAACAGTCAGGTGCTAAACACTGCAAAAACAGTCGAGTCGATCGTAGATTTCAGGAAGACTGCTTCCACACTACCTCCCATCTTCATCGACCACATGGAGGTGGCAAGAGTACCGTGTGCCCGTCTTCTGGGCACTACCATCTCCACCGACCTCAGCTGAAAGGCTAACATCTCCATCATCCAGCGGAAAGCCCAGCAGAGACTTTACTTCCTTTGCCAACTGTGGAAGTTCGGCATGGCCCAAGAGATTCTAATAAGCGTCTACTCCGCCACCGTTGAATCGATCCTCTGCTCTTCTATTTTGGTCAGGCATGCTGGCGCCACCTGCATTGACAAGCACAAACTACAGAAGGTCATTAGGTCGGCAGAGAGGATCATTGGTAGACCCCTCCCCTCACTTGCACACTTATACAACACATGGTTGCGTTCCAGGGCACTGAAGATAGCAAACAACTATTCCCACCCAGGCTACCACTACTTCAGTTTGCTCCCATTGGGCCGGAGGCTTAGGGTCATCTCCACGAGGACCGCCAGACACATGAACTCATTCTTTCCCTTGGCTGTCAGCCTCCTAAACTCCCTCCACATTTTCCCATCAGTTCCATCACCAGCCTCCCACCCCAAGGGTGCCACGTGAAAATGACAAATCAATCAGTCGATCACACCGAAAGTGTAACTCTATCCCTTGTCAAACTGGAACTGTAAACAGGATGATCTGTTATGTATAATGAGCAATGTAAATGTAATTCATGTTTTTTTGTTTCCACTGCTTGATGAGCCTTGCAACTTATCGTTCCCTGGATCTATGTATTGTGCCAAACCCAATTCCGGGCGTAACCCTGTTATGCTTGACGAAATAAAGTTTCTGATTCTGATTCTGATGAATATCTAGGATTTCACAGGTCATTTTGAGGCATTTGGTTTCTAGACTACTCCTCACGGTTTAGGGCCCCTAAAATGCCAAGGCAGTATAGGAACCCCACAAGTGACTCCATTTTAGAAAGAAGACACCCCAAAGTATTCCATTAGGTGTATGGTGAGTTCATAGAAGATTTTATTTTTTTTCACAAGTTAGCGGAAATTGATTTTTATTGGTTTCTTTTTCACAAAGTGTCATTTTCCACTAACTTGTGACAAAAAAAATAAAATCTTCTATGAACTCATCATACACCTAACAGAATACCTTGGGGTGTCTTCTTTCTAAAATGGGGTCACTTGTGGGGTTCCTATACTGCCCTGGCATTTTAGGGGCCCAAAACCATGAGGAGTAGTCTGGAAACCAAATGCCTCAAATGACTGTTCAGGGGTATACGCATCTGCAAATTTTGATGACAGGTGGTCTATGAGGGGACACATTTTTTGGAACTGGTCATAAGCAGGGTGACCTCTTAGATGACAGGTTGTATTGGCACTGAAGTGCAGGAAGCACAGGATGTTCTCAAATCGTGACCTGCACATTGCAGCAGAGAACATGGGCATGTGATGTATTAGGTGCGTAGACCAATTAGACCGCAATACATTCTATTTGACTAGACCCATGTTAAGGAGAAGGCCCCAAAAATGTTACGTTCATAAACTTGGAGTGGTTTCCACCGAAAAGGGTGGGCATGGTAGCTTCTTGGATTGGCAGTTGCGTATTGTGTGGCGTAATGGTTGGTCTCAGCCACAATTAAGTCATAGAGACCAGCAGTGATCAGAAAAAAAAAATTCTGTCACTGCGGTGGGGCAGGTGAGGGTTTGGCCGGGTGATCAGAAGCCCGTAGGGGACAGATTAGGGCCTGATCTGACGGATAGGAGTGCTAGGGGGTGACAGGTGGTGACAGGAGGTGATTGATGGGTGTCTCAGGGGGTGATTAGAGGGGGGAATAGATGCAAGCAATGCACTGGGGAGGTGATCAGGGGGGTCTGAGGGCAATATGAGGGTATGGGCGGGTGTTTGGGTGCCCGCAAGGGTCAGATTAGGGTCTGATCTGATGGGTAGCAGTGACAGGTGGTGACAGGGGCTGACGGGGTGATTAATAGGTGATCAGGGTGTGATTAGAGGGGAGAATAAATGCAAGCAATGCAGTGGCGATGTGATCAGGGGGGGTCTGAGGGCGATCTGAGGGTGTGGGCGGGTGATTGGGTGCTTGCAAGGGGCATATGAGGGTCTGATCTGATGGGTAGCAGTGACAGGTGGTGACAAGGGGTGATTGATGGGTGATTGATGGGTGATCAGTGGGTGATTAGAGGGGAGCTGGTTTTGGGGTCCCGAGCAGTGGCAGTGCTCGGGACCCTGCCTGTCATGTGCACTAGTGTTTGCATATTTTATACTTCATTTGCAGCTCCTTATGCAGTTTAGTTAGGAGGGGGGCAGATGAGAGGGAGTTTCCTGCACGCTGGTGCCCCTTGCTGGTCATATAGTCTTTGTCTATATGCAACTGAAGCCCTCTCCAACGACTGGCTGAATTGCTCAGCCTCTGCTTAATTAAGTACTGCAGACTAGGTGTAATGTATTTGTACTACTTATTGGCTGACGGGCAGTCTGCAGACTATATATGTGGCAGAGTGCTGTCAGGGAGTGAGCATTTCTTTTGTGTGTGTGGTAAGTTGAAGGAGTAGTGGGGCAAGTTCCTGGTGGTGAGAGCTCCAGGGCTTGCCTGCGCTCCCTTATTGTGTTACATGCTGGTTTTGGGGTCCCGAGCAGTGGCAGTGCTCGGGGCCCCTGCCTGTCATGTGCACTAGTGTTTGCACATTTTATACTTCATTTGCAGCTTCTTATGCAAATTAATTGGGGGGGGGGGGGGGGTTAAGAAGGAGATTCCTGCACGCTGGTGCCCCCTGCTGATCATATAGCCTTTGTCTATATGCAACTGAAGCCCTCTCCAACGACTGGCTGAATTGCTCAGCCTCTGCTTAATTAAGTACTGCAGACTAGGTGTAATGTATTTGCACTTCTTATTGGCTGACGGGCAGTCTGCAGACTATATATGTGGCAGAGTGCTGTCAGCGAGTGAGCATTTCTTTTGTGTGTGTGGTAAGTTGAAGGAGTAGTGGGGGCAAGTTCCTGGTGGTGAGAGCTCCAGGGCTTGGTTGCGCTCCCTTATTGTGTTACTTGCTGGTTTTGGGGTCCCGAGCAGTGGCAGTGCTCGGGACCCTGCCTGTCATGTGCACTAGTGTTTGCATATTTTATACTTCATTTGCAGCTCCTTATGCAGTTTAGTCAGGAGGGGAGCAGATGAGAGGGAGTTTCTTGCACGCTGGTGCCCCTTGCTGGTCATATAGTCTTTGTCTATATGCAACTGAAGCCCTCTCCAACGACTTGCTGAATTGCTCAGCCTCTGCTTAATTAAAGAGAATCTGTATTGTTAAAATCGCACAAAAGTAAATATACCAGTGCGTTAGGGGACATCTCCTATACCCTCTGTCACAATTTCGCCGCTCCTCACCGCATTAAAAGTGGTTAAAAACAGTTTTAAAAAGTTTGTTTATAAACAAACAAAATGGCCACCAAAACAGGAAGTAGGTTGATGTACAGTATGTCCACACATAGAAAATACATTAATACACAAGCAGGCTGTATACACCCTTCCTTTTGAATCTCAAGAGATCATTTGTGTGTTTCTTTCCCCCTGCAGCTATCTTCCACTGAAGTGTCAGGCTGTTTCTTCCTGCAGAGTGCAGACAGCTCTGCCTGTATGTAATTCCTCAGTATGTGAAAGCCCAGCCAGCTCAGAGGAGGATTTATCCAGCTTGTAAAAGATAAGAGAGAAGAGAGAAGCTGCCCTAATCTAAATTATACACAGGCAGTGTGCAGAGAGGGGCCTGGAGGGGGGAGATGCATCACAGAACCACAACACTGAAGAACTTGGCAGCCTTCCAGACACAGGCTCACAAGTCTGACAAGAGAGAGATAAGTTGATTTATTACAGAGATGGTGATAGTAGAACGTGCTGCAGTAAGCCAGAACACATTAGAATAGCTTTTGGAACTTGTAGGATGATAAAAAACAGGATGCAATTTTTGTTACGGAGTCTCTTTAAGTACTGCAGACTAGGTGTAATGTATTAGCACTTCTTATTGGCTGACGGGCAGTCTGCAGACTATATATGTGGCAGAGTGCTGTCAGGGAGTGAGCATTTCTTTTGTGTGTGTGGTAAGTTGAAGGAGTAGTGGGGGCAAGTTCCTGGTGGTGAGAGCTCCAGGACTTGCCTGCGCTCCCTTATTGTGTTACATGCTGGTTTTAGGGTCCTGAGCAGTGGCAGTGATCGGGGCCACTGCCTGTCATGTGCACTAGTGTTTGCATATTTTATACTTCATTTGCAGCTTCTTATGCAGTTTAGTTAGGAGGGGGGCGGATGAGAGGGAGTTTCCTGCACACTGGTGCTCCCTGCTGGTCATATAGCCTTTGTCTATATACAACTGAAGCCCTCTAAGAGGGAGATTCCTGCACGCTGGTGCCCCCTGCTGATCATATAGCCTTTGTCTATATGCAACTGAAGCCCTCTCCAACGACTGGCTGAATTGCTCAGCCTCTGCTTAATAAAGTACTTCAGACTAGGTGTAATGTATTTGCACTTCTTATTGGCTGACGGGCAGTCTGCAGACTATATATGTGGCAGAGTGCTGTCAGCGAGTGAGCATTTCTTTTGTGTGTGTGGTAAGTTGAAGGAGTAGTGGGGGCAAGTTCCTGGTGGTGAGAGCTCCAGGGCTTGGTTGCGCTCCCTTATTGTGTTACTTGCTGGTTTTGGGGTCCCGAGCAGTGGCAGTGCTCGGGACCCCTGCCTGTCATGTGTACTAGTGTTTGCATATTTTATACTTCATTTGTAGCTCCTTATGCAGTTTAGTTAGGAGGGGGGCGGATGAGAGGGAGTTTCCTGCACACTGGTGCCCCCTGCTGGTCATATAGCCTTTGTCTATATACAACTGAAGCCCTTTCCAACGACTGGCTGAATTGCTCAGCCTCTGCTTAATTAAGTACTGCAGACTAGGTGTAATGTATTTGCACTTCTTATTGGCTGACGGGCAGTCTGCAGACTATATATGTGGCAGAGTGCTGTCAGAGAGTGAGCATTTCTTTTGTGTGTGTGATTAGAGGGGAGAACAGATGTAAACAATGCACTTGGGAGGTGATCTGAGGGCGGGTCTGTGGGCGATCTGAGGGTGTGGGTGGGTGATCAGGTGCCCGCAAGGGGCAGGTTAGGGTCTGATCTGATGGGTGGCAGTGACAGGTGGTGACAGGGGGTGATTTATGGGTGATTGACAGGTGATTGACTGGTGATCAGTGGGTGATTACAGGGGAGAATAGATGTATGCAGTACACAGGAGGGGGGGGGGGGGGGTTCTTGGGAGGATTTGAGGGGGTGGGGGGGTGATTGATGGGTGATTAGGGTGTTGGGTGTGATTAGAGGGGGGAATAGATGCAAGCAATGCACTGGGGCGGTGATCAGAGGGGGTCTGAGGGCAATCTGAGGGTGTGGGTGGGTGAGTGGGTGCCCGCTAGGGGCAGATGAGGGTCTGATCTGGTGGGTATGATGGGTAGCAGTGACAGGTGGTCACAGGGGGTGATTGATGGGTGATCAGTGGGTGATTAGAGGGGAGAACAGATGTAAACAATGCACTGGGGAGGTGATAAGGGGGGTCTGAGGGCAATCTGAGGGTGTGGGCGGGTGTTTGGGTGCCCGCAAGGGGCAGATTAGGGTCTGATCTGATGGGTAGCAGTGACAGGTGGTGACGAGGGTGATTGATGGGTGATTAATGGGTGATCAGTGACAGGTGGTGACAGGGGGTGACGGGGTGATTAATAGGTGATCAGGGTGTGATTAGAGGGGAGAATAGTTGCAAGCAATGCACTGGCGAGGTGACCGGGGAGGGGGGTCTGAGGGTGATCTGAGGGTGTGGGCGGGTGATTGGGTGCCCGCAAGGGGCAGATGAGGATCTGATGGGTATGATGGGTAGCAGTGACAGGTGGTGACAGGGGGTGATTGATGGGTGATCAGTGGTTGATTACAGGGGAGAACAGATGTAAGTAATGCACTGGGGAGGTGATAAGGGGGGTCTGAGGGCAATCTGAGGGTGTGGGCGGGTGTTTGGGTGTCCGCAAGGGGCAGATTAGGGTCTGATCCAGGGGCGTAGAAATCTCCATAGCAACCATAAGCGTTGCTATGGGGCCCGCCCGAGCCCTACGTCACAGGGGGCCCGCAGCCGCAAGGACCTGGAGGGGTGGCAGCATGAGGTAAGAGCTTGGTGGAATGTCGGTGGGGAGGGGGGATGGGTCCCCCCCTCCCTCACCTCGGGCTCTCCCCTCTGCACCTCCAGCAATGAATATTGTATGTATGCAGGCGGCGGGGCAGCGGCAGATACATACAGTGGGTTGCAAAAGTATTCGGCCCCCTTGAAGTTTTCCACATTTTGTCACATTACTGCCACAAACATGCATCAATTTTATTGGAATTCCACATGAAAGGCCAATACAAAGTGGTGTACATGTGAGAAGTGGATCGAAAATCATACATCATTCCAAACATTTTTTACAAATAAATAACTGCAAAGTGGGGTGTGCGTAATTATTCGGCCCCCTGAGTCAACACTTTGTAGAAGCACCTTTTGCTGCAATTTCAGCTGCCAGTCTTTTAGGGTATGTCTCTATCAGCTTTGCACATCTAGAGACTGAAATCCTTGCCCATTCTTCTTTGCAAAATAGCTCTAGCTCAGTCAGATTAGATGGACAGCGTTTGTGAACAGCAGTTTTCAGATCTTGCCACAGATTCTCGATTGGATTTAGATCTGGACTTTGCCTGGGTTATTCTAACACATGGATATACTTTGTTTTAAACCATTCCATTGTTGCCCTGGCTTTATGTTTAGGGTCATTGTCCTGCTGGAAGGTGAACCTCCGCGCCAGTCTCAAGTCTTTTGCAGTCTCCAAGAGGTTTTCTTCCAAGTTTGCCCTGTATTTGGCTCCATCCATCTTCCCATCAACTCTGATCAGCTTCCCTGTCCCTGCTGAAGAAATGCACCCCCTGAGCATGATGCTGCCACCACCATATTTGACAGTGGGGATGGTGTGTTCAGAGTGATGTGCGGTGTTAGTTTTCTGCCACACATAGCGTTTTGCATTTTGGCCAAAAAGTTCTATTTTGGTCTCATCTGACCAGAGCACCTTCTTCCACATGGTTGCTGTGTCCCCCACATGGCTTGTGGCAAACTGCAAACGGGACTTCTTATGCTTTCTGTTAACAATGCCTTTATTCTTGCCACTCTTCCATAAAGGCCAACTTTGTACAGTGCATGACTAATAGTTGTCCTATGGACAGAGTCTCCCACCTGAGCTGTAGATCTCTGCAGCTCGTCCAGAGTCACCATGGGCCTCTTGACTGCATTTCTGATCAGCGCTCTCCTTGTTCGGCCTGTGAGTTTAGGTGAAGTGCCTTGTCTTGGTAGGTTTACAGTTGTGCCATACTCCTTCCATTTCTGAATGATCGCTTAAACAGTGCTCCGTGGGATGTTCAAGGCTTTGGAAATTCTTATGTAGCCTAAGCCTGCTTTAAATTTCTCAATAACTTGATCCCTGACCTGTTTTGGACCTGTCTTGTGTGTTCTTTGGGATTCACAGTGTCGTTGCTCCCAATATTCTCTTAGACAACCTCTGAGGCCCTCACAGAGCAGCTGTATTTGTACTGACATTAGATTACACACAGGTGCACTCTATTTAGTCATTAGCACTCATCAGGCAATGTCTATAGGCAACTGACTGCACTCAGATCAAAGGGGGGTCGAATAATTATGCACACACCACTTTGCAGTTATTTATTTGTAAAAAATGTTTGGAATCATGTATGATTTTCGTTCCACTTGTCATGTGTACACCCCTTTGTGTTGGTCTTTCATGTGGAATTCCAATAAAATTGATTCATGTTTGTGGCAGTAATACGACAAAATGTGGAAAACTTCAAGGGGGCCGAATACTTTTGCAAGCCACTGTACCTTCCGTGCGCGGATGGTTCTCCCTCTAGTGTCTGACGCGACGTTTATGCAGGAAGTCGCGTCAGAAGCTAGAGAAAGGAGCATCCGTGGAGCGAACGGAAGGTAATGTATTTGCGGCTACCCCGTCGCCTGCATACATACAATATTCAGTGCTGGAGGGAGGTGCAGAGGGGAGAGCCCGAGGTGAGGGAGGGGGGAGGGCCCGTCCGCCCTCCCCACCGAAGTGCCACCAAGCTCTCCACAGCATCACCGCCGGCCAGGCCACAGCATCACTGCCAGGCCTTTCAGCCCACACATCATCCCCAATCCAGCCAAAATAGTATTGCCAGGCACAGCAGCCAATACAGGAGAATTCAGAAGCCAGGTGAGAGGTATCTACCATATTAAGGGGGCATTCTGCCTATTTATGTAAATTGATGTCTATTTATGTGCCTCATGACTGCTGAATTTGTCTTGTTGAGGGCCTCATGATTGCTGAATTTGTCTTGTTGGGGGTCACATGGTTGCTAACTGCGAGACTATGGGAAAAGCTGAATCATCATCATATGAGACAATAGCATTAAACCTACTTTTTTAGCTTTTTAAAACAGAAAATAAAACTGGGAGGTTCTAAAAAAAAAAAATGAACATATTTTTCAGGAGTAGGAAGGATGAAATTGTTTATCTTCACAGTTTATTTTCAACTTGGATTTTCCATAATGTTCATGTATGAGTTAAAACGTTTGTACAGTATTTAGTTTAAATTGCTGTTGCCACAAGGGGGCCCAGTGATTTCTAGTTACGCCCCTGACTACTACCTAAACTGGGGACACCTATAGACCTATAGACCTGGCTACTTATACTGTACTTAGAGGGGTGTGGGAATGTTGGGGTGGAGGGTCCTGGAGGAATGTTTGGGTGGGAGGTCCGAGGTCCGTGGGGTTGGAAGGGTGTGTGTGTGTGTGTGTGTGTGTGTGTGGGGGGGGGGGGGTTGGGCATAACATTTTTTTGCTATGGGGCCCAGTCATTTCTAGCTACGCCCCTGGTCTGATCTGATGGGTAGCAGTGACAGGTGGTGACGGGGTGATTGATAGGTGATCAGGGTATGATTAGAGGGGAGAATAGATGCAAGCAATGCACTGGCGAGGTGATCAGGAGGGGTCTGAGGGTGATCTGAGGGTGTGGGCGGGTAATTGGGTACCCGCAAGGGGCAGATTAGGGTCTGACCTGATGGGTAGCAGTGACAGGTGGTGACGGGGGTGATTGATGGGTGATTAATGGGTGATCAGTGGGTGATTAGAGGGGAGAACAGATGTAAACAATGCACTTGGGAGGTGATCTGAGGGCGGGTCTGCGGCTATCTGAGGGTGTGGGTGGGTGATCAGGTGCCCGCAAGGGGCAGGTTAGGGTCTGATCTGATGGGTGTCAGTGACAGGTGGTGACAGGGGGTGATTGATGGGTGATTGACAGGTGATCAGTGGGTGATTATGGGGAGGATAGATGTATACAGTACACGGGGGGGGGGGGACTTCTGGGGAGGATCTGAGGGTGTGTGTGTGTGTGTGTGGGGGGGGGGTGATCAGGAGCCCCCATGGGGGAGTTTAGGACCTAATCTAAAATATAGCATTGACAGATAGTGACAGGGGGTGATTGATGGGTGATTAGGGGGGTGATTGGATGCAAACAGTGGTCTGAGGGGGTGATCAGGGGGGGTCTGAGGGGTGCTGTGGGTGATCAGGGGGCAGGGGGGCAAGATCAGTGTGTGTGTGTGTGTGTGTGTGTGTGTGTGTGTGTGTGTGTGCGTGTGTGTGCTTACTAGGGGGGCTGCCTCCTGCCCCGGTTGTTCCCTGGATCACTGGGACCACCAGGGCAGGAGGTAGCCTGTATAATACACTTTGTATACATTACAAAGTGTATTATACACTTTGTAGCGGCAGATCAGGGGTTAATAACCTGCCGGCGCTTCTAAAAAAGCTGGCGAGTTGACGTTGCGGGTGGGTGGAGCCTAATGCCGGCGGATGCATGTGCATCCCTGCGCGTGATCCCCGGCAATTCAGTCCCCCAGGAGCCGCCACCGATCGGTGTTACGCGGTCTTGGGGGTGCCACTTTGCCGCAGCCCATAGATAGTGGGCGGTTGGCAAGTGGTTAATGCGCCGTTTCAGGGGCCCCCGATGCGCCGTCGCACCGCGCACTAATATAGGCGCACCCACGCTGCACGCGCAGTGAGCGGAACTGAGACTGATGTGTGGGTGCAAACTACTTAGTGCCGTAGTTTGCGCCCACTAAGTGATAGGGCTCACTAACCGGCCGGTTAGTGAATCAAGCCCAAGATGTTGGAACAGACAGCTATATACATAATACAACATCAAAGGGGATACATAGATTTTTTTGCAAGCATAAATACATGTCATTAAGATGCCTTAATGAGTGAGAGTCTAGCAATCTGGGGAGGCGTAAGATGATGCGGGCAGCATGATGACGCTGTGAGATGAGCAGTGGTGGTTTTTTAATAAGCTGTGGTGTCTGAGAGCAACTTGTCCCTGAGGCTGCATGTGCAGTGCTGGTGTGATTGGCCAGTGCTGGAGTGGTGATATGCCTCGGGGAAGATCAAAGGGGAAGGGATGTAGCAACTCGCAATCAGCTGATATAAGAGAATTTTTGGAGGAAGTGGGTAGGATGGAGGTGCCCAATGTATGTTCTATTTTGGTATTTTTAAATGCAAATAAAAAAATTATATGATAAAAAGAGAGGTAATTGCTTACCTCTCCAGAAGATATACAGGTCCTTCTCAAAAAATTAGCATATTGTGATAAAGTTCATTATTTTCTGTAATGTACTGATAAACATTAGACTTTCATATATTTTAGATTCATTACACACCACTGAAGTAGTTCAAGCCTTTTATTGTTTTAATATTGATGATTTTTGCATACAGCTCATGAAAACCCAAAATTCCTATCTCAAAAAATTAGCATATCATGAAAAGGTTCTCTAAACAAGCTATTAACCTAATCATCTGAATCAACTAATTAACTCTAAACACCTGCAAAAGATTCCTGAGGCTTTTAAAAACTCCCAGCCTGGTTCATTACTCAAAACCGCAATCATGGGTAAGACTGCCGACATGACTGCTGTCTAGAAGGCCATCATTGACACCCTCAAGCAAGAGGGTAAGACACAGAAAGAAATTTCTGAATGAATAGGCTGTTCTCAGAGTGCTCTATCAAGGCACCTCAGTGATAAGTCTGTGGGAAGGGAAAAGTGTGGCAGAAAATGCTGCACAACGAGAAGAGGTGACCGGACCCTGAGGAAGATTGTGGAGATGGACCGATTCCAGATCTTGGGGGACCTGCGGAAGCAGTGAACTGAGTCTGGAGTAGAAACATTCAGAGCCACCGTGTACAGGCGTGTGCAGGAAATGGTCTACAGGTGCCGTATTCCCCAGGTCAGGGCACTTTTGAACCTGAAACAGCGGCAGAAGCGCCTGACCTGGGCTACAGAGAAGCAGCACTGGACTGTTGCTCAGTGGTCCTAAGTACTTTTTTCGGATGAAAGCAACTTTTGCATGTCATTCAGAAATCAAGGTGCCAGAGTCTGGAGGAAGACTAGGGAGAGGGAAATGCCTAAATGCCTGAAGTCCAGTGTAAAGTACCCACAGTCTGTGATGGTCTGGGGTGCCATGTCATCTGCTGGTGTTGGTCCACTGTGTTTTATCAAGGGCAGGGTCAATGCAGATAGCTATCAGGAGATTTTGGAGCACTTCATGCTTCCATCTGCTGAAAAGCTTTATGGAGATGAAGATTTCATTTTTCAGCATGAGCTGGCACCTGCTCACAGTGCCAAAACCACTGGTAAATGGTTTACTGACCATGGTATTACTGTGCTCAATTGGCCTGCCAACTCTCCAGACCTGAACCCCATAGAGAATCTGTGGGATATTGTGAAGAGAAAGTTCAGAGACCCAACACTCTGGATGAGCTTAAGGCCGCTATCGAAGCATCCTGGGCCTCCATAACACCTGACCAGTGCCACAGGCTGATTGCCTCCATGCCACACCGCATTGAAGCAGTCATTTCTGCAAAAGGATTCCCGACCAAGTATTGAGTGCATAACTGAACATAATTATTTGAAGGTTGACTTTTTTTGTTTTAAAAACCCTTTTCTTTTATTGGTCGGATGAAATATGCTAATTTTTTGAGATAGGAATTTTGGGTTTTTATGAGCTGTGCCAAAATCATCAATATTAAAAAAATAAATGGCTTGAACTACTTCAGTTGTGTGTAATGAATCTAAAATATATGAAAGTCTAATGTTTATCAGTACATTACAGAAAATAATGAACTTTATCACAATATGCAAATTTTTTGAGAAGGACCTGTAGACATCAGTTCAACTAGAAAAAAAGGTTCACAGGTCATGGCCCGCTTCCTCAGGTCAATACAAAATGCTTTGATAGCATAGGGGATAGAGTGTAGACGCCTCTAAGATCTAGTCTCTAGAGCTCCGCTGCCCTAGCTAATTATATCCGCGACCATCGCCCTAATTACTGACTGCTTCACTCACAAAACACCTTCGTCTACCAGAGCTTATCCTGCTGCATTACCCTGGATTCTTGGTGCGACCCACCGCCGACCTATCTGACATACAGGACGATTTTCCCTCTGAGGCTACGGCTGCCAGCGGTCCCTCCCACCCTCAGCGTTTCCCATGCAGATACACTCCATACAAAAAGATGGGGGAAATGAAAAAAAGCCTGAAGGATAAAGGAGACAGGGATGCATCTAATGACTCCATGCTGGCTACTGATGGAGAAGAGGAAGACTACGTGGACAAGACCCCATCTTTACCCGGCACGGCTGAGCAACTAGAAGTCATCCAGACCTGTCAGTCCACTCTCCTTAAAATTGACCATTTTAAAAGTAAATTTACTTTGCTGCGCCAAGACCTGATTTCTAATAAAGAGAGAACAACCGAATTAGAACGCAGCACATCAGATGTTGAGGACAGAGTGCATCTCCACGGAGTGGCCATAACTCCCATCCACAAGCATCTTACACAACTTGAAAGCAGAGCAGTTGATGCAGAAAACAGAAATCGGCACAATAACCTATAGCTCTTAGGCTTACCTGAAGGTACAGAGGGGAGTAATGTTCCAGAATTCATGGAAAACCTCCTGAAGAAATTGCTTCCTGCAGAAATATTCTCGCCCTTTTTTGTGATAGAGCATGCCCACAGAATCCCAGCTCGCCGGGGCCCTCCTGGCTCGCTACCCAGACCAATAAGCATCCTAACCAGAGCTATGGAGGAATTATTTTAGGAAAACTCTATGCTGTTCCCCGACTACACTATGGAGACACAGAAACTACGCCACACTTTTCAACATGTCAAGGCCAAGCTTTCGGGAAAAACAACTCAAATATGCCATGATGTTCCCTGCTAAAATGAAAGTGCAGGATGGAGAGACAGCCCGCTTCTTTGACAAGCCAGATGATGTAATGGTCTGGCTGGAATCGCTCCCTGCCTGAGATGGATAAGTACAGTGGCTTGCAAAAGTATTCGGCCCCCTTGAAGTTTTCCACATTTTGTCACATTACTGCCACAAACCTGAATCAATTTTATTGGAATTCCACGTGAAAGACCAATACAAAGTGGTGTACACGTGAGAAGTGGAACGAAAATCATACATGATTCCAAACATTTTTTACAAATAAATAACTGCAAAGTGGGGGTGTGCGTAATTATTCAGCCCCCCTGAGTCAATACTTTGTAGAACCACCTTTTGCTGCAATTACAGCTGCCAGTATTTTAAGGTCTTTGCACATCTAGAGACTGTAATCCTTGCCCATTCTTCTTTGCAAAACAGCTCCAGCTCAGTCAGATTAGATGGACAGCGTTTGTGAACAGCAGTTTTCAGATCTTGCCACAGATTTTCGACTGGATTTAGATTTGGAGTTTTACTGGGCCATTGTAACACATGGATATGTTTTGTTTTAAAGCATTCCATTGTTGCCCTGACTTTATGTTTAGGGTCATTGTCCTGCTGGAAGGTGAACCTCCGCCCCAGTCTCAAGTCTTTTGCAGAGTCCATGAGGTTTTCTTCCAAGATTGCCCTGTATTTGGCTCCATCCATCTTCCCATCAACTCTTACTAGCTTCCCTGTCCCTGCTGAAGAGAAGCACCCCCAGAGCATGATGCTGCCACCACCATATTTGACAGTGGGGATGGTGTGTTCAGAGTGATGTGCGGTGTTAGTTTTCCACCATGCAAACATGACTTCTTATGATTTTCTGTTAACAATGGCTTTCTTCTTGCCACTCTTCCATAAAGGCCAACTTTGTGCAGTGCACAACTAATAGTTGTCCTATGGACAGATTCCCCCACCTGAGCTGTAGATCTCTCCAGTTCGTCCAGAGTCACCATGGGCCTCTTGACTGCATTTCTGATCAGCGCTCTCCTTGTTCGGCATGTGAGTTTAGGTGGACAGCCTTGTCTTGGTAGGTTTACAGTTGTGCCATACTCCTTCAATTTCTGAATGATCGCTTGAACAGTGCTCCTTGGGATGTTCAAGGCTTTGGAAATCTTTTTGTAGCCTAAGCCTGCTTTAAATTTCTCAATAACTTTATCTCTGACCTGTCTGGTTTGTTCTTTGGACTTCATGGTGTTGTTGCTCCCAATATTCTCTGTGACAACCTCGAAGGTCGTCACAGATTAGCTGTATTTGTACTGACATTAGATTACACACAGGTGCACTCTATTTAACCATTAGCACCAGGGTCGGACTGGGACACCAAGGGCCCACCAAGGAAGTTTCAGCCTGGGGCCCACCCCCCTCCCCTCCTCCTCCCCCCCCCCCCCCCATTTTGGGCTCACATACACATGTACTCTAGAAATTTTGCATGACTTTATGGTAGGGAATAGATTGTGAGCAATTCTGAGGACAGTCTCCAATAGGGATATGTCTAAATGCGAAACTAAATGGGCGGCACCACGCACTGGAACATCGGCGTGGTCATGATGAGACATGGGCAGACTTAAAAAAAAAAATACAAAACACAAAATAAGTAGCGGCGTTATTCAGAGATTAGGTCCGACCAGATACATTGTAGATAAAATATTCAAGTAGTTACATGCCTCATGATAATTCATCAAGTAGTCAAATGGCAGCAGATACCCCCACAAAATGCAATCAGGTTGACGGCAGATACCCCCACAAAATGCAATCAGGTTGACGGCAGATACCCCCACAAAATGCAATCAGGTTGACGGCAGATACCCCCACAAAATGCAATCAGTTTGGCTGCAGATACCCCCACAAAATGCAATCAGTTTGGCTGCAGATACCCCCACACAATGCAATCAGGTTGGCTGCAGATACCCCCACACAATGCAATCAGGTTGGTGGCAGAGATACCCCCACACAATGCAATTAGGTTGGTGGCAGAGATACCCCCACACAATGCAAGTCCCCCCCAGCTTGGAAGGGGGGGCAGAGGGCACAGATCAGTGGGGAAGCCTCCCCCCCTCCCTCACCTAGGGCCCCCCCCTTCCGCACACCCCCCTCCTCGAGAAGTGCAGCCAGCAGCGAGCGGAGAATAGCTTACCAGCTTCAGATGATACTATCTCCGCTCCGAATGCCGCTGCTGCCCTGCTGGTCTCTGTCTCCTGTAGTGACGCTGTCCAATCACGCTCTAGCAGGAAGTACTACGAGAGCGTGATTGGACAGCGTCACACACTACAGTCAGAGACCAGCAGGGCAGCGGCATGCGGACTCGGAGCGGAGCGGAGATAGCATCATCTCTGTAGCTATTCTCCGCTCGCTGCTGGCTGCACTTCTGGAGGAGGGGGGTGCGCGGAAGAGGGGGGCCCTAGGTGAGGGAGGGGGGGACGCTTCCCCCCCTCCCCGCCGCTCTGTGCCCAATTCCCCCCCTTCCAAGCTGTGCCCCCCTCCAGTGGCGTAGCTAGGGTGTTTGACACCCGGTGCGGATAATTTACCAACACCCCCCCCAAAAAGCAAAGCGCGCAGCGACAAAAAAAAATGGGTGTGGACATGACATCACATGGGTGGGGGGTAATTGTAATGTAACTGGAACAGTAAGGCAGTGGGCTAATATAGGTAGCCAGAATAGTTTCCCTCAGCATAGGTTAGATAGGTAGGTGCCCCCAGTATAGGTTAGTTAGGTAGGTGCCTCCAATATAGGTAGCCAGTATAGTTGCCACCAGTAAAGGCTAGCAAGGTAGATGCCCCCAATACAGGTTACATAGGTAGCTGCCCCCAGTATAGGTTACATTGGTAGGTGCCTCCAGTATAGGTTAGATAGGTAGCTGCCCCCAGTATAGGTTAGATAGCTAGCAGGGTGAGAGGGCGGGCAGATAGCTAGCCGGGTGGGCAGATAGAAAAAAGGGGGAGGGGGAAGAAGTGGTGCGGTCATGGAAGAATTGGGTGTGGTCATGGACCAGAATGTGGGTGTAGTCATGGGTGGAGACAAATTTGCATGAATGGTGGGACATTAGATTAGGACAGTGGTGGCGAACCTTTTGAAGGCAGAGTGCCCAAACTGCAACCCAAAAGTCACTTATCTATTGCAAAGTGGCAACAGCAATTTAAACTAAATAAAAACGTTTTAACTCATACATGAACATTGTGGAAAATCCAAGTTGAAAATAAACTGTGAAGATAAACAATTTCATCCATCCAACTCCTGAAAAATGTATTTATTTTTTTTTAGAACCTCCCAGTTTTATTTTCTGTTTTAAAAAGTAGCTATTGTCTCATATGATGATGATTCAGCTTTTTCCATAGTCTCGCAGTTAGCAATCATGTGACCCTCAACAAGACAAATTCAGCAATCATGAGGTCCCCCATCAAGACAAAATCAGCAATCATGAGGCCCCCAACAAGACAAATTCAGCAATCATGAGGCCCCCAACAAGACAAATTCAGTAACCATGAGGCCCCCAACAAGACAAATTCAGCAGTCATGAGGCACATAAATAAACAGCATTTCACATAAATAGGCAGAATGCCCACTTAATATGGTAGACACCTCTCACCTGGCTTCTGAATTCTCCTCTACTGGCTGCTGTGCCAGGCAATACTGTTTTTGGCTGGATTGGGGATGATGTGTGGGCTGAAAGGCCTGGCGGTGATGCTGTGGCCGGCCTGGCGGTGATGCTGGGCTGTACTTGGCTGGTTGAAGTAAATGTTGGCCTGACTGTTGGTGGTGATGCTATGGCCTTTTTGACAGTGATTCTGGGCTGGTTGGCTGGTGGTGATGCTGGGCTGGCCTGGATAGTTTAGGTAGTGACAGGTGCACCCTAGTTTAGGTAGCACCAGGAGCCTCCCAGCTTAGGTAGTGACAGGACCCCCAAGTTTAGGTAGCGACAGGAGCCCCCCAGTTTAGTTAGTGACAGATACCCCCCAGTTTAGGTAGTGACAGGAGCCCTTAGTGTTTGTAGTGACAGGTGCCCCCCAGTTAAGGTAGTAACAGGTGCCCCCCAGGGTATGTAGTGACAGGAGCCCCCAGTTTAGGTAGTGACAGGGCCCCCCAGTTCAGGTAGTGACAGGTGCCCCCAGTTCAGGTATTGACAGGCGCCCCCCCAGTTCAGTTAGTGACAGGTACCCCCAGTTTAGGTATGACAGGAGCCCCCCAGTGTATGCAGTGACAGGGACCCCCCCCCAGTGTATGTAGTGACAGGAGCCCCTAGTTTAGGTAGTGACAGGGCCCCCCAGTATAGATAGACAGGTCTATAGGTGTCCCCAGTTTAAATAGCCAGATCTATAGGTGTCCTCAGTGGCAGCGGAGAGAGAAGAGAAGCGGTGGGGAAGGGAGGACGTTTCCCCCTCCCCCTTCCCTCACCTTGGGGCTCCCCCTCTCTCGCTCCCCCCTTTAGAATTAAGTGATGCGGCAGGCAGCGCCGCTGTGCCTGCCACTTTTTTTCTCTCTCCGCTGCCACCCCAGGGCGGGCGGGCCAGCCACGTCCGGGTAGCTAGGGGGGGGGGGGGGCAGCAGTTAGCCAGGGGAGTGCGCATGCCCCATTTTGCCCTATGTAGGGACGCCCATGGCATGGTAGGCAGATAGGTAGCCGGGTAGGCAGTTATGTAGCCGGGTGGGAGGGTAGGCAGATAGGTAGCTGGGTGGGCAGTTAGGTAGCCGGGTGGGAGGGTAGGCAGTTAGGTAGCCAGGTGGGCAGATAGGTAGCTGGGTGGGCAGTTAGGTAGCCGGGTGGGCAGTTAGGTAGCCAGGTGGGAGGGTAGGCAGATAGGTAGCTGGGTGGGTAGATAGGTAGCCGGGTGGGCAGATAGGTAGCCGGGTGGGAGGGTAGGCAGATAGGTAGCTGGGTGGGTAGATAGGTAGCTGGGTGGGTAGATAGGTAGCCGGGTGGGTAGATAGGTAGCCGGGTGGGCAGATAGGTAGCCGGGTGGGAGGGTGGGCAGAAAGGTAGCTGGGTGGGTAGATAGGTAGCCGGGTGGGAGGGTAGGCAGTTAGGTAGCCGGGTGGGCAGATAGGTAGCTGGGTGGGTAGATAGGTATCCAGGTGGGCAGATAGGTAGCCGGGTGGGCAGATAGGTAGCCGGGTGGGAGGGTAGGCAGTTAGGTAGCCGGGTGGGCAATTAGGTAGCCGGGTGGGAGGGTAGGCAGATAGGTAGCTGGGTGGGTAGATAGGTAGCCGGGTGGGAGGGTAGGCAGTTAGGTAGCCGGGTGGGCAGTTAGGTAGCCGGGTGGAGGGTAGGCAGAAGGGTAGCCGGGTGGGAGGGTAGGCAGTTAGGTAGCCGGGTGGGCAGTTAGGTAGCCGGGTGGGAGGGTAGGCAGATAGGTAGCTGGGTGGGTAGATAGGTAGCCGGGTGGGCAGCCAGTTAGGTAGCCGGGTGGGTAGATAGGTAGCCGGGTGGGAGGGTAGGCAGTTAGGTAGCCGGGTGGGCAGTTAGGTAGCCGGGTGGGAGGGTAGGCAGAAGGGTAGCCGGGTGGGAGGGTAGGCAGTTAGGTAGCCGGGTGGGCAGTTAGGTAGCCGGGTGGGCAGTTAGGTAGCCGGGTGGGAGGGTAGGCAGAAGGGTAGCCGGGTGGGAATGTAGGCAGTTAGATAGCCGGGTGGGCAGTTAGGTAGCCGGGTGGGTAGCCAGTGGGGGCCCCGACTCCTATGCTCCCCCTCACCTGGGTGTCCCCCCTCCAATTACAAGCCGCGGGGATTGCAGCCCGACTGTTTTTTTTTTGTTTTTTTTCCCTTAAAAAAAACTATTTTCCCCGGGGGGGCCCCCTCCTATCCTCCCCATCCCTCACCTCGGAGGGCCCCCCTCCTGTTACGAGCGGCGGGTACAGCAAACTTCCGGCGAGGTAAAGCAGAAGATAGAGGTCCAGCTGCCTCCCAGTCGCTGTCTCCTTTGTAATTGCCGCGCACTAAACCAGGAAGCAGTGCGAGCGGCATAGAGGAGACAGCGTAGCCCGGGAGGCAGCTGGACCTCTATCTTCTGCTATACCTCGCCGGAACTTTGCTGTACCCGCCGCTCGTAACAGGAGGGGGGCCCTCCGAGGTGAGGGATGGGGAGGATAGGAGGGGGCCCCCCCGGGGAAAATAGTTTTTTTTAAGGGACATAAAAAAAAAAAAAAAACCAGTCGGGCTGCCCTCCCCGCGGCTCTCCCCTCCAGCGCACCCCCTCTAGGGGCCCCCAGAAAGGAGGGGAAGTCGGGGCCCACCGATGGGACCGTCGGTGGTTCGGCGGCTCTGTCCGAGCCTGATTAGCACTCATCAGGAAATGTCTATGGGCAACTGACTGCACTCAGACCAAAGGGGGCTGAATAATTACGCACACCCCATTTTGCAGTTATTGATTTGTAAAAAATGTTTGGAATCATGTATGATTTTTGTTCCACTTCTCACGTGTACACCACTTTGTATTGGTCTTTCATGTGGATTTCCAATAAAATTGATTCATGTTTGTGGCAGTAATGTGACAAAATGTGGAAAACTTCAAGGGGGCTGAATACTTTTGCAAGCCACTGTATCTCTCACTGTTTTCTCTTATTGCTGTTTGCTAAAAACTGTCCACTCATACTGTTAACTATTATGGCAGTATTGATCCATTAAGGTATACCCTGCCTACAGTCTCTGTCCGCATACAGTGAAAAATGGCGCTGGTTAACCACTTAAGGACCACGTGGATTTTTAATGATCGGTGCTGCGCGGGCTCTCCAGCCCGCAGCACCGATCAGGTAAATTCAGGGCGATCAGACTTCCCCCCCTTTTTTCCCCACTAGGGGGATGTCCTGCAGGGGGGGTCTGATCGCCGCCGGCTGCCTGTGATTTGCGGGGGGGGGCTCCTCAAAGCCCCCCTCCGCAGCGATATTGTGCGCTCCCTCCCCTTACCTCCCTCTCTCTTCCCCTGTGTGAGGCGGCCAGATAGGATAGGCTTCAGCCTATCAAATGACGGCGATCCCCGGCCAATCAGAGGCCGGGGATCGCCGATCTCCGTCACGGCGCTGCTGCGTAGCAGTGCCGTATTGATGTAAACAGCGGGGATTTCTTCCCCGCGTGTTTACATTACGTGTGCGAGCCGCGATCGGCGGCTTGCACGCTGTTCACGGAGACAGCCTCCGTGAACTAGCATGGAAAGGCCGCTCGATCGAGCGGCCGTTTCCATGGGAAACCACTAACGACCCACCGACGCCTATCGGCGTTAGGCGGTCGTTAAGTGGTTAAATAATGGCCGATATTTATCGTTTTAATGGCGCAGACCTTGTGAACGTAATTTATCGTTTTAAAACCTGCTTTTTTTTGTCCTGCCTGAACGTTAATTATCGTTTTAAGCCCTGCTTTGCAGCCGTTTGGAAAATGTCTGCTCGCCGACTTTAACGTTTAATAGCAAAGCCCCCTTAAAAACTAGAAACACCAAATTTGCAGGGAATATTAAGAACAGTGGAATAAGAGGAATTTTTTTTCAAAAAGACCTCATACTTTTTGAGAAAATCGATAAATGCCGTTCAGGCAGGACAAAAAAAAAGCAGCTTTTAAAACGATAAATTACATTCACAAGGTCTGCACCATTTTTTAACCTTTAATACAATAAATATTGTCCCACAATGCAAGTTAATGGGGCGCCATTTTTTAAACATCGGCACTGTGCGCCATTTTTAACTGATCCGCTCTTCCCTGTATACCCTGATGTTACACTACTTATATTCTAGCTACGGACCAACCCTTCCCGGGTTTTTAAGATGACTGTACTACTGCTGGATCTACTGCCCATCAGTTTATGTATCTTCAGTTATTCTGTTTTTTATTGAGCAGACTTTGCTCTGTAATTTTACTAGTTTAATACACGCTGTATTGTTCAACATGTTGCCTGACGTGGCCGACCATTGGAACATATGGTTGGCAGGAACTCCACCCGCGGATTTTTTTCTATTCTGCTGCATTTAAGTATGAACTCTCTATTCACTCTAACGGATGGAAGATAAAGGAATAACTCTTTTTTTTTTTTTTTTCCTAGAACTGCCATACACGAGCTAAGGGCCATAATTATCACATGCTGAAATCTAAGACGCTTGTGTTTCCCTCTCCCCCTCCTAAGAGGAGCTCTTACTTTATGATACGCTCTTAATATGATGCCTTACTGATGGAACTCTTTCTGGACTTGTCACTATAGCTTCTCGAGGTGTAAAAGATGTCCTAAATTCAACGCATAGGATGGTTTATATTTATACAATATGCTGATTTAACTGCTGTATAGCTCTCAAAAATGATGTATCACTTGGAAGGTATATGTAGTTAATATGTATGCATCCATTCTTGTAATCCTATATAGTTAAAGATCAATTTATGTACCTCAGATTTTTTTCACCTTATACAGTATTTTGTAATACTGAATGCCTTCTTCAGTGATGCTTCATGTTTTTCTCAAAAATCCACTCGGTGCAATCTATTGCTATCTTCATCCACCAGATGGTGCTCTAAGTCCACATAATGGGAATTGGTTTAAAGGGAATCGAAACTGAGAAGGATATGAACGTTTCCTTTTAAAATAATACCAGTTCCCTGACTTTACTGCTGATCCTGTGTCTCTAATACTTTTAGCCACAGCCCCTGAACAAGCACGCAGATTAGATGCTTTGACTGAAGTCAGACTGGATTAGCTGCATGCTTGTTTCAGGTCTGTGATTCAACCACTACTGCAGTGAAAGAGGTCAGCAGGACTGCCATGCAACTGGTATGGTGTAAAAGAAAAACATCCATATCCCTCTCAGTTTAGGTTCCCTTTAATGCTAGAACTGCGGCTAAAAGGAATATGCTGCTCCTTCAACCCCCCCTCTCTTTATGTAGCAAAGCTGTGCTGATCTGATGTCAGGTCTACTGCTGCGTATATCAAAAAAGGGCGCCTGGAAAAAAGGGCGCGGGGTGTAGCCGAAATTAGAAGTTTGAATGCAAAACCGTATTTTTCGTTTAAGAGGTTATAAACGATAATTTAGTGCTAAATACGTAAAATAAACGGAAATGAAATGGCAAAATACCGTCTATAACAGTAAACGAATTCTGAAATGAAACGTCAAATAGCGTCTATAGAAAAAACGATATTTACACTTGTATTAAGCATAGTACTAGAATGGTAGGTTTTACAGGTATTTTACTACAATTATACCTAACTTTAGGGTCACAGATATCTCTCCTTATCCCTATCCCTCACACCTAGACCCCCCTTTGTGTAAATACACATAATGTAATAAATTGTATATATTACATATATTGTACTATAACTATACCTAACCTTACTCTCATACAGAGCCCTCCCTGTACCTATCCCTAACCCCTAGACCCCCCTGGTGGTGCCTAAACCTAAGACCCCCCTGGTGGTGCCTAAACCTAAGACCCCCCTGTTGGTGCCTAAACCTAAGACCCCCCTGTTGGTGCCTAAACCTAAGACCCCCCTGTTGGTGCCTAAACCTAAGACCCCCCTGTTGGTGCCTAAACCTAAGACCCCCCTGTTGGTGCCTAAACCTAAGACCCCCCTGTTGGTGCCTAAACCTAAGACTCCCCTGTTGGTGCCTAAACCTAAGACTCCCCTGTTGGTGCCTAAACCTAAGACCCCCCTGTTGGTGCCTAAACCTAAGACCCCCTGTTGGTGCCTAAACCTAAGACCCCCCTGTTGGTGCCTAAACCTAAGACCCCCCCTGTTGGTGCCTAAACCTAAGACCCCCCTGTTGGTGCCTAAACCTAAGACCCCCCTGTTGGTGCCTAAACCTAAGACTCCCCTTCTGGTGCCTAAACCTAAGACCCCCCTGGTGGTGCCTAAAACTAACCACCACCCTGGTCCTAACCCTCCCTGTACCTATCCCTAACCCCTAGACCCCCTAGTAATGCCTAAACCTAACCATCCCCACTGCACAAAACACACTAAACACATATAAACAATAATATATTTAATCCTTAAAATACTTCACTCCAAATAACATGAATAAAATAATTTATATATTTGTAATAGAATAACTAGCCTTAAAATCACGTAGAAATCTTAAAATAACAGTAATTTGTAATAGAATAACTAGCCTTAAAATCACGTAGAAATCTTAAAATAACAGTAATATTTAAAGCGATATTTTAGTAACTATAATCAACGCATTAGAAGTGTAAAAACAAAGTTAATACCATAAGCGATGTATTTCTAATACAATCAGCTTTAGAAACGTTATTTAAGCATTATACATATGAAAACGAATTTTAAATGATAAAAGAAGTGTAAACGAAATTTTAGTTGTTATAGTTTTATAAGCGCATTTTTAAAACGAAAAAAACTAGTTAAAACCCATATAAGCGAAATTTACAAACGAAAAAATAAGTATAATACAAAGTCTAAACTAACTTGTAAACGATATTTGTTATAAACTTTATCCTGTAAACGAAAACCTTTGTTAACACGATCCCTGTAACCGCTATTTCTCGTGCGCCCTTTTTTCCTGTCGGGCGCCGAATAGCCGATATTTTGCATTGCAGTCTATGGCGGCGCCCTTTTTGTCCACTATCCCTGTGCGCCCTTTTTTACTAGTTCCCTACTGCTAACCAGTGATGCTCATCTGAGCTAGGATATCCGAGTTACTCGGATATCCTAGCTCTTTTTTCACTATTCGAGCTCATTCAATCAGATATCTGGAGATATCCTAGCTATCCGAGCTCGCATAGCGTCACGAGCTCGGATAGCGTCACGCCAGACGTCACCTCGAGTCCTCACAAGCGAATCACAGGGCTCCCAGCCCTCTGACTGCAGCCAATCACAGAGGTGGAGCCTGGCCAAGCCCCCCCAATAAATAGCGGACGCCATCTTGCCTCACTCGTCCTGCTTGCGACTTACTGACTGATAGTACTGAGAGAACTGCTCCAGTGCTTTTTGTCTGTGTGCAAGTGCATTCCTATTGTTCTAAACCTAGCGTTTTTACACTCCAACACTTGATCTTTAACTGTATTGCTTTGTATTGTAGATAGATTGTATTTTAGGCAGTTTAGTTTGGGTGATTACTAGGGGGACTAGGAAGGGAGAGAGACTGTCACTGGTGCTGCTTCAGGCCTGCAGCCAGCAGCTAGGCCCTGTGCCTAGCCAAGGCAGCCTGCCCTGCTCTGTGCTCTAGTCTCTAGTTACCTTACCTGTGCTATCACCTGTCCTACTCTACTCCTGTACTACAACTACTTCTGTGTTAGATAGATTTGTACTATTTTGTAGTTAGCAAGGCCCAGCTTTACTGCTATACCTGTCCTGCTGTATCTGCTCTCTGTAATCTAGTCACACCTGTTGTATTATTTAGCTACATTCTTCTATTGTTTAGTTAGTAGTACTGTAGCGTACTGTACTCTAGTCTGTGTATAGGTACCGTCCGTCACCGCGTTACATAGGGTCTTTGTGTGCGCAGTGCACGTCTGCGCTGTCCGCACCCTCTCGTTAGTGCTACACCCGTCCTATTGTTTATATATTACTTCTATTGTGTATTCGCTGACTTGTACTGTAGTCTGTGTATAGGGACACCGTCAGTCAGCGTCAGCTAGGGTCTTTGTGTGCGCACTGCGCACTCTCTCGTTAGCGCTACACCGATCTCTGCTGTAGAGTACACCTGTCCGTCACCTCACACACCCACCACCACCAGTCCCACCCCATTAAAGTACCCCACTTGTCCCACCCACCTTTACATACATACGTTTTATTTTTCATTTGTATAATATTAAAAACATACGATGTCTGGCACTGGCAGCTGCGGTTTGGGCAGGGGCAGCAAGGGCAGCGCCAAGAGATGAGGTCGTGGGCGTGGCAGTCGCGTCACCACCACCATGCGCAGTTCTGCGTCTGCACCAGTGGTTATTCCGCCATTAGCATATAGGAAAAAGAGAACAGAAAATGTCTGGCACTGTAGCTTTAATGCGTGACAGCAGGTGTACAAAAATAATGCATACAACGCATACAAGGACAATGTCCGTGGAAGTGATGGTACTTATCGTGCTCTTGCTGAAGGTGGGGAGGCAACTGTGGGCGCCAGTGGGTGCACGGCCTTACAGCCGTTTCGCAATCGGGTAAGCCTTGCTTCTTCGGAGGCTTCTCGTGCACAAATGTGCTGGAGGGAAGCGGCCATTATATCGCCTACTTCCGTATGGGTCCCGCCTCCCTGTGGGAAATGACAAGGGATAATACCATTGGCTGGTAAGGGCGCGTCATCATGAGCGGCGCGCATGCGTCACACCGTACGGGGGCGCAAGCGCGTCACTGCGTACAGATGAAGCGTACGTATGGTGTTTGAGCGTGTTGTCCTGGCAACCTGGACCGCCCCAGCCCGCAGGGACGCACGGCAGCTGACGCCGTCGGCCAATGAGCGGAAGGAGGGGCGGGTGCGAAAACGCACAACAGCGCTGCCTAGCAACAAGCAATAGACAAACATTTATACCATCCACAACAGGGACAGGAAATATTATCCATATCCCTAAGCTATCTTAGCTAAAAACTCGTGGAAAGAACCTTACAGCACTTATGAATGCCACAAGCTATATGCAGCTATGGATAGTCCCATGCCAAAAATGGGTAGGAGGGGAGGGAAAAGGGAAAGGAGAAGTGAAGGAAGTGTAGGTGAAGATGAGTGAGGGTAAGGGCAGTGAGGCGAGGCACAAGTCCTAGATACCGAGCCCCTAAAAGAGAGAGAGAGGTGGGATAAATCACAGGACGGAAAAACCACTTCATTGCAGGTAGACACCTGAAATAAATGCACAAACACCTATTAGCCACATAGACCGACTATAAATAGAGATTATAACTATTCCAATTTTAGAAATTTAGAAATTTAAAAACCTTTGTAGAAAAAGTCAGGTTCAAAGATTAAATTCCAAATATAGAAGAGCGGTCAACATGTAGCGAATATGAGAAGAGAGGGAAAGGAGAAGGCATGTATCAGAGGATAAAGAGAAGAACCATCATGCAAAAAGGAAACCTCAAGGGTCAAGAAAACAGGCTAAATCCAAGTGGTCGTTAAGACCAAGAGGGCCCATAGCATCCGTCCTAAGAATCCACTTCGATTCAAGCTTAAGGAGCAATTTTTTCCTGTTGCCACCCCTGCGTGGAAGGATACAATGATCCACGCAGGCAAAGGACAAAAGGCTAGGATCAGAGCCGTGGGCAGCAGTCATGTGCTCCACCACCCTGGGGCAGCCCTTCCCTTTAGGTAGCAGGCGGACATGCTCCAAAATTCTGTCTTTCACCATTCTTGTGGTCATACCAACATAAAAACGTTGGCATGGGCACCATAGGGCATAGACCACATAGTTCGTTCTACAAGTGGCAAAGAAAGGAACCTTGAACTGCATCGGACCCAATTGATAGGACTTGCCTGTCCTCATGTGTCGGCATGCCTTGCATGCCCCACATCGGTGGTTACCTGCAGTGGCTACTTGGTCAAGCCATGTGTGGCGTGGATTCTCACGAAAGTCGCTATGGACTAAAAGATCGCCAATAGTAGGTGCTCTTTTAAAGGCCACCAAAGGTTTAGAAGGTAGACAACCCTTAAGAATAGGGTCCTGGAGCAAGATAGGCCAGTTTTTAGTGACCACCCTTTTGATTTCTCTCTCCATTGGAGAAAAATCAAAGGTAAAGACCCCTGAACCTTTATTCAGAGGACTAGAAATGGGTGCTTTCCTCTTGATGAGGTCAGATCTATCTTTTTTCAAAGCCTCTTTGATAGCAAGCTCGAGATTGTCTGCATCATAACCTCTTGAGAGCAAACGTGATTTCAACTCCATGGCCTGTTCCATGAAGTCCTCCAAACTGGCATTATTCCTGCGTAACCGCAGGAATTGGCCATATGGGAGAGACCTCGTAACATGGCGATGGTGGCAGCTATCGGAGTGCAAAATGGTATTCGAGGCTGTCGACTTCCGATAGCCCTTAGTTACAACAGTGCCTCCCTTGATCATTAATTCAAGATCTAAAAAACACACTTTATGTGGTGAGTATTCCATCTTGAACTGCATGTTCACGTCATTGGTATTCAGATAATCCAAAAAGCTGGACAAAGATGCAGCATCACCCGACCAAAAGGCCAAGACATCATCCACATACCTGGACCACATCCTCAGATACAATCTGAAAGGATTGTCCACGGCGTGGATAAATCTCTCCTCCCTCATTTCCCACAGGGAGGCGGGACCCATACTGAAGTAGGCGATATAATGGCCGCTTCCCTCCAGCACATTTGTGCACGAGAAGCCTCCGAAGAAGCAAGGCTTACCCCATTGCGAAACGGCTGTAAGGCCGTGCACCCACTGGCGCCCACAGTTGCCTCCCCACCTTCAGCAAGAGCACGATAAGTACCATCACTTCCACGGACATTGTCCTTGTATGCGTTGTATGCATTATTTTTGTACACCTGCTGTCACGCATTAAAGCTACAGTGCCAGACATTTTCTGTTCTCTTTTTCCTATATGATATGGTCACAATGTTTGAATTCCTTTTGTCGTGAGCACGTAGCTTCTGCTGAAGTTTTCTACACTGCCTTTCAGCGAGATTTTTCCATCTGCAATTTACACTGAGTGCCTACCTACCCTCTCCATAGTCTGCCTATTGAACTGTTTCTTCTTTATTGGTATTGAGCACCAGTTATGTCTAATCTAGACGAAGATCTTTCTCCAGAGGTGTCAGATTCAGCAGATGAGGCTGAAAAAGTGCAAGGTGATAACGTCACCGCGGGGAGGTCGGACCTGTCTGTTTTTTTTTACTTATACCAGTGTTCCCAACTGTTCTAACTCCACTGTGGGCGCCAAGGTGCTGGAGCAAAACCTAGAGAGGCTCTGTGAGAGAGAGGTGGGAGTATTCTGGACGGTCACCACTCTTGAGAAGTATAAAGGAGAGGATTTAGTGGCCCGAGGCTTCAGGAGATATCAAGAGCCTTCTGAGTACAGACAGGACCCTAAATTCCTGGAAACTTGGAAGCAGGAGTTCTTGGAACACTCTGCACTCCTGCAAAATATAGTACTTGATAGGAGTAAAGTAGAGTTGGGCTTAATTACATCTGCCATATCTGAGAGCAAGCTGGAGTACAAAAAATTGGTATCTGAAAGTTCTTACAAAGCCACGCTTGATAAAATCGATAAAAAATTAGTACCTTTGCAAGATAATATCAAAGGGCGGAAGTTGAAGAAGTACTTGCGGGATAGGGAGGACTATAAATTTGGCAGAATTTTCACCTGGGGGACTTTTGTGAACCCTGGGCCAAGAGGAAAACCTCGTCCTCCTAGGAAGCCTAAGGGCTACTGGACAACAGAATCCGAGTCCAGTGGAGAGGACCTCCCCAATACGACGCCAAGGTCAAAACCACGCAAGCCGCAGAAACCATCCAAACCTCATAAATCCAAAAAATACCCGGCAGAAGAACAACAGGTCCCTTTAGAAAAAGAATCCGGCGAGGAAGAGGAAAGAGCAGAAGGAAAACAGGTCTCTTGGGAGGACAAATAGAGAAGGAGCAAAAAGAGGAAGACGAGGCAGTAACAATGCCCACCAATAATAAAACGAACTCAATCTGACCTCCGAGTTTCTACCAGAGGGGGTGGAGGACCTCTTGAATAAAGGCCTGAACTTTTCCCTGTCTGCACAATTTGATTATCCCAACTTTAAAGCAGATCTGTATAGAGGAGTTAGGAAGCTGAATATTAGACATCATTTTGAGAAAAAGAGACTGGAAGATCCTAATGTAGATAGTATGGTTCAGTCGGCAGGAAAGCCAACAATAGGAACCCTGGGTTTCAGCGTATCAAAAAGCTGGGATGACAGGGACCTGGAAGCTATCTCAACTCTGAATGAACTGCTTAATGAGTCAGTTCCGGCTGAAGTGCCGTTACATGACGCTAGGAAGTTTCAACCTTGTAGGTCTATTATGCCTTTTCCTACACAAGCTGGGTCTGTCATTGATGTTTTTGAACAACAAGTGGACAGGAAGGTGAAGGCCCTGCTCTACCCCAAGTCGCAACCTAATCTTACCCGCACGGAATCAAAAGCCCTTCATTGGCTTAAAAACCGCCCTGATCTAACGATCAGGAAAGCGGATAAAGAGGGCGCGGTGGTCATTTTGACCACTGCAGCCTACAAAAAAGAAGCATTACGTCAACTTTCCGATGCTTCTACCTATAAACCTTTGAAAAGCGATCCAACCGTCGGATATTTATCCGCTTTAAGATCTTTGTTGAGACAGGGGGTAGAGTTGGGCTTCCTTACTCCCAGATTGGCTAAGGATCTGTTACCTGACTTCCCGGTTAAACCGGTATGGTACCATCTGCCTAAGATACACAAATCCCTGACCGACCCACCGGGCCGACCCATTGTGTCGGGCCTGGGGTCGGTCACGGAGAGACTCTCTAGGTACCTGGACCACATCCTCAGACCTCTCTTATCTCATGTCCCTTCTCATCTTAGCGACACCCTTGATGTTTTAGAGGGTCTGGGGTCCACCTCGTGGTGCACAGGAGACCTGTTGGTTACTATTGATGTCACAAGTCTGTATAGTAGAATTCCTCATTTAGAGGGCCTCAAAGCTGTCAGGATGTATCTTGACAGAGGCGACAAGGATCCTCTCTTCAATGAATATATATGTGATTGTTTGGCATTCATCCTTACTCACAATGCGTTCTTGTTTGGTGACGCTTGGTACCAGCAGGTCTCCGGCACCGCGATGGGGACTCCAGTCGCTTGTACTTACGCTAACCTCTTTCTCGGGGCCTGGGAGGAGAGATTTATCCACGCCGTGGACAATCCTTTCAGATTGTATCTGAGGATGTGGTCCAGGTATGTGGATGATGTCTTGGCCTTTTGGTCGGGTGATGCTGCATCTTTGTCCAGCTTTTTGGATTATCTGAATACCAATGACGTGAACATGCAGTTCACGATGGAATACTCACCAGATAAAGTGTGTTTTTTAGATCTTGAATTAATGATCAAGGGAGGCACTGTTGTAACTAAGGGCTATCGGAAGTCGCCAGCCTCGAATACCATTTTGCACTCCGATAGCTACCACCCTCGCCATGTTACGAGGTCTCTCCCATATGGCCAATTCCTGCGGTTACGCAGGAATAATGCCAGTTTGGAGGACTTCATGGAACAGGCCATGGAGTTGAAATCACGTTTGCTCTCAAGAGGTTATGATGCAGACAATCTCGAGCTTGCTATCAAAGAGGCTTTGAAAAAAGATAGATCTGACCTCATCAAGAGGAAAGCACCCATTTCTAGTCCTCTGAAAAAAGGTTCAGGGGTCTTTACCTTTGATTTTTCTCCAATGGAGAGAGAAATCAAAAGGGTGGTCACTAAAAACTGGCCTATCTTGCTCCAGGACCCTATTCTTAAGGGTTGTCTACCTTCTAAACCTTTGGTGGCCTTTAAAAGAGCACCTACTATTGGCGATCTTTTAGTCCATAGCGACTTTCGTGAGAATCCACGCCACACATGGCTTGACCAAGTAGCCACTGCAGGTAACCACCGATGTGGGGCATGCAAGGCATACCGACACATGAGGACAGGCAAGTCCTATCAATTGGGTCCGATGCAGTTCAAGGTTCCTTTCTTTGCCACTTGTAGAACGAACTATGTGGTCTATGCCCTATGGTGCCCATGCCAACGTTTTTATGTTGGTATGACCACAAGAATGGTGAAAGACAGAATTTTGGAACATGTCCGCCTGCTACCTAAAGGGAAGGGCTGCCCCAGGGTGGTGGAGCACATGACTGCTGCCCACGGCTCTGATCCTAGCCTTTTGTCCTTTGCCTGCGTGGATCATTGTATCCTTCCACGCAGGGGTGGCAACAGGAAAAAATTGCTCCTTAAGCTTGAATCGAAGTGGATTCTTAGGACGGATGCTATGGGCCCTCTTGGTCTTAACGACCACTTGGATTTAGCCTGTTTTCTTGACCCTTGAGGTTTCCTTTTTGCATGATGGTTCTTCTCTTTATCCTCTGATACATGCCTTCTCCTTTCCCTCTCTTCTCATATTCGCCACATGTTGACCGCTCTTCTATATTTGGAATTTAATCTTTGAACCTGACTTTTTCTACAAAGGTTTTTAAATTTCTAAAATTGGAATAGTTATAATCTCTATTTATAGTCGGTCTATGTGGCTAATAGGTGTTTGTGCATTTATTTCAGGTTTCTACCTGCAATGAAGTGGTTTTTCCGTCCTGTGATTTATCCCACCTCTCTCTCTCTTTTAGGGGCTCGGTATCTAGGACTTGTGCCTCGCCTCACTGCCCTTACCCTCACTCATCTTCACCTACACTTCCTTCACTTCTCCTTTCCCTTTTCCCTCCCCTCCTACCCATTTTTGGCATGGGACTATCCATAGCTGCATATAGCTTGTGGCATTCATAAGTGCTGTAAGGTTCTTTCCACGAGTTTTTAGCTAAGATAGCTTAGGGATATGGATAATATTTCCTGTCCCTGTTGTGGATGGTATAAATGTTTGTCTATTGCTTGTTGCTAGGCAGCGCTGTTGTGCGTTTTCGCACCCGCCCCTCCTTCCGCTCATTGGCTGACGGCGTCAGCTGCCGTGCGTCCCTGCGGGCTGGGGCGGTCCAGGTTGCCAGGACAACACGCTCAAACACCATACGTACGCTTCATCTGTACGCAGTGACGCGCTTGCGCCCCCGTACGGTGTGACGCATGCGCGCCGCTCATGATGACGCGCCCTTACCAGCCAATGGTATTATCCCTTGTCATTTCCCACAGGGAGGCGGGACCCATACGGAAGTAGGCGATATAATGGCCGCTTCCCTCCAGCACATTTGTGCACGAGAAGCCTCCGAAGAAGCAAGGCTTACCCCATTGCGAAACGGCTGTAAGGCCGTGCACCCACTGGCGCCCACAGTTGCCTCCCCACCTTCAGCAAGAGCACGATAAGTACCATCACTTCCACGGACATTGTCCTTGTATGCGTTGTATGCATTATTTTTGTACACCTGCTGTCACGCATTAAAGCTACAGTGCCAGACATTTTCTGTTCTCTTTTTCCTATATGATATGGTCACAATGTTTGAATTCCTTTTGTCATGAGCACGTAGCTTCTGCTGAAGTTTTCTACACTGCCTTTCAGCGAGATTTTTCCATCTGCAATTTACACTGAGTGCCTACCTACCCTCTCCATAGTCTGCCTATTCCGCCATTAGCCACTGGCCGTGGACGCCTTGGCCGCCCAACAGCTGGGAGTCACGCTGCAGAGACACAGCAGGAGCAGCAGCGTGTGGCCCAGATGTTCCTCCCATCACCAGGTCATAGCCGTCCTATTGAGGAGAAGGACGCAGACGCTGTGGTGGAACTGATGGTGGATGAGGAGGCCACCATTAGCTCTGGAACCGAGTCCTCCACCCCTGCCACCACTCCTGTTCAAAAGAGCAGCAGCAGCCGACCAGCACTGCCTGGGGAGCAGGAGGAGGAGTGCAGTTCTCCAGCCTGAGCGGGCGACATCAGCACCCTGTCACTCAGCACCTTCTTATCCCCAAGCACAGCGGGGTTATGGAATGCTGTTGCGGAAGAATTGGCAGAGGAAGGAATGCTCATGGGCACTTTGGGGGATGATGCTTTGGACAGTCAGACAGTGGTGACTGTCCATCCGCCCATGCATGCAGAAGGGGAGTTTGGGGGATCCCAGCAGGACATGTTTGCGGAGGGGGAGGATGATGATGACAGGGTGCAGGGCAAAGACTGGTTGCCAGGTCCTGGGAGTGGGGATGTCATCAGCTCTGAGGAGGAGGAGGAGGATGCGTCTGCGGGCCTTGCTAGAAGGATCAGCATCGCAGGCATGGGCAGGATCACAAGTGGGCGTGGTATGCAGGCCACACAGCGTGCTGATCAGGAGACGAGTTCTGCCAGTGCCACCACCAGCCGCACCAAGAAACCCGCCCCCCCCCCCAACCACCACAGGGAGACCAGTGGGCAGCAGCACCTTCCAGCTGAAGGGGCAACTTCACCTCCCCAATATTGAATTTTTTCACCCTTCCATATTTGGAGTGCAAGTATGCCACCTGCAACCAGTGCCGCAAGCAGCTCAGCAGAGGGAAGGAGCCCTCTGCGTTTGGCACCACCTCTCTGGTCAACCACCTTGCAGGGAAACACTTTCACGAGCATGAGGAGTTCGTGAAGTTGAAGGAAGCTGGCAGTGGCAGACCCGCCACCACTGCAAAGCCGTCAGCAGCAGGAGTGCGGCCTGTTCTGGCCTGTTCTGGCAGCCAGTCCTCAGTGGCCTCCTCTGCTCCCTCCACTGCTTCCCGTGCCAGCAAAAGGCCTCGCCAGACCCTGCTCAGCGACACCTTCCAGGGGGTGGTCAGGGTTCTGCCTCCCAGCAGCCATCGCGTGCGTCAGCTGAACGGCTTGCTGGCACAGGCCATGTGCTCCCAACTCCTGCCTTATTCCCTTGTGCAGGAGGGGAGCGACATGCGTGCGCTCCTGATGTGTGCAGCCCCCGATTGGCCAATCCCCAGCCGACATTATTTTGCACGCACGGCCATCCCTGCACTTCACCGCTCTGTGATGGCCAATGTCGGGAGAGGGCTGGAGCACGCGGTGGGTCAACAGGTCCACGTCACCATGGACTCGTGGAGCATCCGGTTTGGGACAGGCCGCTATCTGTCCTTCACCACGCATTGGGTCAGCTTGGTGGAAGGGGGTGAGGAGGGGGGAGCAACATCGGCCGGCACTGTCAGAGCAGCAGCAGCACCAACAAGGCAGTGGGTGGTGCCACCATGCAGGGTCAGCGGAACAGCAGCAGGTTCCTCTGATCCGCTTCCATCCTCCGGCACACCAGCCCAAACCCCCCGCCTCAGCAGCAGCGTAAAGCCCCGCCACTGCCAAGCGCTGCTGGAATTGGTCAGCCTGGGGAAGACCAAACTGACGGCGAACCACGTCCTGGCCAAACTCAGAGAGCAGGAGAGGAATTGGCTGACCCCCAGAGGCCTCAGAGTCGGAGAGGTGGTGTCCGACAATGGGGCAAACCTGGTTGCTGCAATCAGCAGGGGAGACCTGACCCACATCCCCTGCCTGGCGCACGTCCTAAACCTGGTAGTCCAAAAGTTTCTGCGGACCTACCAGGGGATGGACCGACTCCTTGAGGCGGCAAGGAAGGTTGTGCGTCACTTCCGGCACTCACCTGCAGCCGTGGCGAGCCTGAAAGAGGTGCAGAAGGAGCTGCACCTGCCACAGCACCGGCTCATGCTCGATGTTCCAACTCGCTGGAACTCCACCCTGGCGATGTTGGAGCGTCTGGTTGAATAGAGGCAGGCTGTCAGCCAGTACGTTGCATGAGCAACAGTTGCCTCCCTCACTGCAACTGGGCGTGCTGCCACCAACCTCCCGTCCATCATCTCCACGGAGGACTGGGGGCACATGCAGCAGGTGTGCTCAGTCCTGGCACCCTTCCTGCAGGCCACCAACATGGTGAGCTGGGACCATGCAATGGTGTGCGAGTGGGTGCCCATGGTGTGTGTGCTGGACAGGGCCCTGTATGCACTGCTGGAAGAGGGAGCGGCAGCCTTGGACCAGCAGGAGCTGCAGGCAGCTTCACAGGCCACCTCTGAGGAGGAGGGCTCGGAGTTGGTGGAGGTCCCTGACCTTGCTGCAGATGAGGGTTAGCAGCAGAGCGCAGCTGGACTGGTGCGGGGGTGGAGAGAGGATGAGGTGGAGGGGGCAGAGGAAGAGGAGGACAGCACTCTCAGCTCTGGGGATGCCGATGATGTGCCAACAGACGTGGCCAGACTCTTCCCAATGGCAGCGCACATGCTGAGGTGCCTGCGCAAGGACCCAAGGGTGATCCAGATGAAGCAGAGGGAGTACATCTGGATTTGCATGATGCTGGACCTATGTCTGAAGGGGAAGCTCAGCCAGTTCCTGCCTGCAGGAGGAGACCGTGCGCAACAAATGAGGGATTTGCAGCTGTCCCTTGTTGAGCGCTTGGAGGAAGCCTTCCCTCAGACATCCACCCCCACTGTCCAGCCAGCACAGAGGCAGCAGCAGGTGCCTGCATCCACCAGCAGCAAGCGCACGCGCACCACAGACCTGCTGTCTCTGACCCAAGAGCTCTACATGAGTGTAGAGCTGCCAAGGACTAGAGAGGAGGTGCCTGCAGCAGCATCCTTCTCCAGTCACAGGCAGCGCTTGACCCGCATGGTGGCTGACTACATGGGGTCCTTCAGCGGGCTTGACAGCGTGGCCCCTGTTGATCCCATGGAGTATTGGGTCAAGCACCTGCCGATCTGGAGCGAGCTTGCGCAGTACGCCCTGGAAGTGCTCTCCTGCCCCCCTTCCAGCTTACTGTCAGAGCGTTGCTTCAGTGCAGCCGGTGGAGTCGTCACTGAGAAGCGATCTCGTCTGTCTCACAAGTCTGTGGACAGACTGACGTTTCTCAAAATAAACCAGGCTTGGGTGGAAGGCGAATTCATGGCCCCTGTTGTCGGCGAGAGGGGGACATGAAGTGACGACTGGCACACACACATACACCTGCTGCTGCTGTTGTATTTCATCCTGCTGTCTGTGTCTCCACTGCCAGGGAACACATTACAAGGTGCTTCTGCCCATGCGCCACCAGCTATTACGCTCAACAATAGCTGCATTAATTTGAAAAAAAAAATTGTAATTATTTTAGAGGTGTTCGGGTTGAAAACTGTGCTGTCCCAATTCCAATTGTGTATTGGACACAATGTGGGCTTCACGACCGCTGTCTGGAACCTCATGATGTTCATTTACGGCCCTGGAACCACCGCTAGGAACCAGGGCCTACTATGTCTCGCTGCCTGCCCTCCTGCCTGCTGCCAAATGCCAGTCTGCCACACACTTATCCTCCTCACGCTGCCTGCTGTTATATTTCCTCCTGCTGTCTGTGTCTCCTCTCCACTGCCAGGGAACACATTACAAGGTGCTGCTGCCCATGCGCTACCAGCTATTACGCTCTACAATAGCTGCAATAATTTAAAAACAAAAAAAAATTGTAATTATTTTAGAGGTGTCCGGGTTGAAAACTGTGCTGTCCCAATTGTGTATTGGACACAATGTGGGCTTCACGACCGCTGTCTGGAACCTCATGATGTTCATTTACGACCCTGGAACCACCGCTAGGACCCAGGGCCTACTATGTCTCGCTGCCTGCCCTCCTGCCTGCTGCCAAATGCCAGTCTGCCACACACTTATCCTCCTCATGCTGCCTGCTGTTATATTTCCTCCTGCTGTCTGTGTCTCCTCTCCACTGCCAGGGAACACATTACAAGGTGCTGCTGCCCATGCGCCACCAGCTATTACGCTCAACAATAGCTGCTATAATTTAAAAAAAAAAAAAATTGTAATTATTTTAGGGGTGTCTGGGTTGAAAACTGTGCTGTCCCAATTGTGTATTGGACACAATGTGGGCTTCACGGCCGCTGTCTGGAACCTCATGATGTTCATTTACGGCCCTGGAACCACCGCTAGGAACCAGGGCCTATTATGTCAGTCACATCACACTGCCTGACACACATTACTCCTCCTCCTGTAGCTGCATTGAGCTTCTGCTGTTTGTGTGCTGCTACCACTGCCAGGGAGAACAGAAGAAGAACTATTTTCTGCTGCCACCTGCCCACTAGTGTTGGGCGAACACCTAGATGTTCGGGTTCGCGAACGTTCGCCGAACATCGCCGCGATGTTCGGGTGTTCGCGCCGAACTCCAAACATAATGGAAGTCAATGGGGACCCGAAGTTTCGTGCTTTGTAAAGCTTCCTTACATGCTACATACCCCAAATTTGCAGGGTATGTGCACCTTGGGAGTGGGTACAAGAGGGAAAAAAATATTTGAAAAAGAGCTTATAGTTTTTGAGAAAATTGATTGTAAAGTTTCAAAGGAAAAACTGTCTTTTAAATGCGGAAAATGTCATGTTTCTTTGCACAGGTAACATGCTTTTTGTCGCCATGCAGTCATAAATGTAATACAGAGAAGAGGTTCCAGGAAAAGGGACCGGTAACGCTAACCCAGCACCAGCAGCAGCACACGTGATGGAACAGGAGGAGGCGCAGGAGGAGAAGGCCACGCTTTCAGGCGCAACTCAGGCCTTGCATGAGGACAAAAAAAATGCGTGCGCAAAGCAATGCAATGAGTAGTTTTCAGGACACAATGGGCTATTTGGAGGAGCTATTCCCAACCCCACAATCTTCTACCTGTGAAAGGTCAATGGAACAGCCACAAATGTTGTGCCCGGATTCACAACCTTTTTCTGTGGAAAATGCACCTCGCACTGAAATGCAAGGCGAGGCCGAGGATGAACATGACGTCAACAACTCAACATGACGCAAAATGGGGGCGGAACAGAAAGCTGCTTTCAATGTTTTGAAGGCCTTAATTGCCTCCGGTGGCCAGTGACAAGTGAGAGGTTGTTCTGGGGAGCTCTACTCCACTGCACACAGTCACATATGAGGAGAGGTCTCGTCGGGACTGCTGATCCTCCTCAGCTTGCTCAAAGCCTTGAGGGTTCCTGAAGATCCTCTGCTTGGAGTTCGCCGGGGTTCAGCTTGGTGTCGGGGTCGGCGGCGTCCTCCTCACTCCAACGTGGCAGATCTTCTGTTGAAGAAAAAAAAAAAAACATTTTTTAAAGTCCAGTACCGCTTCTGAAGGACTCACCAAGAGATGCAGGAGCGCTTCAATCTAGCGCACCATCGCTCGCTGGGTGATGTCCCTCCCTATGCGCTGGAATTCTACGCTGCACATGCTAGCACGCTTTTGCGCAGTGCCGAGGCGCATTCCAGCAGCTAGCTACCAAGCTTCTGTGGATCTGATTGGGCCACCATGTTGGATCTCTGCCAAGTCCTCCAAAATTTTGAGCAATCCACGTTGCTTGTGACTGAGCAGTGACAACTCTACAGTCAGCATTACAATACCACTGCTGTGTTTACTGAAGAAATCAATGTTGAAGATGGAAACCGCTGGCATGATGCAAGTGGGGGAATCTGAACTTGAAGATGAAAACGATCAGCGTGATGATACCAACATCAGGCAACCTGCCTCAGGAAACGCTGGTCCCAGCTATGACAAAGAACAGGACGAGGAACAGCTGGAGTTGGAGCAGGAATTGGATGCCCCCACTGCCGAGGGACAGAGCGGTGCACATTGGACTTCCGTGCGGGAATGGACAGCAGAAGAGGAAGAAAGTGATGCTGGTGATGAATATGGTGCATCACAACAATCACAACGCTCACAAGAACATGAAGACAGAGGAGTCTGGCAGGACTCTCTGGCACACATGGCTCAATTCATGCTAGACTGCATTGAACGCGGCCCGCGCATTATTCACTATTCATTATTATTCATTATTCTGGACAACACCAATTACTGGGTTTATACCCAGTTTATACAAACACAATGTTAAAAAACTGATTGAAGAAAGTGTCAGACAGGTCAAAAATGGAACAATTCCAGCAGGCCCTTGAGGATGGAGACTTTAGAGAGGAGATTGACATCCTCCTCCTTCTCTAGCCAGTTGTACGCCGACAGACTGACTTCAGCAAACCCAGGAGGACCAGGAGGGCAGCAAAGAACACAAGCTGCTGCTAGTGCCCAAAAGGGAATGGTATTGGCAGTGTCCTTGGAGTGGGAACATTTTCTGACACCCATGCAGCAGCCCACAGAACAGCAATCGGGCAGTTCCACGTCCTCCAACACCAATCGCCTGGAGAAGATGGTCAAGGACGACATGTCAGATGGCGTAGCTGTGTTGAACAATCCATCTGCAGACAGACGGTGAGTGTGACAGCACAGAAGGACCATGGCAACTCACTCATAGTACCACAGTTTGATAGTGCTGCCCAAAAAATTATATGGATCCGTGGACCCGGGCAGTACTGGGAAGTGGGAACGCAGATTTTAGTACCTAAACACACGATACACGAATATCCTATTCGAGTTTGGTCGAATTTGGATAGTAAACTATCCGAATTCACTCGAAGTTCAATATCCGATGTAATCGAATATCCGATTCGACCTCGGATATCCGACGTCACTATCCGAGTCTGTATTTGAGTAAAATATTCGAGCTGGCCTTAAATACCTTGTAAAACTTGTATTGGAGGTCAATGATGCATGAAACCACCTTTTTTATGAAGAAAAACATCAAGTGATTAGGTGGTGCTGTAGTAGTTATAAAAAAGGTATCAAAAATAGTAAATTAACTTCATGAAAAGTGTTTGCATGAGAAGGTGTGTCCAAAATGGTTGTAAGTTGGAAGTCTTTATTTACGTCGTCTTCTTCTTCTTCTTCCTCTTCCTCTTCCTCTTCCTCTTCTTCTTCTTCTTCCTCTTCCTCTTCTTTTCTATCATTATATTATGTGTCTTTGTTTTCCTTTCTTTTGTAATATTTTTTTTTACTTCATTTGTGGAAATATTTTATTTTAATAACACCATAGTTATATTTGTGTTGATGGCATAATAGGTAGGTAGTGGTACATTGCAAGCCACAGCGCCTTTTTCTGTGTACCCTGGCGGTGGTAAAACACAGACATCAGCAGGAGAAGGAAGTAGTTGCAGGCTTGCAGCTATTTGTAGTGTGTGGTAATAGTCGGTCGTTACTCTGTAGGAGAGTGGGTGGGCAGTAGTGTTGGGCGAACAGTGTTCGCCACTGTTCGGGTTCTGCAGAACATCACCCTGTTCGGGTGATGTTCGAGTTCGGCCGAACACCTGATGGTGTTCGGCCAAACCGTTCGGCCACATGGCCGAACTAAGAGCGCATGGCCGAACGTTCCCCGAACGTTCGGCTAGCGCTGTGATTGGCCGAACGGGTCACGTGGTTCGGACCCGAACGCGCTCTGATTGGCCGAACTGTCACGTGGTTCGGGTAAATAAATACCCGAACCACGTCATATCTCCGCCATTTGTCTGTGGGTTTAGCTTTGGGTAGGCAGGCAGGGTAGTTCGCGCTCCAGCCACGCTAGCCAGGGTCCCCCCAGTCATTGTGTCGCTGCTGGGAATAGTAGTACACCGCTCGCTCAGCCACACTATATAGCATTCTGTTTACTGCCACTCTGTGTACCTCGCTCAGCCACACTATATAGCATTCTGTTTACTGCTACTCTGTGTCTGCTGGGAATAGTAGTACACCGCTCGCTCAGCCACACTATATAGCATTCTGTTTACTGCCACTCTGTGTACCTCGCTCAGCCACACTATATAGCATTCTGTTTACTGCCACTCTGTGTACCTCGCTCAGCCACACTATATAGCATTCTGTTTACTGCTACTCTGTGTCTGCTGGGAATAGTAGTACACCGCTCGCTCAGCCACACTATATAGCATTCTGTTTACTGCCACTCTGTGTACCTCGCTCAGCCACACTATATAGCATTCTGTTTACTGCCACTCTGTGTTTGCTGGGAATAGTAGTACACCGCTCGCTCAGCCACACTATATAGCATTCTGTTTACTGCCACTCTGTGTACCTCGCTCAGCCACACTATATAGCATTATTGTGTTTACTGCGACTCTGTGTCTGCTGGGAATAGTAGTACACCGCTCGCTCAGCCACACTATATAGCATTCTGTTTACTGCCACTCTGTGTCTGCTGGGAATAGTAGTACACCGCTCGCTCAGCCACACTATATAGCATTCTGTTTACTGCCACTCTGTGTACCTCGCTCAGCCACACTATATAGCATTGTGTTTACTGCCACTCTGTGTCTGCTGGGAATAGTAGTAAACCGCTCGCTCAGCCACACTATATAGCATTTTGTTTACTGCCACTCTGTGTACCTCGCTCAGCCACACTATATAGCATTATTGTGTTTACTGCCACTCTGTGTCTGCTGGGAATAGTAGTACACCGCTCGCTCAGCCACACTATATAGCATTCTGTTTACTGCCACTCTGTGTACCTCGCTCAGCCACACTATATAGCATTATTGTGTTTACTGCCACTTTGTGTCTGCTGGGAATAGTAGTACACCGCTCGCTCAGCCACACTATATAGCATTGTGTTTACTGCCACTCTGTGTCTGCTGGGAACAGTAGTACACCGCTCGCTCAGCCACACTATATAGCATTGTGTTTACTGCCACTCTGTGTACACCGCTCACCCAGCACACTATATAGCATTGTGTTTACTGCCACTCTGTGTCTGCTGGGAACAGTAGTACACCGCTCGCTCAGCCACACTATATAGCATTCCTTCAGGGACATCCTGCTGCAATGGACTTAAAGTTTCAGTCCAGTTCCTCCAGGTCTCTGTGGCTGCCAACACCACTTTCTGTGGGAGAATAGTCTCTGGGTCTGAGGGCTGTGCTGTCTCTGGCTCAAAACATCTGGATAAAGCGTCTGCTTTAATGTTTTTACTACCCGGGGTATACGTAATTATAAATCTGAATCTCGAGAAAAACAGTGACCACCGAGTCTGTCGGGGACTCAATCTCTTAGCCCCCTCGATGTATTCCAAATTTTTGTGATCAGTGTAAACTGTAATCGTATGTTCTGCTCCCTCTAGCCAATGACGCCATTCTTCAAAGGCCAATTTAATGGCTAGGAGCTCCCTGTTTCCTATATCGTAGTTTTTCTCTGCGGGTGAAAATCTACGAGAGAAATAGGCACACGGGTGTAACCTTCCCTGCAACCCAGAACGCTGAGACAGCACAGCCCCTACCCCAACCTCTGAGGCATCTACCCTCCACAATAAAGGGATAGGAGATGTCAACGTGTCTTAAAATGGGTGCAGTACAAAACAATTCCTTCAGGTTGGAGAAAGCAGCAAGAGCTTCGGAGGACCAGTGGTTAGTATCTGCCCCTTTCTTTGTGAGACTGGTGAGGGGTGTGATGACTGTGGAGTACCCCTTTATGAACCTTCTGTAGTAGTTAGCGAACGCCAAGAATCTCTGGAGAGCCTTCAGACCCACCGGCTGAGGCCACTCCAGAACAGCAGAGACCTTGGCAGGGTCCATAGAAAGGCCCGAGGTAGAAATTATGTACCCCAGAAAGGTGACAGATGTTACCTCAAAAATGCATTTCTCCAACTTGGCATATAACATGTTTTGTCTTAGCTTGCGCAACACAAACCTGACATGATCCCTATGCTCTGAGAGGTTGGCTGAGAAGATTAGTATATCATCCAAATATACCAGGACAAATTTGCCTAAAACCTCTCTGAACACCTCATTGATAAGCTCTTGAAAGACGGCCGGGGCGTTACACAACCCGAAGGGCATCACCAGGTACTCATAATGCCCATCGGGTGTGTTAAAGGCCGTCTTCCATTCATCACCCTCTCTGATCCGTACCAAGTTGTATGCACCCCGCAAATCCAACTTTGAGAAAATCTTAGCATTGGTGACCTGAGTAAATAAATCGTCTATCAAAGGTAATGGATAGCGATTTTTTACTGTGATTTTATTCAGGCCCCGATAATCAATGCACGGCCGAAGGCCTCCATCTTTTTTCTTTACAAAAAAGAAACCTGCACCAGCAGGCGACCGGGAAGGGCGAATGAACCCTTTAGCTAAGTTTTCACGGATATATTCCTGCATGGCCAACTTTTCGGGCCCAGATAAATTGTAGAGATGACCTCTAGGGGGCATACAACCAGACCGGAGATCAATAGGACAATCGAAAGGGCGGTGTGGAAGAAGTTTGTCGTCCGATTTAGGACAAAACACGTCTGCAAACTCAGAATACTGATCTGGCAATCCTTCCATGTGAATCTTGGTCTCACCCAAGGTTACCTTCGCTAAACAATGATGAAAACAATGGGAAGACCAGCTCGTTAGCTGACCAGTGGCCCAGTTAATCTGAGGTGAGTGAAGTTGTAACCAAGGCATGCCAAGAATGATCGTGGAGGTTGTCATACGTAACACAAAAAAAACCAAATTTTCCCTATGCAACACCCCGATAGTGACCCCCACTTCTGGAGTATGTGACAGAGGACTGTTACCCTGTAGAGGGGAATCATCTACTGCAGTAACCTGTATCTGTGGTTTTACCGGGGTGACCGGAATACCCAACTTTTTTGCAAATTCAAAATCCATAAAATTAGCCGCTGAGCCCGAGTCAATGAAGGCTTCAGTGACTTCAGACCTATCTTCCCATGAAATAGTACAGGGAAGAAGCAAACGTTTATCATCTAGGGGTAAAAATTGCATGCCCAGGGTATTACCCCCGACTACACCTAGGCAGTAGCGTTTCCCGACTTCTTAGGGCAATTCTGCACTCTATGACCCCCCTCTGCACAATAAAGACAGAGATGCTCTGATATTCTGCGTTTCTGCTCCACTTGAGACAACTTTGACCGACCAATCTGCATTGGCTCCAGTGGAGGTGAAGCGGGTGGAGGTGGAGTCACTGTGGGTGCAGCGTGGGACACCATTCTCACATAGTTTTTACCCCAGGTCTGTCTCTGATAGCGCAGCCGGCGATCTATCCTGATGGCCGATGAAATGGCCTCATCGATGGACTTAGGATCCGGCTGACTTAACATAAGATCGGAGACCTCGTCTGACAACCCTGATAAAAAACAATCTAGAAGGGCAAATGTGTCCCACCTGGCCGATACTGACCATCTCCTAAATTCAGCAGCATAATCTTCAACCGGACTCTTGCCTTGACGTAAAAGTTTGAGCTTCCGCTCAGAAGTCGAGGCAATGTCCGGATCGTCGTAAATTATAGTCATAGCTTTAAAAAATTCCTCTACAGAGGTTAGGGCCTGGTGACTGGTGGGAAGGCTATACGCCCAGGTCTGAGAATCGCCAGATAACAAGGTTTTAATAAAGGTAACCCTTTGGGCCATAGTTCCTGAAGAATTAGGTCTTAACTCAAAGTATGATAACACTCTACTTCTAAAATTTCGGAAGTCAGATCTGTGACCGGAAAATTTTTCAGGTACAGGCATACGTATGTCTGTGCTAAGAGGAGATCGCACATCCTTCACAGCCGTCTGGAGGGTTTGAATAGATCCAGACATAGCGTCCATTACCGTCTGGTGACTGCCCAGCACTATATTGATGTTTTCCACAGAAGTGGTAAGTGTGCCCAGACGGCTGGTGAGTGCGTCCATTTGCATTTTTTGGTCTGCCGTTCTGTAACGATCGGTGTAACACAGAGAGGGTCTGATTATTGGTGATCTGCAGTATCACCAAAAATACAGATATATACCTGATCATTGATGATCTGCAGTATCACCGATAATCAGATATATTACTAACCTCTGGACACCTGAGAGATATGAGTGTTAGGTGCAACAGTAATACTTTGAGAACAATATCAGGAGGACAGGTACTAAGGCAGTAAGGAATACTGCTAGAGAATGAGTACCTTTAAGCAGCCTGAGAATCTCCCGCAGGGAGGAGTCAGACTGGGAGAGGAAAAGGACCAGAGCGTGAGTGACACCAATAGGAGGATGTCACTGACTGATCTGTGAACTATCTCTTAACTTAGGAGATAGTTCTCAAGGTCGGGCAAGCCAGGTCGGCAACACACGGACATAAAAAGTACAAAGACAGGAGGCTGATTCGGTAATCCTAAGGCACGCAGGGTTTGGCAACAGAGTATCAGATATAGCGAGGTACCGAATCAGTGAACAGAAGAGTGGTCAGGAAAGCAGAAAGTCATAACAGATAATAAACAATGCCTAGTCTTGGGTGTGAGCTCCGTGATCATCAACACCCTGGAACTAGTCTGACATATAACAGAATGATAACACAAATCCCTAGTCTTGGGTGTGAGGTCCTTGATCATCAACACCCTGGAACTAGTCTGAAGTATAACAGAATGGTAACACAAGTCCCTAATCTTGGGTGTGAGGTCCTTGATCATCAACACCCTGGAACTAGTCTGAAGTATAACAGAATGGTAACACGAGTCCCTAATCTTGGGTGTGGGGTCCTTGATCATCAACACCCTGGAACTAGTCTGAAGTATAACAGAATGGTAACACAAGTCCCTAATCTTGGGTGTGAGGTCCTTGATCATCAACACCCTGGAACTAGTCTGAAGTAATAACAGAATGATAACACAGATTCTGACAAAAAGGTCTGAGTGCTTCCACGTAGTGATCGCAACGGCAGACAACCAGCGAATGACCAGCACCCGGTATATATAGCCCAGCGCTCTCCAGTGCCTCCCCTAAGTGCTGGACCAATGGGAACTGGTTGAATCGTCAGCTGACCGGCTTGGTCAGCTGACTCCCTTCTGGCTGTCATAAAAGTTCTGCCTCTCAGCGCTCGCGCGCGCGCGTCCTTCTGAACCTGTGTGGACTATCAGTCCCAGCCACACCAGACATGTGTTGTATACCACCCGCCGCACTGGACGCGGAACCAGCCGCACCGCTATCAGAGCATGCGGCGGTTTCTCCGCGTTCAGCCATACTGTCAGATGTAGGCCTACGCGTGCAAACCGCCGCGTTGGATGCGGAATCAGCCGCCTTGTTCTGAGCACACGCGGCGGCTTTTCTGCGTTTTCTCACACCAGGCATATGAATTAAAGGGGCTCTCCAGATCATAGTTTGGGGGCGCATTTACATGCGCTTGCCGCAATGGCGTTCGCGAAATCGTGACAGATCTATGCCCAGAAAACTTTTCAGGTACGGACATACGAAGGTCCGTGACTGGAGAGGATCGCACTGCATCAACGGTTGTTTGAAGTACCTGTACAGTCCCAGACAGTTGTGTAATCTGAGACTGTTGGGTATTAATCACCCCGGTAAGATTGTTTACTGCGGTGGTCAGGACTTAAACTTGGTCACGCAGTGCGTCCATAATGTTTTGGTCTGCTGTTCTGTAACGATTGGTGTCAGCGAGAACAGATTTCTCTGATTATTGGTGATCTGCAGTATCACCAATAATACAGACGCTATACCTGATTATGTGTGATCTGCAGAATCACCAATAATACTGGTATAGCCAGGACCAGGACAACCAATGTGAGGGTATGTGTTTGGTGCAACAGTAATGATAGAGATACTCGCTATTCCCAGAGGAGCTGGGAGATAGGAGTATATCTATGTAACACAGGAATACAAACTCCAGCAAGCTGGAGATACAGACGATAGTGAGATAGTTCACCAGAGGAGCGTACTGATCACCCGAGGAATGGGTGATTCAGACTGTACTGTAGCCACTACTACCTGAGGGGCAGGTAGAGAGGATAGTACTGTAGTGACTATTCACCTGAGGAGCAGGTGATAAAGACTGTATTGCAGCAACTGACCACCTGAGGAGCAGGTGATTCAAATTGTACTGCAGCTAGTAATCTCCTGAGAAGCAGGTGATTCAGACTGTACTGCAGCTACTGACCACCTGAGGAGCAGGTGATTCAGATAGTACTGCAGCTAGTAATCTCCTGAGAAGCAGGTGATTCAGACTGTACTGCAGCTACTGACCACCTAAGGGGCAGGTGATTCAGATAGTACTGCAGCTAATATTCACCAGTGAAGCAGGTGATAGTGGCAGAGAATCCCTCACCAGTGACTAGGCTCACTGGTGAGGATAGGAGAGTCAGACAAGCAGGTTTGGCAACGAACGGACAGATACGGTACAGATACAGAAAGCTAGATCAGAGTAGTGTTTCAGGCAGAGTCGGCAACTATATCAGATAGGCAAAGATACAGGATCAGTAAACAGAAGAGTAGTCAGGCTAGTAGAAGGTCATAACAAACAATACAATTCAATTAGTACTTTAAGCTATCAACAGAATCTGGCTAAGTGTGGATCCCCAGCTCCAGCTGTTTCTAGCACACTTTGGGATCTGACTAGGTCTGAGTGCTAACACGTAACATTTGCAACAGCAGACGCGGAGCAACTGAATGACCTGTCCTATATATACTGCAAGCGCTCCACAGCGCCGCCCCAGTCACTCAGCCAATCCCGAGCATAGCTGGAGTCAGCTGATCGCCTGATCAGCTGACTCCCCTTCTAGTTGCATAAAGGTCCTGTCGCCTGGTGCGCTAGCGCGCGTAGCCCTTAGTCTATGAGCAATAGAAGTACCAGTCAGAGCACCAGCGTGTAACTGCGCGGCGGAAACCGCCGGCTGGGACGCGGAGATAGCCGCCATGCCGCTTGCTGTTCCGGGCGTATCTCCGCTATTCATTACATTAATTAGTTGGTTCAGATGATTAGGTTAATAGCTCGTTTAGAGAACCTTTTCATGATATGCTAATTTTTTTAGATAGGAATTTTGGGTTTTCATGAGCTGTATGCCAAAATCATCAATAATAAAACAATAAAAGGCTTGAAATACTTCAGTTGTGTGTAATGAATCTAAAATATATGAAAGTCTAATGTTTATCAGTACATTACAGAAAATAATTATTATCACAATATGCTAATTTTTTGAGAAGGACCTGTATTATTTTAGAAATAGCCCTATGCTCATTCCAACCAAATACTTTAAAGAAATAAACAAAGCTATTACTTCACTGCTATGGTATCCAAAAAGTCAGCGCATTGCGCTCTCAACTTTGCAACTTGATCAGCATAATGGAGGCATAGGTTTACCCGACTTTGAGCATTATTATTGGGCATCCGCCTTGGTCACGATACGATGGTGGTTTGATCAATCCCTGCACAACCCAGCCACAGCACTAGAAACAGAAATCATGGGCTCCATGGTTGCTCTTTCTAGCCTTCCATTTAGAGGCAGCAAACATATCCCTCGGGTCACACTAAACTAAGCCAGTGCAACAATGGAATGGTTTAAAACAAAGCATATCCATGTGTTAGAATGGCCCAGTAAAAGTCCAGCTCTAAATCCAATTGAGAATCTGTGGCAAGATCTGAAAACTGCTGTTCACAAACGCTGTCCATCTAATCTGACTGAGCTAGAGCTGTTTTGCAAAGAAGAATGTGATGAAACGCGGAAAAGCCGCTGTCTCTCAAGGCGAGGCGGCTGTTTCCGCGTCCAGCATGGCGTCACAACGCGGAAAAAACGCCGCATGCCGCTTAGGCAGAGCGGCGGAATCCGCATTGGGAACGGCGGAATCCGCATTGGAGGCGGCTCCCGCACTCAGTTCACTGGATACATTGCAAAACAGTACTGGTGTGGCTGGGACTGATAGTCCACCAAGATTCAGACTTACACGCGCGCGAACACAGAGGCAGAGTTTAAATAGCAGTTAGAAGGGTGTCGGCTGACCAGCTGGGTCAGCTGACAAATTCCACTGCTCCCATTGGACCAGCAATTAGGGAGGTCCTGGAAAGGTCCTAGAGTATATATACTGCTGGTTGTTCACTTGCTCTTTGTCTGGCGTGCGATCACATATGTGGGAGCACCCAGATCCGTAGTCAGATCCGCAAGTGTGCCGGGACCAGCTGGAGCTGTAATCCTACACTTAGCTAGATTCTGTTGATAGCTAAAGTACTAGTTTGATTGTGATTATTTGTTATGACTTTTGCCTGCCTTGACTATCCTCCTGAACTCTGATCTTGTACCTCGATATTTCTGATACTCTGTTGCCGAACCCCGGCTCATTCTTTGACTCTGCCTCTGCCTCCTGATTTTGTACCCCAATATATCTGATACCCCGTTGCTGAACCCTGCCTGTACTTTGACTCCGCCTTTGCCTCCTGATCTTGTACTTTATCTGTCCGTGTGTGTACGACCTGGCTTGTCCGACCCCGAGAACCGACCTTACTGTTAGAGGCGGTTCCTCGTTCTGTTAGTGATCCTTCCTCCTGAAGGTTGCTTTCAGTCTGTCCTTCCTACTGTCAGTCTGACTCCTCCCGTCTTGGAGAGCTCAAGTCTGCGGAAGGAATCTGTGCAGTTCTTCTTGCTGCACTGAGGCCTAGTCCTCAAAGTGTTACAGTTACACCAAACACTACACTCTACTCAGGTGAACAGAGGTTAGCTAGTATATCGGATTATCAATGATACTGCAGATCACGTATAATCTGGTATACATCTGTATTTCCTGTGATACTGCAGATCACTGGTAATCAGATCCTCTCTGTGCTTCACCGATCGTTACAGAACGCCAGGCCAAAAATACTGATGGACGCACAAGCTGACCCTCTGTCTGTGCTTGCCACTTCGGTGGATAACATCCATCAAGCACTGGGCCAGCACAAAGCCTTCATTGATGCTCTTAAAGGCTCTGTGCAATCCCTTCAGACGTCAGTTGATTCGGTGCGATCCCCTCCTAGTGATGACATACGTATGCCCGTACCTGAGAAGTTTTCCGGCCACAAGTCTGACTTCCGGAATTTTAGGAGTAGAGTGTTGTCATATTTCGAATTGAGACCCCGATCATCGGGGACTGAGACCCAACGGGTCATTTTTATTAAAACATTGTTAACCGGTGACTCCCAGACCTGGGCATACAATCTGCCTCCCACAGATACAGCTCTGACCTCAGTTGAGGAATTTTTTAAGGCTATGGCCGTGATATACGACGACCCTGACCTTGCAGCAACCTCTGAGCGGAAGCTCAAACTTTTGCGCCAAGGCAGAGGGTCGGTCGAGGATTACGCGGCAGAATTCCGTAGGTGGTCCGTCACCGCTAGATTTGACAATTTTGCCCTGATAGATTACTTCCTGTCTGGGTTATTGGAGGAGGTCTCCGACCTAATGTTAACTGTACCTGAGCCCAAGACAGTTGATCAGGCCATATCATCGGCCATTCGAGTTGATCGCAGGCTACGTCATCAGAGGCAGGCTAGGGGCAGTCACCGTGTCAGGGTGACTTCGTACGCGGCACCATCCGCTACTTCCCTAGTAACACCTTATCCGCCTGTCTCAACTTCTCCGGCCTTGCCTCCGCCCGAACCAATGCAGATTGGTCGAGCGAAACTGCCCGAACAAGCCGGGAAACGAGTCTGCCTAGGAGTAGTGGGGGGTGACACCCTAGGCACGTCATTCTCACCCCAAAAAGAGAAAAGATTGCTTCCCCCCTGTACGATTACATGGGATAATAAGTCTGTAGCCACTGAGGCTTTTATTGATTCGGGCTCAGCGGCTAATTTTATGAACACTGAATTTGCTCAGGAGTTGGGTATTCCTCTCACTCCAGTGAGTCCCCCCATTCAGGTCACGGCAGTAGACGATTCCCCTCTGCAACGGAATCGTTCCCTGTCACAGACACCGCAGGTGAAGGTCACCTTAGGGGTACTGCATGGGGAACATCTACAGTTCTTTGTATTGCATATGTCAACCTCCACTATCATCCTAGGCATGCCGTGGTTACAAGCCCATTCTCCACAAATAGACTGGGCTACGGGTCAGATAACCAGATGGTCCGATCATTGTCACCAGCACTGTTTAGGGAGGGTGACTTTGGGCCAAACCAGGGTTCAGGTGGAGGGGGTTCCTGAACAGTACATGGAATATGCTGACGTATTTTGTCCCAAGGCAGCGGATAAGTTACCCCCACATCGCCCTTTCGACTGTCCCATTGATTTCCGTTCCGGTTGTGTACCTCCCCGGGGTCATTTGTACAATCTGTCAGGGCCCGAAAAATTGGCCATGCAGGAGTACATCCGTGAAAATTTGGCTAAGGGTTTCATTCGCCCGTCCCGGTCCCCTGCTGGAGCAGGGTTCTTTTTTGTCAAAAAGAAAGATGGAGGCCTGCGACCCTGCATCGATTATCGCGGTCTCAACAAGATTACTGTAAAAAATCGCTATCCGTTGCCACTGATAGATGATTTGTTCACTCAGATTACGGATGCTAAAATCTTTTCTAAGCTAGACTTGCGGGGCGCGTACAATCTGGTACGCATAAGAAGGGGCGATGAGTACGGCCTTTAATACACCAGACGGGCATTATGAGTACCTGGTGATGCCCTTCGGGCTATGTAATGCTCCGGCCGTTTTTCAGGAACTCATTAACGAGGTATTCCGGGAGGTGTTGGGGAAATTTGTTCTGGCTTATCTTGATGATATTCTTATCTTCTCCAACAACCTCGCTGAACATAGAAACCATGTGAGGTTTGTGTTGAATCAGTTAAGGCAGAACTCGTTATACGCAAAACTTGAGAAGTGCATCTTTGAAGTAACAACTGTCGCTTTCTTGGGGTACATAATCTCCACCACGGGCCTATCTATGGATCCTGCCAAGGTCTCCGCTGTTCTGGAGTGGCCACAACCGGTTGGGTTGAAATCCCTTCAGCGCTTTCTTGGCTTCGCCAACTATTATAGACGATTTATAAAGGGGTACTCCACGGTCATTGCTCCCCTTACCTGTCTCACTAAGAAGGGGGCAGATACCACCCACTGGTCTCCTGAGGCTTTACAGGCTTTTGCCACCCTGAAGGGCCTATTCTGTTCAGCACCCATCCTCAGACATGTGGATGCCTCTTTCCCGTTCATTGTAGAGGTAGATGCCTCGGAGGTTGGGGTGGGGGCTGTGCTGTCTCAGCGGTCAGGCTTGCAGGGTAGATTGCACCCGTGTGCGTTTTTCTCTCGCAGGTTCTCCCCTGCAGAGAGGAAGTACGATATTGGCAATAGGGAGCTTTTGGCCATCAAGTTGGCTTTCGAGGAATGGCGACATTGGTTAGAAGGAGCTGAGCATACCGTCACGGTTTACACCGATCACAAAAACCTAGAGTATATCGAGGGGGCTAAGAGGTTGAGCCCGCGCCAGGCTCGGTGGTCGCTGTTCTTCTCCAGGTTTAGTTTCATTATTACATACACTCCAGGTAGCAAAAATGTTAAGGCGGATGCGTTATCCAGGTGTTTCGAGTCAGAGGCAGCACAGCCCTCCGTTCCAGAGACCATTGTTCCTCAGAGGTTGATACTGGCAGCAACTGGAACTTGGGAGGACTGGAAGGAGACTTTGACTCCCTTTCAGCAGGACATCCCGGAAGGGAAGCCCGCAGGGGTTTTGTTTATTCCTCTGCCATTTCGTCTCCAGGTACTGGAGATGTTCCATGCGCATAAGAATGCTGGCCATCCAGGGGCATCTAGAACACAGGATCTGGTGGCCAGATGCGCCTGGTGGCCGTCACTGGCAGCAGATTGCAAGGAATATGTGAAGGAGTGTACGATATGTGCCAGGAGCAAACCCTCCCGGCTGGCACCTGTCGGTACCTTACTGCCTTTGCCCACCCCGAGTGAGCCGTGGACCCACCTGTCCATGGATTTTGTGGGTGAGCTTCCCAGATCTGAAGGCATGACAGTCATTTGGGTCATAATTGACCGCTTTAGCAAGATGGCCCACTTTGTGCCATTGAAGGGACTCCCCTAGGCTCAGGAGTTGGCCGAATTATTTATTACACATGTATTCCGATTGCACGGCATTCCTGAAGACATAGTTTCAGATAGGGGAGTGCAATTTGTTTCCCGATTTTGGAAGGCTTTTTGCCAACTCATGGGCATAAAGCTATCATTCTCGTCTGGTTATCATCCTCAGACAAACGGCCAGACTGAGAGGATAAACCAGTCCTTAGAGCAGTTTTTGAGGTGTTATGTTGCAGAGGCGCAAGACGATTGGGTCAGATTCTTGCCCTTCGCGGAGTTTGCTCAGAATAATTAAAAAAATTCGTCCTCCGGATTTTCCCCCTTTCAGGTAGTGACAGGGAGATCACCCAAATTTTCCCCATTGCCTGTGGTCTCCACTCCGTTCCCAGCCCTGGAGCTCTGGCAAAGGTCATTTAGGAACCTTTGGGGGACAGTAAGAAGTAACCTGGAAAAAGCATTTCTGAGTCAGAAGGGTCAAGCTGACAAAAGACGCTCAGTGGAGTGGAGGTTCAGACCAGGAGACTTGGTCTGGGTATCCACACGTCACTTGACCCTGAGACAACCTTCTGATAAACTTGGTCCCAGGTTTGTGGGTCCATTCCCGGTTGTCAGGAAAATTAATGATGTTACATATACCGTTGATCTTCCCATCAGCATGCGGGGAGTAAGGTCTTTCCATGTATCCCTTCTTAAACCAGCAGTCCAGGTGGGTCCCACTCCTCCTCCACCTGTGTTGGTAGATGCCCAACCCGAATATGAGGTGGAGAAGATTATTGATTCACGTACTGTACAAAACTCGGTACAGTATCTCGTTCATTGGAAAGGGTACGGCATTGAAGAGAGGCAATGGGTACCAGGGAGGCGTATGCATGCGGATGAGTTAAGGAGGGAGTTTCATGCCTTACACCCCGAGAAGCCTGGTAGGAGTTGTCCGGAGTCCACTCCTCGGGGGGGGGGGGGGTACTGTGATGAAACGCGGAAAAGCCGCTGTCTCTCAAGGCGAGGCGGCTGTTTCCGCGTCCAGCATGGCGTCACAACGCGGAAAAAACGCCGCATGCCGCTTAGGCAGAGCGGCGGAATCCGCATTGGGAACGGCGGAATCCGCATTGGAGGCGGCTCCCGCACTCAGTTCACTGGATACATTGCAAAACAGTACTGGTGTGGCTGGGACTGATAGTCCACCAAGATTCAGACTTACACGCGCGCGAGCACAGAGGCAGAGTTTAAATAGCAGTTAGAAGGGTCAGCTGACAAATTCCACTGCTCCCATTGGACCAGCAATTAGGGAGGTCCTGGAAAGGTCCTAGAGTATATATACTGCTGGTTGTTCACTTGCTCTTTGTCTGGCGTGCGATCACATATGTGGGAGCACCCAGATCCGTAGTCAGATCCGCAAGTGTGCCGGGACCAGCTGGAGCTGTAATCCTACACTTAGCTAGATTCTGTTGATAGCTAAAGTACTAGTTTGATTGTGATTATTTGTTATGACTTTTGCCTGCCTTGACTATCCTCCTGAACTCTGATCTTGTACCTCGATATTTCTGATACTCTGTTGCCGAACCCCGGCTCGTTCTTTGACTCTGCCTCTGCCTCCTGATTTTGTACCCCAATATATCTGATACCCCGTTGCTGAACCCTGCCTGTACTTTGACTCCGCCTTTGCCTCCTGATCTTGTACTTTATCTGTCCGTGTGTGTACGACCTGGCTTGTCCGACCCCGAGAACCGACCTTACTGTTAGAGGCGGTTCCTCGTTCTGTTAGTGATCCTTCCTCCTGAAGGTTGCTTTCAGTCTGTCCTTCCTACTGTCAGTCTGACTCCTCCCGTCTTGGAGAGCTCAAGTCTGCGGAAGGAATCTGTGCAGTTCTCCTTGCTGCACTGAGGCCTAGTCCTCAAAGTGTTACAGTTACACCAAACACTACACTCTACTCAGGTGAACAGAGGTTAGCTAGTATATCGGATTATCAGTGATACTGCAGATCACGTATAATCTGGTATACATCTGTATTTCCTGTGATACTGCAGATCACTGGTAATCAGATCCTCTCTGTGCTTCACCGATCGTTACAAAGAATAGGCAAGGATTTCTGTCTCTAGATGTGCAAAGCAGGTAGAGACATACCCTAAAAGACTGACACCTGTAATTGCAGCAAAAGGTGGTTCTACAAAGTATTGACTCAGGGGGCTGAATAATTACGCACACCCCACTTTGTAGTTATTGATTTGTAAAAAATGTTTGGAATCATATATGATTTTCGTTCCACTTCTCACGTGTACACCACTTTGTATTGGTCTTTCACGTGGAATTCCAATAAAATTGATTCATGTTTGTGGCAGTAATGTGATAAAATGTGGAAAACTTCAAGGGGGCCGAATACTTTTGCAAGCCATGGTGAGGCAATTTCATGCAATTTTATACAATTGGATGTTTTATGCAATTTTATGCAATTGGATGTTTTATGCAATGTTATACAATTGGATGGTAATACCAAGCATGTTTATTGAGTAAGCTTCCTTTATCACCATACCACCTTGATTGTATTTATTTGCTACTCATTTGATCTACTGCTGTGCAGCACTTATTATGCAATTCCCTCTTCTTGTTCACTATACACTCCCCCCCCCCCCCCCCCCCGACCTATAGATTCTTATGGTGTTTATACTTTGGCCCATATGCAGCATATACGTGTAATTTCTATTGCCAATTCTTACTTTTAATTTTATGATTTTATGTTTATTGCCCCTACTGTAACCTAACATTGAACTAGGTATACTGATGACCCCATGTTGGTCAGTACCTACACTGTTATCACAACACGGTATGCCGCCCACAAATAGACTATACTATTGGATGCAATTTTATGCAATTCAATGTTTTATTCAATCTTATGCAATTTTATGCAATTAGATGTTGGTACCATGTACTGTTTACTGAGCAATCCTTCTCTGTCTCACAGTTTTATGCTTCGTTCATAGACTGAGGAAGGGGGATATGCCTATGAAACGCGTTGCACTTTCTGGAGTATGTGAATAAATATTTGGTTGAACTCTATCAACAGTTTGTTGTGTCTACTTGGAGGAGGGAAATCCACCTCATCCTCCCCTGACTTTTAAACTTTTTATTGACTTTTATCCTTTTGGCACCTCTGTTTGCCTGTACATGTTCTAAGTTCACCCTTGGTGGAGAGCAACTTCTTAATCCTGAGTGGGGACAGGTCTAATCTCCCCACTTGCCTTTACAGTGGTTGCCTGGAAGGTAATCCCGGTTTGTGAGTATTATTATCATATACTTACTTTGTCACACCCATATTACCAGTACATACTATACTATATTGAGCTCTTGGTGTTTCTTTCTGAACTCCTTGTGGTTGCGGCCTATACTGGACTGGTTTCCAGATAAACTAACAAATGCCATAGCCAGTGTCTGGGAACTTTTAGGAAAACTATACTAAACTATAAGGCCTCTTTTTATCTACCATTTTATTCACTTTGGATATCCTTTAACACAGCTCAATATTATATGAAACGATAGTTGGCATACACCCTGCAATCAATAGTCAATCTGTAATCCCAGGAAAAAAGATCATACACATAAATATAGTTACGGTGATCAGGCGTCCCACTTTAGCAGGGACGCGTCCCACTTTCGGGGTCCCCTGTCCCAGGCTGCCTTGCATCCGGGCAGCAGGACTGTGGCCACCGTCAGATGCTCTATAGTAGGCGAGCCCACCTGGCTGCATCATCTGGGCCCCTAGTTTGCTGCCCTGCCCACCCTCCAATCATGTGATCTCCAGGCTGCCTCAGCTCTGCCCCCAGAGTGCTGTTTCGCCTTGCCCACCCTCCAATCAGTGCGGCCGACTGGCCGCATCAGGCCCGCCCCTGGCATGCTTGCAGCTGCCACGAGGAGAAGCAGGAAAAGATGGTAAGAGTTCTCAGTGTATCCTCCCCTCCTGGTGTCAACTTCCCCCCACCCAGTCAGTGTCAATCGCCTTCCCACCAAGTCAGTGTCACCCTCCTTCCCACCTTGTCATCCTTCTCCTCACCCAGTCAGTGTCACCCTCCTCCTCACCTTGTGTCAACCTCCTCCCTGTCCAGTATCACCCTCCTTCTGCCCAGTGTCACCCTCTCAGCGGCACCCAGTCAATGTCACCCTCCTACCCACCTTGTCACCCTCCTCCCCACCCAGTCAGTGTCACCCTCCTCCCTGTCCAGGGTCACCCTCCTTCCGCCCAGTGTCACCCTCTCAGCGGCACCCAGTCAGTGTCAGCCTCCTACCCACCTAGTGTCACCCTCCTCCTCACCTTTTGTCACCTTCCTACCCACCTTGTCACTCTCCTCTCCACCTAGTCAGTGTCACCTTCCTCCTCACCTTTTGTCACCCTCCTTCTCACCTTGTGTCACCCTCCTACCCACCCAGTGTCACCCTCCTTCTCACCTTGTGTCACCCTCCTATTATTATTATTTATTGTATTTATAAAGCACCAACATATTATGCAGCGCTGGTCCTAGTGTCCTACCCACCTTGTCACCCTCCTCCCCACCCAGTCAGCGTCACCCTATTCCTCACCTTATGTCACCCTCCTACCTACCTAGTGTCACCCTCCTCCTCACATTGTGTTCACCCTCATACCCACTTAGTGTCACTCTTCTCCTCACCTTGTGTCACCCTCCTACCCACCTTGTCACCCTCCTCCCCACTCAGTCAGTATCACCCTATTCCTCACCTTGTGTCACCCTTCTCCTCACCCAGTCAGTGTCACCCTGCTCACCTTGTGTCACCCTCCTCCCTGTTCAGTGTCACCCTCTCAGTGGTACCCAGGTAGTATCACCTTCTTCTCCACCCAGTGTCACCATCCTTCCCATCCAGTGTCACGCTCCTTCCTCCCAGTGTCACCCGCTCAGTGGCACCCAGTGGCACCCTCCCATTTCACTCAGGAGTTCCATCTCACCAGCACCCAGTGGGTGGGAACATTTAATGCACTTATGTCTGAGGTAACATTTGTTGCATTTCATATATGTATGTGCATTTCACAAGTGTGCTGCATTTCATGTGGGGGGTAAGATTCACTGAATTTTAACGTGTGTGGGAGGTAATGTTTGCCTCATTTCCCATTTGCTGCATTTTATGTGTTGGAAGTAACGTTTGCCTCATTGCATGTGTTGTGAATCATTTGCTCCATTTCATTTGTCGGAAGTAACGGTTGTTGCAGATCATGTGTCGGAGGTAACAGTTGTTGTATTTCATGTGTCGGAGGTAATGGTTGTTGCACGTCATGTGTAACGGTAACGGTTTCTACACTTATTACTTGATGGTCATAGTTAGCTGCATTTGCTACTTTGGGGTTATTGTTGCAGCATTTGGTATTTTGGGGGCTCATGATTACTAAATGGTATGCTAATAAATAGCATCAAAAATTTTCAGCAAATTTATCGTCTGCACATCCATGATGCAAATTTCCTGTTTCACCACATCATGGCGGAAAATCTGCTTCCTTATGTTTGGGAAACAATGACTAATTACCCTTAGGGTCACTTTGCCTAACTGTTTTGGGAAGAAATTCTGGCCCGCTGCCTTACAGTTACACCGTAACATTACAGTTAACTCAGCCCATGTGATGTCATGGCAACGCCCAGCCACACTATATAGCATTCTGTTTACTGCCACTCTGTGTACCTCGCTCAGCCACACTATATAGCATTCTGTTTACTGCCACTCTGTGTTTGCTGGGAATAGTAGTACACCGCTCGCTCAGCCACACTATATAGCATTCTGTTTACTGCCACTCTGTGTACCTCGCTCAGCCACACTATATAGCATTATTGTGTTTACTGCCACTCTGTGTCTGCTGGGAATAGTAGTACACCGCTCGCTCAGCCACACTATATAGCATTCTGTTTACTGCCACTCTGTGTACCTCGCTCAGCCACACTATATAGCATTATTGTGTTTACTGCCACTTTGTGTCTGCTGGGAATAGTAGTACACCGCTCGCTCAGCCACACTATATAGCATTGTGTTTACTGCCACTCTGTGTCTGCTGGGAACAGTAGTACACCGCTCGCTCAGCCACACTATATAGCATTGTGTTTACTGCCACTCTGTGTACACCGCTCACCCAGCACACTATATAGCATTGTGTTTACTGCCACTCTGTGTCTGCTGGGAACAGTAGTACACCGCTCGCTCAGCCACACTATATAGCATTCCTTCAGGGACATCCTGCTGCAATGGACTTAAAGTTTCAGTCCAGTTCCTCCAGGTCTCTGTGGCTGCCAACACCACTTTCTGTGGGAGAATAGTCTCTGGGTCTGAGGGCTGTGCTGTCTCTGGCTCAAAACATCTGGATAAAGCGTCTGCTTTAATGTTTTTACTACCCGGGGTATACGTAATTATAAATCTGAATCTCGAGAAAAACAGTGACCACCGAGTCTGTCGGGGACTCAATCTCTTAGCCCCCTCGATGTATTCCAAATTTTTGTGATCAGTGTAAACTGTAATCGTATGTTCTGCTCCCTCTAGCCAATGACGCCATTCTTCAAAGGCCAATTTAATGGCTAGGAGCTCCCTGTTTCCTATATCGTAGTTTTTCTCTGCGGGTGAAAATCTACGAGAGAAATAGGCACACGGGTGTAACCTTCCCTGCAACCCAGAACGCTGAGACAGCACAGCCCCTACCCCAACCTCTGAGGCATCTACCCTCCACAATAAAGGGATAGGAGATGTCAACGTGTCTTAAAATGGGTGCAGTACAAAACAATTCCTTCAGGTTGGAGAAAGCAGCAAGAGCTTCGGAGGACCAGTGGTTAGTATCTGCCCCTTTCTTTGTGAGACTGGTGAGGGGTGTGATGACTGTGGAGTACCCCTTTATGAACCTTCTGTAGTAGTTAGCGAACGCCAAGAATCTCTGGAGAGCCTTCAGACCCACCGGCTGAGGCCACTCCAGAACAGCAGAGACCTTGGCAGGGTCCATAGAAAGGCCCGAGGTAGAAATTATGTACCCCAGAAAGGTGACAGATGTTACCTCAAAAATGCATTTCTCCAACTTGGCATATAACATGTTTTGTCTTAGCTTGCGCAACACAAACCTGACATGATCCCTATGCTCTGAGAGGTTGGCTGAGAAGATTAGTATATCATCCAAATATACCAGGACAAATTTGCCTAAAACCTCTCTGAACACCTCATTGATAAGCTCTTGAAAGACGGCCGGGGCGTTACACAACCCGAAGGGCATCACCAGGTACTCATAATGCCCATCGGGTGTGTTAAAGGCCGTCTTCCATTCATCACCCTCTCTGATCCGTACCAAGTTGTATGCACCCCGCAAATCCAACTTTGAGAAAATCTTAGCATTGGTGACCTGAGTAAATAAATCGTCTATCAAAGGTAATGGATAGCGATTTTTTACTGTGATTTTATTCAGGCCCCGATAATCAATGCACGGCCGAAGGCCTCCATCTTTTTTCTTTACAAAAAAGAAACCTGCACCAGCAGGCGACCGGGAAGGGCGAATGAACCCTTTAGCTAAGTTTTCACGGATATATTCCTGCATGGCCAACTTTTCGGGCCCAGATAAATTGTAGAGATGACCTCTAGGGGGCATACAACCAGACCGGAGATCAATAGGACAATCGAAAGGGCGGTGTGGAAGAAGTTTGTCGTCCGATTTAGGACAAAACACGTCTGCAAACTCAGAATACTGATCTGGCAATCCTTCCATGTGAATCTTGGTCTCACCCAAGGTTACCTTCGCTAAACAATGATGAAAACAATGGGAAGACCAGCTCGTTAGCTGACCAGTGGCCCAGTTAATCTGAGGTGAGTGAAGTTGTAACCAAGGCATGCCAAGAATGATCGTGGAGGTTGTCATACGTAACACAAAAAAAACCAAATTTTCCCTATGCAACACCCCGATAGTGACCCCCACTTCTGGAGTATGTGACAGAGGACTGTTACCCTGTAGAGGGGAATCATCTACTGCAGTAACCTGTATCTGTGGTTTTACCGGGGTGACCGGAATACCCAACTTTTTTGCAAATTCAAAATCCATAAAATTAGCCGCTGAGCCCGAGTCAATGAAGGCTTCAGTGACTTCAGACCTATCTTCCCATGAAATAGTACAGGGAAGAAGCAAACGTTTATCATCTAGGGGTAAAAATTGCATGCCCAGGGTATTACCCCCGACTACACCTAGGCAGTAGCGTTTCCCGACTTCTTAGGGCAATTCTGCACTCTATGACCCCCCTCTGCACAATAAAGACAGAGATGCTCTGATATTCTGCGTTTCTGCTCCACTTGAGACAACTTTGACCGACCAATCTGCATTGGCTCCAGTGGAGGTGAAGCGGGTGGAGGTGGAGTCACTGTGGGTGCAGCGTGGGACACCATTCTCACATAGTTTTTACCCCAGGTCTGTCTCTGATAGCGCAGCCGGCGATCTATCCTGATGGCCGATGAAATGGCCTCATCGATGGACTTAGGATCCGGCTGACTTAACATAAGATCGGAGACCTCGTCTGACAACCCTGATAAAAAACAATCTAGAAGGGCAAATGTGTCCCACCTGGCCGATACTGACCATCTCCTAAATTCAGCAGCATAATCTTCAACCGGACTCTTGCCTTGACGTAAAAGTTTGAGCTTCCGCTCAGAAGTCGAGGCAATGTCCGGATCGTCGTAAATTATAGTCATAGCTTTAAAAAATTCCTCTACAGAGGTTAGGGCCTGGTGACTGGTGGGAAGGCTATACGCCCAGGTCTGAGAATCGCCAGATAACAAGGTTTTAATAAAGGTAACCCTTTGGGCCATAGTTCCTGAAGAATTAGGTCTTAACTCAAAGTATGATAACACTCTACTTCTAAAATTTCGGAAGTCAGATCTGTGACCGGAAAATTTTTCAGGTACAGGCATACGTATGTCTGTGCTAAGAGGAGATCGCACATCCTTCACAGCCGTCTGGAGGGTTTGAATAGATCCAGACATAGCGTCCATTACCGTCTGGTGACTGCCCAGCACTATATTGATGTTTTCCACAGAAGTGGTAAGTGTGCCCAGACGGCTGGTGAGTGCGTCCATTTGCATTTTTTGGTCTGCCGTTCTGTAACGATCGGTGTAACACAGAGAGGGTCTGATTATTGGTGATCTGCAGTATCACCAAAAATACAGATATATACCTGATCATTGATGATCTGCAGTATCACCGATAATCAGATATATTACTAACCTCTGGACACCTGAGAGATATGAGTGTTAGGTGCAACAGTAATACTTTGAGAACAATATCAGGAGGACAGGTACTAAGGCAGTAAGGAATACTGCTAGAGAATGAGTACCTTTAAGCAGCCTGAGAATCTCCCGCAGGGAGGAGTCAGACTGGGAGAGGAAAAGGACCAGAGCGTGAGTGACACCAATAGGAGGATGTCACTGACTGATCTGTGAACTATCTCTTAACTTAGGAGATAGTTCTCAAGGTCGGGCAAGCCAGGTCGGCAACACACGGACATAAAAAGTACAAAGACAGGAGGCTGATTCGGTAATCCTAAGGCACGCAGGGTTTGGCAACAGAGTATCAGATATAGCGAGGTACCGAATCAGTGAACAGAAGAGTGGTCAGGAAAGCAGAAAGTCATAACAGATAATAAACAATGCCTAGTCTTGGGTGTGAGCTCCGTGATCATCAACACCCTGGAACTAGTCTGACATATAACAGAATGATAACACAAATCCCTAGTCTTGGGTGTGAGGTCCTTGATCATCAACACCCTGGAACTAGTCTGAAGTATAACAGAATGGTAACACAAGTCCCTAATCTTGGGTGTGAGGTCCTTGATCATCAACACCCTGGAACTAGTCTGAAGTATAACAGAATGGTAACACGAGTCCCTAATCTTGGGTGTGGGGTCCTTGATCATCAACACCCTGGAACTAGTCTGAAGTATAACAGAATGGTAACACAAGTCCCTAATCTTGGGTGTGAGGTCCTTGATCATCAACACCCTGGAACTAGTCTGAAGTAATAACAGAATGATAACACAGATTCTGACAAAAAGGTCTGAGTGCTTCCACGTAGTGATCGCAACGGCAGACAACCAGCGAATGACCAGCACCCGGTATATATAGCCCAGCGCTCTCCAGTGCCTCCCCTAAGTGCTGGACCAATGGGAACTGGTTGAATCGTCAGCTGACCGGCTTGGTCAGCTGACTCCCTTCTGGCTGTCATAAAAGTTCTGCCTCTCAGCGCTCGCGCGCGCGCGTCCTTCTGAACCTGTGTGGACTATTAGTCCCAGCCACACCAGACATGTGTTGTATACCACCCGCCGCACTGGACGCGGAACCAGCCGCACCGCTATCAGAGCATGCGGCGGTTTCTCCGCGTTCAGCCATACTGTCAGATGTAGGCCTACGCGTGCAAACCGCCGCGTTGGATGCGGAATCAGCCGCCTTGTTCTGAGCACACGCGGCGGCTTTTCTGCGTTTTCTCACACCAGGCATATGAATTAAAGGGGCTCTCCAGATCATAGTTTGGGGGCGCATTTACATGCGCTTGCCGCAATGGCGTTCGCGAAATCGTGACAGATCTATGCCCAGAAAACTTTTCAGGTACGGACATACGAAGGTCCGTGACTGGAGAGGATCGCACTGCATCAACGGTTGTTTGAAGTACCTGTACAGTCCCAGACAGTTGTGTAATCTGAGACTGTTGGGTATTAATCACCCCGGTAAGATTGTTTACTGCGGTGGTCAGGACTTAAACTTGGTCACGCAGTGCGTCCATAATGTTTTGGTCTGCTGTTCTGTAACGATTGGTGTCAGCGAGAACAGATTTCTCTGATTATTGGTGATCTGCAGTATCACCAATAATACAGACGCTATACCTGATTATGTGTGATCTGCAGAATCACCAATAATACTGGTATAGCCAGGACCAGGACAACCAATGTGAGGGTATGTGTTTGGTGCAACAGTAATGATAGAGATACTCGCTATTCCCAGAGGAGCTGGGAGATAGGAGTATATCTATGTAACACAGGAATACAAACTCCAGCAAGCTGGAGATACAGACGATAGTGAGATAGTTCACCAGAGGAGCGTACTGATCACCCGAGGAATGGGTGATTCAGACTGTACTGTAGCCACTACTACCTGAGGGGCAGGTAGAGAGGATAGTACTGTAGTGACTATTCACCTGAGGAGCAGGTGATAAAGACTGTATTGCAGCAACTGACCACCTGAGGAGCAGGTGATTCAAATTGTACTGCAGCTAGTAATCTCCTGAGAAGCAGGTGATTCAGACTGTACTGCAGCTACTGACCACCTGAGGAGCAGGTGATTCAGATAGTACTGCAGCTAGTAATCTCCTGAGAAGCAGGTGATTCAGACTGTACTGCAGCTACTGACCACCTAAGGGGCAGGTGATTCAGATAGTACTGCAGCTAATATTCACCAGTGAAGCAGGTGATAGTGGCAGAGAATCCCTCACCAGTGACTAGGCTCACTGGTGAGGATAGGAGAGTCAGACAAGCAGGTTTGGCAACGAACGGACAGATACGGTACAGATACAGAAAGCTAGATCAGAGTAGTGTTTCAGGCAGAGTCGGCAACTATATCAGATAGGCAAAGATACAGGATCAGTAAACAGAAGAGTAGTCAGGCTAGTAGAAGGTCATAACAAACAATACAATTCAATTAGTACTTTAAGCTATCAACAGAATCTGGCTAAGTGTGGATCCCCAGCTCCAGCTGTTTCTAGCACACTTTGGGATCTGACTAGGTCTGAGTGCTAACACGTAACATTTGCAACAGCAGACGCGGAGCAACTGAATGACCTGTCCTATATATACTGCAAGCGCTCCACAGCGCCGCCCCAGTCACTCAGCCAATCCCGAGCATAGCTGGAGTCAGCTGATCGCCTGATCAGCTGACTCCCCTTCTAGTTGCATAAAGGTCCTGTCGCCTGGTGCGCTAGCGCGCGTAGCCCTTAGTCTATGAGCAATAGAAGTACCAGTCAGAGCACCAGCGTGTAACTGCGCGGCGGAAACCGCCGGCTGGGACGCGGAGATAGCCGCCATGCCGCTTGCTGTTCCGGGCGTATCTCCGCTATTCATTACATTAATTAGTTGGTTCAGATGATTAGGTTAATAGCTCGTTTAGAGAACCTTTTCATGATATGCTAATTTTTTTAGATAGGAATTTTGGGTTTTCATGAGCTGTATGCCAAAATCATCAATAATAAAACAATAAAAGGCTTGAAATACTTCAGTTGTGTGTAATGAATCTAAAATATATGAAAGTCTAATGTTTATCAGTACATTACAGAAAATAATTATTATCACAATATGCTAATTTTTTGAGAAGGACCTGTATTATTTTAGAAATAGCCCTATGCTCATTCCAACCAAATACTTTAAAGAAATAAACAAAGCTATTACTTCACTGCTATGGTATCCAAAAAGTCAGCGCATTGCGCTCTCAACTTTGCAACTTGATCAGCATAATGGAGGCATAGGTTTACCCGACTTTGAGCATTATTATTGGGCATCCGCCTTGGTCACGATACGATGGTGGTTTGATCAATCCCTGCACAACCCAGCCACAGCACTAGAAACAGAAATCATGGGCTCCATGGTTGCTCTTTCTAGCCTTCCATTTAGAGGCAGCAAACATATCCCTCGGGTCACACTAAACTAAGCCAGTGCAACAATGGAATGGTTTAAAACAAAGCATATCCATGTGTTAGAATGGCCCAGTAAAAGTCCAGCTCTAAATCCAATTGAGAATCTGTGGCAAGATCTGAAAACTGCTGTTCACAAACGCTGTCCATCTAATCTGACTGAGCTAGAGCTGTTTTGCAAAGAAGAATGTGATGAAACGCGGAAAAGCCGCTGTCTCTCAAGGCGAGGCGGCTGTTTCCGCGTCCAGCATGGCGTCACAACGCGGAAAAAACGCCGCATGCCGCTTAGGCAGAGCGGCGGAATCCGCATTGGGAACGGCGGAATCCGCATTGGAGGCGGCTCCCGCACTCAGTTCACTGGATACATTGCAAAACAGTACTGGTGTGGCTGGGACTGATAGTCCACCAAGATTCAGACTTACACGCGCGCGAACACAGAGGCAGAGTTTAAATAGCAGTTAGAAGGGTGTCGGCTGACCAGCTGGGTCAGCTGACAAATTCCACTGCTCCCATTGGACCAGCAATTAGGGAGGTCCTGGAAAGGTCCTAGAGTATATATACTGCTGGTTGTTCACTTGCTCTTTGTCTGGCGTGCGATCACATATGTGGGAGCACCCAGATCCGTAGTCAGATCCGCAAGTGTGCCGGGACCAGCTGGAGCTGTAATCCTACACTTAGCTAGATTCTGTTGATAGCTAAAGTACTAGTTTGATTGTGATTATTTGTTATGACTTTTGCCTGCCTTGACTATCCTCCTGAACTCTGATCTTGTACCTCGATATTTCTGATACTCTGTTGCCGAACCCCGGCTCATTCTTTGACTCTGCCTCTGCCTCCTGATTTTGTACCCCAATATATCTGATACCCCGTTGCTGAACCCTGCCTGTACTTTGACTCCGCCTTTGCCTCCTGATCTTGTACTTTATCTGTCCGTGTGTGTACGACCTGGCTTGTCCGACCCCGAGAACCGACCTTACTGTTAGAGGCGGTTCCTCGTTCTGTTAGTGATCCTTCCTCCTGAAGGTTGCTTTCAGTCTGTCCTTCCTACTGTCAGTCTGACTCCTCCCGTCTTGGAGAGCTCAAGTCTGCGGAAGGAATCTGTGCAGTTCTTCTTGCTGCACTGAGGCCTAGTCCTCAAAGTGTTACAGTTACACCAAACACTACACTCTACTCAGGTGAACAGAGGTTAGCTAGTATATCGGATTATCAATGATACTGCAGATCACGTATAATCTGGTATACATCTGTATTTCCTGTGATACTGCAGATCACTGGTAATCAGATCCTCTCTGTGCTTCACCGATCGTTACAGAACGCCAGGCCAAAAATACTGATGGACGCACAAGCTGACCCTCTGTCTGTGCTTGCCACTTCGGTGGATAACATCCATCAAGCACTGGGCCAGCACAAAGCCTTCATTGATGCTCTTAAAGGCTCTGTGCAATCCCTTCAGACGTCAGTTGATTCGGTGCGATCCCCTCCTAGTGATGACATACGTATGCCCGTACCTGAGAAGTTTTCCGGCCACAAGTCTGACTTCCGGAATTTTAGGAGTAGAGTGTTGTCATATTTCGAATTGAGACCCCGATCATCGGGGACTGAGACCCAACGGGTCATTTTTATTAAAACATTGTTAACCGGTGACTCCCAGACCTGGGCATACAATCTGCCTCCCACAGATACAGCTCTGACCTCAGTTGAGGAATTTTTTAAGGCTATGGCCGTGATATACGACGACCCTGACCTTGCAGCAACCTCTGAGCGGAAGCTCAAACTTTTGCGCCAAGGCAGAGGGTCGGTCGAGGATTACGCGGCAGAATTCCGTAGGTGGTCCGTCACCGCTAGATTTGACAATTTTGCCCTGATAGATTACTTCCTGTCTGGGTTATTGGAGGAGGTCTCCGACCTAATGTTAACTGTACCTGAGCCCAAGACAGTTGATCAGGCCATATCATCGGCCATTCGAGTTGATCGCAGGCTACGTCATCAGAGGCAGGCTAGGGGCAGTCACCGTGTCAGGGTGACTTCGTACGCGGCACCATCCGCTACTTCCCTAGTAACACCTTATCCGCCTGTCTCAACTTCTCCGGCCTTGCCTCCGCCCGAACCAATGCAGATTGGTCGAGCGAAACTGCCCGAACAAGCCGGGAAACGAGTCTGCCTAGGAGTAGTGGGGGGTGACACCCTAGGCACGTCATTCTCACCCCAAAAAGAGAAAAGATTGCTTCCCCCCTGTACGATTACATGGGATAATAAGTCTGTAGCCACTGAGGCTTTTATTGATTCGGGCTCAGCGGCTAATTTTATGAACACTGAATTTGCTCAGGAGTTGGGTATTCCTCTCACTCCAGTGAGTCCCCCCATTCAGGTCACGGCAGTAGACGATTCCCCTCTGCAACGGAATCGTTCCCTGTCACAGACACCGCAGGTGAAGGTCACCTTAGGGGTACTGCATGGGGAACATCTACAGTTCTTTGTATTGCATATGTCAACCTCCACTATCATCCTAGGCATGCCGTGGTTACAAGCCCATTCTCCACAAATAGACTGGGCTACGGGTCAGATAACCAGATGGTCCGATCATTGTCACCAGCACTGTTTAGGGAGGGTGACTTTGGGCCAAACCAGGGTTCAGGTGGAGGGGGTTCCTGAACAGTACATGGAATATGCTGACGTATTTTGTCCCAAGGCAGCGGATAAGTTACCCCCACATCGCCCTTTCGACTGTCCCATTGATTTCCGTTCCGGTTGTGTACCTCCCCGGGGTCATTTGTACAATCTGTCAGGGCCCGAAAAATTGGCCATGCAGGAGTACATCCGTGAAAATTTGGCTAAGGGTTTCATTCGCCCGTCCCGGTCCCCTGCTGGAGCAGGGTTCTTTTTTGTCAAAAAGAAAGATGGAGGCCTGCGACCCTGCATCGATTATCGCGGTCTCAACAAGATTACTGTAAAAAATCGCTATCCGTTGCCACTGATAGATGATTTGTTCACTCAGATTACGGATGCTAAAATCTTTTCTAAGCTAGACTTGCGGGGCGCGTACAATCTGGTACGCATAAGAAGGGGCGATGAGTACGGCCTTTAATACACCAGACGGGCATTATGAGTACCTGGTGATGCCCTTCGGGCTATGTAATGCTCCGGCCGTTTTTCAGGAACTCATTAACGAGGTATTCCGGGAGGTGTTGGGGAAATTTGTTCTGGCTTATCTTGATGATATTCTTATCTTCTCCAACAACCTCGCTGAACATAGAAACCATGTGAGGTTTGTGTTGAATCAGTTAAGGCAGAACTCGTTATACGCAAAACTTGAGAAGTGCATCTTTGAAGTAACAACTGTCGCTTTCTTGGGGTACATAATCTCCACCACGGGCCTATCTATGGATCCTGCCAAGGTCTCCGCTGTTCTGGAGTGGCCACAACCGGTTGGGTTGAAATCCCTTCAGCGCTTTCTTGGCTTCGCCAACTATTATAGACGATTTATAAAGGGGTACTCCACGGTCATTGCTCCCCTTACCTGTCTCACTAAGAAGGGGGCAGATACCACCCACTGGTCTCCTGAGGCTTTACAGGCTTTTGCCACCCTGAAGGGCCTATTCTGTTCAGCACCCATCCTCAGACATGTGGATGCCTCTTTCCCGTTCATTGTAGAGGTAGATGCCTCGGAGGTTGGGGTGGGGGCTGTGCTGTCTCAGCGGTCAGGCTTGCAGGGTAGATTGCACCCGTGTGCGTTTTTCTCTCGCAGGTTCTCCCCTGCAGAGAGGAAGTACGATATTGGCAATAGGGAGCTTTTGGCCATCAAGTTGGCTTTCGAGGAATGGCGACATTGGTTAGAAGGAGCTGAGCATACCGTCACGGTTTACACCGATCACAAAAACCTAGAGTATATCGAGGGGGCTAAGAGGTTGAGCCCGCGCCAGGCTCGGTGGTCGCTGTTCTTCTCCAGGTTTAGTTTCATTATTACATACACTCCAGGTAGCAAAAATGTTAAGGCGGATGCGTTATCCAGGTGTTTCGAGTCAGAGGCAGCACAGCCCTCCGTTCCAGAGACCATTGTTCCTCAGAGGTTGATACTGGCAGCAACTGGAACTTGGGAGGACTGGAAGGAGACTTTGACTCCCTTTCAGCAGGACATCCCGGAAGGGAAGCCCGCAGGGGTTTTGTTTATTCCTCTGCCATTTCGTCTCCAGGTACTGGAGATGTTCCATGCGCATAAGAATGCTGGCCATCCAGGGGCATCTAGAACACAGGATCTGGTGGCCAGATGCGCCTGGTGGCCGTCACTGGCAGCAGATTGCAAGGAATATGTGAAGGAGTGTACGATATGTGCCAGGAGCAAACCCTCCCGGCTGGCACCTGTCGGTACCTTACTGCCTTTGCCCACCCCGAGTGAGCCGTGGACCCACCTGTCCATGGATTTTGTGGGTGAGCTTCCCAGATCTGAAGGCATGACAGTCATTTGGGTCATAATTGACCGCTTTAGCAAGATGGCCCACTTTGTGCCATTGAAGGGACTCCCCTAGGCTCAGGAGTTGGCCGAATTATTTATTACACATGTATTCCGATTGCACGGCATTCCTGAAGACATAGTTTCAGATAGGGGAGTGCAATTTGTTTCCCGATTTTGGAAGGCTTTTTGCCAACTCATGGGCATAAAGCTATCATTCTCGTCTGGTTATCATCCTCAGACAAACGGCCAGACTGAGAGGATAAACCAGTCCTTAGAGCAGTTTTTGAGGTGTTATGTTGCAGAGGCGCAAGACGATTGGGTCAGATTCTTGCCCTTCGCGGAGTTTGCTCAGAATAATTAAAAAAATTCGTCCTCCGGATTTTCCCCCTTTCAGGTAGTGACAGGGAGATCACCCAAATTTTCCCCATTGCCTGTGGTCTCCACTCCGTTCCCAGCCCTGGAGCTCTGGCAAAGGTCATTTAGGAACCTTTGGGGGACAGTAAGAAGTAACCTGGAAAAAGCATTTCTGAGTCAGAAGGGTCAAGCTGACAAAAGACGCTCAGTGGAGTGGAGGTTCAGACCAGGAGACTTGGTCTGGGTATCCACACGTCACTTGACCCTGAGACAACCTTCTGATAAACTTGGTCCCAGGTTTGTGGGTCCATTCCCGGTTGTCAGGAAAATTAATGATGTTACATATACCGTTGATCTTCCCATCAGCATGCGGGGAGTAAGGTCTTTCCATGTATCCCTTCTTAAACCAGCAGTCCAGGTGGGTCCCACTCCTCCTCCACCTGTGTTGGTAGATGCCCAACCCGAATATGAGGTGGAGAAGATTATTGATTCACGTACTGTACAAAACTCGGTACAGTATCTCGTTCATTGGAAAGGGTACGGCATTGAAGAGAGGCAATGGGTACCAGGGAGGCGTATGCATGCGGATGAGTTAAGGAGGGAGTTTCATGCCTTACACCCCGAGAAGCCTGGTAGGAGTTGTCCGGAGTCCACTCCTCGGGGGGGGGGGGGTACTGTGATGAAACGCGGAAAAGCCGCTGTCTCTCAAGGCGAGGCGGCTGTTTCCGCGTCCAGCATGGCGTCACAACGCGGAAAAAACGCCGCATGCCGCTTAGGCAGAGCGGCGGAATCCGCATTGGGAACGGCGGAATCCGCATTGGAGGCGGCTCCCGCACTCAGTTCACTGGATACATTGCAAAACAGTACTGGTGTGGCTGGGACTGATAGTCCACCAAGATTCAGACTTACACGCGCGCGAGCACAGAGGCAGAGTTTAAATAGCAGTTAGAAGGGTCAGCTGACAAATTCCACTGCTCCCATTGGACCAGCAATTAGGGAGGTCCTGGAAAGGTCCTAGAGTATATATACTGCTGGTTGTTCACTTGCTCTTTGTCTGGCGTGCGATCACATATGTGGGAGCACCCAGATCCGTAGTCAGATCCGCAAGTGTGCCGGGACCAGCTGGAGCTGTAATCCTACACTTAGCTAGATTCTGTTGATAGCTAAAGTACTAGTTTGATTGTGATTATTTGTTATGACTTTTGCCTGCCTTGACTATCCTCCTGAACTCTGATCTTGTACCTCGATATTTCTGATACTCTGTTGCCGAACCCCGGCTCGTTCTTTGACTCTGCCTCTGCCTCCTGATTTTGTACCCCAATATATCTGATACCCCGTTGCTGAACCCTGCCTGTACTTTGACTCCGCCTTTGCCTCCTGATCTTGTACTTTATCTGTCCGTGTGTGTACGACCTGGCTTGTCCGACCCCGAGAACCGACCTTACTGTTAGAGGCGGTTCCTCGTTCTGTTAGTGATCCTTCCTCCTGAAGGTTGCTTTCAGTCTGTCCTTCCTACTGTCAGTCTGACTCCTCCCGTCTTGGAGAGCTCAAGTCTGCGGAAGGAATCTGTGCAGTTCTCCTTGCTGCACTGAGGCCTAGTCCTCAAAGTGTTACAGTTACACCAAACACTACACTCTACTCAGGTGAACAGAGGTTAGCTAGTATATCGGATTATCAGTGATACTGCAGATCACGTATAATCTGGTATACATCTGTATTTCCTGTGATACTGCAGATCACTGGTAATCAGATCCTCTCTGTGCTTCACCGATCGTTACAAAGAATAGGCAAGGATTTCTGTCTCTAGATGTGCAAAGCAGGTAGAGACATACCCTAAAAGACTGACACCTGTAATTGCAGCAAAAGGTGGTTCTACAAAGTATTGACTCAGGGGGCTGAATAATTACGCACACCCCACTTTGTAGTTATTGATTTGTAAAAAATGTTTGGAATCATATATGATTTTCGTTCCACTTCTCACGTGTACACCACTTTGTATTGGTCTTTCACGTGGAATTCCAATAAAATTGATTCATGTTTGTGGCAGTAATGTGATAAAATGTGGAAAACTTCAAGGGGGCCGAATACTTTTGCAAGCCATGGTGAGGCAATTTCATGCAATTTTATACAATTGGATGTTTTATGCAATTTTATGCAATTGGATGTTTTATGCAATGTTATACAATTGGATGGTAATACCAAGCATGTTTATTGAGTAAGCTTCCTTTATCACCATACCACCTTGATTGTATTTATTTGCTACTCATTTGATCTACTGCTGTGCAGCACTTATTATGCAATTCCCTCTTCTTGTTCACTATACACTCCCCCCCCCCCCCCCCCCCCGACCTATAGATTCTTATGGTGTTTATACTTTGGCCCATATGCAGCATATACGTGTAATTTCTATTGCCAATTCTTACTTTTAATTTTATGATTTTATGTTTATTGCCCCTACTGTAACCTAACATTGAACTAGGTATACTGATGACCCCATGTTGGTCAGTACCTACACTGTTATCACAACACGGTATGCCGCCCACAAATAGACTATACTATTGGATGCAATTTTATGCAATTCAATGTTTTATTCAATCTTATGCAATTTTATGCAATTAGATGTTGGTACCATGTACTGTTTACTGAGCAATCCTTCTCTGTCTCACAGTTTTATGCTTCGTTCATAGACTGAGGAAGGGGGATATGCCTATGAAACGCGTTGCACTTTCTGGAGTATGTGAATAAATATTTGGTTGAACTCTATCAACAGTTTGTTGTGTCTACTTGGAGGAGGGAAATCCACCTCATCCTCCCCTGACTTTTAAACTTTTTATTGACTTTTATCCTTTTGGCACCTCTGTTTGCCTGTACATGTTCTAAGTTCACCCTTGGTGGAGAGCAACTTCTTAATCCTGAGTGGGGACAGGTCTAATCTCCCCACTTGCCTTTACAGTGGTTGCCTGGAAGGTAATCCCGGTTTGTGAGTATTATTATCATATACTTACTTTGTCACACCCATATTACCAGTACATACTATACTATATTGAGCTCTTGGTGTTTCTTTCTGAACTCCTTGTGGTTGCGGCCTATACTGGACTGGTTTCCAGATAAACTAACAAATGCCATAGCCAGTGTCTGGGAACTTTTAGGAAAACTATACTAAACTATAAGGCCTCTTTTTATCTACCATTTTATTCACTTTGGATATCCTTTAACACAGCTCAATATTATATGAAACGATAGTTGGCATACACCCTGCAATCAATAGTCAATCTGTAATCCCAGGAAAAAAGATCATACACATAAATATAGTTACGGTGATCAGGCGTCCCACTTTAGCAGGGACGCGTCCCACTTTCGGGGTCCCCTGTCCCAGGCTGCCTTGCATCCGGGCAGCAGGACTGTGGCCACCGTCAGATGCTCTATAGTAGGCGAGCCCACCTGGCTGCATCATCTGGGCCCCTAGTTTGCTGCCCTGCCCACCCTCCAATCATGTGATCTCCAGGCTGCCTCAGCTCTGCCCCCAGAGTGCTGTTTCGCCTTGCCCACCCTCCAATCAGTGCGGCCGACTGGCCGCATCAGGCCCGCCCCTGGCATGCTTGCAGCTGCCACGAGGAGAAGCAGGAAAAGATGGTAAGAGTTCTCAGTGTATCCTCCCCTCCTGGTGTCAACTTCCCCCCACCCAGTCAGTGTCAATCGCCTTCCCACCAAGTCAGTGTCACCCTCCTTCCCACCTTGTCATCCTTCTCCTCACCCAGTCAGTGTCACCCTCCTCCTCACCTTGTGTCAACCTCCTCCCTGTCCAGTATCACCCTCCTTCTGCCCAGTGTCACCCTCTCAGCGGCACCCAGTCAATGTCACCCTCCTACCCACCTTGTCACCCTCCTCCCCACCCAGTCAGTGTCACCCTCCTCCCTGTCCAGGGTCACCCTCCTTCCGCCCAGTGTCACCCTCTCAGCGGCACCCAGTCAGTGTCAGCCTCCTACCCACCTAGTGTCACCCTCCTCCTCACCTTTTGTCACCTTCCTACCCACCTTGTCACTCTCCTCTCCACCTAGTCAGTGTCACCTTCCTCCTCACCTTTTGTCACCCTCCTTCTCACCTTGTGTCACCCTCCTACCCACCCAGTGTCACCCTCCTTCTCACCTTGTGTCACCCTCCTATTATTATTATTTATTGTATTTATAAAGCACCAACATATTATGCAGCGCTGGTCCTAGTGTCCTACCCACCTTGTCACCCTCCTCCCCACCCAGTCAGCGTCACCCTATTCCTCACCTTATGTCACCCTCCTACCTACCTAGTGTCACCCTCCTCCTCACATTGTGTTCACCCTCATACCCACTTAGTGTCACTCTTCTCCTCACCTTGTGTCACCCTCCTACCCACCTTGTCACCCTCCTCCCCACTCAGTCAGTATCACCCTATTCCTCACCTTGTGTCACCCTTCTCCTCACCCAGTCAGTGTCACCCTGCTCACCTTGTGTCACCCTCCTCCCTGTTCAGTGTCACCCTCTCAGTGGTACCCAGGTAGTATCACCTTCTTCTCCACCCAGTGTCACCATCCTTCCCATCCAGTGTCACGCTCCTTCCTCCCAGTGTCACCCGCTCAGTGGCACCCAGTGGCACCCTCCCATTTCACTCAGGAGTTCCATCTCACCAGCACCCAGTGGGTGGGAACATTTAATGCACTTATGTCTGAGGTAACATTTGTTGCATTTCATATATGTATGTGCATTTCACAAGTGTGCTGCATTTCATGTGGGGGGTAAGATTCACTGAATTTTAACGTGTGTGGGAGGTAATGTTTGCCTCATTTCCCATTTGCTGCATTTTATGTGTTGGAAGTAACGTTTGCCTCATTGCATGTGTTGTGAATCATTTGCTCCATTTCATTTGTCGGAAGTAACGGTTGTTGCAGATCATGTGTCGGAGGTAACAGTTGTTGTATTTCATGTGTCGGAGGTAATGGTTGTTGCACGTCATGTGTAACGGTAACGGTTTCTACACTTATTACTTGATGGTCATAGTTAGCTGCATTTGCTACTTTGGGGTTATTGTTGCAGCATTTGGTATTTTGGGGGCTCATGATTACTAAATGGTATGCTAATAAATAGCATCAAAAATTTTCAGCAAATTTATCGTCTGCACATCCATGATGCAAATTTCCTGTTTCACCACATCATGGCGGAAAATCTGCTTCCTTATGTTTGGGAAACAATGACTAATTACCCTTAGGGTCACTTTGCCTAACTGTTTTGGGAAGAAATTCTGGCCCGCTGCCTTACAGTTACACCGTAACATTACAGTTAACTCAGCCCATGTGATGTCATGGCAACGCCCATTTTTTGCTGTGGTGCGCAAAGTGCGCCGCACTGTCGTGACTTGCCCAGTCAGTATAGTATAGTTCTGCTGAATACTGAATATAGTTAAGATCTTCTAAGAAGGTGCCAAAGGTTAAGGATGTTCTTGTCATGAAATGCATCTACTGGCAAATTTCCTGAACTATTGATGAACTTCCTCCATTTCGCCAGCAGATGTCCTCTGTGTCCTCAGTGTTTGAAACTGCTTGAACTATTCTCTGCCACCAGCAGAGGTCTTACTCACAAGAACTGTTATTGCAGATTTAATAAGGGCAGGTCTGTGATCACCTGGACTTTGTCATCTGACTTTCTTGCACACTATATAAGCTGCTTTAACAGACCACCCTGTGCTAGCTCATCAAAGTCTGTTCCTGATCCTGAGTCCTAGCCTCAAAGTATGTTCCTGATCCTGAGTCCTAGCCTTCCTGTCTTGCTCAGCCTTGTATCTGTAATTATCGTGTTTGACCTGTTTTCTGTATCTGACTAACCTTTTGCCTAAGCGATTGTGTCTTGTTTGTATCTCTGGTTTGACCCTGCATGTATGACGTTCCGTTGCCTGCCAATTATAATTCTGATGCTCTGCCTTTGTATATAATGTATATGATGCTCATGTGTATATAGTAGTCAGGTCTGGGGTTCAGTGTGCACACTATTGTTATGCTTGGAGACCTTTGCATATTATCCTATATGCAGGGGGTCCATAGCATCTGCAATACCTGATAGATTCTGCTTATGTGTTAGTTTCCAGTTGCACCATTGCTTATGCATCCTGATAGTACTATTCTCTGCATAGAACTTAATGCTAATTGTGTATGCATCCTGATGGTCAGATTCTCTGCATAAACTTAATCTCAATTGTTTATGCGTCCTGTTCATTTCACTCTCTGCATGATCTTAATGCTGATTGTTTGTTTGTAAGCTCTTTAACAGTCTAGTTGCATACTCTGTGCATGAACTTAATGTACGACATTTATGCTGTTTATCTCTTGAGACTGATTACAATAAATCTTTATGTTTATTCCTTTAATTCCATTCTCAGTGTTTCTTGCATACTGACAGTACAATCTTCCTTGCGATTCCCATGCATTGCACACCAATGCATCAGAATCATGACAGTTCTGTCTATAGATTTTATTAGACTCATCGAGAGAGTCATCTCCATTGGAAACCCTACAATTCATTTCATAGCACTCCAACCCTTTTCTTAAAATGCATTAATCATTTACCTGTTCCGGCAAAAATCTTATATAGTGTATAGGAGGCAAATTATAAATAAGAATTAAGAAACATGCTAGAAGCACATGCAAAGTTCTCTGCACAGACACAATGGGAAAACACAGTTGTACTTACTGCTGACTAACTGGCCAACACTCAAAGCAGAAGAAGAAGAAGTGGAAGAAGAAGAGGAAGTTTGACAGACTGGACTTTGACACCGACTATGAGCAAGGTTCAAAAGATTGACTTGTGATGCTCCTGGAATCACTTGTGTCTGTGTTGGTGGTTGAAACTGTATAACACAATATATCAATATGAACATTAGAGGAACTGTGAGTATTAAAATTGCTTATTTTTTTCTTTTACAATATTCATTTATATATCATTTAGACAGTGTATGCCCAATCTTTCCTAACCTTGATACTATGAGGTGACATCTACAGTGGTTTGCAAAAGTATTCAGCCCCCTTAAAGTTTTCCACATTTTGTCACATTACTGCCACAAACATGAATCAATTTTATTGGAATTCCACGTGAAAGACCAATACAAAGTGGTGTACACGTGAGAAGTGGAACAAAAATCATACATGATTCCAAACATGTTTTACAAATCAATAATTGCAAAGTGGGGTGTGCGTAATTATTCAGCCCCCTGAGTCAATACTTTGTAGAACTACCTTTTTCTGCAATTACAGCTGCCAGTTAGTGTTGGGCGAACATTTAGATGTTCGGGTTCGGGCCGAACAGGCCGAACATGGCCGCGATGTTCGGGTGTTCGACCCGAACTCCGAACATAATGGAAGTCAATGGGGACCCGAACTTTTGTGCTTTGTAATGCCTCCTTACATGCTACATACCCCAAATTTACAGGGTATGTGCACCTTGGGAGTGGGTACAAGAGGAAAAAAAAATTAGCAAAAAGAGCTTATAGTTTTTGAGAAAATCGATTTTAAAGTTTCAAAGGGAAAACTGTCTTTTAAATGCGGGAAATGTCTGTTTTCTTTGCACAGGTAACATGCTTTTTGTCGGCATGCAGTCATAAATGTAATACATATAAGAGGTTCCAGGAAAAGGGACCGGTAACGCTAACCCAGCAGCAGCACACGTGATGGAACAGGAGGAGGGTGGCGCAGGAGGAGAAGGCCACGCTTTGAGACACAACAACCCAGGCCTTGCATGAGGACAAGAAGCGTGCGGATAGCAATTTGCATTTTGTCGCCATGCAGTCATAAATGTAATACAGATGAGAGGTTCAATAAACAGGGACCGGAAACGCTAATCCATCACAGATGTTCATTGTTCATGTTACTTGGTTGGGGTCCGGGAGTGTTGCGTAGTCGTTTCCAATCCAGGATTTATTCATTTTAATTTGAGTCAGACGGTCTGCATTTTCTGTGGAGAGGCGGATACGCCGCCGATCTGTGACGATGCCTCCGGCAGCACTGAAACAGCGTTCCGACATAACGCTGGCTGCCGGGCAAGCCAGCACCTCTATTGCGTACATTGCCAGTTTGTGCCAGGTGTCTAGCTTCGATACCCAATAGTTGAAGGGTGCAGATGGATTGTTCAACACAGCTACGCCATCTGACATGTAGTCCTTGACCATCTTCTCCAGGCGATCGGTGTTGGAGGTGGATCTGCACGCTTGCTGTTCTGTGTGCTGCTGCATGGGTGTCAGAAAATTTTCCCACTCCAAGGACACTGCCGATACCATTCCCTTTTGGGCACTAGCTGCGGCTTGTGTTGTTTGCTGCCCTCCTGGTCGTCCTGGGTTTGCGGAAGTCAGTCTGTCGGCGTACAACTGGCTAGAGGAGGGGGAGGATGTCAATCTCCTCTCTAAAGTCTCCACAAGGGCCTGCTGGTATTCTTCCATTTTGACCTGTCTGGCTCTTTCTTCAAGCAGTTTTGGAACATTGTGTTTGTACCGTGGATCCAGAAGGGTATAAACCCAGTAATTGGTGTTGTCCAGAATGCGCACAATGCGTGGGTCGCGTTTAATGCAGTCCTAGGCCGAAGAGGTCATAGCCTAGGGTCACAAAACCTGTTTATTTGGGCAATTTCAATGGTGGCGAGTCTGACGTACATAAATCGCAGCAATGGCCGTTAGCAACGTCTGAATCTCACGAAATGTCTCATGCAGGTAGAAGACATATTGTTAGACTTGGATTCCAAAGATGGGGTCCCTACATCTCTGCAAACCAGAGTTACAGGGGTCCAAAATTGGTAAAATCCCCCATAGGATTTCATTGCCTCCCTATTTCACTTTCCAAAATCTCACATCTTTTCAAAGGGCAATGGCTCAGCAGTACCAAATTTTCTAGCATTGTAGGGACCCTTAGGGGGAACATGACTGGTGAGTTTCGGGCCCCTAGGCCGAAGAGGTCATAGCCTAGGGTCACAAAAACCTGTTTATTTGGGCTATTTCAATGGTAGTGATGGTGGCGTACATAAATCTCAGCAATGGCCGTTAGCAAAGTCTGAATCTCACGAAATGTCTCATGCAGGTAGAAGACATATTGTTAGACTTGGATTCCAAAGATGGGGTCCCTACATCTCTGCAAACCAGAGTTACAGGGGTCCAAAATTGGTAAAATCCCCCATAGGATTTCATTGCCTCCCTATTTCACTTTCCAAAATCTCACATCTTTTCAAAGGGCAATGGCTCAGCAGTACCAAATTTTCTAGCATTGTAGGGACCCTTAGGGGGAACATGACTGGTGAGTTTCGGGCCCCTAGGCCGAAGAGGTCATAGCCTAGGGTCACAAAAACCTGTTTATTTGGGCTATTTCAATGGTAGTGATGGTGACGTACATAAATCGCAGCAATGGCCGTTAGCAAAGTCTGAATCTCAAGAAATGTCTCATGCAGGTAGAAGACATATTGTTAGACTTGGATTCCAAAGATGGGGTCCCTACATCTCTGCAAACCAGAGTTACAGGGGTCCAAAATTGGTAAAATCCCCCATAGGATTTCATTGGGCCTCCTATTTACCGTTCCAAAATCTCACACCATTTCAAAGGGCAATGGCTCAGCAGTGGCAAAACTCACCAGTCATGATCCCCCTAAGGGTCCCTACAATGCTAGAAAATTTGGTACTGCTGAGCCATTGCCCTTTGAAAAGATGTGAGATTTTGGAAAGTGAAATAGGGAGGCAATGAAATCCTATGGGGGATTTTACCAATTTTGGACCCCTGTAACTCTGGTTTGCAGAGATGTAGGGACCCCATCTTTGGAATCCAAGTCTAACAATATGTCTTCTACCTGCATGAGACATTTCGTGAGATTCAGACGTTGCTAACGGCCATGGCTGCGATTTATGTACGTCACCATCACTACCATTGAAATAGCCCAAATAAACAGGTTTTTGTGACCCTAGGCTATGACCTCTTCGGCCTAGGGGCCCGAAACTCACCAGTCATGTTCCCCCCTAAGGGTCCCTACAATGCTAGAAAATTTGGTACTGCTGAGCCATTGCCCTTTGAAAAGATGTGAGATTTTGGAAAGTGAAATAGGGAGGCAATGAAATCCTATGGGGGATTTTACCAATTTTGGACCCCTGTAACTCTGGTTTGCAGAGATGTAGGGACCCCATCTTTGGAATCCAAGTCTAACAATATGTCTTCTACCTGCATGAGACATTTCGTGAGATTCAGACTTTGCTAACGGCCATTGCTGAGATTTATGTACGCCACCATCACTACCATTGAAATAGCCCAAATAAACAGGTTTTTGTGACCCTAGGCTATGACCTCTTCGGCCTAGGGGCCCGAAACTCACCAGTCATGTTCCCCCTAAGGGTCCCTACAATGCTAGAAAATTTGGTACTGCTGAGCCATTGCCCTTTGAAAAGATGTGAGATTTTGGAAAGTGAAATAGGGAGGCAATGAAATCCTATGGGGGATTTTACCAATTTTGGACCCCTGTAACTCTGGTTTGCAGAGATGTAGGGAACCCATCTTTGGAGCCCAAGTCTAACAATATGTCTTCTACCTGCATGAGACATTTCGTGAGATTCAGACGTTGCTAACGGCCATTGCTGCGATTTATGTACGTCAGACTCGCCACCATTGAAATTGCCCAAATAAACAGGTTTTGTGACCCTAGGCTATGACCTCTTCGGCCTAGGACTGCATTGAACGCGACCCACGCATTGTGCGCATTCTGGACAACACCAATTACTGGGTTTATACCCTTCTGGATCCACGGTACAAACACAATGTTCCAAAACTGCTTGAAGAAAGAGCCAGACAGGTCAAAATGGAAGAATACCAGCAGGCCCTTATGGAGACTTTAGAGAGGAGATTGACATCCTCCCCCTCCTCTAGCCAGTTGTACGCCGACAGACTGACTTCCGCAAACCCAGGACGACCAGGAGGGCAGCAAACAACACAAGCCGCAGCCAGTGCCCAAAAGGGAATGGTATCGGCAGTGTCCTTGGAGTGGGAACATTTTCTGACACCCATGCAGCAGCACACAGAACAGCAAGCGTGCAGATCCACCTCCAACACCGATCGCCTAGAGAAGATGGTCAAGGACTACATGTCAGATGGCGTAGCTGTGTTGAACAATCCATCTGCACCCTTCAACTATTGGGTATCGAAAGCTAGACACCTGGCACAAACTGGCAATGTACGCAATAGAGGTGCTGGCTTGCCCGGCAGCCAGCGTTATGTCGGAACGCTGTTTCAGTGCTGCCGGAGGCATCGTCACAGATCGGCGGCGTATCCGCCTCTCCACAGAAAATGCAGACCGTCTGACTCAAATTAAAATGAATCAATCCTGGATTGGAAACGACTACGCAACACTCCCGGACCCCAACCAAGTAACATGAACAATGAACATCTGTGATGGGTTAGCGTTTCCGGTCCCTGTTTATTGAACCTCTCATCTGTATTACATTTATGACTACATGGCGACAAAATGCAAATTGCTATCCGCACGCTTCTTGTCCTCATGCAAGGCCTGGGTTGTTGTGTCTCAAAGCGTGGCCTTATCCTCCTGCGCCACCCTCCTCCTGTTCCATCACGTGTGCTGCTGCTGGGTTAGCGTTACCGGTCCCTTTTCCTGGAACCTCTTATATGTATTACATTTATGACTGCATGCCGACAAAAAGCATGTTACCTGTGCAAAGAAAACAGACTTTTCCCGCATTTAAAAGACAGTTTTCCCTTTGAAACTTTAAAATCGATTTTCTCAAAAACTATAAGCTCTATTTGCTAATTTTTTTTTCCTCTTGTACCCACTCCCAAGGTGCACATACCCTGTAAATTTGGGGTAAGTAGCATATAAGGAGGCTTTACAAAGCACGAAAGTTCGGGTCCCCATTGACTTCCATTATGTTCGGAGTTCGGCCATGTTCGGCCCGAACCCGAACATCTAGATGTTCGCCCAACACTACACGTGACCCATTCGGCCAATCACAGCGCTAGCCGAACGTTCGGGTAACGTTCGGCCATGCGCTCTTAGTTCGGCCATATGGCCGAACAGTTTGGCCGAACACCATCAGGTGTTCGGCCGAACCCGAACATCACCCGAACAGGGTGATGTTCTGCAGAACCCGAACAGTGGCGAACACTGTTCGCCCAACACTACTGCCAGTCTTTTAGGGTATGTCTTGCACATCTAGAGACTGATATCCTTTCCCATTCTTCTTTGCAAAACAGCTCCAGCTCAGTCAGATTAGATGGATAGTGTTTGTGAACAGCAGTTTTCAGATCTTGCCATAGATTCTCGATTGAATTTAGATTTGGACTTTTACTGGGCCATTCTAACACATGGATATACTTTGTTTTAAACCATTTCATTGTTGCCCTGGCTTTATGTTTAAGGTCGTTGTCCTGCTGGAAGGTGAACCTCCACCCCAGTCTCAAGTCTTTTGCAGACTCCAAGAGGTTTTCTTCCAAGATTGCCCTGTATTTGACTCCATCCATCTTCCCATCAACTCTGACCAGCTTCCCTGTCCCTGCTGAAGAGAAGCACCCCCAGAGAATGATGCTGCCACCACCATATTTGACAGTGGGGATGGTGTCTTCAGAGTGATGTGCAGTGTTAGTTTTCCACCACACATAGCGTTTTGCATTTTGGCCAAAAAGTTCCATTTTGGTCTCATCTGACCAGAGCACCTTCTTCCACATGTTTGCTGTGTCCCCCACATGGCTTGTTGCAAACTGCAAAGGAGACTTCTTATGCTTTTCTGTTAACAATGGCTTTCTTCTTGCCACTCTTCCATAAAGGCCAACTTTGTGCAGTACCCGAGTAAAAGTTGTCCTATGGATAGATTCCCCCACCTGAGCTGTAGATCTCTGCAGCTCGTCCAGAGTCACCATGGGCCACTTGACTGTATGTCCGATCAGCGCTCTCCTTGTTCGGCCTGTCAGTTTAGGTGGACCACCTTGTCTTGGTAGGTTTACAGTTGTGCCATACTCCATCCATTTCTGAATGATTGCTTGAACAGTGCTTCGTGAGATGTTCAAAGCTTTGGAAATCTTTTTGTAGCCTAAGCCTGCTTTAAATTTCTCTAACTTTATCCCTGACCTGTCTGGTGTGTTCTTTAGACTTCATGGTGTTGTTGCTCCCAATATCCTCTTAGACAACCTCTGAGGCCATCACAGAGCAGCTGTATTTGTACTGACATTAGATTACACACAGGTGCACTCTATTTAGTCATTAGCACTCATCAGGCAATGTCTATGGGCAACTGACTGCACTCAGACCAAAGGGTGCTGAATAATTACGAACACCCCACTTTGCAGTTATTCATTTGTAAAAAATGTTTGGAATCATGTATGATTTTCGTTCCACTTCTCACACGTACACCACTTTGTATTGGTCTTTCACATGGAATTCCAATAAAATTGATTCATGTTTGTGGCAGTAATTTGACAAAATGTGGTAAACTTCAAGGAGACCGAATACTTTTGCAAGCCACTGTATCCTTAGTCCTGTCAGATGGTTTGCTTACTGAAAGTCTTGAAGGCAGTAAAAATATATCTGGTCTCCCAGAATGCTCAAGGGGTGGTTCTGCATAGTAAGCATTACTGTGAGGGTGGGGTTACATACCAGTATACAGAAATCAGGAAAAATATTGTAAAAATGGGTATAATTAATAATTCACTGCATTCTACTTTGTCTGTCCCCACCCCGTATACTTTAAGGATCCCTGGCAAAGTTACCTGTGATATATCCAATAAAAAGTTAAATTTAAAAAAATGAAATGGGTGTTGACAGTATCAACAGAACGCAACCAAAAAATGGTTTATCTTTTAGATATTAAATTGCAGATCTAAAGTAGGTTAACATTGAACTACTTCTGAGTATCTTTAGTAGTTGCTGAGAATACAGTGTTCAAAAATGATGCTAATAAAAAATGCTAACTCTCAATGCTTAATAGGCTCAGCTAAATATTCAATGCTAAGAATCACCAGAATATAACATCAATAAGGCATACCTCTTTTCAATTATGTAGAAGGTCTCACCCCAAGGTAGCTGTTGTTGATATGTGTAAAACCTGCCCATTTCAAAAATGGCTGAAAAAAAATGAAATTTCCCACTGACGAATTTTCCATATCTTGGAATTTTTTGTGCGTCATTCAACTTATCTTATTTACAAAGTAACATTTAATTAATGATGGCAATATCGTAATTAATTAGGTACACACGCAGGTAGAGATCTTGACTACGTCATAACCTCCCGATTAGAGAAATGTCATGAGACACTGGGTCTCCATAATTAAAAACATCTCCCATATCTACGTTCCATGATGTTACATCTGTGTCTTAACTGGCCTGAGGTATGCCCATTTCTTTCTGAAATGCTGTCGGCCATCTTGGCCCACCAAAATACATAGGCCTGTAACAACAGTATTCAGACTTACAGTAAATTAATACTTAAACACTATACTATCCTTAAAGAGTAATCAAATATTGTGTACTAGTCTACCTAAACCCGTATAAAAACAGCTCTAGGTAGGGAAATTATTGCCGCCTGCCCGGCGCGTGCGCGCGCCTGCCGCACACATGGCCGCCCGCGCGCACCCGCCGCCCTGCTCCCTGGCCTCACCTTCCGTCCCGTCCCAATGGCTTTCTGTACTGCACATGCGCAGTGCAAAAAAAGCTTCAGACGGACAGACAGGGAAAGATGCTGATGACGCAGGGACAGTTAGGTTTTATTGTATAGGATACTGATCAGCTATCTAAATAATTTCTTTCTATAATTTTTTTTTATGAAGAAATCATTAATTTTATAAACATATAAAATATTCAAACGTCAGATGGCAGTGTATTAAACTTTTGATTAAAAATGTTTTATCTATGTGACATTTTATAAAAGTCACAATGAACTACCATAACATGGTGTTTGCTGTCGTCATTAATTTCAAAATAATTAGAGATGGCTCAAACCTCCGATTTTCGGTTCACGAACCTCGAACGCGAACTTCCGCAAAAGTTCGGTTCGCACGAACTTTTGCGAACCGCAATAGACTTCAATGGGGAGGCGAACTTTGAAAACTAGAAACATTTATGCTGGCCAGAAAAGTGATGGAAAAGATGTTTCAAGGGGTCTAATGCTGGGCATACACGGTTAGTTTTTGCGCCGGTATCGAGCCAGTGGCTCGATGCCAGCGTGTCACCGCGCATGCACGCGGATCAATCCCCGCTTGTCCCCGCGGGCGCTGCTAATCAGCAGCTCATTTCTTCCCATTGTTCTCCTCACAGCTTTCGAGCGCAGTATCGATCCGGCGGGGTATCGGACAGGTTGGATCTTATCAATCGAGCCATCGGCAGCTCAATTGATAAGTAGTATCTAACCGTGTATGCCCAGCATAACACCTGAGTTTTTTCAGTGACTACAAGAGGGAAAAATAAATCAAAAAGACCTTATAGTTCTTGAGAAAATTGTTTTTAAAATTCTCCTTCTGACCGTGGGAAAATTAAATGCCCATCGAATTTAGCGGTTAATAGCAAAGCCCCTTTAAAAGCTAGAAACACCAAAATTGCTGGGAATGTGAAGCAGAACAGTGGGAACAAGAGGGGAAAAAAATTGTCAAAAAGACCTTATACTTTTTGGCACCATGGGTGCACCAGGTGCCAGCCTAGGTGAGGGTGACAGGTGAAGGCAGGTGGGGAGAGACAGCGGGAGCCGGCAGCTATGCGTCTCAAAGGACGCATTCTCTGCTATGTGGGGGGTGGCGGAGATCTTCAATCAACTTAATTGAGGATCACAAGGTAAGAGGATACTATATTCGTGGGATCATTTACCGAGGATATTGGCATGGGCAATGTTTTTTAAAGGTACAGGTAAGTATTTCTGGTTAATTAAGAACATTAAAGGATTTTATTTCATTTAACCCTTTGTGGAAATGGGCAAGGGGTACTTTGTACCCCTATACTCATTTCCCCTGGGAGAGGGGTGGGCATCTGGGACCCCCTTCTTAAAGGGGACTCCCAGATGCCACCATGAACCATCCCCCAGGGAGTCGTCGCCCCCACCTCCTCCTGGGGCACCGGAGGTGGGGAAGAGCCCCTTGTCCATGTATTGGACAAGGGCTCGGGGGGAGAGGGGAAGGCTTGGCTGCCCCTCTCCCCCAAGCCCCCCCCCCATACGATGGACCATGCGGGCTGGTATAGCTCAGGGTGCGAAGCCTCACGGGGCCAGGGCTCCGCATTCTGTCTATCCCAGCCTGCATGGGGGACAAGGGGTTACAGAGAGCTCAGTAGGGGGAACCCCACGTCATTTTTATTTTTCAGATTTCCCACACTCAGCATATAAAAATATATATTTTTTTAAATATTGTTTCCTGCAATCTTTTTAACATATCCAGCAAATTTGGTGTCGCTAGGATGTAAGGGGCCTTTGCTATTAACTGCTAAAGTTGGCGGGTGATAACCAACCAGAATTATAGGGATCCAAAAGTGCTGAATTTTGCCATTGGCTTTTATTGGGCTCCCTATTTCACTTTCAAAAATCTCAATTTTTTTCAAAGGACGATGGCTCAGCAGTGGCAAATTTTCTAGCATTGTAGGGACTTTTAGGGGGCTCAGGACTGGTGAGTTTGGGGCCCCTAGGCCAAAGAGGTCATAGCCTAGGGTCACAAAAGCTTGTTTTTTTGGCAATGATGCCGGTGATGAACGTAAATCGCTGCCTTGTCCGTTAGCAAAGTCTGAAGCTCATGACATGTCGCATGCAGGTAGAAGGCATATTGTTGTACTTGCACTCCAACGTTGGGTTCCCTACATCTCTGCAAACCAGAGTTATGGGGGTGCAAATGTGCTAAAATCGCCCATAGGCTTTCATTGGGGCCTAGGTTTTGAGGGTACAAAAGCACAGGTTTCTGCCAAATGGTACGGCTGAGCGGCCCCAAATTTTCAGGATTTGCACAGAGTTTAAGGGGGCTCGGGGCTGGTGTGTTTCCGGCCCCTAACCCAAAGAGTACTTGCACTCCAATGTTGGATTCCCTACATCTCTGCAAACCAGATTTATGGGGGTGCAAATGTGCAGAATTTTGCCATTGGCTTTCATTGGGCTCCCTATTTCACTTTCAAAAATTTTTTTTCCTCTTTTAGTCACTGCCCTCCTTTACATACCCTGCAAATTTGGTCTTTTTACTATGTAAGGGGACTTTGCTATTAACCGCTAAAGTCAGCGCCAGCGGGCATTAAAGTCTAAGGGGAAAAATGCGAACACAAACTTTTTTTTGCGAACGCGAACCACCGAAGTTTGCCGGTGAACCGTTCGGGCCATCTCTAAATAAGATATTGTTCCAAAAACAAAGAAAGACATGGCAACCTTGCTCTGTCTGGAACTGTTATCTAAGTCTCCATAAAAGTATAAACAATTTCCCTTAGCTTAATTTCAAATATATTCTGAAGATTTTGCTATTTGCACTTGTTTAAGGAATAACTCTAGCTAGTATATAACTGACACTAATTATTGAAATGCATACATATCTTTTGCCAGGCTTTTTTGAATCATCATAGTTAACTAAAAATAATATAGAAGCCTGGATTCAACAATCCTTTTTTAAGTGTATAGACTCCATGGTGGTCTCTTTCATCTGGTCAGGCTCTTCACCACGTATCTCCCTATTCACCCTACAGCTACCTACTTCCCTTGGTGATTTAGCATTACCTAATTTCTTTTAAATATCATTTGGCGGCGCAACTGGCCCCTATAAAAGGATGGCTGAGTGATGACAGGTTAAACTCTAGCCTAGCAACAGAAGCAGATATTGCAGGCTCCTACGAATTCCTATGCGGAGCAATATATAGACACAAGGTAGCAAAAGGTCTTAAGGGAACCACTCTCATTTATAACACTATACAAGTATACAAGAGAGCACAGAAAATTCTTGGTGAGCCCAGCAGATGTGTTTCCCATAATTCTCCATTATGGGGGAACCCCAACTTGCCTGAACTGCAATCGGTTCCAGATACGACATTTTGGCATAAACATAACATTACATATGTAGCACAATTATTCTCAAATGGTGTATTTAAGGACTTTGCTACTCTACGTGTAGAATTCAGGCTTCCAAAATATGCCTTGTTTCGATATTTCCAAATTCGGCATGCTCTTAGCTCACAGCTGGAATTTGCTGATCAGGGCCGGTTCAAGGCGCCCTGTGGCAAATGTCAGCGTTGGGTCCGAGCCCCCCCCCCCCCCGTCGTTATCCCTCTGCTCCACAGGGCCCTGCTGCAAGTATATTAGCAGCCATAATTACCTTATTCTTGGCGGGTGAGCAGGCGGGCAGCGGCTGCACTTGGAGACACGCTGTCTCCCTCCTTCTCTATGACCCGGCACGTCATGTGTAAACACGCCGGGTCATAGAGAAGGAGGGAGACACCGTGTCTCCGAGTGCAGCCACTGCCCGCCCGCTTACCCGCCGGGAATAAGGTAATTATGGCTGCTAATATACTTGCAGCAGGGCCCCGAGGATAAGTGCGAGCTGGGGGGGGGGGGGGGAGAGAAAATATAGCAGGGTCGGCGCTGCTGGGGCCTCAGCAGAGGTCGAAGCCCCGGGGCAAATGCCCCTTTTGCCTCTATAGTAGCACTGGCCCTGTTGCTGATGTGTCTCTAGAACCCTCGGAACTGGAAAAAATGCTCCTTAGAAGTGATAAAACAAAACAAGTTTCCAATCTCTATAATTTTTAATGACACAAATGGATGAATAGAAAGGTTAGGGATAAAATGAAGAGGAAAAAGAATGCGTATAAGGTCCTAAAACAGGAGGGGACCGAGGCTGCACTAAGCAATTATAAGGAGTGCAATAAAATTGTAAAAAAAAATTTAGGCTGGCAAAGATCGAAGCTGAAAATCTAATCGCTAGGGATATCAAATCTAACCCAAAAAAGTTTTACAAGTACATCAACTCTAAAGGTGCATACACACATCAGACTATAGTCTTTGGAAAATGAAAGATCACAGACCAATCTTACCACCCTTCATGTAGTATGAGAGCCATACTCTACACAGTCTATTCTATGGAGCTGAACTCCCCATCAGAAAAAAAATCTTTGCAAGATGCTGCACACACAGATGCTGTACAGACACAAAAGATCAGTATCTGCAAAAGATCTGTTCCTGCCAAAAATCCATTCCTGCAAATTGCAATGATAGTCTATGAGATCTGCAGATCATCATACACACATGATTTAACTGACATTTATCTGCAGATCAGATCCACCAGGATGGATTTTCAGATCTGCGGATGATTGCTTGATCTGCAGATGAATGTCAGTTAAATCATGTGTGTATGATGATCTGCAGATCTCATAGACTATCATTGCAATTTGCAGGAATGGATTTTTGGCAGGAACAGATCTTTTGCAGATACTGATCTTTTGTGTCTGTACAGCATCTGTGTGTGCAGCATCTTGCAAAGATTTTTTTCTGATGTGGAGTTCAGCTCCATAGAAAAGACTGTGTAGAGTATGGCTCTCATACTACATGGAAGGGGGTAAGATTGGTCTGTGATCTTTCATTTTCCAAAGACTATAGTCTGATGTGTGTATGAGCCTTAAGAAAAGAAAGGTTGACTGTATAGGACTCCTAAAAGATGAGGGTGGGAACTCAATGGTGGATGACCAAGGTAAGGCAGAGTTATTAAATGCTTTCTTTGCTTCTGTCTTCACAAAGGAAACAGCACTGTTGCAAATTACAGAGGCAGAAGAGTCTCAATCTTCTAACTGTAATATTAAATACTTAACGCAGGAAGAAGTGAAGGCAAGACTATTTAAATTAAAAATAGACAAGGCACCTGGCCCGGATGGCATGCATCCTCGGGTCCTAAGGGAATTAAGTTCAGTTATAGATAAACCCCTTTATCTTATCTTCTGTGACTCTCTTTCAACTGGCAGAGTCCCAGTGGATTGGCGTACAGCCCACGTTTTCCCATTATTTAAGAAGGGCAAAAAATCAGATCCAGGAAATTATAGACCTGTAAGCTTAACATCAGTTGTATGCAAACTATTTGAGGGGTTACTAAGAGATTCTATACATGACTTCATAGTAGAAAATAATCGTATTTCTCAGCATCAACATGAGTTTACTAAAGACAGGTCCTGTTTGACTAACATGCTCAGCTTTTATGAGGTAGTGAATGCTAATATGGATATTGGGAATGCTGTAGATGTGATATACTTGGACTTTGCAAAGGCCTTCGACACTGTTCCCCACAAAAGTCTGGTGCAAAAGTTGAGGATGCAAGGACTGGGGAAGAGTCTGTGTGCATGGATAGGGAACTGGCTAATGGACAGAAAACAAAGAGTTGTGGTCTATGGATCGTACTCAAATTGGGAGACTGTTAGCAGTGGGGTCCCACAGGGGTCTGTGTACTGGGTCCAGTGCTCTTCAATTTATTTATTAATGACCTAGTAGATGCAGTAGTGAGCAATGTTGCTATTTTTGCAGATGATACAAAATTGGGCAGAATCATCAACTCTCAGGAAGATAGTGTCATATTGCAACAGGATCTGGATAGGATGGCTATATGGGCACATAAATGGCAGATGAAATTCAATGTTGAAAAATGTAAAGTCATGCATTTTGGTCGTACCAATGGTCTAGCACCATACAAAATAAATGGGATACAGTTGGGGACATCAAACTTGGAGAAGGACTTAGGAGTACTCATCGACAACAAGTTAAATAATCGTACTCAATGCCAAGCCGCTGCAGCTAAAGATAACAAAATTTTGGGATGCATTAAAAGGGAAATAAAAACTCGAGATGCTAGCATAATATTGCCCCTGTTTAACTCTCCAGTAAGGCCACATCTGGAATATAGAATTCAGTTCTGGGCACAAGATGGCGCTGGATAGGCTGCCACGGTGCACAGGGCTCTGAGAAACTTCTGTTTTTTTCTGTCTTTCTTTACTCTTTTCAGTGTTTTTTTTTTTTTTTTTTTTTTTTTTTTTTTTAGTGTTTTCTAGTCTTTTAGTCAAATTAGTTTTAGTATTAGGGTTCTAGAGGTGTAATTTTGCCCCAGCGTGCAGCCGCCCCAGCGCTCCGACCGAAGCCGGAGAAAGGCCACCCACGTGGAGAGACCCGCACGAGCACGTTCGCTTTCTTTCTCACCAGCACCGCGGATCTGCTGCCTCACCCGGTACCCCTCAGGACCCGCATGTCTATCTGCTGGCGCTCATAGACCCGCACCGGCCCAAGCTCACCTCTGGTGGTCCGGTCCCCACAAGGAAGGCCCTACTCCCAGACAAGGACCGGGGCTGACTCTGCCAGATCCGCGCAGAGCACAGTCTTCAGCCCCACGGAAGCTCCTCCGCAGCCGTACTCCACCACCTCCAGCCTCGGACGCAATACTCTGCCAGATCCGCGCAGAGCAGTCCCCGCTGACAGTCAAGCCTCCTTGTCTGCAGACCCACGGAAGCTCCTCCGCAGCCGAACTCCACCACCTCCAGCCTCGTGCGCAATACTCCAGGCCGGACCGCTCCCCCGCCCCTCAGCCGACATGCGGCTGCACTTCCCACAGCACAGCTCGCTCATAGGTAACTGAGCACCGCAGGAGGCTACCCCACAACAGATCCAGCTTTCCACTGAGCCAAGACTCCAGTCCCACCCTCCATCTACCACCAGGTGAGACTTCTGTTTTTGTGGGCCCCTGCCACAAGGTCTTGCAAACTTCTGGGGTACTGGGGCAAGTATTGGCACAGGGTCAGCCGAGTGTATTTATCACTGCCTGCTTCTTGCACTTTTATAAGCATCTGTGCTGCTGATGATGATGGTCTGTCTGAGCATCAATTGCAGAGGGGCTGTTATTGTGCATGCGTGTGACGGTGTCCCACTAATGAGGGTCTGTATTGCACATGTTTTCTGTTTCGCACATGTGCCACACTGCTGTTGGACCGTAGTGCACATGCCTCTTACATCTGGGCCACACCGCAGATAGACTGTTATTGCACTGTTATTGCACTCACCGGTTACATCTGGGTCACAGGGCTGATGGACTGTTGTTATTGCACTCGCCTCCTACATCGGGGTCACACTGCTGATGATCTGCTTACTGCACTCGCCTCTTACATCTGGGTCACAGTTATTGCACTCGCACTCGATTGTTATTGCACTCGCCGCTTACATCTGGGCCACACGGCTGATGGACTGTTATTGCACTCGCCTCTTACATCTGGGTCACACTGTGGATGGACTGTTATTCCACATGCCCCTTACATCTGTGTCACACTGCTGATGGACTGTTATTGCACATGCTTTTGCATCTGTGTCACACTGCTGATGGACTGTTATTGCACTTCGCCTCTACATCTGTGTCACACTGCTGAGGGACTGTTATGCACTCGCCTCTACATCTGTGTCACACTGCTGATGGACTGTTTTACACATGCCCCTTACACCTGTGTCACGCTGCTGATGGACTGTTATTGCACATGTTTTTGCATCTGTGTCACACTGCTGATGGACTGTTATTGCACTCGCCTCTACATCTGTGCCACACTGCTGAGGGACTGTTTTGCACTCGTCTCTACATCTGTGTCGCACTGCTGATGGGCTGCTATTGCACATGCCCCTTACATCTGTGTCACACTGCTGATGGACTGTTATTGCACATGCTTTTGCATCTGTGTCACACTGCTGATGGACTGTTATGCACTCGCCCCTACATCTGTGTCGCACTGCAGATGGGCTGTTATTGCACATGCCCCTTACATCTGTGTCACACTGCTGACGAACTGTTATTGCACTCACCCGACTGTTATTGCACTCGCGTCTTACATCTGTGTCACAAGGCTGATGGACTGTTATTGCACTCGCCTCTTACATCTGTGTCACACTTCTGCTGAGGGACTGTTGTGCACTCGCCTCTTACATCTGTGTCACACTGCTGATGGACTGTTTTACATCGGTGCCACTCTGCTGACGGCAGTATTATGGTACATTCCAGGTCGCACTGTACCGGCTTATCATACAGGCCGTCAATGCTACCCCTCCCCCCTTGTACCACCTACTCCAGAGCACAGCTCCTCAAATGGGAACATATAACAGCCGTACACCCAGAGGATGGGCTCCTGTACAACTCTGTTTGGAGCCATGTCCAAGTAATCACTGCTTCTGCGCCCTGGCCTCCCTTTAGCCAGCGCCGCAGGGGCGGTCGATCAGGCGTCCGGGCGAGGCTGAAGAGCAGGCATGGTCGGAAGAGCCAATTTCCGATTCCGCGGTAATTCCGCATACCGCCATTACAAAATTCCGCTTCCGCTACATTCCGGTGGAATTCCGCTACATTCCGCGGAATTCCGCGGTATTCCGCCACGTGCACTTTCCGTATTTTTAAACGGATTTCCGTAAATTTAGGAGGAATTACTCAATCGCTCATTTGAAATATCGTTTTTGTATCTGAAATTTAAGATAATCATCAATACTGTTGATATTTTGTAAATTTGGATAAAAAAAATGTTGAAACCATTATTTTAGCGCGGTAACTTTCCGCTGATTATGATTGGTCAACTCATTCCGCATCTCCTGATTGGTCAATTCATTCCGATTCCGATTTTGCCGGAATTCCGAATTCCGGATTGCAATTTCCGAATTCCGCGGAACCATGCGGAAACCCCAATTCCGGCGGAATTTCGGAATTTTAGCTTCCGCGGAATTCGGAAGCCCATGCCTGCTGAAGAGGAGAGGCCTGCGGTCAGCCATCCCTGCGGTCCTCCTAGCAAACGTCCGCTCCCTCCCTAACAAGCTAGATGAATTAAGACTCCTCAGCGACAAGAGGGAACTCGGTCACAACACCCCAGTCTTTTGCTTTACTGAAACGTGGCTCTATGACGACATCCCTGAGAGTGTCCTCCAGCTCCCAGGTTTCAGCCTCATCCGAGTAGAAAGAGACAGCACCCTCTCTGGGAAAAAGAAAGGGGGCGGCATCTGCTTCTACATCAGCTCCGCCTGGTGCTCAAACACCTCTGTACTGGCCAAGAAATGCACACCAGAACTTGAACTACTCCTCATCAACTGCAGGCCAACCTACTTGCCCAGGGAATTCTCCTCCTACGTCCTCGTGGGTGTGTATATCCCTCCTGATGCAGAGGTAAATGCTGCCCTGCGCGACCTCAGTGACATCATCACGCAGTGGGAGACGGCCCTCCCGGACTCGCTGTTCATTATCTTGGGGGATTTTAACAAGGCCAACCTCCGCAAAGAGCTGCCTCGTTTCCATCAGCACATCACCTGCCCCACCAGGAGTGCCAACACACTCGACCACTGCTACACGGCCCTGAAAGACGCATACAAAGCGACACCTTGGGCAGCCCTTGGCTCATCCGACCACTGCATCATCCACCTGGTACCTACTTATAAAAGGCGCCTGGAAACCTCAAAACCGGTCACTAAGTCCTCCAAAGTGTGGTCAAGTGAGGCTAAACTACAACTTCAGGCCTGCTTTGACTGCACAGACTGGAAGGCTTTGGAATCGCCTAACCTGGACGAGTGGGCAGAAAATGTATCCTCGTACATCAGCTTCTGCGAGAACGCCTGTATTCCAACAAAAACCTTCAAACTGTATCCAAACGATAAACCGTGGTTCTCAAAAAAACTACGACAACTACGGCGCAGCAAGGAAGTCACACATAAGTCCGGTAACCAGGATGAATAGAGGAAGGCAAGGAATGACCTAAACAGAGAGCTGAGGTGCGCAAAAAAGTGCTATGCGGAAAAGATGCAACAGAACCTCTCCTCAAATGACTCACGAGCCGTGTGGAAAGGGCTGAAGGCTGCCACCAACTACAAGCCCCCCCTCAGCATGCTACACCGAGCACTGAGCTTGCAGAGAGTCTCAGTGAATTCTACTGCATATTCGAGAACCAGCCAGCACCTGCAGGACTCCCACAGCCACCACCACAATCTGCCACTGTAGCCCTGGGCCCACACTCACCCCCACCGTCAGTGAGGGAGGCGGATGTACTGAAACACTTGCTAAGGTTAAATGCTAGGAAAGCCTCGGGTCCGGACGGAGTGTCACCAGCCTGCCTGAAAACCTGTGCTCGTCAGCTCGCTTCCACCCTCTCTTCCATCTTCACGAGGTCCCTCCAGGAAGGCAAAGTTCCCGCATGCTTCAAGAGGTCTGCCATTATCCCTGTCCCCAAAAAGCAGGGCATCCTCGACCTCAACAACTTCAGGCCCGTGGCACTTACATCCGTGATCATGAAAGCTTTTGAAAACATGGTGCTACCCCTCCTCAAGCACTCCACAGAGGGACTGCTGGATCCGCACCAGTTCGCTTACAGATCGAACAGGTCCACCGATGACGCCATCAACATCTGCTTGGAGCTCGTCTATGATTACCTGGATAGACCAGACTCCTACGCCAGAATCCTCCTACTGGACTTCAGCTCAGCATTCAATACCATCAGCCCTAAGATACTTCAAGACAATCTTGCTGCGCTAGGAGTCCACCCCACCCTACGCCTGTGGATCACGGACTTCCTCACCAACAGGTCCCAGGTCGTCAGGTTAGGCACCATCTCCTCACAACCTAGAATCACAAACACAGGGGCCCCACAAGGCTGCGTCCTGTCGCCGTTTCTGTTCTCTCTGTATACGAACAATTGCAAATCCACGTCAGACTCAGTAAAAGTAATCAAATTTGCCGACGACACGACCATTGTAGGTCTCATCACCAAAAACGATGAGAAGGCGTACCGCCACCAGGTCGATAACGTATGCCGCTGGTGCAGAGAGAACGGTTTGGTCCTAAACACAGTGAAAACGGTGGAGATGATCGTTGATTTCAGGAAGCGCGCCTCTACCCCACCTCCAATCCACATTGACGGCTAGGAAGTAGAAACAGTCCCCAGTGTCCGCCTACTGGGCACAACCATCTCCAACGACCTGAGGTGGAACGCCTACTGGGCACAACTATCTCCAACGACCTGAGGTGGAACGCCAACACTGCCTTGACACAGAGGAAAGCCCAACAGAGACTTTTCTTTCTCCGCCAACTGAAAAAGTTTGGTGTGGTCCAAAAACTTCTGACAAACTTCTACTCAGCCACAATCGAATCCGTCCTATGCTCGTCCATCCTGGTCTGGTACGCCAGCTCCTCCGCCAGCGACAGGCTCAAACTGCAGAGGGTCATCAGATCTGCAGAGAGGATCATCGGGAGATCCCTTCCCACTCTGGACCTTCTCTACCACTCCAGGCTGAACACCAGAGCATTAAAGATCGCAAACGACCCCTCACACCCAGGCTACCGCTTCTTTAATCAGCTCCCCTCGAGCCGGAAGCTTCGGTTCCGATCCATCTACACAAGGACCTCAAGACACAAGAACAGCTTCTTTCCCTCGGCTGTCAACCTCCTGAAACTCTCTCCATGGGAATGCCCATCCCCACCCACTCTGTACATAGATGGCGCTCCAACTCAAGCATACCATTCAGTTGTTTTTTTGTATTGTAACTTATGCCAAATTGTCTCCCTCTGCATAAAGGTTATATAATGGTCTGTATTCTGTAAGTTCTGTTATATAATGTTCTGTATTCTGTAAGTTCTGTTCCGACTTTCTACATATATATTTTTTTGTTTTTCTTACTTATTTGTATAATTTTACGATGACTGACAGTGGTAGAGGCACCACCAGGAGAGGCAGCACCATTGCTGCAGCCCCTGGCAGCACCAGCAGGTCTGTGACTGGTCCGCCGCAAGCCACTGACCACAGAGTTGTGGAGGAGGGAGCAGAGGCGCAGCAGCAGCGTGTTGCGCCCATCTTTGCCTTGGGTCGTCATCCCTGGCCCATTGCGGAGAGTCAGGCACAGGCTGTGGTGGAAATGATGGCGGAGCAGCAAGCCACTGTTTCCAGCCAGACCTCCAGCACCAGCGACACCAGTGCCACCACCAGGACTTCGGTCCACAGCAGCAGCTGCCCTCCACCACCGCTTGAGGTCACGTCGACCCCAGCGGCCAGCCTGCCCTCACTGAGCACGCTCTTGACACCCGGGACCACGAGCAAGTTGATGGATGTGTTTGCCCAGTTTGAGGTGGAGATGTTGGGGGAATGCAAGGAAGAGGAGGAGGAGTTTGAGGTGGAGGAGATTGTTGTTGGCAGCGCACAACAGGTGGAATTTCAGGAGGAGGAGGAGGGGCCTGATGCAGGGGGTGTTGAGGCAGAGGAGTTGGTTGAGGGCCCAGAGGAGATGTTTGGGGATGAGGATGATGAGGCGCTGGATCGTCCCTATGATCCACCCCCAGCACAGTTGGGTGTAGGCAGCACGTCATCGGAGGAGTAGGCGTCTCTGGCACAGAGGCGCAGCAGCAGCAAGGTGGCCAGCACAGGGCATGGAAGGCAGGATCCAAAGCCTACCACCACCACCCGCCCCAAAGCTCCTCCCAGAAAAAAAAACAGCCCTCCAAAGCCAAAAAAGCTCCTTAGCCCTCAAGCGGGAAGGGCAAGTTAAAATCCCCAGTCTGGCGGTACTTCACTGTGTGCGAAGACGACAAGACCCATGCTGTTTGCCACAGTTGCGGTGCCCGCCTGAGCAGAGGTCGCGATCTCAACAAGTTGGGTACCTCGTGCCTGCAGACCCACTTGGAGACAAAACATTTTGAGGACTACAGTGTCTTTATGAAGGTGAAGGACAGTGGCGCAGGCAGTGGTCAGAGCCAGACAGCCACTGCACAGGCTTCAGCAGCAGCAGCAGCATCCCACCCTCCTGCTCATCCAGCATCAGCAGCAGGAGTGCATAAAGTCACTTCTCCCCCCTGGGCAGCCAGTCCTCAGTGGCCTCATCTACTTCCTCCACAGTGGCCTCCTCATCCTCCCGTGCAGGCAAACGCTGCCAGACCCTGCTCAGCGAGTCCTTTCCCGGGTTTGACCAAGGTTCTGCCTGCCACCAACAGGCGCATCTGGGTGCTGAACGGGTTGCTTGCCTGGGCCATGTGCTCCCAGCTCCTGCCATACTCCTTTGTGCAGGAGGGGAGTGACATGCAAATGCTCCTGCAGTTTGGGATCCCGGAGTGGCAGATCCCCAGCCACCACTACTTCTCCCGCACGGCGATCCCAGCACTGCACCAGTTTACTATGGCGAATGTAGGCCACTCACTTGATCACGCTGTGAGTGAGCGGATCCACATCACAATGGACTCCTGGAGCAGCCGTTTTAGGACAGACCGCTACCTGTCCTTCACGACTCAGTGGGTCAGCCTGGTGGAATGCGCCAGCGAGGAAGCAGCAGATCCATCCTCGGGTGCAACAGCAGCAGCAACGGAACCAGTTGTACACTATGTGGCACCACCATGCGGGGTCAGGGGAGAAGCAGCAGCTCCCGCCGCCAAGTGACCCCGCATCAACAGCAGCGTGAAGGCCCGCTACTGCCATGTGCTGCTGCAGATGAGAAGCCTGGGGAAAACAGTCTGACAGCAGCCAACGTGCTCCGCTACCTGAGGGAGCAGGAGAAGATGTGGCTGACCCCCAGAGGCCTGAGAGTCGGATTGGTGGTGTCCGACAATGCGGCAAACCTGCTGCCTGCCATCAGCAGGGGACACTGGACCCACGTCCCCTGCTTGGCCCATGTCCTGAACCTGGTGGTGCAGAAGTTCCTGCGCACCTACCAGGTGATGGAGGATCTGTTGGAAGTGGCTCGGAAAATTGTTTGCAGTCTCCGTTGCTCAGCTGCTGCTGCAGCAAGCCTGGCTGACATTCAGCAGCACGAGGGCCTGCCACGACACCTGAAGTTTAACCAGGCCTGGTTTGAAGGCACGTTCCAGGCACCTGTTTTCGCGACAAGAGGACATGAGGTGCCTGGGAATTATTTTTGAACATCATCAACCTTCAGTCCTTTGCAAATTTGGCCTGGTTTTTCTTTAGGTGCTGTGGTACCACCGCAAGGTGCCATGGCCTAGGCTGCCTACTGCCATGTATGTCCTTCTGCTGCTGTATTAAACCTCCTATCTGTGTTCCCACCACCACCACCACCAGCAGGTTCCACTCCATTATGCGCTGCTGGCTGCCACTAGCTATTTAACACACCCTCAAAATAGCTACTATTTCTGTTCTTGTGGAAAAAAAAAATCATTCTGAGGTGTCTGGGTTGAAAACTGTGCTGTCCCAGTTGTGTATTGGACACAATGTGGGCTTCACGACTGCTGTGCGGAACCTCATGCTGTTGGTGTTTATTATTACAGCCGTGGTATCAACGCTAGGGACCATGGCCCGTTACATTTCCTGCTGCCACACGTCACTCCTCCTCTTCCTCCTCCTGTTGCTGTAATTAAACTGCTGCTGTCTGTGTTCCCACCGCCAGCGTCTACAGAATTAAGCGCTGCTGCCATGTGCCACTACCTGTTAAGGCACTACAATAGCTACATTTAAAAAAATATATATATTCTGAGGTGTCTGGGTTGAAAACTGTGCTGTCCCAGTTGTGTATTGGACAGAATGTGGGCTTCATGACTGCTGTCCGGAACCTCCTGCTGTTTATTATTACAGCTGTGGTACCAACGCTAAGTGCCACGGCCTACGACATTGCCTGCTGCCACACGTCACTCCTCCTCCTGCTGCTGTATTTAACCTCCTGCTGTCTGTGTTCCCACCGCCAGGGTCCACAGAATTATGCGCTGCTGCCATGCGCCAATTGCTATTACGCTACTACAATAGCTACAATTTTTTGTAAAAGAGAAAAAAAATATTCTGAGGTGTCTGGGTTGAAAACTGTGCTGTCCCAGTTGTGTATTGGACACAATGTGGGCTTCACAACTGCTGTCCGGAACCTCCTGCTGTATGGTGTTTATTACAGCCTTGGTACCAACGCTAGGGACCATGGCCCGTTACACTGTCTGCTGACACCCGTCACTCCTCCTTCTGCTGCTGCTGTATTTAACCTCCTGCTGTCTGTGTTCCCACTGCCAGGGTCCACAGAATTATGCACTGCTGCCATGCGCCAATTGCTATTACGCCACTACAATAGCTACAATTTTTTGTAAAAGAAAAAAAATTATTCTGAGGTGTCTGGGTTGAAAACTGTGCTGTCCCAGTTGTGTATTGGACACAATGTGGGCTTAACCACTGCTGTCCAGAACCTCCTGCTGTTTATTATTACAGCCGTAGTACCAACGCTAAGTGCCACGGCCTACTACATTGCCTTCTGCCACACATCACTCCTCCTCCTGCTGCTGTATTTAACCTCCTGCCACCACCAGGGTCCACAGAATTATGCGCTGCTGCCATGCGCCACTAGCTATTACGCCACTACAATAGCTACATTTTTGTTTAAAAAAATATATATGTCTGAGGTGTCTGGGTTGAAAACTGTGCTCTCCCAGTTGTGTATTGCACACAATGGGCTTGATTCACAAAGCGGTGCTAACTGTTAGCACACCTGTGAAAACCCCCTTAGCACGTCTAAACAAGCTTTTCGCGCATAAAACTTTACGCACGCAAAACTTTATGCGCGTAAAACTTTACGCGCGCACTGCACAGAGCGCAGGGCGCTCCGCACGAAGTGCCCATTAAAGCCTATGGGACTTAGCGCGCGTAAAACTTTGCGCACGTAAAGTTAGCGCGCGATCTGATTGAGAAATCCGGTGCTGACCTACTTAGCACCCTGGTTAGCGCGTCTAAAGACTTTAGACGTGCTAAGTAGGTTAGCACCGCTTTGTGAATCAAGCCCAATGTGGGCTTCACGAGTCATGACTGCTGTCCGGAGCCTCCTGCAGCTGCTCTATCATGTTTATTACAGCCGTGGTACCAACGCAAGGGACCATGGCCCGTTACACTGCCTGCTACCACACATCACTCCTCCTCCTCCTGCTGCTGCTGTATTTAACCTTCTGCTGTTTGTGTTCCCACTGCTAGGGTCCACAGAATTATGCGCTGCTTCCATGCGCCAATTGCTATTATGCCACTACAATAGCTACAATTTTTTGGAAAATAAAAATTATTCTGAGGTGTCTGGGTTGAAACTGTGCTGTCCCAGTTGTGTATTGGACACAATGTGGGCTTCACGACTGCTGTCCGGAACCTCCTGCTGTATGGTGTTTATTATTACAGCCATGGTACCAACGCTAGGTACCATGGCCCGTTACATTGCCTGCTGCCACACGTCACTCCTCCTCCTGCTGCTGTATTTAACCTCCTGCTGTCTGTGTTCCTGCTCCCAAGGTCTACAGAATTATGCGCTGCTGCCATGCGCCACTAGCTATTATTACGCTACAAATTTAGCTATGCTGTTGAAGAACAAATTTTACAACAGTTCAGTTCTATAAGGGAAAAAACATTAAGTTGGGTACAAGAGGAAGAATATAAACACACACACACAAAGAAAAAAAGAGAAGAAGAATAAGAACCAGGAGAAGAAGAAGAAGAACCAGGAGAAGAAGAAGAAGAACCAGGTGAAGAAGAATAAGAAAAAGAACCAGGTGAAGAAGAAGAAGAAGAACCAGGTGAAAAAGAAGAAGAAGAAGAACCAGGAGAAGAAGAAGAAGAACCAGGTAAAGAAGAAGAACCAGAAGAAGAAGAAGAAGAACCAGGACAAGAAGAAGGAGAACTAGGTGAAGAAGAAGAAGAAGAAGTAGAAGAAAAAGAAGAAGAACCAGGGGAAGAAGAAGAAGAAGAAGAACCAGGAGAAGAAGAAGAACCAGGTAAAGAAGAAGAACCAGGTGAAGAAGAAGAAGAACCAGGTGAAGAAGAAGAAGAACCAGGTAAAGAAGAAGAAGAAGAAGAACCAGGTGAAGAAGAACCAGGTAAAGAAGAAGAAGAAGAAGAAGAAGAACCAAGTGAAGAAGAACCAGGTGAAGAAGAAGAAGAAGAACCAGGTGAATAAGAAGAACCAGGTGAAGAAGAAGAAGAACCAGGTGGTGAAGAAGAAGAAGAAGAAGAAGAACCAGGTGAAGAAGAAGAAGAACTAGGAGAAGAAGTAGGAGAACTAGGTGAAGAAGAAGAAGAAGAATTAGAAGAAAAAGAAGAAGGAGAGAAACCAGGTGAAGAAAAAGAAGAAGAAGAAGAAGAACCAGGTGAAGAAGAACCAGATGAAGAAGAAGAAGCAGGTGAAGAAGAAGGAGAACCAGGTGAAGAAGAAGAAGAACCAGGTAAAGAAGAATAATAAGAACCAGGTGAAGAAGAACCAGGTGAAGAAGAAGAACCAGGAGAAGAAGAAGAAGAATCTGGTGAAAAAGAAGAAGTACCAGGTGAAGAAGAAGAAGAACCAGGTGAAGAAGAAGAACCAGGTGAAGAAGAAGAACCAGGTGAAGAAGAAGAACAACCAGGTGAAGAAGAAGAAAAATCCAGGTGAAGAGGAAGAAGAAGAACCAGGTGAAGAAGAAGATGAAGAACCAGGTGAAAAAGAAGAAGAAGATGAAGAACCAGGTGAAAAAGAAGAAGAAGATGAAGAACCAGGTGAAAAAGAAGAAGAAGAAGAAGAAGAAGAAGAAGAAGAAGAAGAAGGTGAAGAAGAAGAAGAAGAAGAAGAAGAAGAAGAAGAAGAAGAAGGTGAAGAAGAAGAAGAAGAAGAAGAAGGTGAAGAAGAAGAAGAAGAAGAAGAAGAAGAAGGTGAAGAAGAAGAAGAAGGTGAAGAAGGTGAAGAAGAAGAAGAAGAAGAAGGTGAAGAAGAAGGTGAAGAAGAAGAAGAAGAAGGTGAAGAAGAAGAAGAAGAATGTGAAGGTGAAGGTGAAGGTGAAGAAGAAGGTGAAGAAGGTGAAGAAGAAGGTGAAGAAGAAGAAGAAGGTGAAGAAGAAGAAGGTGAAGAAGAAGAAGAAGGTGAAGAAGAAGAAGGTGAAGAAGAAGAAGGTGAAGAAAAAGAACCAGGTGAAGAAGAAGAAGAAGTAGAAGAAGAAGAAGAAGAAGTAGAAGAAGAAGAAGAAGAAGAAGAAGAAAAGCAGAGAATAAGTTTTCCATCATTTTTTTTTAATTACACCTATTTAATTGTGATTTCCCTTTAAAAAAATAATTAGCTTTAAGGCAATCCGAATTCAGGGTAATACCCAAATTCAATTATCGATCACGGATCGAAATCGAATTCTACTGGTCATGATCACGGCCGAACCCGAATTTGACCCGGACCCGATTCAATTGTACTCGAATCGAATTTGGGCACATTCGAGCATCACTGCATGCAGGTATGCGTGCACAAAGGCAGCAACACTGCTGGATGGATATATTCGTCCAGATTGCCTTTGAGTGGCGGTTTTTGGACAAATATATCCGTCCAGATTTGCTTAAAGGAGTCATCAGGGAGATTTACATAAAATAAGCGCTACTTACTGGGGGCTTCCTCCAGCCCCAAGCTCCCAGGATGTCTCTCGCCGCAGCTCTGCCCGCAGCTATTCGCCGCAGGTCCGCTACGGTCCCCGGCGATGACGTCACCGCGCTGTCAATCACGTGGCGGTGATTGACAGCGCCGCTCACGCAGGTGCAATACAGAGCGACCTGGAGGTTGCTCTGACGTCATCGCCGGGGACCGGGATGGACCTGCGGCGAACGGCTGCGGGCAGAGCTGCGGCGAGGGACATCCTGGGAGCTTAGGGCTGGAGGAAGCCCCCGGTAAGTAGCGCTTATTTTATGTAAATCTCCCTGATGACTACTTTAAGTGGTTAAAGTAGTTTTTTTTTTCTTTTTTTCAAAACTGTATTAACCACATAATGACTGCCTACAGCCGATGGGCGGCGGCAAAGTTTGGACCTAAATGACCGCAATATGCCCATCGGCAGCGGGTCGTTATGTGGCTGCTGGCCGAGGATCGCGCGCTGTTATGCGCGCGTATCCTCCGGCAATAGGCTCCGCCCACCCACGACATCAACCCGCCGGCCAATCGGAAGCGCCGGCGGGTTGTTAACCCCACGATCGCCGCATAGGAAGCGTATAATACGCTTTGTAATGTATACAAAGCGTATTATACAGGCTGTCTCCTGCCCTGGTGGTCCCAGTGATCGAGGGACCACCAGGGCAGGCTGCAGCCACCCTAATGTGCACCCAATCACACTGATCCTGCCCCCCTGCCCTCTTATCGCCCACACCACCCCTCAGACCAACCCCCCCCCACCCCCCAGACCCCTGTTTGCACCCAATCAACCCCCTAATCACCCATCAATCACTCCCTGTCACTATCTGTCAATGCTATTTTTTAGATGGGGTTCTAAACAGCCCCCTGGGGACACCTGATCACCCCCCCCCCACACCCTCAGATCCTCCCCAGACCCTGTGTACTGTATACATCTATTCTCCCCACTAATCACCTGTCAATCACCTGTCAATCACCCATCAATCACCTGTCAATCACCTCCTGTCACTAACACTGCCCCCTGGGGGCTCCTGATCACCCCCACACCCTCGGATCCTCCCCAGACCCCCCCCCCTGTGTACTGTATACATCTATTCTCCCCACTAATCGCCTGTCAATCACCTGTCAATCACCCATCAATCACCCGTCAATCACCCCCTGTCACTAACACTGCCCCCTTGGGGCTCCTGATCACCCCCACACCCCAGATCCTCCCCAGACCGCCCCCCTGTATACTGTATACATCTATTCTCCCCACTAATCACCTGTCAATCACCCATCAATAATCTGTCAATCACCCATCAATCACCCCCTGTCACTAAAACCCATCAGATCAGACCCTAACCTGCCCCTTGCGGGCACCTGATCACCCGCCCGCACCCTCAGATCACCCGCAGACCGCCCTCATATCGCCTCCAAAGTGCATTGTTTACATCTGTTCTCCCCTCTAATTGCCCACTAATCACCAATCAATCACCCCGTCACCACCTGTCACTGCTACCCATCAGATCAGACACTCATCTGCCTCTTGCGGGCACCCAATCACCCGCCCACACCCTCAGAACGCCCTTAGACCCCAGCCCTGATCACCTCGCCAGTGCATTTCTTGCATCTATTCTCCCCTCGAATCACCCATCAATCACCCATCAATCACCCCCTGTCACTGCTACCCATCATACCCATCAGATCAGACCCTCATCTGCCCCTTTGCGGGCACCCAATCACCCGCCCACACCCTCGGATCGCCCTCAGACCCCCCCCCCCCCCGATCACCTCCCCAGTGCATTGCTTGCATCTATTCCCCCCTCTAATCACACCCTGAGACACCCATCAATCAGCTCCTGTCACCCCCTAGCACACCTACCCATCAGATCAGGCCCTAATTTGCCCCGTGTGGGCTAATGATCACTCGGCCAAACCCTCAAATCCCCCTCAGACCCCCTTCCGATCACCTCCCCAGTGCATTGATTGCATATATACTCCCCTCTACTCACCCCCTGAGACACCCATCAATCACCTCCTGTCACCCCCTAGCACTCCTATCCATCAGATCAGGCCCTAATCTGCCCCCTGTGGGCTTCTGATCACCCGGCCAAACCCACCCCACCGCAGTGACAGAATTTTTTCCCCCTGATCACTGCTGGTCTCTACGACTTAATTGTCGCTGAGACCAACCATTATGCCACACAATACGCAACCGCCAATCCACGAAGCTACCATGCCCAGCCTTTTCGGTGGAAACCACCCCAAGTTTCTGAACGTAACATTTTTTGGGGCCTTCTCCTTAACATGGGTCTAGTCAAAAAGAATGTATTGCGGTCTTATTGATCTACGCACCCAATACATCACATGCCCATGTTCTCTGCTGCCATGTCCAGGTCACGATTTGAGAACATCCTGCACTTCCTGCACTTCAGTGCCAATACAACCTGTCAATCTAAGAGGCCATCCTGCTTATGACCGGTTCCACAAAATTCGGCCCCTCATAGACCACCTGTCATCCTAATTTGCAGATGCTTATACCCCTGAAAAGGTATTTTGAGGCATTTGGTTTCCAGGCTACTTCTCATGGTTTTTGGCCCCTAAAATGCCAGGGCAGTATAGGAACTCCACCAAGTGACCCCATTTTAGAAAGAAGACACCCCAAGGTATTCCATTAGGTGTATGATGAGTTCATAGAAGATTTTATTTTTTGTCACAAGTTAGTGGAAAATGACACTTCATGCAAAAAAAAAAACAAAAAAAACAATAATAATCAATTTCCGCTAACTTGTGACAAAAAAATAAAATCTTCTATGAACTCACCATACTCCTAACGGAATACCTTGGGGGTGTCTTCTTTCTAAAATGGGGTCACTTGTGGGGTTCCTATACTGCCCTGGCATTTTAGGGGCCCTAAACCGTGAGGAGTAGTCTAGAAAACAAATGCCTCAAAATGACCTGTGAATAGGACGTTGGGCCCCTTAGCGCACCTAGGCTGCAAAAAAGTGTCACATGTGGTATCACCGTACTCAGGGGAAGTAGTATAATGTGTTCTGGGGTGTATTTTTATACATACTCATGCTGGGTGGGAGAAATATCTCTGTAAATGACAATTTTTTTTTTTTTTTTACACACAATTGTCCATTTCCAGAGATATTTCTCCCACCCAGCATGGGTATGTGTAAAAATACACCCCAAAACACATTATACTATTTCTCCTGTGTACGGCGATACCACATGTGTGACATTTTTTGTAGCCTACGTGCGCTAAGGGGCCCAATGTCCTATTCACAGGTCATTTAGAGGCATTTGGTTTCTAGTTCTAGTTCTAGTTACTACTCCTCATGGTTTAGGGCCCCTAAAATGCCAGGGCAGTATAGGAACCCCACAAATGACCCCATTTTAGAAAGAAGACACCCCAAGGTATTACGTTAGGAGTATGGTGAGTTCATAGAAGATTTTATTTTTTGTCACAAGTTAGTGGAAAATGACACTTTGTGAAAAAAACAATAAAAATCAATTTCCGCTAACTTGTGACAAAAAATAAAATCTTCTATGAACTCACCATACTACTAACGGAATACCTTGAGGTGTCTTCTTTCTAAAATGGGGTCACTTGCGGGGTTCCTATACTGCCCTGGCATTTTAGGGGCCCTAAACCGTGAGGAATAGTCTAGAAACCAAATGCCTCAAAATGACCTGTGAAATCCTAAAGGTACTCATAGGACGTTGGGCCCCTTAGCGCACCTAGGCTGCAAAAAAGTGTCACACATGTGGTATCGCCGTACTCAGGAGAAATAGTATAATGTGTTTAGGGTTGTATTTTTACACATACCCATGCTGGGTGGGAGAAATATCTCTGTAAATGACAATTTTTTAAATTTTTTTTACACACAATTGTCCATTTCCAGAGATATTTCTCCCACCCAGCCCAACTGTTCCGCACAGTGGAAAAACTCTGCAACCCGGCATGTCAAAAACGTAATATCGAGTCTTCAAAGGACCTCTGTGACCAATTTGCCCATTTCTTCACAGACAAAGTCTCCGCTATAAGGTCCGCCATCCAACTTAGAGCATCTGAGCCTAACAAAGCGCCGAAGACCATTAGCAGAGACAATGTAACACCTTGGTCAAACTTCAAAGAAATTGATGAAGAAGTCACATCAAGCATCCTCCTTCACGTCCGCCTAACTGCCTGTGACCTGGATCCTGGCCCAACACAGTTCATGTTGAACTGCCCCGACCTGTGCGTACCGGTATTCCTAAAAATTATTAACTGTTCCTTAAAAGCAGGGATGTTTCCTGCTTTACTGAAGGAAGCAATCATCAGGCCTCTCCTCAAAAAACCCTCCCTGGACCCAGATGCAATGACCAGCTACAGACCTGTCTCTAACCTCCCCTTTCTGGGCAAGCTAATTGAAAAAGCTGTCTACCTCCAGCTAGAAGCCAAAATCCTACAAAACAACAGTTATGACCCATTCCAGTCTGGCTTCAGGAAACACCACAGCACTGAAACTGCCCTCATCCAAATATGCAACCACCTGCTCATGGCAAGAGACAGAGGAGAGTGCTCGATCCTCATACTGCTAGACCTTTCTGCAGCCTTTGATACAGTTGACCATAACATCTTGATAAACAGGCTACAGGAATAATGCGGCATTGATGGCATAGTTCTTCAGTGGTTCCAATCCTTCTTGAGTGGCAGAACCCACAAAGTGTCTATGGGGCCCTTCCTGTCCACCCCTGTATCACTTAAGTATGGGGTGTCCCAGGGCTCAATCCTCTCTCCCCTGCTTTTCACTATTTACATGTTACCGCTGGGAAAACTAATCCAAAAACATGGCCTGACATACCACTGCTATCAGTGGCGTAGCTAAGGTGCTGTGGGCCCTGATGCAAGTTTTACAGTGGGCCCCCCAAGCACTCTATACATAACAATTGCCACTGCGCACCAAAACCTGCCAATGGCAACTACAGTGTCAGAGGTGCAAGAAGGGGATGGGGAGCAGTTTGTTCGTGATTACCACCATTCACAGTATCTATAGAAGTGATAATTATGAGCACAGGACCAACAGAGAGCTAATACTGTAGTTGAGGGAGGGCCCTTCGGGGCCCCTCTGGCCCAAGGGCCCCGATGCGGTCGCTACCTCTGCACCCCCTATTGCGACGCCCCTGACTGCTATGCAGACGACACCCAACTATATCTTTCCTTCAAGCCTGGTGTGACAGACCCAACTCTAACTATAAACGCCTGCTTACGTGAACTACAGAAATGGATGAATGACAACTGGCTGAAACTAAATGCAGACAAAACTGAAGTCCTTCTGATTGGAGGGCAGAGCATGATAACAAAACAACTTAACTTGCAGTCTTCACCACTGGGAATAGGAGGCACGGATCTACGCAGCTCTGATCATGTGCGTAGCCAGGGAGTTCTAATTGATTGGGATTTAAACTTCAGAACTCAAATCTCTGCTGTGGTGAAATCATCCTATTTTCACCTGAAGAACATTGCAAAAATCAAGCACCTCATCCCCCCAGAAGATCTGCCAACCTTAGTCCACGCCTTCATCACATCCCGACTGGACTACTGCAATGCTCTCTACACTGGTCTTCCAAAAAAGGCCTTGTACCATCTACAGCTGATACAGAATACTGATGCCAGACTGCTAACCAACCAACCCCGTCACTGCCACATAACGCCAGTCCTGCACTACCTTCACTGGCTACCTATAGAATGGAGGGTCCTATTCAAGATTGACCTACTGACATTTAAATCCCTGAATAATCTAGGCCCTGGATACATGAAATATATGTTGATATCCCCGCATTCTCAGATCAACAGGTTCTAATAATCTAGTCATACCCAGAGTCCACTTGGAAACGTTTGGTCCCAGAGCCTTCTGTCATGCTGCCCCTACGTTTTGGAACTCCTTACCTCAACAGATCAGGACAGCTCCATCCCTGGACGTGTTTAAATCCAGACTGAAAACTCATCTGTTCAGTTTGGCATTTGCAGAAATATAACTTTTGTTGTGTGAATACTTCATCCTACTAATTACTGAATCTGAGAGAGCCTAAGCGCTTTGAGTCCTATGGGAGAAAAGCGCTATAGAAATGTTATTGTATTGTATTATTATTGTATTGTATGGGTATGTGTAAAAATACACCCCAAAACACATTATATTACTTCTCCGGAGAACGGCGATACCACATGTGACACTTTTTTGCAGCCTAGGTGCACTAAGGGGCCCAACGTCCTATGAGTACCTTTAGGATTTTACAGGGCATTTTGAGGCATGTGGTTTCTAGACTACTCCTCAAGGTTTAGGGCCCCTAAAATTCCAGGGCAGTATAGGAACCCCACAAGTGACCCCATTTTAGAAAGAAGACACCCCAAGGTATTCCGTTAGGTGTATGGTGAGTTTATAGAAGATTCTATTTTTTGTCACAAGTTAGTGGAAAATGACACTTTGTGAAAAAAACAATACAAATCAATTTCCGCTAACTTGTGACATAAATAATAAATTCTTCTATGAACTCACCATACTATTAACGGAATACCTTGGGGTGTCTTCTTTCTAAAATGGGTTCACTCGTGGGGTTCCTATACTGCCCTGGCATTTTAGGGGCCCTAAAGCGTGAGGAATAGTCTAGAAACCAAATGCCTGAAAATGACTGTCATGATCGCTGCTGCAGCAGGTATTGCTGGAAGTAGTAGTGCTGCAGCTCAGGCAGTTCTGATCTCTTTCCATGCAAGCTGCATAGCTTTGTCTGCCTTTCCCTGCTGTCAGCTTGTGACTGATTATCATTCACCTGTGTGGGAATCTGCATGTCTGCTCCCATTGGATGACCTCAGTATAAAGATCTGCTTCCTGCAGGACTCCTCGGGTTTTCATAGCTTCAGTTTAAGCCTGTCTTGCTGTTGCTTCAGCCCCTGATCGTGTTTCTTGTTCTAATGATACTTTGCTGGTCTTGCATCATATATTGGTTCATTGCCAATATATATGCATACCAGCACGTTTATTATTTTCCTTGTATTCGTGTTACGTTGATACATCAGTGTCGCTGATGTATACGTACACAAACTGTTTATATCCTGTGTTCAGTTAGTCAGCTTTCCAGCACGTTTTGGTAGTTTGCGCGCATCGTGATCACCCGTGCTGAGTTAGTTATTCCGCTCCTGGTTCTGTTTGTGGATTGCGTTCATCTCTGCGAAGAGATAACGAATCCTTCTGAATCCTGTTCTGTTACCGTTTGTGGATTGCGTTCATCTCTGCGAAGAGATAGCGAATCCTTCTGAGTCCTGTTCCCTGTATTGCTCCAGTCTTAGTCAGTGTTCCTGCTTATGTCATATATCGGTTCATTGCCGATATATACATATCTTAGTCAGACGTTACAAAAAGTTTCATTGATAGCTGTAATTGTAATACGCTAGGAAAACATACTTATTGTATTCTTGTCTGTGTTACATTCATCTATCTTGATCCTGCTATTTCCTGACTATCCTGTCCTGTCTTTGTGAGGCACGCCATCGCTGCAAACGCATTGGCTGCCTCATTCCAGTCTGTCTTGTTTTGGACGCTTGCTGTCACTAAGTAGCGGCTAGCTAGCAAGCGTTCATTCTGTCTACCTGTCCTGATCTCCTCAGTTCTGCTTTATGCGCTCAGCGCTACTTTGCGCTGAGACGTTATAGCGAAAGTATTGTTTGTGGCTGTCGGATCTGCACCGGCTCTGTGCGCCACAATCTCCTATTGCAGTCAGTCCTCCCCTCCACTATACTAGGGATAGCCTGTTTTCTTGTGCTAGTGTGTGTACCTCCTTCACGTCAGCTCATGCGTTGCATGCTGACTGTGGAGAATACACCACCAAGCCTTACATTATGATAACCCCATTACCAATCCCCATTGTGGGGGGGATTCCCAGAAAGTATGACACTGTTAATTATGGTTCCTGTTCCTTTAAGAAATTTGAAGAACTTAGCTCTGAAACAGAAAATGAGTTTTTCTCTGAATGTGCCAGGTTCCTGGCCAATCCCGATCTCCAAGCGACTCCTGTTTCAACCTGGGCACTCCAGCTGGTTTATATTTTGTTTAAAGGGGAATTGCTCCAGTGGGCTTACGATGTTCTCAATCATTCCAATTTGAAAGAGAGACCGCTGGAATTTCTAGCGTTTGTGATCCATAACTGGTTGCGCATAGATCCATTGCCTTTTCCTCTAAATGAACTCCTGGCAGCAGGCCAATCAGCTGCCCCTTCAATTGTTTGCAAAAATGATCAGCAAGCAGAGAGTGTTCCTGATAATTTTCCTGCAGCTTTGAATAAATCACCAAAGGCAGCAGGGTCTAAGGCAAAACGCATTCTGTCTACCTGTCCTGATCTCCTCAGTTCTGCTTTATGCGCTCAGCGCTACTTTGCGCTGAGACGTTATAGCGAAAGTATTGTTTGTGGCTGTCGGATCTGCACCGGCTCTGTGCGCCACAATCTCCTATTGGAGTCAGTCCTCCCCTCCACTATACTAGGGATAGCCTGTTTTCTTGTGCTAGTGTGTGTACCTCCTTCACGTCAGCTCATGCGTTGCATGCTGACTGTGGAGAATACACCACCAAGCCTTACAATGACCTGTGAAATCCTAAAGGTACTCATAGGACGTTGGGCCCCTTAGCGCACCTCGGCTGCAAAAAAGTGTCAAACATGTGGTATCGCCGTACTCAGGAGAAGTAGTATAATGTGTTTTGCAGTGTATTTTTACACATACCCATGCTGGGTGGGAGAAATCTCTCTGTAAATGGACAATTGTGTGTGAAAAAAATCAAAAAAATCTCATTTACAGAGATATTTCTCTCACCCAGCATGGGTATGTGTAAAAATACACCCCAAAACAGATTATACTACTTCTCCTGAGTACGAAGATACCACATGTGTGACCCCTTTTCGCAGCCTAGGTGCGCTAAGGAGCCCAAAGTCCTATGAGCACCTTTAGGCTTTACAGGGTGTAACGCTTGTGGAATTCTCTCCGTGATCAGCGCACAAGGCGTGCGCTGACACTGCGGAAATCCTCCACAAGCGTATAATTTGAGGAAACCCAGCAGAAGGTGCAATGCACCTGTATAGGGAAATTCCTGTCGACAGGTGGAGCTGTGGAGTGCAGAGGAACAGCTCCTCTGCCCTGCCACACACGCCAGACAGGAATTGTACGAAGGGAAGAAACGCAATTGCAAGAGAGGCGATTGAGAATGAGCACAGAGACAGATTGTATGTGTGTGCACCAAATCAGTCGCCAACCCGCGACGGTGCACACACAACAGCAGATATGAAGTAGGAACGCAATCCCGGGAGAGGCGATTGCCAGAGGTGACACAAGGCTACAGCAAGGCAGAGCATGAGAGTAGCAAAGGCACAGCAAATCATACAATGAGGAGATAAGGAAAATAACAAACGCTAGCTAAACGCGAACACCGCACTCATTCGCAACAGTGCACGCGTTTGTGCGCAGTCTCCACGTGATAAGCACAATAGAGACAAGCACGCCTAACTAACCACCGACAGACTAACATGAAACAGAGGACGCGAGCGCTTGCTTAACGGTTACCTCACCGAGCCTCCAGCAAGCGTTCGTAGCAGACAAGACAGACACACGAAAACAGGAACAAGCGAGAGATAGGATCCACAGCACTAGCGAAAAGAGGCCAGTGCGATCCAGGGAGACAGAGAGATGGAGATCAGACGGATCCACAGCACTAGCGCTAGGCGAGTGCGATCCAGGCAAGACAGAGGAGATAGCTGGTAGCAACCGCTGCTCCAGCTATACTCCAAGAACAAAGATCAGAACGACTTCCTGTCGACCACCGCAGGGACAGGACAATCGCAACAGACAAACAAAACAGATATACAATCCTAACTGCACTAGGGAAACCTGCCTAGTGCAGTCCCAGGAATTACTCTAAGCTAATCTTCAAACAATGAGCAAGGCTGACACTCTCCGGAGTGTTTCACAGGATAAATCCTTATGACCAGCGAAGGTCTGTGATATCACATGGTATATATATAGAGCAAGCCTACAAGGGATGTGGCTAGGCAATTTGCATGACAAACGTATGCAAATTCTTCAGCAGCAGCAAGCTGAAAAACTGACAAAAGGTCTCTCTTCCAGAGACCTGCAGAATGCAGACCTGAACAATGGTCAAAAAGCTGCCTGCCTGCACAGGCAGCTGAGCAGATAATTACACAGGGGTACTTAAAATTTAGCACCCCCCAAAATGCCAGTACAGTAAACACACCCCACAAATTACCCCATTTTTGGAAAGTAGACACCCCAAAGTATTCAGAGAGGGGCATGGTGAGTCCGTGGCAGATTTCATTTTTTTTGGTCACAAGTTAGCAGAAATGGGAACTTTTTTTTTTTGTCACAAAGTGTCATTTTCCGCTAACTTGTGACAAAAATAAAATCTTCTATGAACTCACCATGCATCTTAGTGAATACTTTAGGACAGGGGTCTCAAACTCAATTTACCTGGGGGCCGCAGGAGGCAAAGTCAGGATGAGGCTGGGCCGCATAAGGAATTTCACAATCGCGGCGCATCGCCGCCTCTGCCCGCCCCTCTCACTCATCCTTCACAGAGAAGGGCGGGGAGAGGCGGCGATCCGTGCGGTGATTGACGTCAGGAGGGGCAGAGCTGAAGCTGAAAGCTCTGCCCCTTCCAGGAAATGCCGGCGGATTGCCCCCCGGGCGATTTGCAGCCCTCGTTTAGCGGCGGGGATGCAGCGGATTATTTGGGAGCACTGAAGCGAACTATAAGGAAGCTTTTGCCGGAAAGGGCCACAAAATATTGTATCGAGGGCCGCAAATGGCCCGCGGGCCGCGAGTTTGAGACCCCTGCTTTAGGATGTCTTCTTTCCAAAATGGGGTCATTTGGGGGGTATTTATACTATCCTGGAATTTTAGCACCTCATGAAACATGACAGGTGCTCAGAAAAGTCAGAGATGCTCCAAAATGGGAAAATTCACTTTTTGCACCATAGTTTGTAAACACTATAACTTTTACCCAAACCAATAAATATACACTGAATGTTTTTTTTTTTTATCAAAGACATGTAGCAGAACAAATTTGGACAAAAATGTATATAGAAATGTTACTTTATTTTAAAAAATGTCAACACAGAAAGTAAAAAAAATCATTTTTTTAACAAAATTAATGACTTTTTTGATGAATATAATAAAAACTAAAAATCGCAGCAGCAATCAAATAACACCAAAAGAAAGCTGTATTAGTGACAAGAAAAGGAGGTAAAATTAATTTAGATAGTAGGTTGTATGACCAAGCAATAAACCGTTAAAGCTGCAGTGGTCTGAATCGAAAAAAAAAGCTCTGGTCCTTAAAGAAAACCTGAACTGAAAATTAAAAGTCAAAATAATGTCAACACAGAAAGTAAAAAAAATCATTTTTTTAACAAAATTAATGACTTTTTTGATGAATATAATAAAAACTAAAAATCACAGCAGCAATCAAATAACACCAAAAGAAAGCTGTATTAGTGACAAGAAAAGGAGGTAAAATTCATTTAGATAGTAGGTTGTATGACCAAGCAATAAACCGTTAAAGCTGCAGTGGTCTGAATTGAAAAAAAAAGCTCTGGTCCTTAAAGAAAACCTGAACTGAAAATTAAAAGTCAAAATAAGCATACACAAGTCATACTTACCTTCCATGTAGTCTACTCCTCAGTGTCCCGCGTCTTGTTTGTCCACTGTGATCAAGGGAATTCTCCGTCCTCCATTTTCAAAATGGCCATTACCCCATAACAGCTTCCTGGTCAGCACACTGTTAAACTGTAACATCGCCCACTTGAGCCATAGGGAAACATGGACATTACCTGGTACATCAGTTTTCATCTCAGTTATAACTGACAGCAACTGATATTTTACTGACAGCAACTGATATATTTCAGATCTGACAAAATATTGTCAGAACTGGAAGGGATTATTGTCTGAAGAAAATGGTGAGCTTCTGAAAGGAACTGATGGCAAGGTAACTATGTAATGTTCATTTGAAATTACCTCATGTGTTTATTTTAAATATTTTTACTCAGTACAGGTTCTCTTTAAGGGACAAAAAGACTGTGGTCCTCAAGTGGTTAATGCCTGCCTTGTAATGCATCTTTCTGCACTGCAATCAATGCTCCATCTATAGCGACTTTCACAGTGTGGCGATGCTTTGCACTTTAAGGGCTTGTTCCACACTATACGCATTTTCAATGCTAATTTCTGCAGTACGTATAATGTACGATATGCAATAATAACATCAAAAGTGTATGTACTGCATTGGTTGATGTTCCGACTAAGGGCTTAATTCACAAAGCGGTGCTAACCTACTTAGCACGCCTAAAGACTTTTGGGTGTGATAAGCATTCCACTAAGTAGTTTATTACCGTTTTGAGGGAAAAACTCGCGCGCAAAGTTTTTTGCACATAAATTTTTGCGCTTGCAAAGTCCGATGCGCGCAAAACGTCCCATAGGGTTTAATGGCGCTGCGCGCGTAAAACTTTAGTTTATTTTATCACACCTAAACTGAGTTTAGGCGTGATAATGGGCTTTTCACCAGCGTGCTAACTGTTAGCACCGCTTTGTGAATCAAGCCCAATATGTGCACAGCACAGCAGGGTGATGTGATATCTGTAATGCTGGGGGGTCATACTTTCTGACCACCCAGCACAACAATGCTAAGAGCTGGATAATGGAAGAGGCTACACAGGCTGCCCAGAGCAACTGCAGCTCTGGGCTTCCGATATCGCTGCAAATAAGTTGCACTGCTCTTGCGATAGCAAACATTCAGACAGATACAAGACAGGACTAGAGTGTGGTAGCCAAAAGCGATTGCGGCAATGGCCACCTCACAAGAACAGGACTAGGAGGACAGAGGCTGACAGAATGATCACTTGCTAATCTAGTCACTGCCTCAGTGACAGCAAGCATTCACAAAGACTAGAGTGAGGTAACCAATAGCAACCGCAGCAATGGCTACCTTGCACGAACAGGACTATGCTAGCTAAGCACAGGTGATCACGCTAAGCGCAACCTACTGAAACATGCTAAAAACTGACTAGCTGAACACAGGATTTCAACAGTTCGAGTACGTATATATAAGCGGCACTGATATATAGAGTTGGGCCGAACCTCCGATTTTAGGTTCGCGAACTTCCGCGGAAGGTTCGGTTCGCGTTAAAGTTTGCGAACCGCAATAGACTTCAATGGGGATGCGAACTTTGAAAAAAAAAATAATTATGCTGGCCACAAAAGTGATGGAAAAGATGTTTCAAGGGGTCTAACACCTGGAGGGGGGCATGGCGGAGTGGGATACATGCCAAAAGTCCCGGGGAAAAATCTGGATTTGACGCAAAGCAGCGTTTTAAGGGCAAAAATCACATTGAATGCTAAATGACAGGCCTAAAGTGCTTTCAAACATCTTGCATGTGTATACATCAATCAGGTAGTGTAATTAAGGTACTGCTTCACACTGACACACCAAACTCACCGTGTAACGCATCGCAAACAGCTGTTTGTGTAGTGACGGCCGTGCTGGACTGGTGCGCACCATGGCGAGAGTGCAGGTTTTGGTGGCTTTACAGCCCATATGGTCGCCTGGCTGATGTAGCTGAATGACAGAACAGTGACTGTCCAGCTGATCAAATTTGGTCTGACCACAATGAGGCAACGACCTTTTTATCGTGGGTGTGCCCCCCGAGACACTCATCTAGGCGCCGGTCATTGCTTCATTGTGATACGCAAGCCCCTTCACCACGGCAAGGTAATGATCATGAAGGGGAATGGGCGCATGTACATGCCTTTTCTTTTGTTGTTGCAGCTGCCCGCAGTGCAGCCAGAAAAATTAGGCAGTCATGTACACGCACCAGAAAAATTATTACAGCGGCCGCTGCTAGCAGCGGCCTAAAAAATTCAGCAATCCGCCTGGAGTCCCGGACCCTGTTGGTGGTGGTGGAGAAGGTAGTCAAGCGGCCTGCAGGCAGACATGCTGTGTGGAGGGACTGGTAGCGACTTAGTCTTCTTGGGGCAGCCCAGGCAGCCAGTCACACGGCGTGCAGGCAGAGATGCTGTGTGTGCGGGGACTGACTTAGTCTTGGGGCGGGCAGCAGCCCTCCGGGATCCATGCCTCATTCATTTTGATAAAGGTGAGGTACTTAACACTTTTGTGACTTAGGCGACTTCTCTTCTCTGTGACAATGCCTCCAGCTGCGCTGAAGGTCCTTTCTGACAGGACGCTTGCGGCAGGGCAGGAGAGAAGTTGGATGGCAAATTGGGACAGCTCTGGCCACAGGTCAAGCCTGCGCACCCAGTAGTTCAAGGGTTCCTCATCGCTGTTCACAGCAGTGTCTACATCCACACTTAAGGCCAGGTAGTCGGCTACCTGCCGTTCCAGGCGTTGGTGGAGGGTGGATCCGGAAGGGCTACGGCGAGGCGTTGGACTAAAGAACGTCCGCATGTCCGACATCACCATGAGATCGCTGGAGCGTCCTGTCTTTGACTGCGTGGACACGGGAGGAGGATTAGTGGCAGTGGTACCTTGCTGGCGTTGTGCTGTCACATCACCCTTAAAGGCATTGTAAAGCATAGTTGACAGCTGGTTCTGCATGTGCTGCATCCTTTCCACCTTCCGGTGAGTTGGTAACAGGTCCGCCACTTTGTGCCTGTACCGAGGGTCTAGTAGTGTGGCCACCCAGTACAGCTCATTCCCCTTGAGGTTTTTTATACGGGGGTCCCTCAACAGGCAGGACAGCATAAAAGACGACATCTGCACAAAGTCGGATCCAGTACCCTCCATCTCCTCTTGCTCTTCCTCAGTGACGTCAGGTAAGTCAACCTCCTCCCCCCAGCCGCGAACAATACCACGGGAAGGTTGAGCAGCACAAGCCCCTTGCGACGCCTGCTGCGGTTGTTCTCCTGCCGCTGTCCCCTCCTCCTCCTCCTCCCCCAAAGAAACACCTTGCTCATCATCCTCTGAGTCTGACTCGTCTTCTGCACACGACTTCTCTTCTTCCTCCTCCTCCCCCCTCTGTGCTGCCGCAGGTGTTGAGGAAACAGCTGGGTCTGATGAAAATTGGTCCCATGCCTGTTCCTGCCGTAACGGTTCCTGGTCACGCTCATTCACAGCTTCATCCGCCACTCTACGCACAGCACGCTCCAAGAAGTAAGCGTAGGGAATTAAGTCGCTGACGGTGCCCTCACTGCGGCTCACCAGGTTGGTCACCTCCTCAAACGGCCGCATGAGCCTGCATGCATTTTTCATCAGTGTCCAGTTGTCGGGCCAGAACATCCCCATCTTCCCAGACTGTTTCATTCTACTGTAGTTGTAGAGGTAGTGGGTCACGGCTTTCTTCTGTTCTAGCAGGCGGGAGAACATGAGCAGGGTCGAGTTCCAGCGAGTCGGGCTATCGCAAATGAGGCGTCTCACCGGCATGTTGTTTTTGCGCTGAATTTCCGCAAAGCGTGCCATGGCTGTGTAAGACCGCCTCAAATGCCCACAGAACTTCCTGGCCTGCTTCAGGACATTCGCTAAGCCAGGGTACTTTGCCACAAATCTTTGAACCACTAGATTCATGACATGTGCCATGCAGGGTATGTGTGTCAGCTTCCCCATATGCAAAGCGGCAAGCAGATTGCTGCCGTTGTCGCACACCACGTTGCCTATCTCCAGGTGGTGCGGGGTCAGCCACTCATCCACCTGTTTCTTAAGAGCAGCCAGGAGAGCTGCTCCAGTGTGACTCTCCGCTTTGAGACAAGACATGTCTAACACTGCGTGACACCGTCGTACCTGGCATGCAGCATAGGCCCTGCGGAGCTGGGGCTGTGTAGCTGGAGAGGAGAACTGCCACTCAGCCAAGAAGGAGGAGGACAGCGAAGAGCATGTAGCAGGAGGAGAGGAGGTGGCAGGAGGCCTGCCTGCAAGCCGTGGAGGTGTCACAATTTGGTCCGCTGCGCCCTGCTTGCCATCGTTCACCACCAGGTTCACCCAATGGGCTGTGTAGGTAATGTAGCGGCCCTGCCCGTGCTTGGCAGACCAGGCATCCGTGGTCAGGTGTACCCTTGACCCAACGCTCTTCGCAAGAGATGACACCACTTGCCTCTCAACTTCACGGTACAGTTGGGGTATGGCCTTTCTCGAAAAATAAGTGCGGCCTGGCATCTTCCACTGCGGTGTTCCGATGGCCACAAATTTACGGAAGGCCTCAGAGTCCACCAGCTGGTATGGTAACAGCTGCCGAGCTAACAGTTCCGCCACGCCAGCTGTCAGACGCCGGGCAAGGGGGTGACTGGCCGAAATTGGCTTCTTCCGCTCAAACATTTCCTTCACGGACACCTGACTGCTGCTGTGGGCAGAGGAGCAGGAACCGCTCAAGGGCAGAGGCGGAGTGGAGGAGGGTGCCTGTGAAGGTGGAAGGGAGAAAGCGGCAGAAGCAGATAATGCACCTGATGGAGGAGGAAGAGGAGAAGGAGGGTGGCTTTGCTTTTGTGTGCTGCTGCTGCTTTTGCTCAGGTGGCCATCCCATTGCTGTTTGTGCCTTTTCTCCAGGTGCCTTCGTAAGGCACTTGTCCCTACATGAGTGTTGGCCTTTCCACGGCTCAATTTTTGTTGGCAGAGCAAACAGATGGCTTTGCTCCGATCTGAGGCACACACATTAAAAAATTTCCACACCGCTGAGCCACCCTGGGATGTGGTCACTATGGGGACCTCAGCAGCTGATGCTGAAGGGCAAGTTGGCTGGCTATACATAGGTGGCGATACATGGTGCCGGACTCTGCCACCAGCTGTTTCTGACGAAGAGCTGCCCCAGCTTCTTTCAGCAACTTCTTTCCTCCTACTACTCTCTGACTCCCCCTCTGAACTGTCCCCCTCTTCATCTCCTCTATTGGGAACATACAGAGGATCCCTATTACCGTCATCATCGTAGTCATCCTGCCCAGCTTCGCTTGCCTCAGACAAATCCAAACTTGCACCATCAGTAGGTCCTTCATCCTCCTGACACGTTACATCCATAGTGTTGCCGCGTAACTCAGACATATAAGCTGGTGAAAATTTATCTGGCTGTAACAACAATGGCTGTGCATCAGTGATTTCACCACTAAATAATTCTTGTGATGTCATGATCGCTGCTGCAGCAGGTATTGCTGGAAGTAGTAGTGCTGCAGCCCAGGCAGTTCTGATCTCTTTCCATGCAAGCTGCATAGCTTTGTCTGCCTTTCCCTGCTGTCAGCTTGTGACTGATTATCATTCACCTGTGTGGGAATCTGCATGTCTGCTCCCATTGGATGACCTCAGTATAAAGATCTGCTTCCTGCAGGACTCCTCGGGTTTTCATAGCTTCAGTTTAAGCCTGTCTTGCTGTCGCTTCAGCCCCCGATCGTGTTTCTTGTTCTAAAGATACTTTGCTGGTCTTTGCATCATATATTGGTTCATTGCCAATATATATGCATACCAGCACGTTTATTATTTTCCTTGTATTCGTGTTACGTTGATACATCAGTGTCGCTGATGTATACGTACACGAACTGTTCATATCCTGTGTTCAGTTAGTCAGTTTTCCAGCACGTTTTGGTAGTTTGCGCGTATCGTGATCACCCGTGCTGAGCTAGTATCCTGCTCCTGGTCCTGTTTGTGGATTGCGTTCATCTCTGCGAGGAGATAACGAATCCTTCTGAATCCTGTCCTGTTACCGTTTGTGGATTGCGTTCATCTCTGCGAAGAGATAGCGAATCCTTCTGAGTCCTGTTCCCTGTATTGCTCCAGTGCGAGTCAGTGTTCCTGCTTATGTCATATATCGGTTCATTGCCGATATATACATATGTTAGTCAGACGTTACAAATAGTTTCATTGATAGCTGTAATTGTAATACGCTAGGAAAACATACTTATTGTATATTTGTCTGTGTTACGTTCATCTATCTTGATCCTGCTATTTCCTGACTATCCTGTCCTGTCTTTGTGAGGCACGCCATCGCTGCAAACGCATTGGCTGCCTCATTCCAGTCTGTCTTGTTGTGGACGCTTGCTGTCACTAAGTAGCGGCTAGCTAGCAAGCGTTCATTCTGTCTACCTGTCCTGATCTCCTCAGTTCTGGTTTATGCGCTCAGCGCTACCTTGCGCTGAGACGTTATCGCAAAAGTATTGTTTGTGGCTGTCGGGTCTGCACCGGCTCTGTGCGCCACAATCTCCTTTTGGAGTCAGTCCTCCCCTCCACTATACTAGGGATAGCCTGTTTCCTTGTGCTAGTGTGTGTACCTCCTCCACGTCAGCTCATGCGTTGCATGCTGACTGTGGAGAATACACCACCAAGCCTTACATTATGAAAACCCCATTACCAATCCCCATTGTGGGGGGGATTCCCAGAAAGTATGACTCTGTTAATTATGGTTCCTGTTCCTTTAAGAAATTTGAAGAACTTAGCTCTGAAACAGAAAATGAGTTTTTCTCTGAATGTGCCAGGTTCCTGGCCAATCCCGATCTCCAAGCGACTCCTGTTTCAACCTGGGCACTCCAGCTAGTTTATATTTTGTTTAAAGGGCAATTGTTTCAGTGGGCATGTGATGTTCTCAATCATTCCGATTTGAATGAGAGACCGCTGGAATTTCTAGCGTTTGTGATCCATAACTGGTTGCGCATAGATCCATTGCCTTTTCCTCTAAATGAACTCCTGGCAGCAGGCCAATCAGCTGCTCCTTCAATTGTTTGCAAAAATGATCAGCAAGCAGAGAGTGTTCCTGATAATTTTCCTGCAGTCTTGAATAAATCACCAAAAACAGCAGGGTCTAAGGCAAAACGCAAACGTTCTAAGAAACGTGTCCGATCTGCAGAGTCGTTATCCTTAGCGACTGAGACCTATAATGAGATTCTGCCATTAACAGATAATGAAATGCAATTGTCTTTCAGGGGAGTTAAATGGACTTATGAAACTACTAATGAACTTTCATCACTGGCTAGGGAAAATAAAGATTTTTGTTTAAAAGAATTATCTGAGTATGATTATGAGAAGATATTACAGAGTATTGAACAAATCAACTTATTTGTGAAGCAAGGAAAGTTTGCATACACTACAGTTCAACACTTGCTACAGGTATTGGAGATTCTTAAGAATAAGGAATCTGCCAATCACCTGCTAATTAACTCAATATTTGTCCCTGCCACAATCATATCTGCAAACTGTGATCTGCCTGTTAAGTATGCTTGGAATCCTCCATTTGAGAAAGGAGAGATGGAAGCTCTGGTCAATGAATGGAAGAATGATTCAAGTTAATTTTGTCAATTTTACAGTGCAAAAAGTTAATTAGTATTGAATGCATGCATTAAGTCTGCCTATAACCTAATAAAAACTGGTGTGTGTGGGTATGACTTTGTGGCTCCATTGATCGATGTGTGGAAAATGATTTTGGACGATTTTTATGCGATTCAATCAGTTGATACCAGGGAAGATACACTGTCAATTGGAGACTGTCCCACTTCTCCAGTTACTGAGTCCCTGCCATGTCTTGTGAATGTTCCTGTAACTCCACCCTGTACCATGGATAACTCAGTGTTACTTCCCAGTAAAACAGAAGCCACTGATACTTTCTTAACTTTGCCCTGCACAAATTTCTCAGCAGAGAATCCAGAGGTCCTGCTGACTTCTGAGTCCAGCCTAGCCAGTACTCATGAGTCTTTGTTCAGTGAAACAGACATCAGAAAAATCTTGCCTGTCTCTGCAAACACTTCTGCAGAAATTACCTGTGTTAATAAAGTTCAACTCCTGTCTGATCCTGCAGATGCCAATAGATGCACTGCATCAGTTTCCGAGTCCCAGCAATCCTGTCCAGAAACCTCAGAACCCCAGCATCTGAATTTTCCAATTTTCCAATTGAATGGTGATTCAGATGCGCAAACATTGTGTTTTGATCTTCCTGTTTCTACACCTCACTCTAGTTTCGTGAATAACTCAGAGCGTCTGCTATGTGAATCCGAAATCGCAGAATTATTACCGTGTTCAGAAAATGTTCCAGTAAATTTGCCCTGTACCATGAATTGTGCAGTAGATCTCTCCAATGAAACTCAGGTCACAGAATCATTATGCTGTCCAGCAGGTGCTTCCATGGTTTTGCCCTGCAATATGGACTGTTCAGTGATCCTGTCCAGTGAAGCTGTGGTCGCAGAGTCTTATGCTTCACCCAGTACTTTGGATACTTCAAACCCTCTAGCAGAGGAGTCTGAGGCACTGCTTACCTCAGTTGGTGTTGCAGTAATATTCACTTGTCTAGCAGCTGTTTTGGAATTACAGTCTGCTCTAATAAAACTTGATGAATTTCTGCCCAGCGAAGCAGAAGCCATTGAAATATTGTCCTCGTCAGCAAGTGTGTTAGATACCTTGCCCTGTACACAGTCTGATTTAACCAATGTTGTTGAGTCCCTCTCCAGTGTTGTAACAGCCAAAGAACTCCAGCCCTGTCCTCTGAATGTTTCAAAAGTCTTGCCCTGTAACATGGATAATTCTGATTCTCTGGTCAAAATAATAGAAATCTCAGAATTTCAGTCCGGTCTAATGAGTGTTCCTGAAACCCAGCCCTGTATCCTGAAAGATTCTGGTTCTCTGGCCGCTGTGGCAGAGGTTCCAGAGTCCCCTTTCTGTCCAGGGAATTCCTCAGTTTTGCCTAGTCCAGTGGGGGCTGCTGCAATACTGACTTGTTCTGCAGCGCCTCATGAGCTCCAATCCAGTGTATTAGATGAGTCTCTGTCCAGTCCAGAGGTAGTTGTGGAGTTCCTATCTGGTTCAGTGCATACATCAGAAGATTTGTCCTGTCTTGTTAGTGCCCCTGAATCTGATTTGTTACTGACTTTGCTGGAATCAGCGACATCTAAGTCTGATCCTGCATTCTCGTGTAAAAGTCCAGTAGTTGCGAAGTCTAGTCATGATGATTTTTTTTTGGCCAGTCCTGGTTTTGGTCCTGTCTTGGCTGACCCTGAGGCTCACAGTTCCTTGACATGCCCAGAGGTTTCTCTTGTGCCAGTGTGCCCAGATGTTCTTTGTGTGCCAGAATGCCCAAGTGTGTCTAAGGTGTTAGCGTGCTCTGATGCTTCCTTAGTAGGAACATGTTCTGATGTTGCCAGTCTGCCTGCATGCCCAGAGATGGTTCTGGTCCCTGAAAGCCCTGATCTTGATGTTTGTCCTTGTGGCCCTGACTCGGGAATTTCCCTAGGTTCCATAGGGGTTCTTGATAGTTCTCCATGTGAGCCTAAGGGGCGTTCTGACCTATTGGGATCTCTTTGGAGCTTCAAGGTGTTCTGGGAGGTCTCTGAGAAAACTTGTCCTGGTGCCTTGGACTGGTTCAACAGTGGGTTTTGTGTTGGTAAAGACAGTCCCGGTGGGCATTGCAAAGGCTTTGGCGTTTTTGAACGGTTCCTGGAAGGCGGTGGGTATCGCTCAGGGAGTTTCGGAGGGCTTTCTTCTGGAAATCATGGTTCTGATGGGTGTCACACTGGGGCTTGTAGTACTGATGGGCATGGTTCTGTAGGTTCTGGTTCTGATGGGTCCAGTCTTGTGGGGCCTGATTCTGGAATTTGGTCTTGCCGGGCTGTCCCGGTCATCATGAATTATCAGTCAGACTGTTTTGTTGGGAATTTCAGTTTTGAAAAGCGTCTGGAATCCGCTTTTAAGGGCGGGGGTACTGTCATGATCTCTGCTGCAGCAGATATTGCTGGAAGTAGTAGTGCTGCAGCCCAGGCAGTTCTGATCTCTTTCCATGCAAGCTGCATAGCTTTGTCTGCCTTTCCCTGCTGTCAGCTTGTGACTGATTATCATTCACCTGTGTGGGAATCTGCATGTCTGCTCCCATTGGATGACCTCAGTATAAAGATCTGCTTCCTGCAGGACTCCTCGGGTTTTCATAGCTTCAGTTTAAGCCTGTCTTGCTGTCGCTTCAGCCCCCGATCGTGTTTCTTGTTCTAAAGATACTTTGCTGGTCTTTGCATCATATATTGGTTCATTGCCAATATATATGCATACCAGCACGTTTATTATTTTCCTTGTATTCGTGTTACGTTGATACATCAGTGTCGCTGATGTATACGTACACGAACTGTTCATATCCTGTGTTCAGTTAGTCAGTTTTCCAGCACGTTTTGGTAGTTTGCGCGTATCGTGATCACCCGTGCTGAGCTAGTATCCTGCTCCTGGTCCTGTTTGTGGATTGCGTTCATCTCTGCGAGGAGATAACGAATCCTTCTGAATCCTGTCCTGTTACCGTTTGTGGATTGCGTTCATCTCTGCGAAGAGATAGTGAATCCTTCTGAGTCCTGTTTCCTGTATTGCTCCAGTGCGAGTCAGTGTTCCTGCTTATGTCATATATCGGTTCATTGCCGATATATACATATGTTAGTCACACGTTACAAATAGTTTCATTGATAGCTGTAATTGTAATACGCTAGGAAAACATACTTATTGTATATTTGTCTGTGTTACGTTCATCTATCTTGATCCTGCTATTTCCTGACTATCCTGTCCTGTCTTTGTGAGGCACGCCATCGCTGCAAACGCATTGGCTGCCTCATTCCAGTCTGTCTTGTTGTGGACGCTTGCTGTCACTAAGTAGCGGCTAGCTAGCAAGCGTTCATTCTGTCTACCTGTCCTGATCTCCTCAGTTCTGGTTTATGCGCTCAGCGCTACCTTGCGCTGAGACGTTATCGCAAAAGTATTGTTTGTGGCTGTCGGGTCTGCACCGGCTCTGTGCGCCACAATCTCCTTTTGGAGTCAGTCCTCCCCTCCACTATACTAGGGATAGCCTGTTTCCTTGTGCTAGTGTGTGTACCTCCTCCACGTCAGCTCATGCGTTGCATGCTGACTGTGGAGAATACACCACCAAGCCTTACATTATGAAAACCCCATTACCAATCCCCATTGTGGGGGGGATTCCCAGAAAGTATGACTCTGTTAATTATGGTTCCTGTTCCTTTAAGAAATTTGAAGAACTTAGCTCTGAAACAGAAAATGAGTTTTTCTCTGAATGTGCCAGGTTCCTGGCCAATCCCGATCTCCAAGCGACTCCTGTTTCAACCTGGGCACTCCAGCTAGTTTATATTTTGTTTAAAGGGCAATTGTTTCAGTGGGCATGTGATGTTCTCAATCATTCCGATTTGAATGAGAGACCGCTGGAATTTCTAGCGTTTGTGATCCATAACTGGTTGCGCATAGATCCATTGCCTTTTCCTCTAAATGAACTCCTGGCAGCAGGCCAATCAGCTGCTCCTTCAATTGTTTGCAAAAATGATCAGCAAGCAGAGAGTGTTCCTGATAATTTTCCTGCAGTCTTGAATAAATCACCAAAAACAGCAGGGTCTAAGGCAAAACGCAAACGTTCTAAGAAACGTGTCCGATCTGCAGAGTCGTTATCCTTAGCGACTGAGACCTATAATGAGATTCTGCCATTAACAGATAATGAAATGCAATTGTCTTTCAGGGGAGTTAAATGGACTTATGAAACTACTAATGAACTTTCATCACTGGCTAGGGAAAATAAAGATTTTTGTTTAAAAGAATTATCTGAGTATGATTATGAGAAGATATTACAGAGTATTGAACAAATCAACTTATTTGTGAAGCAAGGAAAGTTTGCATACACTACAGTTCAACACTTGCTACAGGTATTGGAGATTCTTAAGAATAAGGAATCTGCCAATCACCTGCTAATTAACTCAATATTTGTCCCTGCCACAATCATATCTGCAAACTGTGATCTGCCTGTTAAGTATGCTTGGAATCCTCCATTTGAGAAAGGAGAGATGGAAGCTCTGGTCAATGAATGGAAGAATGATTCAAGTTAATTTTGTCAATTTTACAGTGCAAAAAGTTAATTAGTATTGAATGCATGCATTAAGTCTGCCTATAACCTAATAAAAACTGGTGTGTGTGGGTATGACTTTGTGGCTCCATTGATCGATGTGTGGAAAATGATTTTGGACGATTTTTATGCGATTCAATCAGTTGATACCAGGGAAGATACACTGTCAATTGGAGACTGTCCCACTTCTCCAGTTACTGAGTCCCTGCCATGTCTTGTGAATGTTCCTGTAACTCCACCCTGTACCATGGATAACTCAGTGTTACTTCCCAGTAAAATAGAAGCCACTGATACTTTCTTAACTTTGCCCTGCACAAATTTCTCAGCAGAGAATCCAGAGGTCCTGCTGACTTCTGAGTCCAGCCTAGCCAGTACTCATGAGTCTTTGTTCAGTGAAACAGACATCAGAAAAATCTTGCCTGTCTCTGCAAACACTTCTGCAGAAATTACCTGTGTTAATAAAGTTCAACTCCTGTCTGATCCTGCAGATGCCAATAGATGCACTGCATCAGTTTCCGAGTCCCAGCAATCCTGTCCAGAAACCTCAGAACCCCAGCATCTGAATTTTCCAATTTTCCAATTGAATGGTGATTCAGATGCGCAAACATTGTGTTTTGATCTTCCTGTTTCTACACCTCACTCTAGTTTCGTGAATAACTCAGAGCGTCTGCTATGTGAATCCGAAATCGCAGAATTATTACCGTGTTCAGAAAATGTTCCAGTAAATTTGCCCTGTACCATGAATTGTGCAGTAGATCTCTCCAATGAAACTCAGGTCACAGAATCATTATGCTGTCCAGCAGGTGCTTCCATGGTTTTGCCCTGCAATATGGACTGTTCAGTGATCCTGTCCAGTGAAGCTGTGGTCGCAGAGTCTTATGCTTCACCCAGTACTTTGGATACTTCAAACCCTCTAGCAGAGGAGTCTGAGGCACTGCTTACCTCAGTTGGTGTTGCAGTAATATTCACTTGTCTAGCAGCTGTTTTGGAATTACAGTCTGCTCTAATAAAACTTGATGAATTTCTGCCCAGCGAAGCAGAAGCCATTGAAATATTGTCCTCGTCAGCAAGTGTGTTAGATACCTTGCCCTGTACACAGTCTGATTTAACCAATGTTGTTGAGTCCCTCTCCAGTGTTGTAACAGCCAAAGAACTCCAGCCCTGTCCTCTGAATGTTTCAAAAGTCTTGCCCTGTAACATGGATAATTCTGATTCTCTGGTCAAAATAATAGAAATCTCAGAATTTCAGTCCGGTCTAATGAGTGTTCCTGAAACCCAGCCCTGTATCCTGAAAGATTCTGGTTCTCTGGCCGCTGTGGCAGAGGTTCCAGAGTCCCCTTTCTGTCCAGGGAATTCCTCAGTTTTGCCTAGTCCAGTGGGGGCTGCTGCAATACTGACTTGTTCTGCAGCGCCTCATGAGCTCCAATCCAGTGTATTAGATGAGTCTCTGTCCAGTCCAGAGGTAGTTGTGGAGTTCCTATCTGGTTCAGTGCATACATCAGAAGATTTGTCCTGTCTTGTTAGTGCCCCTGAATCTGATTTGTTACTGACTTTGCTGGAATCAGCGACATCTAAGTCTGATCCTGCATTCTCGTGTAAAAGTCCAGTAGTTGCGAAGTCTAGTCATGATGATTTTTTTTTGGCCAGTCCTGGTTTTGGTCCTGTCTTGGCTGACCCTGAGGCTCACAGTTCCTTGACATGCCCAGAGGTTTCTCTTGTGCCAGTGTGCCCAGATGTTCTTTGTGTGCCAGAATGCCCAAGTGTGTCTAAGGTGTTAGCGTGCTCTGATGCTTCCTTAGTAGGAACATGTTCTGATGTTGCCAGTCTGCCTGCATGCCCAGAGATGGTTCTGGTCCCTGAAAGCCCTGATCTTGATGTTTGTCCTTGTGGCCCTGACTCGGGAATTTCCCTAGGTTCCATAGGGGTTCTTGATAGTTCTCCATGTGAGCCTAAGGGGCGTTCTGACCTATTGGGATCTCTTTGGAGCTTCAAGGTGTTCTGGGAGGTCTCTGAGAAAACTTGTCCTGGTGCCTTGGACTGGTTCAACAGTGGGTTTTGTGTTGGTAAAGACAGTCCCGGTGGGCATTGCAAAGGCTTTGGCGTTTTTGAACGGTTCCTGGAAGGCGGTGGGTATCGCTCAGGGAGTTTCGGAGGGCTTTCTTCTGGAAATCATGGTTCTGATGGGTGTCACACTGGGGCTTGTAGTACTGATGGGCATGGTTCTGTAGGTTCTGGTTCTGATGGGTCCAGTCTTGTGGGGCCTGATTCTGGAATTTGGTCTTGCCGGGCTGTCCCGGTCATCATGAATTATCAGTCAGACTGTTTTGTTGGGAATTTCAGTTTTGAAAAGCGTCTGGAATCCGCTTTTAAGGGCGGGGGTACTGTCATGATCTCTGCTGCAGCAGATATTGCTGGAAGTAGTAGTGCTGCAGCCCAGGCAGTTCTGATCTCTTTCCATGCAAGCTGCATAGCTTTGTCTGCCTTTCCCTGCTGTCAGCTTGTGACTGATTATCATTCACCTGTGTGGGAATCTGCATGTCTGCTCCCATTGGATGACCTCAGTATAAAGATCTGCTTCCTGCAGGACTCCTCGGGTTTTCATAGCTTCAGTTTAAGCCTGTCTTGCTGTCGCTTCAGCCCCCGATCGTGTTTCTTGTTCTAAAGATACTTTGCTGGTCTTTGCATCATATATTGGTTCATTGCCAATATATATGCATACCAGCACGTTTATTATTTTCCTTGTATTCGTGTTACGTTGATACATCAGTGTCGCTGATGTATACGTACACGAACTGTTCATATCCTGTGTTCAGTTAGTCAGTTTTCCAGCACGTTTTGGTAGTTTGCGCGTATCGTGATCACCCGTGCTGAGCTAGTATCCTGCTCCTGGTCCTGTTTGTGGATTGCGTTCATCTCTGCGAGGAGATAACGAATCCTTCTGAATCCTGTCCTGTTACCGTTTGTGGATTGCGTTCATCTCTGCGAAGAGATAGTGAATCCTTCTGAGTCCTGTTTCCTGTATTGCTCCAGTGCGAGTCAGTGTTCCTGCTTATGTCATATATCGGTTCATTGCCGATATATACATATGTTAGTCACACGTTACAAATAGTTTCATTGATAGCTGTAATTGTAATACGCTAGGAAAACATACTTATTGTATATTTGTCTGTGTTACGTTCATCTATCTTGATCCTGCTATTTCCTGACTATCCTGTCCTGTCTTTGTGAGGCACGCCATCGCTGCAAACGCATTGGCTGCCTCATTCCAGTCTGTCTTGTTGTGGACGCTTGCTGTCACTAAGTAGCGGCTAGCTAGCAAGCGTTCATTCTGTCTACCTGTCCTGATCTCCTCAGTTCTGGTTTATGCGCTCAGCGCTACCTTGCGCTGAGACGTTATCGCAAAAGTATTGTTTGTGGCTGTCGGGTCTGCACCGGCTCTGTGCGCCACAATCTCCTTTTGGAGTCAGTCCTCCCCTCCACTATACTAGGGATAGCCTGTTTCCTTGTGCTAGTGTGTGTACCTCCTCCACGTCAGCTCATGCGTTGCATGCTGACTGTGGAGAATACACCACCAAGCCTTACATGTGAAGTGTCAAAAGCAGCGGAAGTGGTGCTAGTAGTAGCGCTGGTGGCTGAGCAAGATGAGGTGTTCTGTGTCGCTAAATACTCAACCACGTCCTGACAATCTTGGGAGGTGATGGGACGTGCCTTCTTCCGAGCACTGTACTGTGGGCCAGGTCCACATGAAATTACATTTACACGACCTCGCGCAGACCTGCCGGGTGGCCTTCCTCTGGCTCTGGCACTACCTCTTCCTCTACCTGTTTTGTCCATATCGGGTATGCACGGAGTGGTATATCACACTGCGTGCACTCACGTAGGTAGGTGGGTTCACTTAACTGCACAGGTATGCGCACTGATGCGGTGGGTTCACTGAACAGAACAGGTATACAGTGGTGGGTTCTTAGAACAGGTATGCAGTGGCAGGTTCACTGAACACAACAGGTATGCAGTGGCAGGTTCACTGAACACAACAGGTATGCAGTGGCGGGTTCACTGAACAGGTATACAGTGGCGGGTCCACTGAACAGAACAGGTATGCAGTGGCGGGTTTACTAAACAGAACAGGTATGCAGTGGCGGGTTCACTAAACAGAACAGGTATACAGTGGCGGGTTCACTAAACAGAACAGGTATACAGTGGCGGGTTCACTGAACAGGTATACAGTGGCGGGTCCACTGAACAGAACAGGTATGCAGTGGTGGGTTCACAGCACAGGTATGCAGTGGTGGGTTCACAGAACAGGTATGCAGTGGTGGGTTCAATGAACAGGTATACAGTGGCGGGTCCACTGAACAGAACAGGTATGCAGTGGCGGGTTCACAGAACAGGTATGCAGTGGCAGGTTCACTGAACACAACAGGTATGCAGTGGCGGGTTCACTGAACAGGTATACAGTGGCGGGTCCACTGAACAGAACAGGTATGCAGTGGCGGGTTCACTAAACAGAACAGGTATGCAGTGGCGGGTTCACTAAACAGAACAGGTATACAGTGGCGGGTTCACTAAACAGAACAGGTATGCAGTGGCGGGTTCACTAAACAGAACAGGTATACAGTGGCGGGTTCACTAAACAGAACAGGTATACAGTGGCGGGTTCACAGAACAGGTATGCAGTGGCAGGTTCACTGAACACAACAGGTATGCAGTGGCCGGTTCACTGAACAGGTATACAGTGGCGGGTCCACTGAACAGAACAGGTATGCAGTGGTGGGTTCACAGCACAGGTATGCAGTGGTGGGTTCACAGAACAGGTATGCAGTGGTGGGTTCAATGAACAGGTATACAGTGGCGGGTCCACTGAACAGAACAGGTATGCAGTGGCATGTTCACTGAACAGGTATGCAGTGGTGGGTTCACAGCACAGGTATGCAGTGGTGGGTTCACAGAACAGGTATGCAGTGGTGGGTTTACAGCACAGGTATGCAGTGGTGGGTTCAATGAACAGGTATACAGTGGCGGGTCCAATGAACAGAACAGGTATGCAGTGGCAGGTTCACTGAACAGGTATGCAGTGGTGGGTTCACAGCACAGGTATGCAGTGGTGGGTTCACAGAACAGGTATGCAGTGGTGGGTTCAATGAACAGGTATACAGTGGTGGGTTCACTGAACAGGTATGCAGTGGTGGGTTCACAGCACAGGTATACAGTGGTGGGTTCACAGCACAGGTATGCAGTGGTGGGTTCACAGCACAGGTATGCAGTGGTGGGTTCAATGAACAGGTATACAGTGGCGGGTCCACTGAACAGAACAGGTATGCAGTGGCAGGTTCACTGAACAGGTATGCAGTGGCGGGTTCACAGCACAGGTATGCAGTGGTGGGTTCACTGAACAGGTATGCAGTGGTGGGTTCACAGCACAGGTATGCAGTGGTGGGTTCACAGCACAGGTATGCAGCGGTGGGTTCACAGCACAGGTATGCAGTGGTGGGTTCAATGAACAGGTATACAGTGGCGGGTCCACTGAACAGAACAGGTATGCAGTGGCAGGTTCACTGAACAGGTATGCAGTGGCGGGTTCACAGCACAGGTATGCAGTGGTGGGTTCACAGCACAGGTATGCACTGGTGGGTTCACAGAACAGGTATGCAGCCAGACAGGAACAAGTTAAGCCTAACTAATCTTTCCCTGAGAGACAGTCTGCAGCAGCTCGCCCTACTCTCACTAACGCAGGCAGCACACGAGTGACCGTAATGGCCGCCGCTGCCTGCCTTATATAAGGGGGGGTGGGGCTCCAGGGGCTAGTGTAGCCTAATTGGCTACACTGGGCCTGCTGACTGTGATGTAGAGGGTCAAAGTTGACCCTCCATGTGCATTATGGGGCGAACCGAACTTCCGCAAAGGTTCGCCTGCGGAACGCGAACCATTGAAGTTCGCATGGAACCGTTCGCAGGCGAACCGTTCGGCCCAACTCTACTGATATATCACCGTAACACGAATACAAGGAAAATAACAAACGCTGACTAGAATATGTATACTGTATATTGGCGATGAACCAATATATAAAATAAGCAAGGGAGACTAGCTAGATCTGGCACAATACAGTGAACTAACTAGGTAATACAAACAATACAAATTCTCTGCTCTAGAAGGAGTACGTATATATGTCCCCGTGGGAAATATATAATCGTAGCTCCACAAGATAACTGAACTAGAAAGTAACAAGACAAGGAACATTATTCACAGTATCAAAGGACCCAGTAACAGCTTAGACAGAGCTGAAACTATGACGGGTGAAGTCTAAAAGGGGAGGCAGACTTTTATGCTGACAGCAGCCAATGGATGCAAGCATGCAAATCTCCACACAACTGAATGGTAATCATTCAATCCTGAGCCAGCTTGATTACCATTTGCTAGCCGAAAGACTATCATAACAACTGCATTCAGTACTATGCAAGAACATGCATGCAGGAAATCCAGGGCTATCTGGCTGCAGCTCAGCTATAGTAAGTCATTGGTGAAATGATGACAGCATCCCAAGCTACCCAGACCTGCAGAGCAATTGCACATGACAATGTGACTAATTGCGAATGCCCAACCGAATGCAGGCTGACAAGCCAGAACTATCCGTTTGCGGCTCCACCGCAATGGACAGAACACGCCACATGAGGAATCCTTACAATATCACACTGCTGCACCCATTTTTGACAAAACGCAGCAATAGACCCATTCACTATAATGAATGGCTTCAGCAGCGTAACACATGGGAATGAAGATGACATGCGTTTGCATGCATTGTTGTGATCTGAACATGTGGGCATTTGGTTAGCCCTAAATTCAGTGGTGTAGCTATAGGGGTTGCAGAGGTAGCGACCGCATCTGGGCCCTTGGGTCAGAGGGAACCCGAGGGGCCTTTCCTCAAGCACAATATTATCTGTCTATTGGCCCTGTGTTGGTAATAATTAATCACTTCTATAGATGCTTTAAATAACTGCACCTCTGACGCTGTTGTTGTCCTTGGCAGATTTTGGTGCGCGTATCAATTGTTATGTATAGAGTGCTTGGGGGGCCCATGTAAAACTTGCCCCGGGGCTCATAGCTCCTTAGCTATGCCACTGCCTAAATTGAACCAGACCTAATGGCGAGCGACATCGTAATGCATTGCATACAGTGTGTTATCACAAACAGCATGTATTAACATTCAAAGCGGGGCATACTATTTATTGACTGTATGCTTGGCAGCATCAGCATGTGACATAATGTGCAGACAGCAGTTGTGAGATGCAGATGTTGTTGTCTCTTGCTTTCAAGATGTCACAGGGAATATACAGTAATACAATGTCCTCTTTGAACCTAGACTAAAGCCTGGTACACGGCTTCAATTGTGAATGGCTAAGTAATCAATCACTGTCCAATTTACCAAGATCATGTAGTATGATGTTTTATCTACACATTCTGCTTCTAGTATTCAATACCTGTTGACCCTCATACTACATGGAGGTGGTAAAATTGTCCAGTGATTGTCCATTCAGAACTAGAGATGGCCCGAACATCAGATTTTGGGCTCACAAACCACAAATGCAAACTTCTGCAAAAGTTTGAGTTTGCACGAACCGGGCAAACTATCATAAACTTCAATGGGCGCCGGGTGAATTTTAAAACATACAGGGACTATTTCTGGCCACAAAAGTGATGGAAAAGTTGTTTCAAGGGATGTAACACCTGGAGGGGGGCATGCAGGGCCGAAGATAGACCATCAGTGACAGGAGTCTGGGGTGGGGCCTAGAGAATTCTAGGGCCCTGCCAGGGGGGTTCTAGCATGAAGCACATAAAGACACTTATCAGACACTTGGCCAGAGCTGCAAGCTCTGAGGGGATGCTTGCTGGTATAATCATGTCATTCAATAGCAGCACCAGCTTTCCGTTTCTCACAGAGACCTCTTGACCCCCCTCCTTGTGAATGCATCTTCTCATCATTATTCACTTCAGTCTCCACCCTCCCCACATGGAGACAGTTTGAGTATCCAGAGCAGAGAAAGCTGTAACTTATTTCCTTGCTGGCTGGCTGTTTACAAACTTTACAGCTCTGAACAAAGCTGATAACCAGAGTTATGCTACAAGGAATTCATCAGGACAGGGATACAGTGAGGAATACTGCCTGTATGTGAGGTATGCATGTAGCATGTCTTTGTAGTGTGCTTAGGGTTGCCACCTTTAGGGTAAAAAAATACCGGCTTGTGGGTGTGGCCTGAGGGTGTGGTCTAAAAGTGGGAGTGGTTGGTCACGGACTTTTTACAGGACAACTGACCTGAGAGGGATATGGAGGCTGCCATAATTTATTCACAAATGCAAATTTCCTGGCTGTCCTGCTGATTCTCTGCCTCTAGCCATAGCCCCTGAACAAGCATGCAGATCAGATTTTTCTGACTTAAAATCTGACAAGATTAGCTGCCTGATTTTTTCGGGTGTTTGATGCAGACATACTAATGCCAGAAAGCTCAGCTGGAGAGCCAGGCAACTGGCTTTGTTTAAAAGGAAATCAATATGGCAGCCTCCTTATCCCTCTCTCAGGTCAGTTGACCTTTAATGCTAGGTACACACTATACAATTTTCTGACTATTTCCAACAGGTCCAATCTGATTTCTGATCGATTTTCTGATTGACTTTCTGTTCACTTCTATGGAAAATCTATCGGAAATCAGATCGGAAACAGTCAATCTGACAGTAAAAATGTCAGAAAATTCTATAGTATGTACCTAGCATTAGGCTCGCTCTGGGTCTCTTAGAGGCAGCATTAAAGGGAACCTAAAGTGAGAATGATATGGCTTTTTCCTTTTAAAATAATACCAGTTGCCCGACTCTCCTGCTGATCCTGTGTCTCTAATACTTTTAGCCACAGCCCCTCAACAAGCATGCAGCAGATCAGGTGCTCTGACTGAAGTCAGACTGGATTATCTGCGTGCTTGTTTCAGATGTGTGATTCAGCCACTACTGCAGCCAGAGACATCAGCGGGGCTGCCAGGCAACTGGTATTGCTTAAAATGAAACATCTATATCCCTCTCAGTTTAGGTTCCCTTTAATAGGTGTATTTATACTTACCTGGGGAGCTTCCTCCAGTCCTATGAGGTGCCTGGGCTCCCTCGCCAGCTGCTTCATTTACTTGATATGCTCCCCCAGTAATATCTGGCTGGCCGCGCTCTTCTGTGTCATGCGTCTACCCCTGTAGTGCTCCTGTAGCGGAGAGCATTCCGCACCTGTGCAGTAGCGGCCGGGCCACATATATGCAGAAGCGCATGGCTGGCCGTGATTGTCCAGATTACCGGGGGAGGGGGGAATATCAAGTGAACAGAAAGGCTGCAAGGAAGTCCACACACACCTCATGGGGCTGGAAAGAGCCCCAGGTAAGTATAAATACACACAATAATAACATTTCAGGTACACTTTAACCTCCTTGCGACCGCCTAACGCCGATGGGCGGTTGCAAGGTGGCTCCCCCAGGACCGCCTAATGCCAATTGGCATCAAGTCATGGGGGAGGAGATTACTCTGAATGACTGAGCGGAGTCCTGAGACCAGCCTGCTTGCGTGCGATCGTGGGCGGCAGGCTGTTACACATAAAAAAAAAAATAGTTTATTTACATGTAGAGCCCTGCGATCTACTGCAGCGCTGTATGGGGGACAGCTCTGTCACTTGGCTGTCACCTCGAGTGTGCCACAAGAAGATCCCTCTCATAGGCTGATGCCTATAAGAGGTGATCAGCTCTGATTGGCTCTTCAGGGGTAGGGAGGGTGGGAGAATTATTTAAATACAATACGTGATTTTATTAAAAAATAAAATTAATTAAAAAAAATAAATGTCAGTAACAATCAGATGCCACCAACAGAACGCTCTGTTGGTGGCAACAAAAGGGGGGCAAGATTCAATTGTGTGCTAAGTTGTATGGCCCTGCAGCAAGCTGCAGTGGCCTGAGTTGTAAAAAAATAGCCTGGTCAATATCTCAGAATCAGCTTTAGAATCAGCCACACCAATATCTGGGTGTAAGCCTGTGATTACTGTAGGGAGCAAAGGGGAAAAAAGAGTTGAACTTACCCGGGACTTTAAATGGTCCCGCACAGATGTCCTGTGCACGCGTAGCCACTCACCGATGCTCCGGTCCCCGCCGGTTCACTTCCGTAATTTGCGACTTTCAAGTCGGAAAACCACTGCGCCTGCGAGGCCTTCTCTTCACTCCCACTGATGTCTCCGGAGCGTACTGCGTAGGCGCAGGCCATACTGTGCTTGCGCAGTATGCTCCCGTGATGTCAGCGGGGAGAAGGCCGTGCAGGCGCAGTGGCAAATTCCGGAAGTAACCGGTGGCAGGGACTCAGGGCCGGGCCGAGGCTGGAGAGGCTCCAGCCTCAGGGCGCAGTGTAGGAGGGGGCGCACAATTCATTCCGTTGTCATTTACAATTGTGTTTGAATCAAAATAAATAGGAAAAGGGGATACATGGCAGTGACTGCAAGTCAGATAACTAGAGATTAAGGTATTGGGGAGGTTGGGGGCCCTGGGGCGCCTCTTAGTCTAGTAGCAATCAGTGTGTAACGGCTGGGGGGAGGGGCGCACTTTGATGTCTCAGCCTTGGGTGCTGAAGGACCTTGTCCCAGCTCTGCAGGGACTGGAGCATCGGTGAGTGGCTGTGTGGGCACAGGACGTCTGCGGGGGACCATTAGACACTCCGGGTAAGTCTAACTCATTTTCCCCTTTGCCCCCTACAGTACTCCTTTAAGCGGTTAAGAGAAGGGGGTGAGGTTTGTCAGGGACAGGTGGGGGGGAGGGTATGACAGGACAACGAACCTAGAGGGAGCGTGGAGGTGTTTTTCCCATGCTTGCTATGGGGGTAAGGGGGGGGGGGGGGGGTGTTACACTGAAGGGGGGGGGGGATGCAGTTATTCATAAGGGAAACATTCTCTCAATACATACACATGCACTATATACATACACCCACATGCTCTATGTACATACATACATACATTATTATATATACATACATACACACACACACGCAGATCACATCACACACTATATACATACACACATGCTCTATATACATACACACATTCTCTACATATACACATGTGCAGGTCACATCACACACACGGTCTGTGTATATATACATACATACACATGCTCTATATACATACATACATACATACATACATACACACATACTCTACCTTTACACACACACACACTCTTCATACATACATACATGCATACAAACATACTCTATACACACATACTCTACATATATACACACACGCAGATCACATCACACACACACACACACACACTATATACATACACATACAATACAATACAATACAATAACATTTCTATAGCGCTTTTCTCCCATAGGACTCAAAGCGCTTAGGCTCTCTCAGATTCAGTAATTAGTAGGATGAAGTATTCACACAACAAAAGTTATATTTCTGCAAATGCCAGACTGAACAGGTGGGTTTTCAGTCTGGATTTAAACACGTCCAGGGATGGGGTTGTCCTGATCTGTTGAGGTAAGGAGTTCCAAAACGTAGGGGCAGCATGACAGAAGGTTCTGGGACCAAAAGTTTCCAAGTGGACATCTGCTTTATACACACACAGATCCCAGAGACACACACACTATATGCATACACATCATGTCACACACACGCCATACATGTACACACATTGCATCCATCTATACACACAGCAGTGACAGCCAGGGCCGGATTTGGACTTCCCAGTGCCCTAGGCCCGGTACCACCAACCGCCCCCCCCCACACACACACACACACTCAGGGTGCATACACACATCAGACCATAGTCTTTGGAAAATGAAGGATCACAGACCAATTTTACCCCCTTCCATGTAGTATGAGAGCCATACCTACAAAGTCTATTCTATTGAGCTGAACTCCCCATCAGATAGAAATCTTTGCAAGATGCTGCACACAAAGATGCTGTACACAAAGATGCTGTACACATGCAACAGATCAGTATCTGCAAAAGATCTGTTCCTGCAAAAGATCCGTTTCTGCAAAATGCATTCATAGTCTATGATATCTGCAGATCATCATACACACCTTGTTTAACAAACATTCATCTGCAGATCAGATCCACCAGGATGGATCTTCAGATCTGCAGATGATTGTCTGATCTGCAGATAATTGTCTGTTAAACAAGGTGTGTATGAGGATCTGCAGATATCATAGACTATGAATGCATTTTGCAGGAACGGATCTTTTGCAGGAACAGATCTTTTGCAGATATTGATCTTTGAACGTGTTCAGCATCTTGCAAAGATTTTTATCTGATGGGGAGTTCAGCTCCATAGAATAGACTGTGTAGGTATGGCTCTCATACTCCATGGAAGGGGGTAAAATTGGTCTGTGATCTTTCATTTTCCAAAGACTGTGGTCTGATGTGTGTATGAGCCTTTAGGAAAATGAAAGATCACAGACCAATTTTACCCCCTTCCATGTAGTATGAGAGCCATACCTACACAGTCTATTCTATGGAGCTGAACTCCCCATCAGACAGAAATCTTTGCAAGATGCTGCACACAAAGATGCTTTACACATTCAAAAGATCAGTATCTGCAAAAGATCTGTTCCTGCAAAATGCATTCATAGTCTATGATATCTGCAGATCATCATACACACCTTGTTTAATAGACATTCATCTGCAAATCCGATCCACCAGGATGGATTATTCAGATCTGCAGATGATTGTCTGATCTGCAGATGAATGTCAGTTAAACAAGGTGTGTATGAGGATCTGCAGATCTCATAGACTATGAATGCAATTTGCAGGAACGGATCTGTGGCAGGAACAGATCTTTTGCAGATACTGATCTTTTGTGTCTGTACAGCATCTGTGTGTGCAGAATCTTGCAAAGATTTTTTCTGATGGGGAGTTCAGCTCCATAGAAAAGACTGTGAAGGTATGGCTCTCATACTACATGAAGGGTGGTAAGATTGGACTGTGATCTTTCTTTTTCCAAAGACTATAGTCTGATATGTGTATGAGCCTTAACGATCACTTGTTTGCAGGATACCTATGAATGTTTTCTCTCTGAAAAATGATGAATGATTGTTTTTCCTGTTAGAGCAGTGAGTCCCTAATGCCTGGTACGCACCAGATAAATGGGTTGAATCGATTTTCCGATCACTTATACAAAGTCGATTAGAAAAATGATCAGAAATCAGATTAGACCTGTCAGAAATAATCAATTTGAACCCATCTATCTGATGGCAAATTGCATGGTGTGTACCAGGCATGAAGTAGCAGAGCGGCATTCATCTCCCTCTCTGCTCTTCTGTAATCACAGATCTGTTGCATTTATTTTATAGTATTTATTGTACTGATTCTTTCACAGGTGTTTTTTTACTGTTTGCCAACACGGTACAAATATATATTTTTTTTAATTTTTAGTGTATGTTATTACTTTTGGTATACAAAACAGAATGTAACAATACAAAAGTATACAACAGTACATTTGTAATTATAATTATAGAGAAGTTGTCTATCTCATACTAGACTACTGCTGCCTTTAAAATGAGCCAGCAAGGGGTTAAGATTTAGCTTAGAAGGGGCTGCCATAAATCTCTCTAAGGAAAAAAACCCTTATCTGTTTAAGATTTAGGCCACATACACACATCAGACTATAGTCTTTGGAAAATGAAAGATCACAGACCAATCTTACCATCCTTCATGTAGTACGAGAGCCATACCTTCACAGTCTTTTCTATGGAGCTTAACTCCCCATCAGAAAAAAATCTTTGCAAGATGCTGCACACACAGGTGCTGTACAGACACAAAAGATCAGTATCTGCAAAAGATCTGTTCCTGCCAAAAATCCATTCCTGCAAATTGCAATGAAAGTCTATGAGATCTGCAGATCATTATACACACATGATTTAACTGACATTCATCTGCAGATCAAGCAGTCATCTGCAGATCTGAAAATCCATCCTGGTGGATCTGATCTGCAGATGAATGTCAGTTAAATCATGTGTATATGATGATCTGCAGATCTCATAGACTATCATTGCAATTTGCAGGAATGGATTTTTGGCAGGAACAGATCTTTTGCAGATACTGATCTTTTGTGTCTGTACAGCATCTGTGTGTTCAGCATCTTGCAAAGATTTTTTTCTGATGTGGAGTTCAGCTCCATAGAAAAGACTGTGAAGGTATGGCTCTCATACTACATGGAAGGGGGTAAAATTGGTCTGTGATCTTTCATTTTCCAAAGACTATGGTCTGATGTGTGTATGAGCCTTTACAATCCAGGGGGAGAGAGGAGAAGGAATGGCTCAATGCATTAACAGAATCTGACCAGCAATACATTGTTTAGCCCAGCTTGAGTTGTAAAGTGGAAATAATTCTGTTAAAATGTTTACTTTTACTGGATCAGAAATTGTCTACATTGTGATCCATGTTTCTCTCACCCCTGGCAATAAACTGAAGCGTGTATGTTCAGTAGATAGCACTGTCTCATCGCACACCACGAAGTAAGGAAAATACATGGAGCTCTGGAATTCTGACTGTGTGTGTGCAGCAAAGCCGGGGCGCTTTGGAGCAGGAGAAATGATTTATTTTGACATGCAGCCTCTTATCTCTCTCAGGTCCTGCCGCCCTTTTATCCTTCTGATTTTTTTACGCCCTAGGCCGTGACCTTTGTGGCCTTTGCAGAAATCCGGCCCTGGTGACAGCACCTCTCCAAGTAGCAGCATCTCCTGTCCTAGCTGCAGTTGCACGTGTATGTCTTTCCTTCTCTCTGGCCCTCTGAAGTCTCGGGGAGGAGGAGGGGGAGGAGCAGGACATTCCTCTCCTCAACACTGTGTATCAGTGTACTCAGCTCCGCAGTCGGCTGTCACAGGGAGCTGCACATTAAACAGGAGGGAGGGGGAGAACAGCCTGTAGCCTCCTCTCAGTTGTTAGAAGTACTATTGCAACAGACCAGGCGTCTCCCCCTCTGCTCTTGTTGAACAGTCCAAATTACCGGCTGGATACATTGCCGGTAAAAACATTTTTCCGGCAGAGGCTTTTTAATTAATTTTACGGCTGTGCTGGGGGAATACCAGCCGGGTGGCAACCCTAAGTGTGCTCTAGTCCATAGGTTCTTATAGACAGTATGTACAGATGGCTGTGTTGGTTTTGGATCTGAGATCTCATGCACACGTATAATGCACATGTGAATGCATTGATCCTCAGGTGTTTTCTCACTGTCCCAGCTCCTCAGCACCTGCATAGCACCCTCAAAAAAACATCCTGGAGCCGCCCCTGGTGTAAGCACTTTGTAGGTGAATGCAGCTGCATTTTCAGGCGATGATGCTAACTCATATACTGTGTATCTGAGTACAAACGCTCACAAAAAGCTGCATGTCCTGCGATTAAGATTTCCAAAATCGCAATCACTCTAGTGGGCTCAACACCGTAGCTTGCCATTAGCAAAGCTTGTTTACAAAGTGCTGGCAGTTCTCAAAACTCTAAAATCATTCCAAAAAGTGCTCTAGTGTGCCCCAAACCTTACAAATAACAAATGAAAACGGGCATAAGAACGCCCGTGCGTTCAGGCATTTAAAGAGCGTTTTTTTGTAGATTGTGATCTGACATGAGGGGGGCCCAGTTGGTTTTCCCAGTAAGGGGCCCAGAAATTTCTAAAGGCGGCCCTGAGGGCATGCCAGAGTGGGATACATGCCAAAAGTACCTCGGAAAATTTGACGCAGAATAGGGTTATAATGGCTGTGGCTGGATAGTGTACTGGTTAAGGGCTCTGCCTTTGACATGGGAGACCAGGGTTTGAATCCTGGCTAGGTCAAGTACCTATTCAGTAAGGAGTTCAAGGCAAGACTCCCTAACACTGCAGGGTGGCCTCTTGAGCGCGTCCCTGTGGCTGCAGCTCTTGAGCGCTTTGAGTCCAACAGGAGAAAAGCGCTATACAAATGTTTGGATTATTATTGGATTATGGATTATAATCCATAAAGTGCAGAAATTACATTACATTCCTAAATTGGAGACATAAAGTGCTTTAAAACATCTTGCGTGTGTATACATGGATCAGGTAGTGTAAGTAGTGTACTGCTTCACACTGACAGACCAAACTCACTGTTTAATGCACCGCAAACAGCTGTTTGTGTAGTTATGGCCGTGCTGGTGTGCACGATGGTGAGAGTGCAGGCGATGGCGGTTTACAAGGCCATATGGTCGGGTGGAGGTAGCTCAATGACAGAACAACAGTGACTGTCCAGCTGATCGAATTTGGTCTGTCCATAATGAAGCAAAAACCTTATTATCTTGGGTGTTCCCCCAACACACTCATATACAGTAGGTCATTGCTTCATTGTGATATGCAAGCACCTTCACCGCACAAGGTAATGATCACGAAGGGGAATTGACACATGTACATGCCTTTAGTTTTGTTGTTGCAGCCACAGTGCAGCCAGAAAAATAAGGCATGTACACACACCAGAAAAATTATTATTCTCTTCGGTAGCGGCCGTGGCCTTAAAAATTCAGGAATCCACCTTAAGTGCTGGACCCTGTTGGTGGTGGCGGAGAAGGCAGGCAAGCAGCCTGCAGGCAGAGATGCTGTGTGGGGACTGACTTAGTCTTCGGGCAGGCAGTAGCCCTCCGGGATCCATGCCTCATTAATTTTAATAAAGGTGAGGTACTGAACACTTTTTTGACCTAGGCGATTTCTCCTGTCAGTGACAATGCCTTCTGCAGTGCTGAAGGTCCATTCTGACAGGACGCTTGAGGCGGAGCAAGCCAGAAGTTGGATGGCAAATTGTGACAGCTCTGGCCACAGGTCAAGCCTGCGCACCCAATAGTCCAGGGGTTCATCGCTGCTTAGAGTGTCTATATCTGCACTTAAAGGGAAGGTTCAGGGAGGGTGGGTAAAAAATAAAAATCAAATTCCACTTACCCGGGGCTTCCTCCAGCCCGTGGCAGGCAGGAGGTGCCCTCGCCGCCGCTCCGCAGGCTCCCGGTGGTCTCCGGTGGCCGACCCGACCTGCGCATGCGCAGTAGAGCCCGGAGGACGCCCGACGACGTCAGCGTGCCGGCATTGGACGCAGAAGTTCTGGGCATTGGAGCGCAGAAGAGCCCGACCTGGCAGCCGGCCTAGCCAGGTCGGGTCGGCCACCGGAGACCACCAGGAGCCTGCGGAGCGGCGGCGAGGGCACCTCCTGCCTGACACGGGCTGGAGGAAGCCCCGGGTAAGTGGAATTTGATTTTTATTTTTTACCCACCCTCCCTGAACCTTTCCTTTAAGGCCAGATACTCGACTATCTGCCAGTCGAGGCATTCGTGGAGGATGCATCCGAAAGGGCTGAGGCGAGGCGTTGGACTAAAGAAAGTCCGCATGTCCGATATCACCATCATCTCGCTAGAGCGTCCTGTCCCTGCGTGGATATGGGAGGAGGAGGAGGAGGATTACTAGCACCTTTTTTCCATTGGAACTGGTAATTTTTACCACTACCACTCCAGTTTATGATCTGGCATTGTACTACTATCTGCATTGTGTTGTGTATCTTATTGCTATTACCTGTATTATTGTATCTATGGTCTGTTACCTGTATTGTTCTGTTACCCCTGTTATCATTGTCTGTAATCCTATTTATTGTACAGTGCTGCGTAATATGTTGGAGCTATATAAATCTAATAAATAATAATAATAATTGTGCTGTGACATCACCCTTAAACTCACTGTAAAGCATACTTGACAAATTGTTGTGCAAGTGCTGCATCCTTTCAGCCTTCTGGTAATTTGGTAACATCTCCACTACTTTGTGCTTATACCGAGGGTCCAGTGCAGGTCATTCCCCTTGAGCCCTTTTATACGGGGGTCCCTCAACAGGATGGACAGCATGAAAGACCCCATCTGCACAAGGTTGGATGCCTACCTAGTAGTCATCTCCTCTTACTCAGTGATGTCAGGGAAGTTTTCCTCCCCCCCCCAGCCACAAACAATACCACGGGTACCCGAAAGGTGAGCAGCACAAACCCCCTGTGACACCTGCTGTGGTTGTTCTTCCATCACCTCCTCAAAGCCACTTTCCTCCTCTGACGCCTCTTCCCCCTCCTCCTCCTCTTCCTCCTCCTCTGCGCTGTTGTTGACAAATCTGGATCCCACAACTCTTCCTCCTCTTCACACTCCTCTACAGCTTGATCCACCACTCTACCCATGGCACACTCCAGGAAGAAGGTGTATGGGATCAGGTCGCTGATGGCACCTTCACTGCAACTCACCAGGTTTGTCACCTCATCAAATGGACGCATGAACCTGCAGGAATTACGCATGAGTGTCCAGTAGAGATGGCCCGAACCTCCGATTTTTGGTTCGCGAACTGTGTTTGCGAATTTCCGCGGAAGTTCGCGAACATGCAAACTTCCGCGAACCGCAATAGACTTCAATGGGGAGGCGAACTTTGAAAACTAGAAACATTTATGCTGGCCACAAAAGTGATGGAAAAGATGTTTCAAGGGGTCTAACACCTGGAGGGGGGCATGGCGGAGTAGGATACACGGAAAAAGTCCCCGGGAAAAATCAGGATTTTATGCACAGCAGCGTTTTAAGGGCAGAAATCACATTGCATGCTAAATTGGAGGCCTAAAGTGCTTTAAAACATCTAGCATGTGTATACATCAATCAGGGAGTGTAATTTGTGTACTGCTTCACACTGACAGACCAAACACACTGTGTAAAGCACCGCAAACAGCTGTTTGTATTGTGACGGCCATGCTGGACTGGTGCGCACCATCAGGTGTCAGGTGTGCCCCCCAACCCCAACACACTCATGTAGATGGCAGTCATTGCTTTATTGTGATACGCAAGCCCCTTCATCGCAGCAAGGTTATGATCATGAAGCGGAATCGACATGTGTACATGCCTTTTGTTTTGTTGTTGCAGCTGCAGTGCAGCCAGAAAAAATTAGGCAGGCATGTACACACACCAGAAAAATTATTATAGCTTAAAAATTCAGGAATCCGCCTGGAGTCCTGGACCCTGTTGGTGGTGACGGAGAAGGCAGTCAAGCGCAGGGGTGCTCGGATACCCCTTTTTAAAATCTGAATTGTTTCAGATCCGGATACCTAGCTATCCGGATTGGGTACCCGAATCCGAACGCGTAGATATACGCGTTCACGCGGATATCCGGACGCATTCGGATATCTGGATCAAAAACCGGAAGTGTCCTTTAAATTGCTTTAAAAACGTTTTTAAGGGAAAATGAGGCATGTAGCATCATTCTTTTTTTAAAGGGGAACACTAATTGATGATGTGGGGACTTAAAATTACAAAAAAAAAAAAAAAAAAGAATGGCTGACAATTAACATCAGGCCTAGGTTCCAGACAGCGGTCGTGCAGCCCACATTGTGTCCAAAGTCCAACCGCACAACTGGGACATGACAGTTTTCAGCCAAGACACCGCCAAAAAATTATGCAGGAATTGTGTTTTGGGTTAAATATAGATGGTATTAGCACAGAAGCAGTGGCCTGTGGCACCCTGGCGGTGTGAGCAGCACAAGGAGCAGGGCAATGCAGCAGCAGCAGGTGTAACGTGTGCCAGGAGCATGCTGGACGTGGCACGTGGCATTTGGCACTTTGCACGTGTCACTTGGCATGTGTCACTTGGCACGTGTCATGGTGGGTACCACAGACAGGAGCAGCAGCAGGATGAGTAGATCGATACAGCTATTGGACTGGCGTAATAGCTGGTGGCAGCATAAGAAATAGTTTAGTGTGGACCCTGGTGTTGGTGGGTACCACAGACAGGAGCAGCAAAAGGATGAGTAGATCGATGCAGCTATTGGACAGGCGTAATAGCTGGTGGCAGCATAAGAAATAGTTTAGTGGGGACCCTGGTGTTGGTGGGTACCACAGACAGGAGCAGCAGCAGGAGGAGTAGGTTGATGCAGCTATTGGACTGGCGTAATAGCTGGTGGCTGTGGCAGCAGAAGAAATAGTTCAGTGTGGACTCTGTTGTTGGTGGGTACCACAGACAGGAGAAGCAGAAGGATGAGTAGTTCGATGCAGCTATTGGACTGGCGTAATAGCTGGTGGCAACAGAAGAAATAGTTTAGTGTGGACCCTGGTGTTGGTGGGTACCACAGACAGGAGCAGCAGCAGGTTGAGTAGGTCGATGCAGCTATTGGACTGGTGTAATAGCTGATGGCAGCAGAAGAAATAGTTTAGTGTGGACCCTGGTGTTGGTGGGTACCACAGACAGGAGCAGCAGCAGGATGAGTAGGTCGATGCAGCTATTGGAGTGGCGTAATAGCTGGTGGCAGCAGAAGAAATAGTTTAGTGTGGACCCTGGTGTTGGTGGGTACCACAGACAGGAGCAGCAGCAGGATGAGTAGGTTGATGCAGCTATTGGACTGGCGTGTAATAGCTGGTGGCAGCAGAAGAAAAAGTTTTGTGTGGACCCTGGTGTTGGTGGCTAGACAGGAGCAGCAGCAGGATGAGTAGGTCGATGCAGCTATTGGAGTGGCGTAATAGCTGGTGGCAGCAGAAGAAATAGTTTAGTGTGGACCCTGGTGTTGATGGGTACCACAGACAGGAGCAGCAGCAGGATGAGTAGGTCGATGCAGCTATTGGAATGGCATAATAGCTGGTGGCAGCAGAAGAAATAGTTTAGTGTGGACCCTGGTGTTGGTGGGTACCACAGACAGGAGCAGCAGTAAAACAGTAAAAGGTCCGGGTAACACCTGGCGCCTCAGTCACCTGACTGAGGCGCCAGGTGTTACCCGAACCTTTTACTGTTGTATGCTCCTATGTTATATTGCCTGAGGAAGTAGGTTTACACCTGTGAAACGCGTTGCGACCCCCTTGGAGTATGCCAATAAAACGTATTTAGATTTGAACTGACAGTTTATAGTGTCTGCTTACAGGAGGTAAGTCCACCGCTGCCTCCAAAGCACTTTTAAATGTTTTATTACCTGATTTTATCCTACTGGGCAGCACGGTGGCGTAGTGGTTAGCTCTCTCGCCTTGCAGCGCTGGGTCCCTGGTTCGAATCCCAGCCAGGGCACTATCTGCAAAGAGTTTGTATGTTCTCTCCGTGTCTGCGTGGGTTTCCTCCGGGCACTCCAGTTTCCTCCCACATTCCAAAAACATACAGATAAGTTAATTGGCTCCCTCTAAAATTGGCCCTAGACTACAGTACTTACACTTCATAATATAGACATATGGCAATGGTAGTGATTAGATTGTGAGCTCCTTTGAGGGACAGTTAGTGACAAGCTATATATATATATATATATATATATACTGTACAGCGCTGCGTAATATGTCGGCGCTATATAAATACTAAATAATAATAATAATAATAATAATAATAATAATACTGGTGCCTCTGTTCTATCTACATAATATTAATTATCCACCCTTGGTGGAGGGGGATACTCCTTTTTTCCTATCTACAGAGAGCGACTTCTTATTACTGAGTGGGGACAGGATAATCACCTGCCTATACAGTGGTTTCCTGGAGGTAACCCTGTCTTGTGAGTATATATGTTGTACTCTTTACATATATCCATTTTTTGCAGTACTTACTACACTATATTGAGCTCTCAGTTTCCCTCGTCTGTATTCCTGTCACTTCCTGTCTGTAGTCTCCTCTGCCATAAATTCAGCTGCCCCACTCACCACTACCTGCCCCCGCCAAACTAACAGGCAGCCCTGGCTCACTGAACAAATCAAACAGCTGAAAAGGCGCTCCAGGGTGGCAGAAAGGTGCTGGAGAAAGAGCACTGCTGTAGAGGACTTCCACCACTACTAACAAACTATGCAGGAGCTCAGGGATGCCCTCACCTCTGCTAAGCAGTCTTTTTTCTCCTCGCTCATTTCCTCACAGTCCCACAACCCAAAACAATTGTTCAACACCTTTAACTCCCTACTTCGTCCCCCACCTCCTCCCCCTACTACATGTCTGTCAGCTGACGACTTTGCATCATACTTTACAAGCAAGATTGATGCAATACGTAATAGCTTCAACACGCAACCACTTTTACTGGCTCAACCATCACCTGTAGATTCCTTCTATCTGCCTGCACCCTCGCCCACTACTAACTGCCTTCCCCCCGATCCACAAGACCACTCTCCCACTCTAATATCTTTCACCACACTCACTGAACAGTGTCTTTTCTCACTAATCTCCAAAGCACATCTCACTACCTGTGCCCTGGACCCCATTTCCTCCCATCGAATCCCCCAGCTTTCCTCCTCCCTTAATCCCACTCTAGCAACTCTATTCAATCTTTCTATCTCCACTGGCAATTTTCCTTCCTTATTCAAACAAGCTATCATCACACCACTTATCAAAAAACCCTCTCTTGATCCAACTTCTCTATCCAATTACCATCCTGCCTTGCTCCTCCCCTTTGCTTCTAAACTGCTGGAACGTCACATCCATTCAGAATTGTCTGCCTTTCTCTCTACCAACTCCTTACTTGACCCCTTTCAATCTGGATTCCGCACACATCATTCCACCGAAACTGTCCTCATGAAAGTTGCTAATGACCTACTGGTAGCTAAATCCAAAGGCCAGTTCTCCATTCTAATACTCCTTGACCTTTTCTCTGCCTTTTGACACGGTTGATCATGCTCTGCTTCTGCAGACACGTTCATCTTTAGGAATCAAGGGACAAGCACATTCCTGGATCTCCTCTGGGCGCTCTTACACTGTGTCCTTCTCCAACACCAATTCCTCTCCACGCCCACTGTCTGTTGGTGTTCCTCAAGGCTCTGTTCTTGGGCCACTTCTTTTCTCAGTCTACACTCGTGGCCTGGGACAACTAATTAACTCTTTTGGCTTCCAGTATCACCTCTATGCGGATGACACCCAAATCTATCTCTCAGCTCCTGATCTGTCATCACTAATATCTAGAGTCCCCAACTGTCTACATGCTGTTTCTGCATTTATGTCCTCCCGCTTCCTCAAACTCAACATGAGTAAAACGGAAATTGTGATTTTTCCACCATCACTATCTACACCCCCACCAATTGCAACCATAACGGTAGACAACACCCCAATAACCTCAACCACTAAGGCCCGCACCTTGGGGGTTATACTTGACTCAGAGCTCTCCTTTAAACCTCACATTGCCTCATTAACCACCACCTGCTATTTCCAGCTCAAAAATATATTCCGTATCCGTCCCTTCCTCACACAATAGGCCACCAAAATGCTTGTACATGCCTTAATCATCTCCCGCCTAGACTACTGCAACACCCTGCTCTGTGGTCTACCAAAAAAAAAGGCTAGCACCTCTCCAATCCCTTCTAAATTCAGCGGCCCGCCACATTCACCTCTCCACACGTTCTTCCGATGCAGCCCCACTGTGCCGTTCTCTCCACTGGTTATCCATTACCCAGAGGATCCAGTTCAAACTTCTGACTTTAACATACAAAGCCCTCCATGAGTTGTGCCCTCCATACATCTCATCACTAATCTCAAGATATTGTCCCTCCCAAGAAATTCTCCTGGCCTCTAGGCTGATCACCTCCTCTCAGGCTCACATCCAGGACTTTACACGAGCATCATCCCTTATCTGGAACTCTCTTCCACAGCCTGTACGTCATGCTCCCAACCTGGACATCTTCAAACGCACCCTTAAAACACACCTTTTCAGACAAGCTTATAACATTCTATAGCCCTTATTTACTTATCTGACACAATGTAATCAGAGGCAAAGGGTCACTGCCTCATCCATCCTCCACCCCCTTACCTAGTGTGTCCCCCACGACCCATTAGATTGTAAGCTCGCAAGGGCAGCATTATCCTCCTAATGTTTAATGTTTTTGTCACAATATTTGTGCTGCTTGGAACTCTGTTGTACATTTTGTTAGTGTATCTATGTTCCCCTTGTCGTCTTATTGTGCTTTGTAAAGCGCTGCGGAATATGTTGGCGCTATATAAATAAAAAATAATAATAATAATAATGATTCAGGACTGAGTCAGCCACTTACATACCTGATGTTTAACCCTTTCAGGCAGAGAAAGAAAGAAAGGAACACAGCATAGTTATTTGTGTGCTAGGCACTGTACATACTCATGTCCATCTCATCATGTCACTTCGGGTATTCTTTTACTATGGCACCTAGTGTGTTGGTACCACGGGTGTAAAAAAATGTTGAACCAGGCTTATGACTCAGTCAAGACGGAGCCTGGAGGTTGTGGTGGTAAAGGGTGGTAAGGCAGGCATAGTGATTTCCAGCCACTTCATTTCCCCCTCTTGCCAACAACAGGGGCCAGGAATTCACCAAGCACCCAAGCCTGGTTGATTTTGAGAAACGTCAGTCTGTCCACAGACTGGGTGGACAGACAAGAGCGCTTCTCAGTCACCACGCCACCGGCCGCACTGAAGCACTTTTCGGACAGCACACTGGAAGGGGGGCAAGCAAGGACTTCCAGGGCGTACTGCACCAGCTTGCTCCAAATATCCAGGTGCTGGACCCAGTAATCCAAGGGGTCCACAGGGGTGTCGCTCTCAAGGCCGCTGTAGGACCTCATATAGCCTGCCACCATCCGGGTCAGGCGCTGGTTCTGGCTTTGAGAGCCAAATGCTGCTGCAGGCACCTCCTCACTCGGCAGCTGTACCGCCGTGGCGTACAGCGCCTTTGTGAGAGACAGCAGGTTCGATGGGCGCCTGCTGCTAATGGACACAGGCACCTTCTGCTGCGCTGGCTGGACTGTGACGTTAGGGGGAGGGGAAGTCTGGGGGAAGGCTTCCTCCAGGCGCCGAACCAGGGACCACTGCAACTCCCTCATTTGGCGCACAGGGTCTCCTCCTGCTGCAGGCAGGAACTGATGCAGCTTCCCCTTCAGCCGTGGGTCCAGCATCAGGGTGATCCACATGCCCTCCCGACCATGCATCTCTTTGACCCTTGGGTCCCTGCGCAGGCACTGCAACATGTGCGCTGCCATGGGGAAGAGGGCTGCCATGTCTGCTGGCATGTGATCTTCATCATCACCCCCAGTGCTGTCCTCCTCCTCTGATTCCTGAGCCTCCCCGTGCTCTCTCCACCCAGCACCATTGAAGCTGCACTCGGCTGTGCCTCCTCATCCTTAATGTCAGGGACCTCCAACTCCTCCAACTCCAAGTCCTCAACCTCATCCTCCTTCTCCTGCCGCACAGAGGTGGACTGTGCAGGTGGCTTCTGCTCCTGCTGGATCAAGGCTGCCTCTCCCACTTCCAGCAGAGCATTCAGGGCCTTGTGCAGCATGCACACTATGGTCACCCACTCACAAACTGACGCACTGTCCCGGCTGACCATGTTGGTGGCCTCCAGGAAGGGTGCCAGGACCAAGCACACCAGCTGCCTTTTGCTCCAATCAGCACTGCGTATGATCTCCGGGAGGTGGCTGGTGCCGTTCCCGAACACAGTGGCATCGGCGGTGGCTTTGGCCAAGTAATGGTTGACAGCCTGCCTCTGCTTAACCAGACGTTCCAACATGGCCAAGGTGGAATTCCACCGTGTTGGAACGTCGATGATCAGACGGTGCCGTGGAAAGTTCAGCTCCAGCTGCACGGCTTCCAGGGCCGTTGAGGCACTGCCCGAGCGGTGGAAATAACCCACCGTTTTCCGCGCCCCTTTCAAAAGTGGGTCCATCCCCTGGTAGGTCCGCAGGAATTTCTGCTCCACCAGGTTTAGGACATGGGCCAGACAGGGGATGTGGGTGAGGTCTCCCCGGTGGATGGCAGCAACAAGGTTGGCCCCATTGTCGGACACCACCTCTCTGACTCTGAGGCCTCTGGGGGTCAGCCAATGCCTCTTCTGCTCCTGGAGTTTGGCCAGGACGTGGCCTGCTGTCAGGCTTTGCTTCCCCAGGCTGACCATCTCCAGCAGCGCTTGGCAGTGGTGGGCCTTCACACTGCTGCTGAGATGGGGGTGTTTGGCAGCGGTGGATTTGCCGGAGGGTGGAACTGGAGCAGAGGAACCTGCTGCACTTCCCCTGACCCTGCTGCGGGGTGGCACCACTCACTGGCTTGATGATGCTGCTGCTGTCCCCTCCTCACCCCTTCCACCAAACTGACCCAATGAGTGGTAAAGGACAGGTAGCGGCCTGTCCTGAACCGGCTTGCCCATGAGTCCTTGGTCACATGGACCCGCTCCCCCACCGCATGGTCAAGCCCACGTTCCACGTTGGTCACCGCAAAGCGGTGTAGTGCTGGGATGGCCGTTCGGGAAAAAAGTGCCGGCTGGGGACAGGCCAATCCGGTGCTGCACACTGCAGGAGTGCACGCATGTGGCTCCCCTCCTGCACAAAGGAGTATGGGAGGAGCTGGTGGGGTCATGGCCCTGCAAGCAGGCCGTTAAGTAGGCGGATCCGATGGCTGCTGGGAGGCTGAGCCCTGACCGCAAAGGACTCGGTCAAACGGGTCTGGTAGCGCTTCTGGCTTGCACGGGAAGCTGAGGAGGGAGCAGAGGAGACCACTGAGGAGGACTGACTGCCTGAACAGGCCTCAGTGTCGGCAGGAGTGGCAAAGGGGGTTCTGGTGGGGGTTGTTTTGGCTGGAACACTGCCAGCGCCAGCTTCCTTCAGCCTCTTGAACTCCTGATGCTCAGTGTAATGTTTATTTGCCAGGTGGTTAATGAAGCTGGAGGTGCCATAGTTGGCAGGGTTGCAACCTCTGCTCAGCTTCACCTCGCACACATTACATGTGACGAACTTGCTGTCCACTGACGGAAGATCAAAGAAATGCCAGACTGGAGATAAAATTGGGCTGCTGCTGCTGCTTTTCTCCCTGCGGTGGTTGTGGTTGGGGCCTGGGGTTGAGTGGTGCGGCTGGTGGTGGCAGCAGCAGAAGATGAAGCAGCAGGCTGTGGGTCACGCATTACACACCCACTGCTGCTCCTGCCAATGTCAGCAATGCTGATCCTCCGTGACACATTCACTGACACATCCTATTCCTCTGACTCACAGCTAACAACTTCCCCCTCCTGTGGATGGTAGTCTTGGTCCTTCACCTCATCATCATAATTATCAGCATCATCATACTCCCCTCCTCAAACAACTGCTGGAAATGCTGCGGACCCCCCCAACTCCTCTTCTGCTGACACATCAGGCAAGGACCCCTCCCCAACAATCACAGTCACCATCTGTGACTCCTCCACATATCCCATAGCGCACAGAATATCCTCCTCAAAGTCATGCACTGCTGCTGGGCGGCTGCTACTCCTGCCAACAGGAGTGGTGGTGGGGGTGGAGCTCTCTGTTGTAGAGCTGGTGGTGCCCTGCTCATCCACCATTAGCTGCATCACAGGCTCGGCGTCTTTCTCCTCCAATTTGCGGTGCCGACCCTGCTGAAAAATTGCTGCTACATGCTGCTGCGCATCTGCAGCGTGACTCTCTCTATCAGCTGGGCGCCCAGTGCGTCCACGGCCAGTGGCTACCGGCGGAATGAATATTGGTGTGGCAGAACTGCTGGCGAAGACGGCATTCCCTCTCTTCTTACCCTTGCTCTTTTCCGGGTGCCAGTTCCAGCAGACATGATGATAGTACAACTAGTTTGTGTGATGGATGATTGATGGATGTGGGGTACTTGTACTTTATTGCAATCGGGGGAATTGGTGTTGAACTTTAATCAGCACTGACAGACAGCAGAGTAGAAGACAGTTTGCACACTAATGGTCTAGACCAAAGGTCCCCAACCTGGGGGCCGCGGCCCCCTGGGGGTCCGTGGGCAAATTTCTGGGGGGCCGCGGCGGATCTGGCCTCTCTCCCTCTCCCCCCCGCGGCCGCCGCTCCCGTTAGCGTATGAGCGGGCGGCCGCTTCCTCCCTTATATTCCCCAATCCCATAGCGGCTAGGCCCTCTCCTCTTTGCAGCATTTATTACAGCAGCGCTTTCTGTGCGGCTGCTGTAAGGAGAGAAGGAGGCGGAGCAGCGGTTCCCATGATAACGGCGATCGCCGCCACAGGAAACCGGCGCTGCCCTGCCTCCTTCTCTTCTTTACAGCAGCCGTGCGGGAAGCGCTGCTGTATTACAAGATGCTGCAACTGAGGACAGGAGCACCTGGGGGAATATAAGGAAGAAAGCGACCGCCCGCTCACAAGGTAACCGGATCGGCGGGCGCGGGGGGAAGGGTGGCGATGGTGGTGGTGACTGGTGGTTGAGGGCACCTCTCCTACCTACACTGGGGATACTACTGGCTACACTGGGCTAACTGTACTAGCTACACTGGGCTAACTGTACTAGCTACACTGGGCTAACTGTATTTGCTATACTGGGCTAAATGTATTTGCTATACTGGGCTAAATGTATTTGCTATACTGGGCTAACTGTATTTGCTATACTGGGCTAACTGTACTTGCTATACTGGGCTAACTGTACTTGCTATACTGGGCTAACTGTACTTGCTATACTGTGGTAACTATACTTGCTATACTGGGATAACTGTACTTGCTATACTGGGCTAACTGTACTTGCTATACTGGGCTAACTGTACTTGCTATACTGGGTTAACTATACTTGCTATACTGTGGTAACTGTACTAGCTATACTGGGCTAACTGTACTTGCTATACTGGGCTAACTGTACTTGCTATACTGGGCTAACTGTACTTGCTATACTGGGCTAACTGTACTAGCTACACTGGGCTAACTGTACTAGCTACACTGGGCTAACTGTACTAGCTACACTGGGCTAACTGTACTAGCTACACTGGGCTAAATGTATTTGCTATACTGGGATAACTGTATTTGCTATACTGGGCTAACTGTACTTGCTATACTGGGGTAACTGTACTTGCTATACTGGGCTAACTGTACTTGCTATACTGGGCTAACTGTACTTGCTATACTGTGGTAACTATACTTGCTATACTGGGCTAACTGTACTTGCTATACTGGGCTAACTGTACTTGCTATACTGGGTTAACTATACTTGCTATACTGTGGTAACTGTACTAGCTATACTGGGCTAACTGTACTTGCTATACTGGGTTAACTATACTTGCTATACTGTGGTAACTGTACTAGCTATACTGGGCTAACTGTACTTGCTATACTGTGGTAACTATACTTGCTATACTGGGCTAACTGTACTTGCTATACTGTGGTAACTATACTTGCTATACTGGGCTAACTGCCGCCGCCACTAGCCACGCCCCTCCAACACCCCCCCCCCCCCCCCCCCGCTCCGGGGGGCCCCGGAGAAAATTTTGGTCGGTATAGTGGGCCCCGGGCTCAAAAAGGTTGGGGACCCCTGGTCTAGACTGTCACACACACCGGCACTCAGCACAGAGACAGCAGCACTGCAGTAACCTGTAGTAAGATACACAGTACTCTAACAACTAACTGCAGTACTAACTAACTACACACAATAGCAAAGTAATCCTATTCCCTAAACTATAATACTGTACCTATTAAGGCTAATAATAAAAGGCTAATAATAATAAGTACTAAGTACTAAAAGCTAAAGGCTAATAATATAGCACTGGGCTGGCCTATGTGCACAACAGTACACACGCAGACACAGACAGTCACAGGACCTAGAGAGCTGCTGCCAGAAGCACAGAGACTGACACACTAACTAAACTCACAACAGAACTAGCTATCTACACAACAATACAACAGTGGTATAGTACAGGTGTTAAGCTGCAAAAACACTGGGTTTTTACACAGTATAATGCACTTGCTTCAGCCAAACACACTAGAGATATTTTTGCAGTGGCAGTCTCAAAGCAAGGACGACTATATCCATCATGGCCGCAGCTTTATATACAGGGGGGGGCTGGCCAGAGTTCCTCTCTGTGATTGGTTGCTAGGGCTTCTGCTGGGAGCCCTCTGATTGGCTCAAGGATGTCATGGATGTCATCTCCATGGTAACAGTACCCAGATCCGGATATCCGTGGTATGCGGCCAAATATTCGCATAGAGCTATCCGGATTTGGGCCCAGGTATCCGGGATCTGGATCCGGCCAGATAGCGTAAAAATGGTCGGATATCCGGGTTACCCGGATATCCGGAATCCGGATGAGCAACCCTGGTCAAGCCGCCTGCAAGCAGAGATGCTGTGTGGGGACTGATTTAGTTTTGGGGCAGGCAGTCACATGGCGTGCAGGCAGAGATGCTGTGTGTGGGGACTGACTTAGTCTTTGGGTGAGCAGATAGCCCTCTGGGATCCATGCCTCATTCATTTTGATAAAGGTGAGGTACTGAACACTTTTGTGACTTAGGCGACTTCTCTTTTCAGTGACAATGCCTCCAGCTGCATTGAAGAATGTCCGCATGTCCGACATCACCATGAGATCACTAGAGCGTCCTGTCCTTGCCTGTGTGGACATGGGAGAAAGTTTACTGGCAGTGGTACCTTTATTCTGTTTTGCTGTGACATCACCCTTAAACGCACTGTAAAACATAGTTGCCAGCTTGTTCTGCATGTGCTGCATCCTTTCTGCCTTCAGGTGAGTTGGTAACATGTCCACCACTTTGTGCCTATATCGAGGGTCTAGTAGCATGGCCACCCAGTACAGCTCATTTTTCATACGGGGGTCCCTCAACAGGCTGGACAGCATGAAAGACGCCATCTGCACAAAGTTGGATCCAGACGTACTATCCAACGCCTCTTGCTCTACCTCAGCGATGTCAGGTAAGTTCTCCTCCTCCCCCCAGCCACGAACAATACCACAGGAGCGTTGACCAGCACAAGCCACCTGCGACGCCTGCTGTGGTTGTTCTTCTGCTGCCTCATTCTCCTCCTCAAAAAAAACACCTTCCTCATCATCTGACTCCTTTTCCCCACATGACTCTTCCTCCATCCCCCTGTGCTGCCCCAGGTGTTGAGGAAACATCTGGTTCTGATGAGACTTGATCCCACAACTCTTCCTCCTGTAACTGTTCCTGTTCACACTCATCCAAGACCACTCTACGCACGGCACGCTCCAGGAAGAAGGCATACGGGATCAAGTTGCTGATGGCGCCTTCACTGCTACTCACCATGTTTGTCCCCTCAAACGGCCATATGAGCCTGTAGGAATTTTGCATGAGTGTCCAGTTCTTCAGCCAGAACATCCCCATCTCCCCAGAGCATGTCCTTCTACTGTAGTTGTAGAGATACTTGGTGATGGCTTTCTCCTGTTGTAGCAGGTGGTCGAACATCAGGACTCAGGGTCAATTTCCAGTGAGTCGGGCTATCGCAAATCATGCGCCTCACCGGCAAGTTGTTTTTCCACTGAATATTGGCCAAGCGTGCCATGGCCGTGTAAGACCGCCTGAAAAACCCACACAACTTCCTGGCCTGCTTCAGGACCTCCTGTAAGCCTGGATACTTACACACAAATCTCTGGATTATGAGATTGAGCACGTGCCATGCAGGGTACATGTGTCAACTTTCCCAAATTTAAAGCCAAAATGAGATTGCTGCCGTTGTCACACAACAAGTTGCTGATCTCCAGTTGGTGCGGGGTCAGCCACTGATCCACCTGTTTGTTCAGAGCAGCCAGGAGAGTTTCTCCAGTGTGACTCTCCGCTTTGAGGCAAGACATGTCTAAGATAGCGTGACACCGTTGTACCTGGCATGCAGCATAGGCCCTGTGGAGCTGGGACTGTGTAGCTGGAGAGGAGATCGCAGCACCAGTAGAGTTGAACTGCCACTCAGCCAAGGAGGAGGAGGATGACAACAGCGAACAGGATGTAGCAGAAGGAGGAGAAGGAGAGGAGGTGGCAGCAGGCCTGCCTGCAAGCCGTGGAGGTGTCACAACTTGGTCCGCTGCACAGCCACGTACTCCCTGCTTGTCAGCAGTCACCAGGTTGAATGAAAACATAAAGATACAGAGACCGGGCACCGTCCTGTTACTGCATTTATTCACTGTCTGCAGCCAGATGACATATGGTATGCATTTAGAAAAAATCAAACCTGTCAGCAGTCTTGCATCAAATATCGTAGATACATCCAGTGAGGCCTGCAAGGGGGTGTGTGGTGACCAGGGGATGATGGATGTGCACAACAGCCGTTTCACGCTCTGTAGCGCTTGCAGGGCCGGGTTTGTACTTTCCAGTGCCCTAGGCCTGCTGTCATCTACCGCGCCCCCCAACCCGCCACCCCCCCCCCCCCCCCCGCCACCACCACCACTACCAAAAAAACATTCTGACCAACACTGACTATCGATCATTGGTTTGAATGGGCTAATTTCAATTGTGCTGCTCTGCCTCCCATTCAGCCAAGAATCAGAGCATGCTCTGTCTGCTCAATAATTCCTGCAATTTGTGCTCCTGCCCGAAAGTGCACAGCAGCCAATAGTGTTCTGGGAATGCATACTTGAGAAATGACGCTGATATATGTACTTGTCAAGAATGCATAACACTATACTGCCGTTGGCTGCTGTGCACATCTGGGCAGGAGCAGAAAACTTGCGCAAGTCGCAAGTGGCCAGAGCATGCGCTGCTTCTTTGTCCTCTCCTTTGGACACTATTTCTATTTTCTTTCCTTCTCTTCATTTCTTTTTTTCAGTCCCCTTTCTATCCCAGGGTTTATCCCTTTCCCTGGGAAGTCTCTGCATGAGTACTAAATGTACCTCACATAGAGAGCCCGGTCTTCTGGTCCCGGAGATCTACATGTGTGCTAAATGCATACGAATGAGCAATGCCTGCATCAGTATCCTGTGCTAAATGCATACAGGGTATCTCATGAGTATAAGGAAGCCGTATCGCAGGGTGGTGCTGACAGTCTCTGTTCCAGCAAAGAACAGCCAATTCATGAACTGCACTGAAAAATTCCGTTTGTTTTATGAAAGTCACATAGGAGGAGAGCAGACGTGGGAGCTATCCCTGGAGGTGGATTAGAGTGTTTACCATCAACTGAGTCCCTGGCGCTGTGACATTAAAGAATTGACTGTATTGAGGAGATTTGATCTATCCTGGTCATAGCAGCACAGGTGTACAGCAGCAGGTTGTGGAGCGCCTCTACCTATACACACAAGAGGGAGTGCGAGTGGCCAGAGCATGCGCTGCTTCTTTGTCCTCCGTGCGACTGGCTGCAGTCAGAGCCACAAACAGGTGACAGGGAGCGTGAGTGGCCAGAGCATGCGCTGCTTCTTTGTCCTCTGTGAGACTGGCTGCAGTCAGAGCCACAGACAGGTGACAGGGAGTGTGAGTGGCCAGAGCATGCGCTGCTTCTTTGTCCTCCGTGCGACTGGCTGCAGTCAGAGCCACAAACAGGTGACAGGGAGCGTGAGTGGCCAGAGCATGCGCTGCTTCTTTGTCCTCTGTGCGACTGGCTGCAGTCAGAGCCACAGACAGGTGACAGGGAGCGTGAGTGGCCAGAGCATGCGCTGCTTCTTTGTCCTCTGTGAGACTGGCTGCAGTCAGAGCCACAGACAGGTGACAGGGAGTGTGAGTGGCCAGAGCATGCGCTGCTTCTTTGTCCTCCGTGCGACTGGCTGCAGTCAGAGCCACAAACAGATGACAGGGAGCGTGAGTGGCCAGAGCATGCGCTGCTTCTTTGTCCTCTGTGCGACTGGCTGCAGTCAGAGCCACAGACAGGTGACAGGGAGCGTGAGTGGCCAGAGCATGCGCTGCTTCTTTGTCCTCCGTGCGACTGGCTGCAGTCAGAGCCACAAACAGGTGACAGGGAGCGTGAGTGGCCAGAGCATGCGCTGCTTCTTTGTCCTCCGTGCGACTGGCTGCAGTCAGAGCCACAAACAGGTGACAGGGAGCGTGAGTGGCCAGAGCATGCGCTGCTTCTTTGTCCTCCGTGCGACTGGCTGCAGTCAGAGCCACAAACAGGTGGCAGGGAGCGTGAGTGGCCAGAGCATGCGCTGCTTCTTTGTCCTCTGTGAGACTGGCTGCAGTCAGAGCCACAGACAGGTGACAGTGAGCATGAGTGGCCAGAGCATGCGCTGCTTCTTTATCCTCTGTGTGACTGGCTGCAGTCAGAGCCACATACAGGTGGCAGGGAGCGTGAGTGGCCAGAGCATGTGCTGCTTCTTTATCCTCTGTGCGACTGGCTGCAGTCATAGCCACAGACAGGTGACAGGGAGCGTGAGTGGCCAGAGCATGCGCTGCTTCTTTGTCCTCTGTGAGACTGGCTGCAGTCAGAGCCACAGACAGGTGACAGGGAGTGCGAGTGGCCAGAGCATGCACTGCTTCTTTGTCCTCTGTGCGACTGGCTGCAGTCAGAGCCACAGACAGGTGACAGGGAGTGCGATTGGCCAGAGCATGCGCTGCTTCTTTGTCCTCCGTGCGACTGGCTGCAGTCAGAGCCACAGACAGGTGACAGGGAGTGCGAGTGGCCAGAGCATGCGCTGCTTCTTTGTCCTCCGTGCGACTGGCTGCAGTCAGAGCCACAAACAGGTGACAGGGAGCGTGAGTGGCCAGAGCATGCGCTGCTTCTTTGTCCTCTGTGAGACTGGCTGCAGTCAGAGCCACAGACAGGTGACAGGGAGTGTGAGTGGCCAGAGCATGCGCTGCTTCTTTGTCCTCCGTGCGACTGGCTGCAGTCAGAGCCACAAACAGGTGACAGGGAGCGTGAGTGGCCAGAGCATGCACTGCTTCTTTGTCCTCTGTGCGACTGGCTGCAGTCAGAGCCACAGACAGGTGACAGGGAGCGTGAGTGGCCAGAGCATGCGCTGCTTCTTTGTCCTCCGTGCGACTGGCTGCAGTCAGAGCCACAAACAGGTGACAGGGAGCGTGAGTGGCCAGAGCATGCGCTGCTTCTTTGTCCTCCGTGCGACTGGCTGCAGTCAGAGCCACAAACAGGTGACAGGGAGCGTGAGTGGCCAGAGCATGCGCTGCTTCTTTGTCCTCCGTGCGACTGGCTGCAGTCAGAGCCACAAACAGGTGGCAGGGAGCGTGAGTGGCCAGAGCATGCGCTGCTTCTTTGTCCTCTGTGAGACTGGCTGCAGTCAGAGCCACAGACAGGTGACAGGGAGTGCGAGTGGCCAGAGCATGTGCTGCTTCTTTGTCCTCTGTGAGACTGGCTGCAGTCAGAGCCACAGACAGGTGACAGTGAGCATGAGTGGCCAGAGCATGCGCTGCTTCTTTATCCTCTGTGTGACTGGCTGCAGTCAGAGCCACATACAGGTGGCAGGGAGCGTGAGTGGCCAGAGCATGTGCTGCTTCTTTGTCCTCTGTGCGACTGGCTGCAGTCATAGCCACAAACAGGTGACAGGACAGCTCAATGGAGAGAAACAGAGAACAGGTAAGTAGCAAACATCCTGTCAATACCCACTTTGAATGTTTGGTTGTAATTAGAGCGGACCTGAACTCAGAACTTCCTCTCTGCTTCAAAAGATACACAATAACATAATAACCTTTAAAAAAAACATTTCTTTGTTACAGCTGATACAAATCCTGCAATAAATCGGCAGTGTCTACTTCCTGCTTTCATGGAAGCAGACATATTGTTAACATCCTGTGTTTTCAAATTAGCTTAGATGTTGTGGCAGTCAGGGGACACAGGAGAGATCAAATTACAGCGTCAGATTAGACACAGATGAGGGGGAATTACACAGGCTCTCTAAAAAAATACAAGGTAGATTTTTCTATGTTTTCCTTCTGTCCTGTGCAAGAGTTCAGCTCCACTTTAAAGCATCTGAATGATATTTATTTATATTTGAAAAATCTATGTATCTCTTTTGAATGTTGAAAGTACATATGGTGGTTTGCTCTAACATATGGACAGTATACAGGAACAAAGTCTTAAGAAGGCTTATTCACAGAAAGATTACTTTTTTCTTTTAAGCCAATAAATGGTATCATCCTCATTCAAAACTCTCTGCTTTCGCTGTGACTAAAATGGTACAATGCTTTACTGCTACAGGAAAGGAGAAGGATGCCAAACTATACAGACCAGCACAGAGGTAGTAACAGCTCAGGTGACAGTGACAGTTTAGCAATGAAAGTAAAGCAAACAGCATTTTTATTCCTCTCATAGATGGTAGGAACAGAAAATGAGTCAGGAAAGAGTTAACTGAGACCACTGCTGGCTAGGAAGAAAAAAAACCCTAAAGCCATAAATTTAAGTAGACTAGAGATAAGAAAGTGTAATTTACAGCTGCTGGGGTCAGTGTCAGTCACAGCTGTAAAGGAGAAAGTGAAGAAATTAGCAGGGTTCACTGATGTCTTTGAATGCTTGCATTAAAACTCAGCGGAACTTAGTTTTATCTGCTTTGTAATGTAAATCTCTGGTATTTCTCACATCAACTTGTATGATCATGATACGAGGAATGGATCATCAGATGAGGTGACAGCAGATGTTGATTGAGAGAGAGACTTGCTGGAATTGGGGAACTCTGGAATTCAGCTCTTAGTGCAGAGCAGGGTGCTGGCTGGCTGCGCTGCGGGACCAGAAGAGGTGATTAATTTTGACATATGACCTCTTCTCACTCCAAGTCATGCCGCCCTTCTTATCTTATCTGATTTTATCGCCCTAGGCCGTGGCCTTTGTGGCCTTTCCAGAAATCCGGCCCTGAGCGCTTGCTCACGTGCTTATCCGGGCCCGGATAAGCACGTGAGCAAGCGCTACAGAGCACGAAACGGCTGTTGTGCACATCCATCATCCCCTGGTCACCACACACCCCCTTGCAGGCCTCACTGGATGTATCTACGATATTTGATGCAAGACTGCTGACAGGTTTGATTTTTTCTAAATGCATACCATATGTCATCTGGCTGCAGACAGTGAATAAATGCAGTAACAGGACGGTGCCCGGTCTCTGTATCTTTATGTTTTCATGCAACACTGGGAACTTCCTTCCTTTCTTTCAAACTGGTAGCACGTCACTGTGCATGTCATGGTGCGGCCAGAGAAGTGAGGACCTGTATATGCCATATTAGAGCGGGCGTTGCTCACCCTCATTCCTGCCGGGTGCCCAGCTCCCACCCCTCGATTTACTTCAGTCACCAGGTTGACCCAATAGGCTGTGTAAGTAATGTACCTGCCCTGACCGTGCTTGTCAGACCAGGCATCCGTGGTCAGATGGACCCTTGACCCAACGCTGTGTGCCAGAGATGACACCACTTGCCTTTCTACTTCCTGGTACAGTTTGGGTATCGCCTTTTTTGAGAAATAATTGCGGCCTGGTATCTTCCACTGCGGTGTCCCAATGGCCACAAATTTCCAGAAGGCCTCAGAGTCCACCAACTATGGTAACAGCTGGCGAGCTAACAGTTCCACCAAGCCAGCTTTCAGATGCCGGGCAAGGGGGTGACTGGCAGACATTGGTTTCTTCCGCTCAAAGATTTCCCTCACGGACACCTAGCTGCTGCTGTGGGCAAAGGAGCAGGAGCCGCTCAAGGTGAGAGGCGGAGTGGAGGAGGTTGGGTGTGATTGTGAAGGTGCAAGGGAGAAAGCAGCTGAAAAAGATAATGCACCTGAAGGAGGAAGAGGAGAAGGAGGGTGACTTTGCTTTTGTGTGCTGCTTTTGCTCAAGTGGTCTTCCCATTGCACTTTGTGCCTTTTCTGCATGTGCCTTCGTAAGGCAGTTGTCCCTACGTGGGTGTTGGCCTTTCCACGGCTCAGTTTCTGGTGGCAGAGAGTACAGATGGCATTGCTCTGATCTTTGGCATACATACTAAAACATTTCCACACTGCTGAGCCACCCTGGGGTGTGGGCACTATGGTGGAGTCAGCAGCAGCAGACATTGAAGGGCATGTTGGCTGGCTGTCCATAGGTGTCGATACATGGCGCCGGACACTACCACCAGCTGTTTCTGATGACGAGCTCCCCCTGCTTCTTTCAGGAACTCGTCTCCTCCTACTCCTCTCTGACTCCCCCTCTGAACTGTCCCCCTGTTCATCTCCTCTATTGGGAACCCACGTGGCATCCGTATCATCATAATCATCATCATCATCCTCCCCAGCTTCGCTTGTATCAAACACCTCCAAAACAGCAGGTACTTCATCATCCTCCTCCTTACACCTTACATCCATAGTATCGCCTAACTCAGACATACTGTATGAGTGTCAGGAAGCGCGGAAGAGCCGCCGCCGCGAGTCAGGAGCCGCCTCCACTTCGGCTGAGGCGGCTGTCCCCGTGCAGAGCATGGCAGAGCACGGAGAAACCGCCGCGTCAGACGCGGCGGTTGGCGTGCATGGCCCCTTGTCGGAGGCACCGCAGAGCGGTGCTGGTGTGGCTGGGACACATGGTCCCTTCAGGTTTAGAGTGACGCGCGCACTCAGGCAGGGAAGATATCACAGCCAGAAGTGAGTCAGCTGACCAGGCTGGTCAGCTGACTCTGGCTCCACTCCTCATTGGTCCAGCACTTAGGGAGGTGCTGGAGAAGGTGCCTGTGTATATATACTGCTAGTTGGTCATTTCTCTGGTGTCTGGCGTTGCGATCACATATGTGGGAGCACCCAGATCCGTAGTCAGATCTGCAAGTGTGTCGGGACCAGCTGGAGCTGTAATCCTACACTTAGCTAGATTCTGTTGATAGCTTAAAGTACTAGTTTGATTGTGATTATCTGTTATGACCCTTTGCCTGCCTGACTATCCTCTTGAACTCTGAACTTGTACCTCGATATTTCTGATACTCTGTTGCCGACCCCCGGCTCGTTCTAAGACCCTGCTTCTGCCTCCTGATCTTGTGCCTCAATATATCTGATCCCCTGTTGCCGAACCCTGCCTGTACTTAGACTCCGCCTTTTGCCTCCTGATCTTGTACTTTGTCTGTCCGTGCGTGTACGACCTGGCTTGTCTGAACTCGAGAACCGACCTTACTGTTAGAGGCGGTTCCCCGTTCTGTTAGTGACACTTCCTCCACAGGGTTACTTTCAGACTATCCTTCCTACTGTCAGCCTGATTCCTCCCATCTTGGAGATTTCAGGTCTGCGGAAGGAATCCGTGCAGTACTCCTAACTGCGCTGAGGCTTTGCCCTCAAAGTGTTACTGTTACACCAAAACACTACACTCTACTCAGGTGAACAGAGGTTAGCTGGTATATCGGATTATCTGCGATACTGCAGATCACTTATAATCTGGTATACATCTGTATTCCCAGTGATACTGCAGATCACCGGTAATCAGATACTCTCTGTGCTTCACCGATCGTTACAGAACGCCAGACCCAAAAAACAGATGGACGCACGCACTGACCCTCTAACTGTGCTTGCTACTTCGGTGGATAGCATTCATCAAGCACTGGGCCAGCACAAAGCTTTAATTGATGCCCTATCAGCCTCTGTGCGAACCCTCCAGACGTCAGTTGATTCGGTGTGATCCCCTGCTAGTGATGACATACGTATGCCAGTACCTGATAAATTTTCCGGCCACAAGTCTGACTTTCGGAATTTTAAGAGTAGAGTGTTATCATATTTCGAGTTGAGACCCCGATCCTCGGGAACTGAGACCCAACGGGTCATATTTATTAAAACTTTGTTAACTGGTGACTCTCAGTCCTGGGCATACAACCTTCCCCCCACAGATACAGCTCTGTCCTCGGTAGCGGAATTCTTTAACCAGCCTGGCGGTATGGACGAGCTCAGCTCGTCCATCACCGCCGGAGGCTGCCGCTCAGGCCCTGCTGGGCCGATTTTCTTCAAATAAAGAGCAGCACACGCAGCCGGCACTTTGCCAGCCGCGTGTGCTGCCTGATCGCCGCCGCTCTGCGGCGATCCGCCGCGAGCAGCTGCGAAAGAGGGTCCCCCCAGCCGCCTGAGCCCAGCGTAGCCGGAACAAAAAGTTCCGGCCAGCGCTAAGGGCTGGATCGGAGGCGGCTGACGTCAGGACGTCGGCTGACGTCCATGACGTCACTCCGCTCGTCGCTATGGCGACGATCTAAGCAAAACAAGGAAGGCCGCTCATTGCGGCCTTCCTTGTTTATTCTGGGCGCCGGAGGCGATCGGAAGAACGCCTCCGGAGCGCCCTCTAGTGGGCTTTCATGCAGCCAACTTTCAGTTGGCTGCATGAAATAGTTTTTTTTTTATTAAAAAAAAACCCTCCCGCAGCCTCCCTGGCGATCTTATCAGAACGCCTGGGTGGTTAAAGCCATGGCAGTAATATACGACGACCCAGACCTTGTTGTGACCTCTGAGCGGAAGCTCAAACTTTTGCGGCAAGGCAGCGGCTCGGTCGAAGACTACACGGCAGAATTTCGTCGGTGGTCAGTTACGGCCAGGTTTGATACCTATGCTTTGATGGATTATTTCCTGTCTAGGCTGTCGGATGAGGTGTCTGACCTAATGTTAAGCCAACCCGAGCCCAAAACAGTCGATGAGGCCATCTCATCGGCCATTCGTATCGATCGTAGGCTACGTCATCAAAGACAGACTAGGGGCAGTCGTCGGGTCAGGGTAACATCTTACGCAGCACCTCCCGCAGCACCTCTGGTATCTCCGTCTCCTTCGGTCTCATCATCTCCAGTCATGCCTCCACCTGAACCGATGCAGATTGGTCGGTCTAAGCTGACCCAAGTGGAGAGAAGACGGAGAATGACGGAACAGTTATGTTTGTACTGTGGTGAAAGGGGACATAGGGTACAAGACTGCCCCATTAAACCGGATAAGAATAAGCCGGGAAACGCTACCGCCTAGGAGTTGTAAGGGGTGACACCCTGGGCGCCCAACTCACACCCCTAAAAGAAAAATGTTTGCTCCTTCCTTGTACGATTACGTGGGGGGACAAATCTGAAGCCACGGAGGCCTTTGTTGACTCAGGCTCCGCGGCTAACTTTATGAGTTTAGAGTTTGCAGAGAAATTGGGCATTCCACTCACCCCAGTAAAACCACCTATCCAGGTTACTGCTGTGGACGACTCCCCACTACAAAGGGACCGTCCACTGTCTCAGACACCAGAGGTGGAGGTCATTATTGGGGTCCTGCACAAGGAGGGTTTAAGTTTTTTTGTGTTACACATGTCTACCTCCACAATTGTCCTAGGTATGCCCTGGCTGCAGCTCCATTCGCCACAGATTAATTGGGCTACAGGACAATTAACCAATTGGTCGGACTTTTGTTCCCAGCAGTGTCTAGGGAAAGTCTTAGGTCAGACCAAGATTCACGTAGAGGGTGTTCCCGAGGTATATTCTGAATTTTCAGATGTATTTTGTCCCAAGGCTGTTACCTCCTCATCGCCCTTTCGATTGCCCCATTGATCTCCGTGCTGGTTGTATGCCCCCTAGGGGTCACCTCTATAACTTGTCCGGACCAGAGAAGATGGCTATGCAGGAGTACATTCGTGATAACTTGGCCAAGGGGTTCATTCGGCCCTCTCGGTCGCCTGCTGGGGCCGGTTTCTTTTTTGTTAAGAAAAAAGACGGAGGTCTTCGACCTTGTATCGATTACTGGGGTCTCAATAAAATCACGGTGAAAAATCGCTATCCTGTAACGTGCAGTGCATGCGGATTTGCACTGAATGCAGAATGTCACTTAATGTAGAAATACTGAAGACCAAACCAGGGATAAGGTGAAATAAAGTAAAGGTTTATTTACAAAGTGCCAGATATATACAGGTGAAAATGCAATCGGTGTATGAACATACATACAAGCATATTCAAGCAACTGTACAAATAGCAATACGACTGCAAACAACTGGCAATACGATTGTAGGCAATGTCTTGCAATCAGACATACAACACCCCAAATATAATATATACAGTGTGCACACAGTAAACCCCGGACCCTGTCTAAACTAAGCTAACTAACTAATATATACAATGATATACATTCAGGCATAGTACATAATGCAGCAGGCAATTGGAACGTTATACAAGCCGAGATCAGATACCAGGAAGTCAAGCAAATACAATCGATAAACAACAGAATAGTCAAGCAAGCCGATATCATACACCAGGGAGTCAAACAATCAGGTAACAGGAAGACAGGTTACAGGTAGCAGGAATCAGGTAACAGGAATCAGGTACTAGGTAACAGGAAAAGACCAGAACACAGGCTCCAGGGCTATCATCACCAATGAACTAGCAACAGTGTTCTGTTGGAGCTGGACTTATATACTTTGCAGGATGGTCATGTGACCTCTTCCAAGGCTGCAGAGACACAGTTCTTGAATACAGAGACCTCTGCTGGTGGGCAGAGGGAACTTCAGGAGGAATGTAAAATGTTCTTGAAATGAGAGGGGACATCTGCTGGTGAACAGAGGAAGTCCATACAGTTCACAAATGTCACCAGCAGGAACAGATCGTGACATATCGGTTACCATTGATAGACGACTTATTCACCCAGGTCACAAATGCAAAGATCTTCTCTAAATTGGATCTGAGGGGTGCATACAACCTGATCCGCATTAGAAAGGGCGATGAATGGAAGACGGCCTTCAACACATCCGACGGGCATTACGAGTACTTAGTGATGCCCTTCGGGTTGTGCAATGCGCCAGCCGTCTTCCAGGAATTAATCAATGAGGTATTCAGGGAGGTATTGGGTAGATTTGTGCTGGTATACCTTGATGATATACTAATCTATTCCAATAACCTCTCCGAGCACAGGGTCCATGTTAAGTTTGTGTTGAACAAATTAAGACAAAATATGCTCTATGCTAAAGTGGAAAAATTTATTTTCGAGGTGACCACTGTCACGTTCCTAGGGTACGTAATTTCCACCTCAGGCCTGTCAATGGATCCTGCCAAGGTCACAGCTGTGTTGGAATGGCCACAGCCAGTGGGGTTGAAGGCCCTACAGAGATTTTTAGGTTTTGCGAACTACTACAGCAGGTTCATTAAGGGGTACTCCACGATAGTTGCCCCCCTTACCAGTCTCACGAAAAAGGGGGCAGATACCAACCACTGGTCCCCTGAGGCCGTGGCAGCCTTTTCTTACTTGAAGAAATTATTTTGCTCAGCGCCTATTTTGAGGCATGTGGACACGTCCTTTCCCTTTATTGTCGAGGTTGATGCCTCGGAGGTTGGGGTGGGGGCGGTGCTGTCTCAACGGTCTTGGTTGCAGGGCAGATTACATCCGTGTGCTTACTTTTCCCGTAGGTTCTCACCCGCAGAAAAAAATTACGATATAGGCAACCGGGAACTTCTGGCCATTAAATTGGCGTTTGAGGAATGGCGCCATTGGTTAGAGTGGGCAGAACACACGATCACAGTTTACACTGACCACAAGAACTTGGAATACATCGAGACTAAGTCCCCGTCAGGCCCGTTGGTCTTTATTTTTTACGAGGTTCAGGTTTATAATCAAGTACACTCCAGGCAGCAAAAACATCAAGGCAGATGCCCTCTCCGGATGTTTCGAACCAGAGACAGCACAGCCTCCCGCCCCTAAGTCCATCATCCCACAGAGACTAGTGTTAGCAGCCACGGAGACCTGGGAGGATTGGACAGAGGTTTTGGGTCCCTTTCAGCAGGATGTTCCTGAGGGAAAACCTGAAGGGGTCATGTTTATCCCACTGCCATTTCGTTTACAAGTTCTGCAACTCTTTCACGCCCATAGGAATGCTGGTCATCCTGGAGCTGCCAGAACGCAGGATCTGATTGCCAGGTGTGCTTGGTGGCCTTCTTTGGCAACGGATTGCAAGGAGTATGTCAGGGAGTGTGCGGTATGTGCCAGGAGTAAACCCTCCTGGCTGGCATCTGTAGGAAGGTTGCAGCCTTTGCCCACTCCGAGTGAGCCATGGACCCACTTGTCCATGGATTTTGTGGGGGAATTGCCCAGGTCTGAAGGCATGTCGGTCATTTGGGTGGTAGTCGACCGTTTTAGCAAAATGGCCCATTTTGTGCCCCTGAAAGGACTCTCCTCGGCTCAGGAACTGGCCGAATTGTTCATCATTCACGTCTTCCGGCTGCATGGCATTCCGGAAGACATTGTGTCAGATAGGGGAGTCCAATTCGTGTCTGGATTCTGGAGGGCATTTTGCCACCAAATGGGCATGAAATTGTCTTTCTCGTCAGGCTACCACCCACAGACTAATGGACAGACTCAACGGATTAATCAGTCGTTGGAGCAATTCCTAAGATGTTACGTTGCGGAGGCACAGAGTGACTGGGTAAAATTTCTGCTCTTCGCAGAATTCACACAAAATAATTTGAAGAATTCTTCGACTGGTTTCTCGCCATTCCAGATTGTGACAGGGAGGTCACCCAAATTCTCCCCTTTTCCAGTTGTCTCTTCCCCATTTCCAGCACTGGAGGATTGGCAGAGGTCACTCAGGGACAATTGGGGAATTGTTGAGGGGAACCTACAGAAGGCGTTCCAGAGTCAGAAGGGTCAAGCGGACAAGAGACGGTCCATGGAATGGAAGTTTCAGCCAGGGGATTTAGTCTGGGTGTCCACACGTCACTTGACCTTGAAGCAGCCATCTGCCAAACTCGGCCCCAGGTTTGTGGGTCCATTTTCCTTGACTAAAAGGATCAATAACGTCACTTACGCCATTGATCTTCCTGCCAGCATGCGGGGCGTAAGGTCGTTTCACGTGTCCCTGCAGTTCATGTGGGTCCTACTCCCCCTCCTCCTGTGATGGTGGAGGACCAACCTGAGTACGAGGTGGAGAAGATACTGGACTCACGCGATGTACAGAACTCGGTACAATATTTAGTGCATTGGAAAGGGTACGGCATTGAGGAGAGACAATGGGTACCAGGGACTCGCATGCATGCTGATGAGTTAAAAAGGGAGTTTTACACTTTGCACCCAGAAAAACCTGGAAGGAGCTGTCCGGAGTCCACTCCTCGGGATGGGCACTGTTCCCGTGCAGAGCATGGCAGAGCGCGGAGAAACCGCCGCGTTAGACGCGGCGGTTGGCGTGCATGGCCCCTTGTCGGAGGCACCGCAGAGCGGTGCTGGTGTGGCTGGGACACATAGTCCCTTCAGGTTTAGAGTGACGCGCGCGCGGGCGCACTCAGGCAGGAAAGATATCACAGCCAGAAGTGAGTCAGCTGACCAGGCTGGTCAGCTGACTCTGGCTCCACTCTTCATTGGTCCAGCACTTAGGGAGGTGCTGGAGAAGGTGCCTGTGTATATATACTGCTAGTTGGTCATTTCTCTGGTGTCTGGCATTGCGATCACATATGTGGGAGCACCCAGATCCGTAGTCAGATCTGCAAGTGTGCCGGGACCAGCTGGAGCTGTAATCCTACACTTAGCTAGATTCTGTTGATAGCTTAAAGTACTAGTTTGATTGTGATTATCTGTTATGACCCTTTGCCTGCCTGACTATCCTCTTGAACTCTGATCTTGTACCTCGATATTTCTGATACTCTGTTGCCGACCCCCGGCTCGTTCTAAGACCCTGCTTCTGCCTCCTGATCTTGTGCCTCGATATATTTGATCCCCTGTTGCCGAACCCTGCCTGTACTTAGACTCCGCCTTTTGCCTCCTGATCTTGTACTTTGTCTGTCCGTGCGTGTACGACCTGGCTTGTCCGACCTCGAGAACCGACCTTACTGTTAGAGGCGGTTCCCCGTTCTGTTAGTGACACTTCCTCCAGAGGGTTACTTTCAGACTATCCTTCCTACTGTCAGCCTGATTCCTCCCGTCTTGGAGATGTCAGGTCTGCGGAAGGAATCCGTGCAGTACTCCTAACTGCGCTGAGGCTTTGCCCTAAAAGTGTTACTGTTACACCAAAACACTACACTCTACTCAGGTGAACAGAGGTTAGCTGGTATATCGGATTATCGGTGATACTGCAGATCACTTATAATCTGGTATACATCTGTATTCCCAGTGATACTGCAGATCACCGGTAATCAGATACTCTCTGTGCTTCACCGATCGTTACAATGAGGTGGTGTAACTTGCTTAGCGTCTTCATCTTGTTGTAACAAAAACGGCTGTGAATCAGTGATTTCCCCACCAAATAACTCCCCTGATGACGGCGAAAGGCCGAAACTAGTCGGGACGAGAGCGGGCTGGACACCACTGACACCACTGATCGCTTTATGGCTCAGAGTACCACAAGGGTGGGAAGTGAGGTTTCCAGGAGAGAGTCCTATAGAGGTATAGGACCCCCCTGATGTGAGTGTTCGACTTCTGTACCTTCAGTGCATTGTCTTGAATAAAAATAGTTTTTTACATATCCACTGAGAGAAGCTCTTCTCCGCTTCCTTTTTTTGAGTGCATTCAATTGCACTTTAGGAATGCTGAGTGAAGGTGCACATCTCTGGAGGTGGATGGAATCTTATGCATGCTTAGGACAACATAAATCCTGGCGCTGTGGTACTGCATGACAATATATGTGAAGGTGAAGAGGATCTACCCTAATCACAGCAGTGGAGGTGGTTGCTGAGCAGCATAAAGTTTGATTACAATCATCTTGTTTGGAGCGCCTCTTGCTATATAACTTTTATCCATAACTCCTGCGAAGTGTCAAATGTAGCGGATGTGGTACTTGGAGTAGCGCTGGTGGCTGTGGAAGATGAGGTGTTCTGTGTTAAATAGTCAACCACGTCTTGACAATCTTGGAAGTTGATGGGACGTGCCTTCTTCTGAGCACTGTACTTTGGTCTAGGGCTGCATGAAATCATGTCAGCATGGTCTCGAACAGACCTGCCGGGTGGCCTGCCTCTGGGTCTGCCTCTACATCTGCCTGTTGTTTTGTCCATATCGGAGGGGGGGGGGGATGAAGTGAAAGGTATGCACTGACTTGACTAATACAATGTGTAGTCACACAGGTGCAGTGAAAGGTATGCAGTGACTGGTATTACAATACAATGTGCAGCTGTCACACAGGTGCAATTAACAGGTATGCACGGACTGGTATACTAAACAGCATGCGGTCACACAGGTGCAGTGAACAGGTATGCAGGGATTGGTATTACAAATGTGCAGCTGTCACACACAGGTACCGTGAACAGGTGCAGTGACTGGTGGTATATTACACTGCTTGCGCTCACGTAGGTGCACTGAACAGGTTATAGGTATGCACTGCAGTGATTGGTATTACAATACAATGTGCAGCTGTCACACAGGTGCAGTTAACAATGCAAATCAGGAATGTAGACAGTTCCCTGTTGGTGCGATCTGGCAATCCTCCTTAGGCAGCTCTCAGTATCCACTAGAGAAAGTAAAAACATGCACAAGAGAGTGCAAAAGCTCTCTCTTTTGCATGTTTTTACTAGGTGCAGTTAACTGGTATGCACGGACTGGTATACTAAACAGCATGTGGTCGCACAGGTGCAGTGAACAGGTATGCAGGGATTGGAATTACAAATGTGCAGCTGTCACACACAGGTACCGTGAACAGGTGCAATGACTGGTGGTTAGGGATGATCGCAACAGGCAATTTCCAATATCGCAGAAATTCCAGATATGGCGGTAATGAAATTCTGTAACCGCTACATTCCGGTGGATCCCCACGGTATTCCATGGAATTCCGTATTCCGGCGGAACCATTTCCACAATGTTAAAGGGAACGTAATGGATGTTTCCTTTTAAACAAATACCAGTTCCCTGGCAGTCCTGCTGATAACTTTGGCTTTAGTGGTGGCTGAATCACAATCCTGATTACAATTTTTTTTTGGAGCAGCAGGAGTTGTCGTAGGCCATGGGACCTAGAGGTGGTTTCACGGCGGTCATCACAAGTTTTGTTTGGAGCAGCAGGAGTTGTCGTAGGCCATGGGACCTAGAGGTGGGAATAAAAAAAGGCCTCTATGGATGAATAGAAAGGTTAGAGATAAAATGAAGGGGAAAAAGAATGCCTATAGGATCTTAAAACAGGAGGGGGCCGAGGCTGCATTAAACAATTATAAGGAGTGCAATAAAAGTTGTAAAAAAGAAATTAGGCTGGCAAAGATTGAAGCTGAAAATCAAATCGCTAGGGATATCAAATCTAACCCAAAGAAGTTTAACAAAGTACATCAACTCTAGAAAAAAAAAGAAAGGTTGACAGTATTGGACTCCTAAAGGATGAGGGTGGGAACTCAATGGTGGATGACCAAGGTAAGGCTGAGTTATTAAATGCTTTCTTTGCTTCTGTCTTCACAAGGAAAACATCACTGTTGCAAACTACAGATGCAGAAGAGTCTCAATCTTCCAATTGTAATATTAAATACTTAACGCAGGAAGAAGTGAAGACAAGACTAAATAAATTAAAAATAGAAAAGGCACCTGGCCCGGATGGCATGCATCCTCGAGTCCTAAGGGAATTAAGTTTAATTATAGATAAACCCCTTTATCTTATCTTTTGTGATTCTCTTTCAACTGACAGAGTCCCAGTGGATTGACGTACAGCTCATATTTTCCCATTATTTAAGAAGGACAAAAAAAAAAAAAAAGATCCAGGAAATTATAGATAGTGCAGTGTAGTGAACACTGCTCAACTCCACAAGCCTGTTGCAGTGCTCGACCTGGATAGCAAATCCACAGTGCAACAAAGAGAAAAAGATGGTCCGCACTTGTCAGCAAGACTTTTATTAGTGGACGTATCCACAAACATCCACAGCAGAAATCAGGGCTAACGCTTGATGTCTACTGTGGGTGTTTGTGGATATGTCCACTAATAAAAGTCTTGTCCTGCTGACAAATGCGGACCATCTTTTTCTCTTTCAGTAAATTATAGACCTGTAAGCTTAACTTCAGTTGTATGCAAACTATTTCAAGGGTTACTAAGAGATACTATACATGACTTCATAGTAGAAAATAATCTTATTTCTCAGCATCAACATGGGTTTACTAAAGACAGGTCCTGTTTGACTAACATGCTGAGCTTTTATGAGGTAGTGAATGCTAATGTGGATATTGGGAACGCTGTAGATGTGACATACTTGGACTTTGCAAATGCCTTCGACACGGTTCCACACAAAAGTCTGGTGCAAAAGTTGAGGATGCAAGGACTGGGGAAGAGTCTGTGTGCATGGATAGGGAACTGGCTAATGGACAGAAAACAAAGAATTGTAGTCAATGGATCATACTCAAAGTGGGGGACTGTAAGCAGTGGGGTCCCACAGGGGTCTGTACTGGGTCCAGTGCTCTTCAATTTATTTATTAATGACCTAGTCGTGCATTTTGGTCGTACCAATGGACTAGCACCATACAAAATAAATGCGATACAGTTGGGGACATCAAACTTGGAGAAGGACTTAGGAGTACTCATCGACAACAAGTTAAATAATCGTACTCAATGCCAAGCCACTGCAGCTAAAGCTAACAAAATTTTGGGATGCATTAAATGGGAAATAAAAACTCAAAATGCTAGCATAATATTGCCCCTGTTTAAGTCTCTAGTAAGGCCACATCTGGAATATGGAATTCAGTTCTGGGCACCACATTACAGGAAAGATATTGCAGTTTTAGAGCAGGTGCAGAGACGAGCAACAAAATTGATACGTGGGATGGAAGGTCTCAATTACCAAGAAATGTTAGATAAACTGGGTTTATTTAGTCTAGAGAAAAGATGCCTTAGAGGGGATCTAATTAACATGTATAAATACGTCAGAGGGCAATATAAAAGTTTGGCGGATGAGCTTTTTGTCCCTAGGCCTTCTCAATGGATTAGAGGACATGATCTGTCCATGGAGGAAAAACGTTTTAACCATTTATTTAGGAAAGAGTTCTGTACAGTAAGAGTGATTAAAATGTGGAATGCATTGCCGCAGGAAGTAGTTATGGCAAATTCTATACCTGCATTTAAAAGGGGCTTAGATGCTTTACTTGTGTTGAAAGACATCCATGGCTACAATTACTAGGAATGCCCAATGATGCTGATCCAGGGATTTTATCTGATTGCCATCTGGAGTCAGGAAGGAATTTTTTCCCTTTTGAGGCTAATTGGACCATGCCTTGTAAGGGTTTTTCGCCTTCCTCTGGATCAACAGGGGTTTGTGAGGGGGCGGGCTGGTGTTGTACTTTGTTCTCTGGTTGAACTTGATGGACGTATGTGTTTTTTCAACCCAAGTAACTATGTAACTATGTAACTATGTGGTTTCACGGCGGTAATCACAATTTTTTTTGGAGCAGCAGGAGTTGTCGTAGGCCATGGTACCTAGAGGTGGTTCCACGGCAGTCATTACAATTTTTGCTTGGGAGCAGCAGGATTTGTCGTAGGCCATGGGACCTAGAGGTGGTTTCACAGCAGTCATTATAATTTTTTTTTGGGAGCAGCAGGAGTTGTCGTAGGCTATGGGACCTAGAGGTGGTTTCACAGCAGTCATTACAGCAAAATTTTAATTTAGTCTGTCCAATCTTCATCGTGAATCAGTGAGAGGGGCCTTGTAATTATCACTGATCCATGACTCGTTCATTTTTATGAACGTTAGTATGTCCTCATTGTCTGTGGACAGCAGTGCCGGGCCGAGGCATAGGCTGGAGAGGCTCCAGCCTCAGGGCGCAGTGTAGGAGGGGGCGCAGAATTCATTCAGCTGTCATTCCTAATTGTGTTTGAAGCAGAAAGAAATAAGAAAAGGGGATACATGGCAGTGACTGCAAGCCAGATAACTAGATATTAAGGTGTTGGAGAGGATGTGGGCCCTGTGGCGCCTCTTAGTTTAATAGCAAGCAGTGTGTGATGGCTGGGGTGGCAAGGATGGAGGGGCGCACTTTGGTGTCCCAGCCTTGGGTGCTGGAGGACCTTGTCCTGGCTCTGGTGGACAGACGGGTCCGTTGGTCAGTGACCACCCCACCTGCAGCACTAAATACTCGCTCAGAAAGAACACTGGCGACGGGGCATGCAAAAACCTCCAGTGAATACTGAGTGAGTTCAGGCCAGGTATCCAGTTGTTTTGACCAATAATACTCCATGGGGTCATCATTACTCTCCATATTGTCTGGAGCACTGGCCGACCCCAAGTAATCATTCACCATATGGGCCAGCCGATGGCGGTGACTACTTTGCCCGCTGGTTCTGCTGCTGCTAGAAGGAGTATCTGGCATTGGCTGATAAAATTCCTTCAACACACTCAGCAGGTTTACAGATTGGCTATTGGTGCTGCTGCTGGGAGTGGGACCACCAGACCTTTGCTGAGTATTATGAGGCTTGGTAGCTTGGGCCCGGGATACAGGTTCAGGAAACACATCTTCTACCCAACAAAGAAGGGCATCCCAGATTTGGCTCATCTTGGCACCTGCTTGGGAGGGGGCTATGAACTGCCGCATTTTCCCCTTGCACCGGGGATCTAAGATGGTGGCCACCCACATGTCGAGCCTTGATTTTAAAATTTTAATCCGGGGGTCCTTACAGAGGCACTGGATCATCTGCACAACCATAGGGAAGAGATGTCTGTCATTAATCACCTCTTCCTGGCTGTCAGAACTGTCGTCATGCTCCAGCTCCACATCATCAGAATCTTCTTCCCACCCCTGGACAATGGGCTCTTCCACTTCCACAAGCTCTGCCTCCTCATCTAGGACTTGAGCATGCTCACTCACTTCCCCACTTGACTGACAAATGTTCAGTAGGGCTTCCTCCCCCTGTCCAAGCACTTTGTCAAGAGCCTTGTCCAGCATGAAGATAATAGGGAGCACTTCTGATATGCTGCAGTGCTCCTCACTGACCAAATTTGTTGCCTGCTCAAATAGCTCCAATACTTTACAGACCTGTCCAATCAGCTGCCACTGGTCCCCAGTAATGTAGTCCAGGGGCCCTGTTCTGGAGGAAGATGTCTGAGACAGGTATAGCCTGCTCCCTGCTCCCACAACCTTCTCCAGCATGTGGAAGGCGGAGTTCCACCACGTCAGACAATCAGAAATAAGCCTGTGCTGTGGCAGGCTACGGCAGCGCTGCAGCAGTTTTCAGGCAGCGGTGGCGGTGGCGGTTGCGGAGCGATGGATGTGGGCTGACACTTTTCGTGCTGAGGCCACAGCGTCCTTCAACCCATCAAAAGTTTGTAGAAATTTCTGGACTGCAAGGTTGAAGACGTGATCCAAGCAAGGTAAGTGAGTGTAGCCACCTTCCGAAATAGTGGTCAGTATGTTGGCACTATTATCAGACACCACACCTGTGTCCAGTTTTCGGGGGGACAGCCACTGCCGAATCTGATCCTGTAAGGCTGCAAGGATTACAGATCCGGTTTGGCATCGATGGTGCTGCAGACCAGTGTAGGAGTGGGACCACTTGCTGGGAGGCTCAGCAACGGCAGAATGGCCTTGGACAGAACAGGTAGCAGAGGAAAGTAGAACAGGCCTCCCCTTCAACCCACGTGGTGGCACCACCAACTGAGATGCCCCAGATCTTGCACCCTCCTCAGCAGCACCATGGAGGGTGACCCAATGGGAGGTAAAAGTTAGATACTTTCCCTGCCCATAACCTGCTGCTCCAGCCATCCATAGTGAAGTGCACCTTGCCACAGACAGCGTGATCCATAGACTGGCCGACACACTCCACAATGTGCTGGTGAAGGGCAGGGATAGCATTCCTGGCAAAATAATGGTGGCTGGGGATCCGCCATTGTGGAGCAACACTGTTCATCAGTCTGCGGAAGGTGGCACAGTCCACAAACTGGTAGGGCAGCAGCTGTTGGCCCAACAGCCTTGCCAGGAGCACATTATTTTTCACAATAAACGGATCAGGTGCAGGGAGCATCCGCGTCCTCTGCAACATTACTGGCACAGGGGCCTGACGCTGGAACACTGGTGATTCAGAGGAAACCAACAAGGGTGATGATGAGGTGCTTGCCGAGGTCTGAAGTCCTCTTCCAACCTGGCATGCAGAGGGATTTGAAGTAGAATGGGACTGAGCAGGTTGGATAGGGACAGGACGAGTAGAAAAAGAAGAGGAGGTGCCTGTTGCTGCTGCTTTTCCTTCAACCATCTTATTGTAATTCTTTACATATTCAAACCCCCTCTGTGGTGGTTGCGCAGATGGCTTATCAGCCCTGAAGTGCCGAACCCGGTGCCCAATTTTCCTCTGCTCACCGAATTACGGTGCACAGAAAAGACTGCCCTGGATTCATCGTCTTCCAGAACAGTAAAATAATTCCATGCGTGCACGTGGAGCAGTGGTGCGAGTGGTGCGATCTGTTCCAGCATGTCGATGCTCAGCATCGGCACTTGTGGGTACTGACAGACGGGAAAGCACTTGCAGGCTGCTGGCTAACCATCTGCTCTGTTTCACCATGCTACTCACGCCTGCTAGTGCGTAACCCACCAGATGGCAACCACGGTGGATCATCCACCTCGTCATCCTGAAAAACATCATCCAGTTCAACCAAATCACTGGAACCCATAAGTGACTCTTCTGGACCCTCCACCTGGCCATGAAACACCTCTGTAGTTGACTGGTGGTGATGTAGATTGGTGGTGACACAAGCTCCCAGTTGTGATGGATTACTACTGGATGGAGAAAATACAGGGGCCATTTCTGTCACCATAGAACCCACCACTTCTTGGGACCTTGGTCCCATGATCTCCTGCAATGCCTCCTCCACATCCTTCTCCACATCTCTCTCATCGACGTAGATGTGCTTTACTTCTGGAGGAGAGTACTGGGAGGAAGCAACCTCGTCGAGAAGCAGTTGCGGTCAGGTTCTGGTTATAAGGAACCTGGCCACTACTGGTGCTGCTGCAACTTCAAGTTTCTCAGACTGGGTAGAGAGTTCCTGATCTAAATAATCAACAACTCTGTTCACCTGCTGCTCTGTCAAAATTTTCCTGCGTGCGAACATAGGAAAGACATCTCTGACCAGGGGGGAATGCGTCCTGCTGCTACTGCCACCCTCAACCTGATCACGTACTTGACGTGATCCACCAACACCACCATCACTCCATTTTCTTTTAGGAGTGGCAGGAAATTGCTGTTGTTCTCGCTCCATTGCTTTGGGGCCAAAAACTTTATTGGGGAAGGGGTATGAGCGACAGAACCAAAGTAAAATGGTAATGATCTGTATAAGCTCTAACAGCCCAGAAGTCAGTACTTTATTCAGAGTGTGATCACACGTGTATTTGTGCACAGTAAATCAGGAGTACTCCTTGAGTGATAGCCCTTGGTGACTGGGGCTGTCACTAGGCAGAGAGTGGTCGTACATGCAAGGTCGGAACGGGTCGGTCAACAGCAGTACAAAATCGTCAGGCAATAATCGTAGTCAATATACAAGCCGAGGTCGGCAGGAGGTCAGATAGGCACGGTACAGAATCAGGAGGCAAGATCAGAGTCGAAGGTACAGGCAAGAAGTCGGCAACAAATCAGATAGGCAGAGTACAGAATCGGAGGGCAGAAGATTGGTCAAAAAGTCCAGGCAAGGTCATACACAATAAGCAATATAATGATAATGATTTACAATTATAGCTATCAAATTTCTGAGCTATGTGTGAATCCCCGGGGTCCTGCCGGATCAAGCACACTAGGAACTGACTAAGGTCTGAGAGCTTAACCGCAAATTTTCAGCAACAACAGACAACGGGCCACTGAAAGCTCAAGGTATAAGTACAAGCAGCTACTCCTAATTGGCCCGCCCCGCGTAAGTCAGCCAATCAGCACGGCGAAGGCAGCGGCCATGGTCAGCTGACCGACGTGTCAGCTGACCCGCCTCCTCAGCGCATAAAGCTCACGCCGCCTGTCGCACGCGCATGACAGATGATGCCTGTGCAATGAGGAAATGCCCGGCCTGCGGAGGGAAGCCTGTGGGGATGCCGCCGCGGGCAAGATGACATCAGACGCGGAAGCGGCGGCGCCGCTTGCCATTTTAGGTTCACGGACAAGAGCGGGAGGCAATGATGATTCAGCTCCCTGAGGCCTGTTAACAGCTTCCGTCAAGATATTTAACTGAGCCTGCTGAGATGCCACAGTGGCAGTTAACTGCTCGACTGCTACAGTTAATGCCTGGACCTGAGCCTCCATAATATATATATATGGTCTGTTGTTATGGAATGATATATATAAGCTCTAACAGCCCAGAAGTCAGTACTTTATTCAGAGTGTGATCACACGTGTATTTGTGCACAGTAAATCAGGAGTACCCCTTGAGTGATAGCCCTTGGTGACTGGGGCTATCACTAGGCAGAGAGTGGTCGTACAGGCAAGGTCGGAACGGGTCGGTCAACAACAGTACAAAATCGTCAGGCAATAATCGTAGTCAATATACAAGCCGAGGTCGGCAGGAGGTCGGATAGGCACGGTACAGAATCAGGAGGCAAGATCAGAGTCGAAGGTACAGGCAAGAAGTCGGCAACAAATCAGATAGGCAGAGTACAGAATCGGAGGGCAGAAGATTGGTCAAAAAGTCCAGGCAAGGGGCGTGGCTTGCCAATGGCCGTGTGAGGTTGTTCCTTCTTTGAGCTCCCGCAGCCTTAACAGAAAATCGGCTCGTTACAGCTATCCCAGACACCAAAAGAACTCATGGGCAGCAGCAGAAAGAAAGGAGGCAGCACTAAGAAAAATAAGACCTCTCAAGCGCAAATCAAGCGATTCCTTCGCCCTCTAGAAGGAAAACTGAAAGACCAGGGGGTCGGAGACATGGCGGACACAACACGTGGCGGAGCGCATCACAGCCAGGGAGAACGGAGAGCAGACTCACTCACAGACCTTAAGGCTCCAACACCACGTAATTCCGCAACACCAGACCACACCGAAAGCCCGCCAGACAAGAAGTCTAGGAGGCGGTCGCCTAAGCCCGGCACAGAAACACCACCAGGTATGTCCGGCTCTGAGGCCCAGTCCCCCCGCAAGGATAGCTGCGATGATGGCCCTGTCCCAGTGTCGTACTCCGCGCCCTCCTCCATCCAATAGGCGGAAACGGCCCCTTCCCCGGCCATAGACTCGCAGAAACCCACAAGCGGCAACTCTGGAGGTAAACAATCTAACGGCTCTCCCGCCGCCTCCTCTGCCTCACCTTCTTCGGACTTCCGTAACGGAGACACACAGCATGAGCATCCCCAGGCAGATGGGATGAAGCTGCAACAATCACCCGAGACCATTCATAGAGAACAGCAGAGACATCCAGTATACACCCCGCGCTCCCCACAAGTCAATAACAAGGGTGGAAGCGCCCCCTCATCATCTCTGCAGGGTTCCCCATCTCCACCCAGACAATATACAGGCCCCACTTCTCCCAACCTTTCTGATGGCGCAGAGTCATATATAGAGGTGGATCTCCACGAATATATCAGATCCCTTCCAACGAAACAAGACCTCGAGAACTGTGTCACTAGAATAATGGATAATTACAAACAAGAAATGGCGGAATTCAGACAAGATTTCAGCCATGTAACTCACAGGCTTGAGGAGATAGAAAAGCATCAGGAGGAGACTGATACAGCACTTAAATCTCAACAAAGCACAGTTAATGCTCACTCTGGCCACATAGCAGCCCTCTATATGAAAATAGATGACTTGGAGAATCGCCACAGGCGCAACAACATAAGGGTGAGAGGGGTCCCTGAAACCACTAAAGCCCCTGACATAATGGCTACCACTGAGGCGATCTTTAATATGTTTCTAGATGCTCCAAGAGATAACAAAATTGAAATCGATAGGGCCCACCGCTCAGCTCGCCCACCCACAAACGACCCAAACAAACCACGGGACATTATCTGTAGGGTCCACTTCTATAAACAGAAGGACGCTATCATGGCGGCTGCCCACAAAAAAGGGGAAATTGATTTCGATGGGGCAAAAATACACCTACTGCCGGATCTCTCCAGCCTAACCCTGCAACTGCGAAGAGCCACGCGACCCCTTCTAGATGCTTTACGTGATCGCGACATCATATACAGATGGGGCTACCCTTTTGCAGTTAACATTTCAAAAGATGGCAAATCAGTGGTCTTTAACTCCCCCAAAGACTTGCAGAAAGTCAGAGACACTTTTGATCTCCCTGCTATTACCCTAGGCGACTGGCCAGTACATACATCCACCCTAGCCATGCCGCAGAGAGAAAGATGGAAGAACGTTCCTCCCCGCGGCAGATCCCAGAGGCAAAATCGTTCAGGCCCTTGACCTGGGCATCTAATATGCAAAATGGGAAACCTCTGATTGCGCAGGATCTAATGCAATGTTTAATGCAATGACCTATATCTCTGCTGTCCTTTATTTCTCACTATCTACTAATCCACCTTCCAGATATTTACGCTAAAATAACAAACATTATACCCCCAGGTGCATTGATGTGACTGAGATGTGACGATAATCCCTGTTTTTTCCGTTGGCTTATCTTCCTTAGTTGTATAGCTAAATAGGCAGAAATGTGATATAATCATCTATGTCGCTATAGTAATGAGTTTGCTCACTTAGTTGTTTCTATGTAGGGGTCGGGGGAGGGGCGACCTGGGAGTCCCTATTTGGGTTCTCCACAATGCTTAATTCTTGGGCTGGTACTTTTCCATCCGCTCTCAGAGTTGGAGGCAGTATAGTACCTTTAAAACCACACACAAAATTGATGTGCTTTTCCTTCTCCCTGGATGACCGGGTCGCCCCACATTCGGCTGTTAAGAATCCAGAGTTATACTTATATACCAGTTTTGAACAGTTATGCATTTTTCGACCAAACGCCTAAGTAACCCCCTACATCTAGCCGTCACAATGCCCGCAAGATAGATAGGATTGAATAGAGATACTAGCATATCTAGTCTTATCAAAGTGATTGACAAAAAGGGATTACCTGCACCTCCGCAGGAACACCTGGTTCTACCTCTTTAGTCCCACACACCTTAGGTTAAGGTGAAGTTCTAGTTGATCTATGCTGTAACGTACACTTGTTAGAATCATTATAGTTCTGGCTGTCGGGAGCCATTGAGCACGGCTGTAGGCCTCTACTCCCCACTAAATCGCTCACCATGATGGTATCTTTTATAGAGCCTAAGTGGTGTCCCTCAAGTGCTTCGCACCATACATTCAGGTATCCTTACTACCTGATACTCAGATTGTATATATCTTTCCTCCTCTTGCTTTTTCCACCCGCTTTTCCCTCTTGTTGTGCTCCTTCCCTCACCTTCCCCAGGGGACAGGCCCGGGTCCACGGCATCAGATCAGGCCTATGTTGTATTAATATAAACTTCCATTACCATGGATAGATGCAATATTGTCTCATACAATGTAAAAGGGTTCAACACCCCTAACAAAAGATCCCAGACACTTTACCACCTTCACAAACAGAGAGCCTCCATTCTTTTCCTCCAGGAAACGCATTTCAAAACCAATGAAATCCCAGTACTCAAATCTAGATACTACAACAAATGGTTCCACAGCACCAACCCCCTAGCCAAGTCCAAAGGGGTCACAATCGGGTTCCACAAAAGTTTGAATATTAATGTCATAAAGGATCTTACTGACACACAGGGTAGATATATATTTCTCATAGATATATATTTCTCATAGTCCAGATACACAACATTAAATACACCCTAGCAAATCTCTACCTCCCTAACTTCAAAATCAACGTCAGCATACACTCCTCTCATATCTCTCCAAACTTGCCAAATTGCCGAGGGCTCAATAATCCTGGGGGGAGACTTCAACTTATGCTTTAATCCCCAGCTAGACTCTTCCTCACAAAGATCACCTCTTCCAAAATCCATCCTCTCCCAATTAAAATCCAAACTAAACTCGCTTTGCCTTACGGACGCCTGGAGAACACTCCACCCCACAGACCGGGACTACACATTTTTCTCCACGGTACACCAGACACACAGCAGAATCGACTATGTTTTCCTCTCCCAGAGACTTTTAGACCAGGACATACAGGCCAGCATTGGCAACAGAGTGTGGTCTGACCATGCCCCAGTATACTGCTCTTTCTCCTTAGGGGGACCAAAAGGTTTTCAGAGCCATTGGAGACTAAATGATAATCTTCTCAAAGACCCCCTATGCAATGCGGAAATTAAAAAAGCACTAGAAAACTTCATCCAGGATCATGCAAACGACGACACTACAGCAGCAATAAAATGGGAAACATTAAAATGCGTGTTGAGAGGGGTCTTCATCTCCCATGGCTCTCGCCTTAAAAAAGAAAGAAGTGCGCAAATTTCCAAACTCCTCCTTGAGATAGAGGAGTTAGAGAGTACCCTGAAAACATCCTATACAGCAGAATGTGACCTTAAATTATCTAACACCAGACAATCACTCCTGTCTATCCTAGACCAAAAGAATCTATCAGCTAGGGAGAGATACCGGAGTACTATGCACCATCAGGGAGGAAAATGCGGAACACTCCTAGCAAGAACTCTGCATCCCATTACGCCCCAGACCAACATTCTCTCCATTAAAAATGCCAAAGGCCAACTTAATTACAAAACCTCTGAAATAGCTAAAGAATTTAATAACTATTACACATCCCTTTACAACCTCAAAGGCAAGTTCCATGACATGGACCCTGACAAACTAAAAAATAAAATAAAAGCTTATATTAACGCCACCCCCCTGCCCACCATAGAAGCCGAAACTCTAAAGGAATTAGAGACAAACTTCTCCGAAATTGAGCTGGCTACTTGTATAGGTGCACTTAAAAAAGGGAAAAGCCCAGGCCCGGACGGTTTCACTGGATCATTTTACAAACAGTACTCATCCCTTCTGACACCACTCTTATTGCAAACTTTTAACTCCATAGACGATACCCATCCCTTTGCCCCTCAAACTTCCACGGCCCATATCACTGTGATCCCCAAACCAGGGAAAGACCCCAATTGCTGCACCAGCTATAGGCCCATTTCCTTGATCAACATTGACCTAAAACTTTATGCGAAGCTGATAGTGGAAAGACTTAAGCCCATATTGCCTAATATCATCCACACTGACCAATCGGGGTTCGTCTCTGGTAGAGAGGCAAGGGACAATACCCTTAAAACGGTCTCCTTAATACACCACGTAAATAGAAACAGGTCCCCACTCTGTATTATGTCAGTAGACGCCGAGAAGGCGTTCGACAGGGTCCACTGGCTCTTCCTAGAACTTTCACTGGAACAGATAGGCCTGGGACCAATCCTCACTCACAAGATAATGGCCCTATATAAACACCCGAGCGCGAGGATCAGAATAAATGGGACCCTGTCGGACGCCTTCAAGATAGCAAATGGGACCAGACAGGGGTGCCCTCTCTCCCCTTTGCTGTATGTAATATGCATGGAACACCTAGCGGTAGCCCTAAGACAGAATTCTTCAATACAAGGAATCCATATAAAAGATCAACATTTTAAATTATCCATCTTCGCTGATGACCTTTTACTGTACATTTCCAACCCACATATAGCATTTCCTAATATCCTCGCTGAACTAGGAAAGTTTGGAGAGGTCAGCAACTTCAAAATCAACGTCAGCAAAACAGAAATCCTTAACATTAATCTCCCAGACACCACAGTGGCCACCCTCCAAAGATCCTTCCCATTCCGCTGGCAACCTAACCATATCAAATACCTAGGAGTATTGATTCCCAATGACCTCACCAAACTCTTCCAAATTAACTATCCCCCTCTCTTGCTCAAAATACAAAAAGAACTCGACAGCTGGACTAACCTCCAGCTTTCTTGGTTGAGCCGCATCAATATCATCAAGATGGATACCCTCCCAAAAATATTGTACACAATGCAGGCGTTACCTATAGACCTACCTGCCACATTTCTTAAAAAAACTCAAGCCATGATCCTACAGTTTATCTGGAAACATAAAACTCATAGAACTAAATTCAAGCTTCTCACTAGGCCTAAATCAGAGGGAGGTATGGGACTCCCAGACGTAAATGCCTACCATAACGCGACAATCCTAACACACATTTTAAACTGGTTCCAAGATAGGAAAAACAAACAATGGGTCAATCTTGAATCGGCTCTGTCCCACCTGGACCCCAGAGCCTTGCTCTGGATACCCCACAATGCCCGATTAGCTTTGAGTCCAGTTGCGTACTGGGCTCAGGTAGTCCTTAAGAAATGGAAGAGGATCAGAGACAAATTCAAACTCTCCACTTTATACAGCCCTCTAACCCCCTTAATGGACAACCCCCTATTTGCGCCAGGACTGAGACAGAACTCTATCCTAGGGTGGAACAGAGATTTTTGGCCCCAGATTAGACATATCACCTCGAGCAGAGGCCTCCTAGCAAGAAAACTGTTAGGCAACTCAAACCCCCCCCCCAAACTAGACTGGCTCGCATGGTCACAACTCCTATGGTTCTATAAATACATCTCAGGTAAAGCCAATGTCCTTAGAAACCTGACACCATTTGAGCGCCTCTGCGCCACATCCTCCTCTATTGAACATAAAGTCTCCCTAATCTACTCACACTTGGCTTGTGCCAATAGCGAGAAGGATCTACTTAAGTTAACCGATACCTGGGACAAAGACCTAGGCCAACCTCTCTCCTCTGAGGAGTGGGAAAAAATATTTGAACTGACACATAAATCCTCCCCATCCCTAAACTTCCAAGAAAGAAACTTCAAAATCTACGCCAGATGGTATCGCACACCAGCTCAGGTAGCCAAATACAATAAAGACACCTCGGATCTCTGCTGGAGGTGTTCCCAAGTACGGGGTACCTATATTCACATCTGGTGGGACTGCCCAATGATACAGCCCTTCTGGAGCCGGGTCTTCGAGATCCACCAGCACCTATACTGTAGGCCTCTGCCCCTGAAGGCCTCGACAGCTCTCCTCACGTTGCTACCGGGTAGAACATCCGCTATCAAAAAATCAGTCACGCCTCCATTATTAATTACAGCCAGGCTTCTTATAGCCCGCCACTGGAAATCAACTGTTATCCCAAATATGACTGAACTCTTCAAGGAAATTAACCTTATTATGCGCATGGAGGATTTATACACTCCTGCCCAAGACAACTCTGAGGCGTTTGTAGCAAAATGGGCTGTCTGGGTTGATTTCAGAGACTCGGCCGAGGCCAGGCCCGGATTTACATCACAGGAGCCTATAGGCACAGATGCCCTGGCACCCTAGACTTCACCCTCCATACACCTACAAACTGCCATCAAACTGCACCGCAATTGTGCTGACTGGCCCAGCTGTCACTTCTCCCTTACCTGTCATAGGTAGCTACAGGTGTGCCTTAAAGCATTAGGTAGCCAGAGGTACCCCCAGTATTAAGTTGCCCCCGACTAATGGGAGATCTCATCAGTGGAATGTCGACACCCAGGTGAGTAACCTCTAATTTACTCGAGACTCTGCATAGGGAAAGAGAGTGGGAAGCGCTTGGGAGAGGGAGTAAGCCGCCTTTCCAATATGAGGCACCTGTAGGCAAGTGCCTATAGTGCCTTATGGTAAATCCGGCCCTGGCCGAGGCAAAGGCTCTGCTGGAGTAACAATATCAAGACAAATAACCTCTCATTACCTTAAAGTGCTATTGATCTTAGATGCGTCTTGGACCCGGGCCCTCCCCCCCCCCCCCAACAACAACCCCCCCCTCCCTCCCCAGCCTTTCCCTCTCCTACCTACTGTCTTTCTTTGTCTTTTTATCTTCTCTCTATTCACTCTTTCTCTACAGTCAGTACAAGAAGAAAGGGGTCCACCCCGAGAGATCTTGCTACACTACATATAAGGAGTCCCTATACAATAGACAATTATTATTATTATTATTATTATTTAGTATTTATATAGCGCCGACATATTACGCAGCGCTGTACAATGTATATATATATCTTGTCACTAACTGTCCCTCAAAGGAGCTCACAATCTAATCCCTACCATTGCCATATGTCTATATATTATGTAGTGTAAGTACTGTAGTCTAGGGTCAATTTTAGGGGGAGCCAATTAACTTATCCGTATGTTTTTGGAATGTGGGAGGAAACCGGAGTGCCCGGAGGAAACCCACGCAGACACAGAGAGAACATACAAACTCTTTGCAGATAGTGCCCTGGCTGGGATTCGAACCAGGGACCCAGCGCTGCAAGGCGAGAGAGCTAACCATTACGCCACCGTGCTGCCCGACAATTCTAAACTGCTGCATACTATAAATAACCTGTATACTCTAAGCCACCGCCACCCATAAGACACAGTAGGCAATGGACATTGTGGCAGCTTCTGGTTGGACTTCCATAAACAATATCTCCTCTGGACTCCATGTGTATTCCGTACCCTAGATTGTATACAATGACTGTATGTTCTGTAATTCTCAGTTGTTTGTTATAACTTAATGTTGTTAAATCTAAAAAACTTTCAATAAAAACCTATTTGGAAAAAAAAAAAAAGTCCAGGCAAGGTCATACACAATAAGCAATATAATGATAATGAATTACAATTATAGCTATCAAATTCCTGAGCTATGTGTGAATCCCCGGGGTCCTGCCGGATCAAGCACACTAGGAACTGACTAAGGTCTGAGAGCTTAACCGCAAATTTTCAGCAACAACAGACAACGGGCCACTGAAAGCTCAAGGTATAAGTACAAGCAGCTACTCCTAATTGGCCCGCCCCGCGTAAGTCAGCCAATCAGCACGGCGAAGGCAGCGGCCATGGTCAGCTGACCGACGTGTCAGCTGACCCGCCTCCTCAGCGCATAAAGCTCACGCCGCCTGTCGCACGCGCATGACAGATGATGCCTGTGCAATGAGGAAATGCCCGGCCTGCGGAGGGAAGCCTGTGGGGATGCCGCCGCGGGCAAGATGACATCAGACGCGGAAGCGGCGGCGCCGCTTGCCATTTTAGGTTCACAGACAAGAGCGGGAGGCAATGATGATTCAGCTCCCTGAGGCCTGTTAACAGCTTCAGTCAAGATATTTAACTGAGCCTGCTGAGATGCCACAGTGGCAGTTAACTGCTCGACTGCTACAGTTAATGCCTGGACCTGAGCCCCCATAATATATATATATGGTCTGTTGTTATGGAATGATATATATAAGCTCTAACAGCCCAGAAGTCAATACTTTATTCAGAGTGTGATCACACGTGTATTTGTGCACAGTAAATCAGGAGTACCCCTTGAGTGATAGCCCTTGGTGACTGGGGCTATCACTAGGCAGAGAGTGGTCGTACAGGCAAGGTCGGAACGGGTCGGTCAACAACAGTACAAAATCGTCAGGCAATAATCGTAGTCAATATACAAGCCGAGGTCGGCAGGAGGTCGGATAGGCACGGTACAGAATCAGGAGGCAAGATCAGAGTCGAAGGTACAGGCAAGAAGTCGGCAACAAATCAGATAGGCAGAGTACAGAATCGGAGGGCAGAAGATTGGTCAAAAAGTCCAGGCAAGGGGCGTGGCTTGCCAATGGCCGTGTGAGGTTGTTCCTTCTTTGAGCTCCCGCAGCCTTAACAGAAAATCGGCTCGTTACAGCTATCCCAGACACCAAAAGAACTCATGGGCAGCAGCAGAAAGAAAGGAGGCAGCACTAAGAAAAATAAGATCTCTCAAGCGCAAATCAAGCGATTCCTTCGCCCTCTAGAAGGAAGACTGAAAGACCAGGGGGTCGGAGACATGGCGGACACAACACGTGGCGGAGCGCATCACAGCCAGGGAGAATGGAGAGCAGACTCACTCACAGACCTTAAGGCTCCAACACCACGTAATTCCGCAACACCAGACCAGATCGAAAGCCCGCCAGACAAGAAGTCTAGGAGGCGGTCGCCTAAGCCCGGCACAGAAACACCACCAGGTATGTCCGGCTCTGAGGCCCAGTCCCCCCGCGAGGATAGCTGCGATGATGGCCCTGTCCCAGTGTCGTACTCCGCGCCCTCCTCCATCCAATAGGCGGAAACGGCCCCTTCCCCGGCCATAGACTCGCAGAAACCCACAAGCGGCAACTCTGGAGGCAAACAATCTAACGGCTCTCCCGCCGCCTCCTCTGCCTCACCTTCTCCGGACTTCCGTAACGGAGACACACAGCATGAGCATCCCCAGGCAGATGGGATGAAGCTGCAACAATCACCCGAGACCATTCATAGAGAACAGCAGAGACATCCAGTATACACCCCGCGCTCCCCACAAGTCAATAACAAGGGTGGAAGCACCCCCTCATCATCTCTGCAGGGTTCCCCATCTCCACCCAGACAATATACAGGCCCCACTTCTCCCAACCTTTCTGATGGCGTAGAGTCATATATAGAGGTGGATCTCCACGAATATATCAGATCCCTTCCAACGAAACAAGACCTCGAGAACTGTGTCACTAGAATAATGGATAATTACAAACAAGAAATGGCGGAATTCAGACAAGATTTCAGCCATGTAACTCACAGGCTTGAGGAGATAGAAAAGCGTCAGGAGGAGACTGATACAGCACTTAAATCTCAACAAAGCACAGTTAATGCTCACTCTGGCCACATAGCAGCCCTCTATATGAAAATAGATGACTTGGAGAATCGCCACAGGCGCAACAACATAAGGGTGAGAGAGGTCCCTGAAACCACTAAAGCCCCTGACATAATGGCTACCACTGAGGCGATCTTTAATATGTTTCTAGATGCTCCAAGAGATAACAAAATTGAAATCGATAGGGCCCACCACTCAGCTCGCCCACCCACAAACGACCCAAACAAACCACGGGACATTATCTGTAGGGTCCACTTCTATAAACAGAAGGACGCTATCATGGCGGCTGCCCGCAAAAAAGGGGAAATTGATTTCGATGGGGCAAAAATACACCTACTGCCGGATCTCTCCAGCTTAACCCTGCAACTGCGAAGAGCCACGCGACCCCTTCTAGATGCTTTACGTGATCGCGACATCATATACAGATGGGGCTACCCTTTTGCAGTTAACATTTCAAAAGATGGCAAATCAGTGGTCTTTAACTCCCCCAAAGACTTGCAGAAAGTCAGAGACACTTTTGATCTCCCTGCTATTACCCTAGGCGACTGGCCAGTACATACATCCACCCTAGCCATGCCGCAGAGAGAAAGATGGAAGAACGTTCCTCCCCGCAGCAGATCCCAGAGGCAAAATCGTTCAGGCCCTTGACCTGGGCATCTAATATGCAAAATGGGAAACCTCTGATTGCGCAGGATCTAATGCAATGTTTAATGCAATGACCTATATCTCTGCTGTCCTTTATTTCTCACTATCTACTAATCCACCTTCCAGATATTTACGCTAAAATAACAAACATTATACCCCCAGGTGCATTGATGTGACTGAGATGTGACGATAATCCCTGTTTTTTCCGTTGGCTTATCTTCCTTAGTTGTATAGCTAAATAGGCAGAAATGTGATATAATCATCTATGTCGCTATAGTAATGAGTTTGCTCACTTAGTTGTTTCTATGTAGGGGTCGGGGGAGGGGCGACCTGGGAGTCCCTATTTGGGTTCTCCACAATGCTTAATTCTTGGGCTGGTACTTTTCCATCCGCTCTCAGAGTTGGAGGCAGTATAGTACCTTTAAAACCACACACAAAATTGATGTGCTTTTCCTTCTCCCTGGATGACCGGGTCGCCCCACATTCGGCTGTTAAGAATCCAGAGTTATACTTATATACCAGTTTTGAACAGTTATGCATTTTTCGACCAAACGCCTAAGTAACCCCCTACATCTAGCCGTCACAATGCCCGCAAGATAGATAGGATTGAATAGAGATACTAGCATATCTAGTCTTATCAAAGTGATTGACAAAAAGGGATTACCTGCACCTCCGCAGGAACACCTGGTTCTACCTCTTTAGTCCCACACACCTTAGGTTAAGGTGAAGTTCTAGTTGATCTATGCTGTAATGTACACTTGTTAGAATCATTATAGTTCTGGCTGTCGGGAGCCATTGAGCACGGCTGTAGGCCTCTACTCCCCACTAAATCGCTCACCATGATGGTATCTTTTATAGAGCCTAAGTGGTGTCCCTCAAGTGCTTCGCACCATACATTCAGGTATCCTTACTACCTGATACTCAGATTGTATATATCTTTCCTCCTCTTGCTTTTTCCACCCGCTTTTCCCTCTTGTTGTGCTCCTTCCCTCACCTTCCCCAGGGGACAGGCCCGGGTCCACGGCATCAGATCAGGCCTATGTTGTATTAATATAAACTTCCATTACCATGGATAGATGCAATATTGTCTCATACAATGTAAAAGGGTTCAACACCCCTAACAAAAGATCCCAGACACTTTACCACCTTCACAAACAGAGAGCCTCCATTCTTTTCCTCCAGGAAACGCATTTCAAAACCAATGAAATCCCAGTACTCAAATCTAGATACTACAACAAATGGTTCCACAGCACCAACCCCCTAGCCAAGTCCAAAGGGGTCACAATCGGGTTCCACAAAAGTTTGAATATTAATGTCATAAAGGATCTTACTGACACACAGGGTAGATATATATTTCTCATAGTCCAGATACACAACATTAAATACACCCTAGCAAATCTCTACCTCCCTAACCAGAACCAGGGCCATACACTCCTCTCATATCTCTCCAAACTTGCCAAATTTGCCGAGGGCTCAATAATCCTGGGGGGAGACTTCAACTTATGCTTTAATCCCCAGCTAGACTCTTCCTCACAAAGATCACCTCTTCCAAAATCCATCCTCTCCCAATTAAAATCCAAACTAAACTCGCTTTGCCTTACGGACGCCTGGAGAACACTCCACCCCACAGACCGGGACTACACATTTTTCTCCACGGTACACCAGACACACAGCAGAATCGACTATGTTTTCCTCTCCCAGAGACTTTTAGACCAGGACATACAGGCCAGCATTGGCAACAGAGTGTGGTCTGACCATGCCCCAGTATACTGCTCTTTCTCCTTAGGGGGACCAAAAGGTTTTCAGAGCCATTGGAGACTAAATGATAATCTTCTCAAAGACCCCCTATGCAATGCGGAAATTAAAAAAGCACTAGAAAACTTCATCCAGGATCATGCAAACGACGACACTACAGCAGCAATAAAATGGGAAACATTAAAATGCGTGTTGAGAGGGGTCTTCATCTCCCATGGCTCTCGCCTTAAAAAAGAAAGAAGTGCGCAAATTTCCAAACTCCTCCTTGAGATAGAGGAGTTAGAGAGTACCCTGAAAACATCCTATACAGCAGAATGTGACCTTAAATTATCTAACACCAGACAATCACTCCTGTCTATCCTAGACCAAAAGACTCTATCAGCTAGGTAGAGATACCGGAGTACTATGCACCATCAGGGAGGAAAATGCGGAACACTCCTAGCAAGAACTCTGCATCCCATTACGCCCCAGACCAACATTCTCTCCATTAAAAATGCCAAAGACCAACTTAATTACAAAACCTCTGAAATAGCTAAAGAATTTAATAACTATTACACATCCCTTTACAACCTCAAAGGCAAGTTCCATGACATGGACCCTGACAAACTAAAAAATAAAATAAAAGCTTATATTAACGCCACCCCCCTGCCCACCATAGAAGCCGAAACTCTAAAGGAATTAGAGACAAACTTCTCCGAAATTGAGCTGGCTACTTGTATAGGTGCACTTAAAAAAGGGAAAAGCCCAGGCCCGGACGGTTTCATTGGATCATTTTACAAACAGTACTCATCCCTTCTGACACCACTCTTATTGCAAACTTTTAACTCCATAGACGATACCCATCCCTTTGCCCCTCAAACTTCCACGGCCCATATCACTGTGATCCCCAAACCAGGGAAAGACCCCAATTGCTGCACCAGCTATAGGCCCATTTCCTTGATCAACATTGACCTAAAACTTTATGCGAAGCTGATAGCGGAAAGACTTAAGCCCATATTGCCTAATATCATCCACACTGACCAATCGGGGTTCGTCTCTGGTAGAGAGGCAAGGGAAAATACCCTTAAAACGGTCTCCTTAATACACCACGTAAATAGAAACAGGTCCCCACTCTGTATTATGTCAGTAGACGCCGAGAAGGCATTCGACAGGGTCCACTGGCTCTTCCTAGAACTTTCACTGGAACAGATAGGCCTGGGACCAATCCTCACTCACAAGATAATGGCCCTATATAAACACCCGAGCGCGAGGATCAGAATAAATGGGACCCTGTCGGACGCCTTCAAGATAGCAAATGGGACCAGACAGGGGTGCCCTCTCTCCCCTTTGCTGTATGTAATATGCATGGAACACCTAGCGGTAGCCCTAAGACAGAATTCTTCAATACAAGGAATCCATATAAAAGATCAACATTTTAAATTATCCATCTTCGCTGATGACCTTTTACTGTACATTTCCAACCCACATATAGCATTTCCTAATATCCTTGCTGAACTAGGAAAGTTTGGAGAGGTCAGCAACTTCAAAATCAACGTCAGCAAAACAGAAATCCTTAACATTAATCTCCCAGACACCACAGTTGCCACCCTCCAAAGATCCTTCCCATTCCGCTGGCAACCTAACCATATCAAATACCTAGGAGTATTGATTCCCAATGACCTCACCAAACTCTTCCAAATTAACTATCCCCCTCTCTTGCTCAAAATACAAAAAGAACTCGACAGCTGGACTAACCTCCAGCTTTCTTGGTTGAGCCGCATCAATATCATCAAGATGGATACCCTCCCAAAAATATTGTACACAATGCAGGCGTTACCTATAGACCTACCTGCCACATTTCTTAAAAAAACTCAAGCCATGATCCTACAGTTTATCTGGAAACATAAAACTCATAGAACTAAATTCAAGCTTCTCACTAGGCCTAAATCAGAGGGAGGTATGGGACTCCCAGACGTAAATGCCTACCATAACGCGACAATCCTAACACACATTTTAAACTGGTTCCAAGATAGGAAAAACAAACAATGGGTCAATCTTGAATCGGCTCTGTCCCACCTGGACCCCAGAGCCTTGCTCTGGATACCCCACAATGCCCGATTAGCTTTGAGTCCAGTTGCGTACTGGGCTCAGGTAGTCCTTAAGAAATGGAAGAGGATCAGAGACAAATTCAAACTCTCCACTTTATACAGCCCTCTAACCCCCTTAATGGACAACCCCCTATTTGCGCCAGGACTGAGACAGAACTCTATCCTAGGGTGGAACAGAGATTTTTGGCCCCAGATTAGACATATCACCTCGAGCAGAGGCCTCCTAGCAAGAAAACTGTTAGGCAACTCAAACCCCCCCCCAAAACTAGACTGGCTCGCATGGTCACAACTCCTATGGTTCTATAAATACATCTCAGGTAAAGCCAATGTCCTTAGAAACCTGACACCATTTGAGCGCCTCTGCGCCACATCCTCCTCTATTGAACATAAAGTCTCCCTAATCTACTCACACTTGGCTTGTGCCAATAGCGAGAAGGATCTACTTAAGTTAACCGATACCTGGGACAAAGACCTAGGCCAACCTCTCTCCTCTGAGGAGTGGGAAAAAATATTTGAACTGACACATAAATCCTCCCCATCCCTAAACTTCCAAGAAAGAAACTTCAAAATCTACGCCAGATGGTATCGCACACCAGCTCAGGTAGCCAAATACAATAAAGACACCTCGGATCTCTGCTGGAGGTGTTCCCAAGTACGGGGTACCTATATTCACATCTGGTGGGACTGCCCAATGATACAGCCCTTCTGGAGCCGGGTCTTCGAGATCCACCAGCACCTATACTGTAGGCCTCTGCCCCTGAAGGCCTCGACAGCTCTCCTCACGTTGCTACCGGGTAGAACATCCGCTATCAAAAAATCAGTCACGCCTCCATTATTAATTACAGCCAGGCTTCTTATAGCCCGCCACTGGAAATCAACTGTTATCCCAAATATGACTGAACTCTTCAAGGAAATTAACCTTATTATGCGCATGGAGGATTTATACACTCCTGCCCAAGACAACTCTGAGGCGTTTGTAGCAAAATGGGCTGTCTGGGTTGATTTCAGTGACTCGGCCGAGGCCAGGCCCGGATTTACATCACAGGAGCCTATAGGCACAGATGCCCTGGCACCCTAGACTTCACCCTCCATACACCTACAAACTGCCATCAAACTGCACCGCAATTGTGCTGACTGGCCCAGCTGTCACTTCTCCCTTACCTGTCATAGGTAGCTACAGGTGTGCCTTAAAGCATTAGGTAGCCAGAGGTACCCCCAGTATTAAGTTGCCCCCGACTAATGGGAGATCTCATCAGTGGAATGTCGACACCCAGGTGAGTAACCTCTAATTTACTCGAGACTCTGCATAGGGAAAGAGGGTGGGAAGCGCTTGGGAGGGGAGTAAGCCGCCTTTCCAATATGAGGCGCCTGTAGGCAAGTGCCTATAGTGCCTTATGGTAAATCCGGCCCTGGCCGAGGCAATGGCTCTGCTGGAGTAACAATATCAAGACAAATAACCTCTCATTACCTTAAAGTGCTATTGATCTTAGATGCGTCTTGGACCCGGCCCTCCCCCCCCCCCAACAACAATCCCCCCCCCCAACAACAACCCCCCCCCTCCCGCCCCAGCCTTTCCCTCTCCTACCTACTGTCTTTCTTTGTCTTTTTATCTTCTCTCTATTCACTCTTTCTCTACAGTCAGAAGAAGAAAGGGGTCCACCCCGAGAGATCTTGCTACACTACATATAAGGAGTCCCTATACAATAGACAATTATTATTATTATTATTATTATTTAGTATTTATATAGCGCCGACATATTACGCAGCGCTGTACAATGTATATATATATCTTGTCACTAACTGTCCCTCAAAGGAGCTCACAATCTAATCCCTACCATTGCCATATGTCTATATATTATGTAGTGTAAGTACTGTAGTCTAGGGTCAATTTTAGGGGGAGCCAATTAACTTATCCGTATGTTTTTGGAATGTGGGAGGAAACCGGAGTGCCCGGAGGAAACCCACGCAGACACAGAGAGAACATACAAACTCTTTGCAGATAGTGCCCTGGCTGGGATTCGAACCAGGGACCCAGCGCTGCAAGGCGAGAGAGCTAACCACTACGCCACCGTGCTGCCCGACAATTCTAAACTGCTGCATACTATAAGTAACCTGTATACTCTAAGCCACCGCCACCCATAAGACACAGTAGGCAATGGACATTGTGGCAGCTTCTGGTTGGACTTCCATAAACAATATCTCCTCTGGACTCCATGTGTATTCCGTACCCAAGATTGTATACAATGAATGTATGTTCTGTAATTCTCAGTTGTTTGTTATAACTTAATGTTGTTAAATCTAAAAAACTTTCAATAAAAACCTATTTGGAAAAAAAAAAAAAAGTCCAGGCAAGGTCATACACAATAAGCAATATAATGATAATGAATTACAATTATAGCTATCAAATTCCTGAGCTATGTGTGAATCCCCGGGGTCCTGCCGGATCAAGCACACTAGGAACTGACTAAGGTCTGAGAGCTTAACCGCAAATTTTCAGCAACAACAGACAACGGGCCACTGAAAGCTCAAGGTATAAGTACAAGCAGCTACTCCTAATTGGCCCGCCCCGCGTAAGTCAGCCAATCAGCACGGCGAAGGCAGCGGCCATGGTCAGCTGACCGACGTGTCAGCTGACCCGCCTCCTCAGCGCATAAAGCTCACGCCGCCTGTCGCACGCGCATGACAGATGATGCCTGTGCAATGAGGAAATGCCCGGCCTGCGGAGGGAAGCCTGTGGGGATGCCGCCGCGGGCAAGATGACATCAGACGCGGAAGCGGCGGCGCCACTTGCCATTTTAGGTTCACGGACAAGAGCGGGAGGCAATGATGATTCAGCTCCCTGAGGCCTGTTAACAGCTTCAGTCAAGATATTTAACTGAGCCTGCTGAGATGCCACAGTGGCAGTTAACTGCTCGACTGCTACAGTTAATGCCTGGACCTGAGCCTCCATAATATATATATATGGTCTGTTGTTATGGAATGATATATATAAGCTCTAACAGCCCAGAAGTCAATACTTTATTCAGAGTGTGATCACACGTGTATTTGTGCACAGTAAATCAGGAGTACCCCTTGAGTGATAGCCCTTGGTGACTGGGGCTATCACTAGGCAGAGAGTGGTCGTACAGGCAAGGTCGGAACGGGTCGGTCAACAACAGTACAAAATCGTCAGGCAATAATCGTAGTCAATATACAAGCCGAGGTCGGCAGGAGGTCGGATAGGCACGGTACAGAATCAGGAGGCAAGATCAGAGTCGAAGGTACAGGCAAGAAGTCGGCAACAAATCAGATAGGCAGAGTACAGAATCGGAGGGCAGAAGATTGGTCAAAAAGTCCAGGCAAGGGGCGTGGCTTGCCAATGGCCGTGTGAGGTTGTTCCTTCTTGGAGCTCCCGCAGCCTTAACAGAAAATCGGCTCGTTACAGCTATCCCAGACACCAAAAGAACTCATGGGCAGCAGCAGAAAGAAAGGAGGCAGCACTAAGAAAAATAAGACCTCTCAAGCGCAAATCAAGCGATTCCTTCGCCCTCTAGAAGGAAGACTGAAAGACCAGGGGGTCGGAGACATGGCGGACACAACACGTGGCGGAGCGCATCACAGCCAGGGAGAATGGAGAGCAGACTCACTCACAGACCTTAAGGCTCCAACACCACGTAATTCCGCAACACCAGACCAGACCGAAAGCCCGCCAGACAAGAAGTCTAGGAGGCGGTCGCCTAAGCCCGGCACAGAAACACCACCAGGTATGTCCGGCTCTGAGGCCCAGTCCCCCCGCGAGGATAGCTGCGATGATGGCCCTGTCCCAGTGTCGTACTCCGCGCCCTCCTCCATCCAATAGGCGGAAACGGCCCCTTCCCCGGCCATAGACTCGCAGAAACCCACAAGCGGCAACTCTGGAGGTAAACAATCTAACGGCTCTCCCGCCGCCTCCTCTGCCTCACCTTCTCCGGACTTCCGTAACGGAGACACACAGCATGAGCATCCCCAGGCAGATGGGATGAAGCTGCAACAATCACCCGAGACCATTCATAGAGAACAGCAGAGACATCCAGTATACACCCCGCGCTCCCCACAAGTCAATAACAAGGGTGGAAGCGCCCCCTCATCATCTCTGCAGGGTTCCCCATCTCCACCCAGACAATATACAGGCCCCACTTCTCCCAACCTTTCTGATGGCGCAGAGTCATATATAGAGGTGGATCTCCACGAATATATCAGATCCCTTCCAACGAAACAAGACCTCGAGAACTGTGTCACTAGAATAATGGATAATTACAAACAAGAAATGGCGGAATTCAGACAAGATTTCAGCCATGTAACTCACAGGCTTGAGGAGATAGAAAAGCGTCAGGAGGAGACTGATACAGCACTTAAATCTCAACAAAGCACAGTTAATGCTCACTCTGGCCACATAGCAGCCCTCTATATGAAAATAGATGACTTGGAGAATCGCCACAGGCGCAACAACATAAGGGTGAGAGGGGTCCCTGAAACCACTAAAGCCCCTGACATAATGGCTACCGCTGAGGCGATCTTTAATATGTTTCTAGATGCTCCAAGAGATAACAAAATTGAAATCGATAGGGCCCACCGCTCAGCTCGCCCACCCACAAACGACCCAAACAAACCACGGGACATTATCTGTAGGGTCCACTTCTATAAACAGAAGGACGCTATCATGGCAGCTGCCCGCAAAAAAGGGGAAATTGATTTTGATGGGGCAAAAATACACCTACTGCCGGATCTCTCCAGCCTAACCCTGCAACTGCGAAGAGCCACGCGACCCCTTCTAGATGCTTTACGTGATCGCGACATCATATACAGATGGGGCTACCCTTTTGCAGTTAACATTTCAAAAGATGGCAAATCAGTGGTCTTTAACTCCCCCAAAGACTTGCAGAAAGTCAGAGACACTTTTGATCTCCCTGCTATTACCCTAGGTAACTGGCCAGTACATACATCCACCCTAGCCATGCCGCAGAGAGAAAGATGGAAGAACGTTCCTCCCCGCGGCAGATCCCAGAGGCAAAATCGTTCAGGCCCTTGACCTGGGCATCTAATATGCAAAATGGGAAACCTCTGATTGCGCAGGATCTAATGCAATGTTTAATGCAATGACCTATATCTCTGCTGTCCTTTATTTCTCACTATCTACTAATCCACCTTCCAGATATTTACGCTAAAATAACAAACATTATACCCCCAGGTGCATTGATGTGACTGAGATGTGACGATAATCCCTGTTTTTTCCGTTGGCTTATGTTCCTTAGTTGTATAGCTAAATAGGCAGAAATGTGATATAATCATCTATGTCGCTATAGTAATGAGTTTGCTCACTTAGTTGTTTCTATGTAGGGGTCGGGGGAGGGGCGACCTGGGAGTCCCTATTTGGGTTCTCCACAATGCTTAATTCTTGGGCTGGTACTTTTCCATCCGCTCTCAGAGTTGGAGGCAGTATAGTACCTTTAAAACCACACACAAAATTGATGTGCTTTTCCTTCTCCCTGGATGACCGGGTCGCCCCACATTCGGCTGTTAAGAATCCAGAGTTATACTTATATACCAGTTTTGAACAGTTATGCATTTTTCGACCAAACGCCTAAGTAACCCCCTACATCTAGCCGTCACAATGCCCGCAAGATAGATAGGATTGAATAGAGATACTAGCATATCTAGTCTTATCAAAGTGATTGACAAAAAGGGATTACCTGCACCTCCGCAGGAACACCTGGTTCTACCTCTTTAGTCCCACACACCTTAGGTTAAGGTGAAGTTCTAGTTGATCTATGCTGTAACGTACACTTGTTAGAATCATTATAGTTCTGGCTGTCGGGAGCCATTGAGCACGGCTGTAGGCCTCTACTCCCCACTAAATCGCTCACCATGATGGTATCTTTTATAGAGCCTAAGTGGTGTCCCTCAAGTGCTTCGCACCATACATTCAGGTATCCTTACTACCTGATACTCAGATTGTATATATCTTTCCTCCTCTTGCTTTTTCCACCTGCTTTTCCCTCTTGTTGTGCTCCTTCCCTCACCTTCCCCAGGGGACAGGCCCGGGTCCACGGCATCAGATCAGGCCTATGTTGTATTAATATAAACTTCCATTACCATGGATAGATGCAATATTGTCTCATACAATGTAAAAGGGTTCAACACCCCTAACAAAAGATCCCAGACACTTTACCACCTTCACAAACAGAGAGCCTCCATTCTTTTCCTCCAGGAAACGCATTTCAAAACCAATGAAATCCCAGTACTCAAATCTAGATACTACAACAAATGGTTCCACAGCACCAACCCCCTAGCCAAGTCCAAAGGGGTCACAATCGGGTTCCACAAAAGTTTGAATATTAATGTCATAAAGGATCTTACTGACACACAGGGTAGATATATATTTCTCATAGTCCAGATACACAACATTAAATACACCCTAGCAAATCTCTACCTCCCTAACCAGAACCAGGGCCATACACTCCTCTCATATCTCTCCAAACTTGCCAAATTTGCCGAGGGCTCAATAATCCTGGGGGGAGACTTCAACTTATGCTTTAATCCCCAGCTAGACTCTTCCTCACAAAGATCACCTCTTCCAAAATCCATCCTCTCCCAATTAAAATCCAAACTAAACTCGCTTTGCCTTACGGACGCCTGGAGAACACTCCACCCCACAGACCGGGACTACACATTTTTCTCCACGGTACACCAGACACACAGCAGAATCGACTATGTTTTCCTCTCCCAGAGACTTTTAGACCAGGACATACAGGCCAGCATTGGCAACAGAGTGTGGTCTGACCATGCCCCAGTATACTGCTCTTTCTCCTTAGGGGGACCAAAAGGTTTTCAGAGCCATTGGAGACTAAATGATAATCTTCTCAAAGACCCCCTATGCAATGCGGAAATTAAAAAAGCACTAGAAAACTTCATCCAGGATCATGCAAACGACGACACTACAGCAGCAATAAAATGGGAAACATTAAAATGCGTGTTGAGAGGGGTCTTCATCTCCCATGGCTCTCGCCTTAAAAAAGAAAGAAGTGCGCAAATTTCCAAACTCCTCCTTGAGATAGAGGAGTTAGAGAGTACCCTGAAAACATCCTATACAGCAGAATGTGACCTTAAATTATCTAACACCAGACAATCACTCCTGTCTATCCTAGACCAAAAGACTCTATCAGCTAGGGAGAGATACCGGAGTACTATGCACCATCAGGGAGGAAAATGCGGAACACTCCTAGCAAGAACTCTGCATCCCATTACACCCCAGACCAACATTCTCTCCATTAAAAATGCCAAAGGCCAACTTAATTACAAAACCTCTGAAATAGCTAAAGAATTTAATAACTATTACACATCCCTTTACAACCTCAAAGGCAAGTTCCATGACATGGACCCTGACAAACTAAAAAATAAAATAAAAGCTTATATTAACGCCACCCCCCTGCCCACCATAGAAGCCGAAACTCTAAAGGAATTAGAGACAAACTTCTCCGAAATTGAGCTGGCTACTTGTATAGGTGCACTTAAAAAAGGGAAAAGCCCAGGCCCGGACGGTTTCATTGGATCATTTTACAAACAGTACTCATCCCTTCTGACACCACTCTTATTGCAAACTTTTAACTCCATAGACGATACCCATCCCTTTGCCCCTCAAACTTCCACGGCCCATATCACTGTGATCCCCAAACCAGGGAAAGACCCCAATTGCTGCACCAGCTATAGGCCCATTTCCTTGATCAACATTGACCTAAAACTTTATGCGAAGCTGATAGCGGAAAGACTTAAGCCCATATTGCCTAATATCATCCACACTGACCAATCGGGGTTCGTCTCTGGTAGAGAGGCAAGGGACAATACCCTTAAAACGGTCTCCTTATTACACCACGTAAATAGAAACAGGTCCCCACTCTGTATTATGTCAGTAGACGCCGAGAAGGCGTTCGACAGGGTCCACTGGCTCTTCCTAGAACTTTCACTGGAACAGATAGGCCTGGGACCAATCCTCACTCACAAGATAATGGCCCTATATAAACACCCGAGCGCGAGGATCAGAATAAATGGGACCCTGTCGGACGCCTTCAAGGTAGCAAATGGGACCAGACAGGGGTGCCCTCTCTCCCCTTTGCTGTATGTAATATGCATGGAACACCTAGCGGTAGCCCTAAGACAGAATTCTTCAATACAAGGAATCCATATAAAAGATCAACATTTTAAATTATCCATCTTCGCTGATGACCTTTTACTGTACATTTCCAACCCACATATAGCATTTCCTAATATCCTCGCTGAACTAGGAAAGTTTGGAGAGGTCAGCAACTTCAAAATCAACGTCAGCAAAACAGAAATCCTTAACATTAATCTCCCAGACACCACAGTTGCCACCCTCCAAAGATCCTTCCCATTCCGCTGGCAACCTAACCATATCAAATACCTAGGAGTATTGATTCCCAATGACCTCACCAAACTCTTCCAAATTAACTATCCCCCTCTCTTGCTCAAAATACAAAAAGAACTCGACAGCTGGACTAACCTCCAGCTTTCTTGGTTGAGCCGCATCAATATCATCAAGATGGATACCCTCCCAAAAATATTGTACACAATGCAGGCGTTACCTATAGACCTACCTGCCACATTTCTTAAAAAAACTCAAGCCATGATCCTACAGTTTATCTGGAAACATAAAACTCATAGAACTAAATTCAAGCTTCTCACTAGGCCTAAATCAGAGGGAGGTATGGGACTCCCAGACGTAAATGCCTACCATAACGCGACAATCCTAACACACATTTTAAACTGGTTCCAAGATAGGAAAAACAAACAATGGGTCAATCTTGAATCGGCTCTGTCCCACCTGGACCCCAGAGCCTTGCTCTGGATACCCCACAATGCCCGATTAGCTTTGAGTCCAGTTGCGTACTGGGCTCAGGTAGTCCTTAAGAAATGGAAGAGGATCAGAGACAAATTCAAACTCTCCACTTTATACAGCCCTCTAACCCCCTTAATGGACAACCCCCTATTTGCGCCAGGACTGAGACAGAACTCTATCCTAGGGTGGAACAGAGATTTTTGGCCCCAGATTAGACATATCACCTCGAGCAGAGGCCTCCTAGCAAGAAAACTGTTAGGCAACTCAAACCCCCCCCCCCCCCCCAAACTAGACTGGCTCGCATGGTCACAACTCCTATGGTTCTATAAATACATCTCAGGTAAAGCCAATGTCCTTAGAAACCTGACACCATTTGAGCGCCTCTGCGCCACATCCTCCTCTATTGAACATAAAGTCTCCCTAATCTACTCACACTTGGCTTGTGCCAATAGCGAGAAGGATCTACTTAAGTTAACCGATACCTGGGACAAAGACCTAGGCCAACCTCTCTCCTCTGAGGAGTGGGAAAAAATATTTGAACTGACACATAAATCCTCCCCATCCCTAAACTTCCAAGAAAGAAACTTCAAAATCTACGCCAGATGGTATCGCACACCAGCTCAGGTAGCCAAATACAATAAAGACACCTCGGATCTCTGCTGGAGGTGTTCCCAAGTACGGGGTACCTATATTCACATCTGGTGGGACTGCCCAATGATACAGCCCCTCTGGAGCCGGGTCTTCGAGATCCACCAGCACCTATACTGTAGGCCTCTGCCCCTGAAGGCCTCGACAGCTCTCCTCACGTTGCTACCGGGTAGAACATCCGCTATCAAAAAATCAGTCACGCCTCCATTATTAATTACAGCCAGGCTTCTTATAGCCCGCCACTGGAAATCAACTGTTATCCCAAATATGACTGAACTCTTCAAGGAAATTAACCTTATTATGCGCATGGAGGATTTATACACTCCTGCCCAAGACAACTCTGAGGCGTTTGTAGCAAAATGGGCTGTCTGGGTTGATTTCAGTGACTCGGCCGAGGCCAGGCCCGGATTTACATCACAGGAGCCTATAGGCACAGATGCCCTGGCACCCTAGACTTCACCCTCCATACACCTACAAACTGCCATCAAACTGCACCGCAATTGTGCTGACTGGCCCAGCTGTCACTTCTCCCTTACCTGTCATAGGTAGCTACAGGTGTGCCTTAAAGCATTAGGTAGCCAGAGGTACCCCCAGTATTAAGTTGCCCCCGACTAATGGGAGATCTCATCAGTGGAATGTCGACACCCAGGTGAGTAACCTCTAATTTACTCGAGACTCTGCATAGGGAAAGAGGGTGGGAAGCGCTTGGGAGGGGAGTAAGCCGCCTTTCCAATATGAGGCGCCTGTAGGCAAGTGCCTATAGTGCCTTATGGTAAATCCGGCCCTGGCCGAGGCAATGGCTCTGCTGGAGTAACAATATCAAGACAAATAACCTCTCATTACCTTAAAGTGCTATTGATCTTAGATGCGTCTTGGACCCGCCCCCCCCCCCCCCCCAACAACAACCCCCCCCCTCCCTCCCCAGCCTTTCCCTCTCCTACCTACTGTCTTTCTTTGTCTTTTTATCTTCTCTCTATTCAATCTTTCTCTACAGTCAGTACAAGAAGAAAGGGGTCCACCCCGAGAGATCTTGCTACACTACATATAAGGAGTCCCTATACAATAGACAATTATTATTATTATTATTATTTAGTATTTATATAGCGCCGACATATTACGCAGCGCTGTACAATGTATATATATATCTTGTCACTAACTGTCCCTCAAAGGAGCTCACAATCTAATCCCTACCATTGCCATATGTCTATATATTATGTAGTGTAAGTACTGTAGTCTAGGGTCAATTTTAGGGGGAGCCAATTAACTTATCCGTATGTTTTTGGAATGTGGGAGGAAACCGGAGTGCCCGGAGGAAACCCACGCAGACACAGAGAGAACATACAAACTCTTTGCAGATAGTGCCCTGGCTGGGATTCGAACCAGGGACCCAGCGCTGCAAGGCGAGAGAGCTAACCACTACGCCACCGTGCTGCCCGACAATTCTAAACTGCTGCATACTATAAGTAACCTGTATACTCTAAGCCACCGCCACCCATAAGACACAGTAGGCAATGGACATTGTGGCAGCTTCTGGTTGGACTTCCATAAACAATATCTCCTCTGGACTCCATGTGTATTCCGTACCCAAGATTGTATACAATGACTGTATGTTCTGTAATTCTCAGTTGTTTGTTATAACTTAATGTTGTTAAATCTAAAAAACTTTCAATAAAAACCTATTTGGAAAAAAAAAAAAAGTCCAGGCAAGGTCATACACAATAAGCAATATAATGATAATGAATTACAATTATAGCTATCAAATTCCTGAGCTATGTGTGAATCCCCGGGGTCCTGCCGGATCAAGCACACTAGGAACTGACTAAGGTCTGAGAGCTTAACCGCAAATTTTCAGCAACAACAGACAACGGGCCACTGAAAGCTCAAGGTATAAGTACAAGCAGCTACTCCTAATTGGCCCGCCCCGCGTAAGTCAGCCAATCAGCACGGCGAAGGCAGCGGCCATGGTCAGCTGACCGACGTGTCAGCTGACCCGCCTCCTCAGCGCATAAAGCTCACGCCGCCTGTCGCACGCGCATGACAGATGATGCCTGTGCAATGAGGAAATGCCCGGCCTGCGGAGGGAAGCCTGTGGGGATGCCGCCGCGGGCAAGATGACATCAGACGCGGAAGCGGCGGCGCCGCTTGCCATTTTAGGTTCACAGACAAGAGCGGGAGGCAATGATGATTCAGCTCCCTGAGGCCTGTTAACAGCTTCAGTCAAGATATTTAACTGAGCCTGCTGAGATGCCACAGTGGCAGTTAACTGCTCGACTGCTACAGTTAATGCCTGGACCTGAGCCCCCATAATATATATATATGGTCTGTTGTTATGGAATGATATATATAAGCTCTAACAGCCCAGAAGTCAATACTTTATTCAGAGTGTGATCACACGTGTATTTGTGCACAGTAAATCAGGAGTACCCCTTGAGTGATAGCCCTTGGTGACTGGGGCTATCACTAGGCAGAGAGTGGTCGTACAGGCAAGGTCGGAACGGGTCGGTCAACAACAGTACAAAATCGTCAGGCAATAATCGTAGTCAATATACAAGCCGAGGTCGGCAGGAGGTCGGATAGGCACGGTACAGAATCAGGAGGCAAGATCAGAGTCGAAGGTACAGGCAAGAAGTCGGCAACAAATCAGATAGGCAGAGTACAGAATCGGAGGGCAGAAGATTGGTCAAAAAGTCCAGGCAAGGGGCGTGGCTTGCCAATGGCCGTGTGAGGTTGTTCCTTCTTTGAGCTCCCGCAGCCTTAACAGAAAATCGGCTCGTTACAGCTATCCCAGACACCAAAAGAACTCATGGGCAGCAGCAGAAAGAAAGGAGGCAGCACTAAGAAAAATAAGACCTCTCAAGCGCAAATCAAGCGATTCCTTCGCCCTCTAGAAGGAAGACTGAAAGACCAGGGGGTCAGAGACATGGCGGACACAACACGTGGCGGAGCGCATCACAGCCAGGGAGAATGGAGAGCAGACTCACTCACAGACCTTAAGGCTCCAACACCACGTAATTCCGCAACACCAGACCAGATCGAAAGCCCGCCAGACAAGAAGTCTAGGAGGCGGTCGCCTAAGCCCGGCACAGAAACACCACCAGGTATGTCCGGCTCTGAGGCCCAGTCCCCCCGCGAGGATAGCTGCGATGATGGCCCTGTCCCAGTGTCGTACTCCGCGCCCTCCTCCATCCAATAGGCGGAAACGGCCCCTTCCCCGGCCATAGACTCGCAGAAACCCACAAGCGGCAACTCTGGAGGTAAACAATCTAACGGCTCTCCCGCCGCCTCCTCTGCCTCACCTTCTCCGGACTTCCGTAACGGAGACACACAGCATGAGCATCCCCAGGCAGATGGGATGAAGCTGCAACAATCACCCGAGACCATTCATAGAGAACAGCAGAGACATCCAGTATACACCCCGCGCTCCCCACAAGTCAATAACAAGGGTGGAAGCACCCCCTCATCATCTCTGCAGGGTTCCCCATCTCCACCCAGACAATATACAGGCCCCACTTCTCCCAACCTTTCTGATGGCGTAGAGTCATATATAGAGGTGGATCTCCACGAATATATCAGATCCCTTCCAACGAAACAAGACCTCGAGAACTGTGTCACTAGAATAATGGATAATTACAAACAAGAAATGGCGGAATTCAGACAAGATTTCAGCCATGTAACTCACAGGCTTGAGGAGATAGAAAAGCGTCAGGAGGAGACTGATACAGCACTTAAATCTCAACAAAGCACAGTTAATGCTCACTGTGGCCACATAGCAGCCCTCTATATGAAAATAGATGACTTGGAGAATCGCCACAGGCGCAACAACATAAGGGTGAGAGAGGTCCCTGAAACCACTAAAGCCCCTGACATAATGGCTACCACTGAGGCGATCTTTAATATGTTTCTAGATGCTCCAAGAGATAACAAAATTGAAATCGATAGGGCCCACCACTCAGCTCGCCCACCCACAAACGACCCAAACAAACCACGGGACATTATCTGTAGGGTCCACTTCTATAAACAGAAGGACGCTATCATGGCGGCTGCCCGCAAAAAAGGGGAAATTGATTTCGATGGGGCAAAAATACACCTACTGCCGGATCTCTCCAGCTTAACCCTGCAACTGCGAAGAGCCACGCGACCCCTTCTAGATGCTTTACGTGATCGCGACATCATATACAGATGGGGCTACCCTTTTGCAGTTAACATTTCAAAAGATGGCAAATCAGTGGTCTTTAACTCCCCCAAAGACTTGCAGAAAGTCAGAGACACTTTTGATCTCCCTGCTATTACCCTAGGCGACTGGCCAGTACATACATCCACCCTAGCCATGCCGCAGAGAGAAAGATGGAAGAACGTTCCTCCCCGCAGCAGATCCCAGAGGCAAAATCGTTCAGGCCCTTGACCTGGGCATCTAATATGCAAAATGGGAAACCTCTGATTGCGCAGGATCTAATGCAATGTTTAATGCAATGACCTATATCTCTGCTGTCCTTTATTTCTCACTATCTACTAATCCACCTTCCAGATATTTACGCTAAAATAACAAACATTATACCCCCAGGTGCATTGATGTGACTGAGATGTGACGATAATCCCTGTTTTTTCCGTTGGCTTATGTTCCTTAGTTGTATAGCTAAATAGGCAGAAATGTGATATAATCATCTATGTCGCTATAGTAATGAGTTTGCTCACTTAGTTTTTTCTATGTAGGGGTCGGGGGAGGGGCGACCTGGGAGTCCCTATTTGGGTTCTCCACAATGCTTAATTCTTGGGCTGGTACTTTTCCATCCGCTCTCAGAGTTGGAGGCAGTATAGTACCTTTAAAACCACACACAAAATTGATGTGCTTTTCCTTCTCCCTGGATGACCGGGTCGCCCCACATTCGGCTGTTAACCAGTTCGCATTCAGTCGTTTTTCGCTTCATGCATCCGAACAATGTTCACCTCCCATTCATTAGCCTATAACTTTATTACTACTTATCACAATGAACTGATCTATATCTTGTTTTTTCCGCCACCAATTAGGCTTTCTTTGGGGGGTACATTTTACTAAGAGCCACTTTACTGTAAATGCATTTTAAAAGGAAGAATAAGAAGAAAACGGAAACAAATCATTATTTCTCACTTTTCGGCAATTATAGTTTTAAAATAATACATGCCTCCATAATTAAAACCCACGTATTGTATATGCCCATTTGTCCCGTTTATTACACCATTTAAATTATGTCCCTATCACAATGTATGGCGACAATATTTTATTTGGAAATAAAAGTGCATTTTTTCCGTTTTGCATTCATCACTATTTACAAGCTTATAATAAAAAAAAAAAAGAAATATTTCATCTTTACATAGATATTTAAAAAGTTTAGACCCTTAGGTAAATATTTGTGTTTTTTTTTTTTTTTTAATTGTAATGTTTTTTTTTTTTTTTAATTAAACATTTTATGTGGGTATTTTTGGGAGGGTGGGATTGAAATTGTATTTTTTTTGTAAATATATGTGTATTTTTATTTTTATTTAACATTTAGATGTAGTTTACTTTTTGGCCACAAGATGGCAGCCATGAGTTGTTTACAGTGACGTCACTCTAAGCGTACCACGTACGCTTAGAGCGACATAGGAGGCAGAAAAAGCGTAGCTTCCGAGAGAAGCTGTCGCTTTTTCTGCGGGGGAGAGGAATCAGTGATCGGGCACCGTTGCCCGATTCACTGATTCACTGGCTAACAAACCGCCGGCCGATCGCGCGCGTGCACGCGCGCGATCGGCCGCGTGGACGCGCAGGAGCGCACATGGCTTCCTGGACGTGAGTTTCACGTCCAGGAATGTGAAATAGTTAAGAATCCAGAGTTATACTTATATACCAGTTTTGAACAGTTATGCATTTTTCGACCAAACGCCTAAGTAACCCCCTACATCTAGCCGTCACAATGCCCGCAAGATAGATAGGATTGAATAGAGATACTAGCATATCTAGTCTTATCAAAGTGATTGACAAAAAGGGATTACCTGCACCTCCGCAGGAACACCTGGTTCTACCTCTTTAGTCCCACACACCTTAGGTTAAGGTGAAGTTCTAGTTGATCTATGCTGTAATGTACACTTGTTAGAATAATTATAGTTCTGGCTGTCGGGAGCCATTGAGCACGGCTGTAGGCCTCTACTCCCCACTAAATCGCTCACCATGATGGTATCTTTTATAGAGCCTAAGTGGTGTCCCTCAAGTGCTTCGCACCATACATTCAGGTATCCTTACTACCTGATACTCAGATTGTATATATCTTTCCTCCTCTTGCTTTTTCCACCCGCTTTTCCCTCTTGTTGTGCTCCTTCCCTCACCTTCCCCAGGGGACAGGCCCGGGTCCACGGCATCAGATCAGGCCTATGTTGTATTAATATAAACTTCCATTACCATGGATAGATGCAATATTGTCTCATACAATGTAAAAGGGTTCAACACCCCTAACAAAAGATCCCAGACACTTTACCACCTTCACAAACAGAGAGCCTCCATTCTTTTCCTCCAGGAAATGCATTTCAAAACCAATGAAATCCCAGTACTCAAATCTAGATACTACAACAAATGGTTCCACAGCACCAACCCCCTAGCCAAGTCCAAAGGGGTCACAATCGGGTTCCACAAAAGTTTGAATATTAATGTCATAAAGGATCTTACTGACACACAGGGTAGATATATATTTCTCATAGTCCAGATACACAACATTAAATACACCCTAGCAAATCTCTACCTCCCTAACCAGAACCAGGGCCATACACTCCTCTCATATCTCTCCAAACTTGCCAAATTTGCCGAGGGCTCAATAATCCTGGGGGGAGACTTCAACTTATGCTTTAATCCCCAGCTAGACTCTTCCTCACAAAGATCACCTCTTCCAAAATCCATCCTCTCCCAATTAAAATCCAAACTAAACTCGCTTTGCCTTACGGACGCCTGGAGAACACTCCACCCCACAGACCGGGACTACACATTTTTCTCCACGGTACACCAGACACACAGCAGAATCGACTATGTTTTCCTCTCCCAGAGACTTTTAGACCAGGACATACAGGCCAGCATTGGCAACAGAGTGTGGTCTGACCATGCCCCAGTATACTGCTCTTTCTCCTTAGGGGGACCAAAAGGTTTTCAGAGCCATTGGAGACTAAATGATAATCTTCTCAAAGACCCCCTATGCAATGCGGAAATTAAAAAAGCACTAGAAAACTTCATCCAGGATCATGCAAACGACGACACTACAGCAGCAATAAAATGGGAAACATTAAAATGCGTGTTGAGAGGGGTCTTCATCTCCCATGGCTCTCGCCTTAAAAAAGAAAGAAGTGCGCAAATTTCCAAACTCCTCCTTGAGATAGAGGAGTTAGAGAGTACCCTGAAAACATCCTATACAGCAGAATGTGACCTTAAATTATCTAACACCAGACAATCACTCCTGTCTATCCTAGACCAAAAGACTCTATCAGCTAGGTAGAGATACCGGAGTACTATGCACCATCAGGGAGGAAAATGCGGAACGCTCCTAGCAAGAACTCTGCATCCCATTACGCCCCAGACCAACATTCTCTCCATTAAAAATGCCAAAGACCAACTTAATTACAAAACCTCTGAAATAGCTAAAGAATTTAATAACTATTACACATCCCTTTACAACCTCAAAGGCAAGTTCCATGACATGGACCCTGACAAACTAAAAAATAAAATAAAAGCTTATATTAACGCCACCCCCCTGCCCACCATAGAAGCCGAAACTCTAAAGGAATTAGAGACAAACTTCTCCGAAATTGAGCTGGCTACTTGTATAGGTGCACTTAAAAAAGGGAAAAGCCCAGGCCCGGACGGTTTCATTGGATCATTTTACAAACAGTACTCATCCCTTCTGACACCACTCTTATTGCAAACTTTTAACTCCATAGACGATACCCATCCCTTTGCCCCTCAAACTTCCACGGCCCATATCACTGTGATCCCCAAACCAGGGAAAGACCCCAATTGCTGCACCAGCTATAGGCCCATTTCCTTGATCAACATTGACCTAAAACTTTATGCGAAGCTGATAGCGGAAAGACTTAAGCCCATATTGCCTAATATCATCCACACTGACCAATCGGGGTTCGTCTCTGGTAGAGAGGCAAGGGAAAATACCCTTAAAACGGTCTCCTTAATACACCACGTAAATAGAAACAGGTCCCCACTCTGTATTATGTCAGTAGACGCCGAGAAGGCGTTCGACAGGGTCCACTGGCTCTTCCTAGAACTTTCACTGGAACAGATAGGCCTGGGACCAATCCTCACTCACAAGATAATGGCCCTATATAAACACCCGAGCGCGAGGATCAGAATAAATGGGACCCTGTCGGACGCCTTCAAGATAGCAAATGGGACCAGACAGGGGTGCCCTCTCTCCCCTTTGCTGTATGTAATATGCATGGAACACCTAGCGGTAGCCCTAAGACAGAATTCTTCAATACAAGGAATCCATATAAAAGATCAACATTTTAAATTATCCATCTTCGCTGATGACCTTTTACTGTACATTTCCAACCCACATATAGCATTTCCTAATATCCTTGCTGAACTAGGAAAGTTTGGAGAGGTCAGCAACTTCAAAATCAACGTCAGCAAAACAGAAATCCTTAACATTAATCTCCCAGACACCACAGTTGCCACCCTCCAAAGATCCTTCCCATTCCGCTGGCAACCTAACCATATCAAATACCTAGGAGTATTGATTCCCAATGACCTCACCAAACTCTTCCAAATTAACTATCCCCCTCTCTTGCTCAAAATACAAAAAGAACTCGACAGCTGGACTAACCTCCAGCTTTCTTGGTTGAGCCGCATCAATATCATCAAGATGGATACCCTCCCAAAAATATTGTACACAATGCAGGCGTTACCTATAGACCTACCTGCCACATTTCTTAAAAAAACTCAAGCCATGATCCTACAGTTTATCTGGAAACATAAAACTCATAGAACTAAATTCAAGCTTCTCACTAGGCCTAAATCAGAGGGAGGTATGGGACTCCCAGACGTAAATGCCTACCATAACGCGACAATCCTAACACACATTTTAAACTGGTTCCAAGATAGGAAAAACAAACAATGGGTCAATCTTGAATCGGCTCTGTCCCACCTGGACCCCAGAGCCTTGCTCTGGATACCCCACAATGCCCGATTAGCTTTGAGTCCAGTTGCGTACTGGGCTCAGGTAGTCCTTAAGAAATGGAAGAGGATCAGAGACAAATTCAAACTCTCCACTTTATACAGCCCTCTAACCCCCTTAATGGACAACCCCCTATTTGCGCCAGGACTGAGACAGAACTCTATCCTAGGGTGGAACAGAGATTTTTGGCCCCAGATTAGACATATCACCTCGAGCAGAGGCCTCCTAGCAAGAAAACTGTTAGGCAACTCAAACCCCCCCCCCAAACTAGACTGGCTCGCATGGTCACAACTCCTATGGTTCTATAAATACATCTCAGGTAAAGCCAATGTCCTTAGAAACCTGACACCATTTGAGCGCCTCTGCGCCACATCCTCCTCTATTGAACATAAAGTCTCCCTAATCTACTCACACTTGGCTTGTGCCAATAGCGAGAAGGATCTACTTAAGTTAACCGATACCTGGGACAAAGACCTAGGCCAACCTCTCTCCTCTGAGGAGTGGGAAAAAATATTTGAACTGACACATAAATCCTCCCCATCCCTAAACTTCCAAGAAAGAAACTTCAAAATCTACGCCAGATGGTATCGCACACCAGCTCAGGTAGCCAAATACAATAAAGACACCTCGGATCTCTGCTGGAGGTGTTCCCAAGTACGGGGTACCTATATTCACATCTGGTGGGACTGCCCAATGATACAGCCCTTCTGGAGCCGGGTCTTCGAGATCCACCAGCACCTATACTGTAGGCCTCTGCCCCTGAAGGCCTCGACAGCTCTCCTCACGTTGCTACCGGGTAGAACATCCGCTATCAAAAAATCAGTCACGCCTCCATTATTAATTACAGCCAGGCTTCTTATAGCCCGCCACTGGAAATCAACTGTTATCCCAAATATGACTGAACTCTTCAAGGAAATTAACCTTATTATGCGCATGGAGGATTTATACACTCCTGCCCAAGACAACTCTGAGGCGTTTGTAGCAAAATGGGCTGTCTGGGTTGATTTCAGTGACTCGGCCGAGGCCAGGCCCGGATTTACATCACAGGAGCCTATAGGCACAGATGCCCTGGCACCCTAGACTTCACCCTCCATACACCTACAAACTGCCATCAAACTGCACCGCAATTGTGCTGACTGGCCCAGCTGTCACTTCTCCCTTACCTGTCATAGGTAGCTACAGGTGTGCCTTAAAGCATTAGGTAGCCAGAGGTACCCCCAGTATTAAGTTGCCCCCGACTAATGGGAGATCTCATCAGTGGAATGTCGACACCCAGGTGAGTAACCTCTAATTTACTCGAGACTCTGCATAGGGAAAGAGGGTGGGAAGCGCTTGGGAGGGGAGTAAGCCGCCTTTCCAATATGAGGCGCCTGTAGGCAAGTGCCTATAGTGCCTTATGGTAAATCCGGCCCTGGCCGAGGCAATGGCTCTGCTGGAGTAACAATATCAAGACAAATAACCTCTCATTACCTTAAAGTGCTATTGATCTTAGATGCGTCTTGGACCCGGCCCTCCCCCCCCCCAACAACAATCCCCCCCCCCAACAACAACCCCCCCCTCCCGCCCCAGCCTTTCCCTCTCCTACCTACTGTCTTTCTTTGTCTTTTTATCTTCTCTCTATTCACTCTTTCTCTACAGTCAGAAGAAGAAAGGGGTCCACCCCGAGAGATCTTGCTACACTACATATAAGGAGTCCCTATACAATAGACAATTATTATTATTATTATTATTATTTAGTATTTATATAGCGCCGACATATTACGCAGCGCTGTACAATGTATATATTTATCTTGTCACTAACTGTCCCTCAAAGGAGCTCACAATCTAATCCCTACCATTGCCATATGTCTATATATTATGTAGTGTAAGTACTGTAGTCTAGGGTCAATTTTAGGGGGAGCCAATTAACTTATCCGTATGTTTTTGGAATGTGGGAGGAAACCGGAGTGCCCGGAGGAAACCCACGCAGACACAGAGAGAACATACAAACTCTTTGCAGATAGTGCCCTGGCTGGGATTCGAACCAGGGACCCAGCGCTGCAAGGCGAGAGAGCTAACCACTACGCCACCGTGCTGCCCGACAATTCTAAACTGCTGCATACTATAAGTAACCTGTATACTCTAAGCCACCGCCACCCATAAGACACAGTAGGCAATGGACATTGTGGCAGCTTCTGGTTGGACTTCCATAAACAATATCTCCTCTGGACTCCATGTGTATTCCGTACCCAAGATTGTATACAATGAATGTATGTTCTGTTATTCTCAGTTGTTTGTTATAACTTAATGTTGTTAAATCTAAAAAACTTTCAATAAAAACCTATTTGGAAAAAAAAAAAAAAGTCCAGGCAAGGTCATACACAATAAGCAATATAATGATAATGAATTACAATTATAGCTATCAAATTCCTGAGCTATGTGTGAATCCCCGGGGTCCTGCCGGATCAAGCACACTAGGAACTGACTAAGGTCTGAGAGCTTAACCGCAAATTTTCAGCAACAACAGACAACGGGCCACTGAAAGCTCAAGGTATAAGTACAAGCAGCTACTCCTAATTGGCCCGCCCCGCGTAAGTCAGCCAATCAGCACGGCGAAGGCAGCGGCCATGGTCAGCTGACCGACGTGTCAGCTGACCCGCCTCCTCAGCGCATAAAGCTCACGCCGCCTGTCGCACGCGCATGACAGATGATGCCTGTGCAATGAGGAAATGCCCGGCCTGCGGAGGGAAGCCTGTGGGGATGCCGCCGCGGGCAAGATGACATCAGACGCGGAAGCGGCGGCGCCACTTGCCATTTTAGGTTCACGGACAAGAGCGGGAGGCAATGATGATTCAGCTCCCTGAGGCCTGTTAACAGCTTCAGTCAAGATATTTAACTGAGCCTGCTGAGATGCCACAGTGGCAGTTAACTGCTCGACTGCTACAGTTAATGCCTGGACCTGAGCCTCCATAATATATATATATGGTCTGTTGTTATGGAATGATATATATAAGCTCTAACAGCCCAGAAGTCAATACTTTATTCAGAGTGTGATCACACGTGTATTTGTGCACAGTAAATCAGGAGTACCCCTTGAGTGATAGCCCTTGGTGACTGGGGCTATCACTAGGCAGAGAGTGGTCGCACAGGCAAGGTCGGAACGGGTCGGTCAACAACAGTACAAAATCGTCAGGCAATAATCGTAGTCAATATACAAGCCGAGGTCGGCAGGAGGTCGGATAGGCACGGTACAGAATCAGGAGGCAAGATCAGAGTCGAAGGTACAGGCAAGAAGTCGGCAACAAATCAGATAGGCAGAGTACAGAATCGGAGGGCAGAAGATTGGTCAAAAAGTCCAGGCAAGGGGCGTGGCTTGCCAATGGCCGTGTGAGGTTGTTCCTTCTTGGAGCTCCCGCAGCCTTAACAGAAAATCGGCTCGTTACAGCTATCCCAGACACCAAAAGAACTCATGGGCAGCAGCAGAAAGAAAGGAGGCAGCACTAAGAAAAATAAGAGCTCTCAAGCGCAAATCAAGCGATTCCTTCGCCCTCTAGAAGGAAGACTGAAAGACCAGGGGGTCGGAGACATGGCGGACACAACACGTGGCGGAGCGCATCACAGCCAGGGAGAATGGAGAGCAGACTCACTCACAGACCTTAAGGCTCCAACACCACGTAATTCCGCAACACCAGACCAGATCGAAAGCCCGCCAGACAAGAAGTCTAGGAGGCGGTCGCCTAAGCCCGGCACAGAAACACCACCAGGTATGTCCGGCTCTGAGGCCCAGTCCCCCCGCGAGGATAGCTGCGATGATGGCCCTGTCCCAGTGTCGTACTCCGCGCCCTCCTCCATCCAATAGGCGGAAACGGCCCCTTCCCCGGCCATAGACTCGCAGAAACCCACAAGCGGCAACTCTGGAGGTAAACAATCTAACGGCTCTCCCGCCGCCTCCTCTGCCTCACCTTCTCCGGACTTCCGTAACGGAGACACACAGCATGAGCATCCCCAGGCAGATGGGATGAAGCTGCAACAATCACCCGAGACCATTCATAGAGAACAGCAGAGACATCCAGTATACACCCCGCGCTCCCCACAAGTCAATAACAAGGGTGGAAGCGCCCCCTCATCATCTCTGCAGGGTTCCCCATCTCCACCCAGACAATATACAGGCCCCACTTCTCCCAACCTTTCTGATGGCGCAGAGTCATATATAGAGGTGGATCTCCACGAATATATCAGATCCCTTCCAACGAAACAAGACCTCGAGAACTGTGTCACTAGAATAATGGATAATTACAAACAAGAAATGGCGGAATTCAGACAAGATTTCAGCCATGTAACTCACAGGCTTGAGGAGATAGAAAAGCGTCAGGAGGAGACTGATACAGCACTTAAATCTCAACAAAGCACAGTTAATGCTCACTCTGGCCACATAGCAGCCCTCTATATGAAAATAGATGACTTGGAGAATCGCCACAGGCGCAACAACATAAGGGTGAGAGGGGTCCCTGAAACCACTAAAGCCCCTGACATAATGGCTACCGCTGAGGCGATCTTTAATATGTTTCTAGATGCTCCAAGAGATAACAAAATTGAAATCGATAGGGCCCACCGCTCAGCTCGCCCACCCACAAACGACCCAAACAAACCACGGGACATTATCTGTAGGGTCCACTTCTATAAACAGAAGGACGCTATCATGGCAGCTGCCCGCAAAAAAGGGGAAATTGATTTTGATGGGGCAAAAATACACCTACTGCCGGATCTCTCCAGCCTAACCCTGCAACTGCGAAGAGCCACGCGACCCCTTCTAGATGCTTTACGTGATCGCGACATCATATACAGATGGGGCTACCCTTTTGCAGTTAACATTTCAAAAGATGGCAAATCAGTGGTCTTTAACTCCCCCAAAGACTTGCAGAAAGTCAGAGACACTTTTGATCTCCCTGCTATTACCCTAGGTAACTGGCCAGTACATACATCCACCCTAGCCATGCCGCAGAGAGAAAGATGGAAGAACGTTCCTCCCCGCGGCAGATCCCAGAGGCAAAATCGTTCAGGCCCTTGACCTGGGCATCTAATATGCAAAATGGGAAACCTCTGATTGCGCAGGATCTAATGCAATGTTTAATGCAATGACCTATATCTCTGCTGTCCTTTATTTCTCACTATCTACTAATCCACCTTCCAGATATTTACGCTAAAATAACAAACATTATACCCCCAGGTGCATTGATGTGACTGAGATGTGACGATAATCCCTGTTTTTTCCGTTGGCTTATGTTCCTTAGTTGTATAGCTAAATAGGCAGAAATGTGATATAATCATCTATGTCGCTATAGTAATGAGTTTGCTCACTTAGTTGTTTCTATGTAGGGGTCGGGGGAGGGGCGACCTGGGAGTCCCTATTTGGGTTCTCCACAATGCTTAATTCTTGGGCTGGTACTTTTCCATCCGCTCTCAGAGTTGGAGGCAGTATAGTACCTTTAAAACCACACACAAAATTGATGTGCTTTTCCTTCTCCCTGGATGACCGGGTCGCCCCACATTCGGCTGTTAAGAATCCAGAGTTATACTTATATACCAGTTTTGAACAGTTATGCATTTTTCGACCAAACGCCTAAGTAACCCCCTACATCTAGCCGTCACAATGCCCGCAAGATAGATAGGATTGAATAGAGATACTAGCATATCTAGTCTTATCAAAGTGATTGACAAAAAGGGATTACCTGCACCTCCGCAGGAACACCTGGTTCTACCTCTTTAGTCCCACACACCTTAGGTTAAGGTGAAGTTCTAGTTGATCTATGCTGTAACGTACACTTGTTAGAATCATTATAGTTCTGGCTGTCGGGAGCCATTGAGCACGGCTGTAGGCCTCTACTCCCCACTAAATCGCTCACCATGATGGTATCTTTTATAGAGCCTAAGTGGTGTCCCTCAAGTGCTTCGCACCATACATTCAGGTATCCTTACTACCTGATACTCAGATTGTATATATCTTTCCTCCTCTTGCTTTTTCCACCCGCTTTTCCCTCTTGTTGTGCTCCTTCCCTCACCTTCCCCAGGGGACAGGCCCGGGTCCACGGCATCAGATCAGGCCTATGTTGTATTAATATAAACTTCCATTACCATGGATAGATGCAATATTGTCTCATACAATGTAAAAGGGTTCAACACCCCTAACAAAAGATCCCAGACACTTTACCACCTTCACAAACAGAGAGCCTCCATTCTTTTCCTCCAGGAAACGCATTTCAAAACCAATGAAATCCCAGTACTCAAATCTAGATACTACAACAAATGGTTCCACAGCACCAACCCCCTAGCCAAGTCCAAAGGGGTCACAATCGGGTTCCACAAAAGTTTGAATATTAATGTCATAAAGGATCTTACTGACACACAGAGTAGATATATATTTCTCATAGTCCAGATACACAACATTAAATACACCCTAGCAAATCTCTACCTCCCTAACCAGAACCAGGGCCATACACTCCTCTCATATCTCTCCAAACTTGCCAAATTTGCCGAGGGCTCAATAATCCTGGGGGGAGACTTCAACTTATGCTTTAATCCCCAGCTAGACTCTTCCTCACAAAGATCACCTCTTCCAAAATCCATCCTCTCCCAATTAAAATCCAAACTAAACTCGCTTTGCCTTACGGACGCCTGGAGAACACTCCACCCCACAGACCGGGACTACACATTTTTCTCCACGGTACACCAGACACACAGCAGAATCGACTATGTTTTCCTCTCCCAGAGACTTTTAGACCAGGACATACAGGCCAGCATTGGCAACAGAGTGTGGTCTGACCATGCCCCAGTATACTGCTCTTTCTCCTTAGGGGGACCAAAAGGTTTTCAGAGCCATTGGAGACTAAATGATAATCTTCTCAAAGACCCCCTATGCAATGCGGAAATTAAAAAAGCACTAGAAAACTTCATCCAGGATCATGCAAACGATGACACTACAGCAGCAATAAAATGGGAAACATTAAAATGCGTGTTGAGAGGGGTCTTCATCTCCCATGGCTCTCGCCTTAAAAAAGAAAGAAGTGCGCAAATTTCCAAACTCCTCCTTGAGATAGAGGAGTTAGAGAGTACCCTGAAAACATCCTATACAGCAGAATGTGACCTTAAATTATCTAACACCAGACAATCACTCCTGTCTATCCTAGATCAAAAGACTCTATCAGCTAGGGAGAGATACCGGAGTACTATGCACCATCAGGGAGGAAAATGCGGAACACTCCTAGCAAGAACTCTGCATCCCATTACGCCCCAGACCAACATTCTCTCCATTAAAAATGCCAAAGGCCAACTTAATTACAAAACCTCTGAAATAGCTAAAGAATTTAATAACTATTACACATCCCTTTACAACCTCAAAGGCAAGTTCCATGACATGGACCCTGACAAACTAAAAAATAAAATAAAAGCTTATATTACCGCCACCCCCCTGCCCACCATAGAAGCCGAAACTCTAAAGGAATTAGAGACAAACTTCTCCGAAATTGAGCTGGCTACTTGTATAGGTGCACTTAAAAAAGGGAAAAGCCCAGGCCCGGACGGTTTCATTGGATCATTTTACAAACAGTACTCATCCCTTCTGACACCACTCTTATTGCAAACTTTTAACTCCATAGACGATACCCATCCCTTTGCCCCTCAAACTTCCACGGCCCATATCACTGTGATCCCCAAACCAGGGAAAGACCCCAATTGCTGCACCAGCTATAGGCCCATTTCCTTGATCAACATTGACCTAAAACTTTATGCGAAGCTGATAGCGGAAAGACTTAAGCCCATATTGCCTAATATCATCCACACTGACCAATCGGGGTTCGTCTCTGGTAGAGAGGCAAGGGACAATACCCTTAAAACGGTCTCCTTATTACACCACGTAAATAGAAACAGGTCCCCACTCTGTATTATGTCAGTAGACGCCGAGAAGGCGTTCGACAGGGTCCACTGGCTCTTCCTAGAACTTTCACTGGAACAGATAGGCCTGGGACCAATCCTCACTCACAAGATAATGGCCCTATATAAACACCCGAGCGCGAGGATCAGAATAAATGGGACCCTGTCGGACGCCTTCAAGGTAGCAAATGGGACCAGACAGGGGTGCCCTCTCTCCCCTTTGCTGTATGTAATATGCATGGAACACCTAGCGGTAGCCCTAAGACAGAATTCTTCAATACAAGGAATCCATATAAAAGATCAACATTTTAAATTATCCATCTTCGCTGATGACCTTTTACTGTACATTTCCAACCCACATATAGCATTTCCTAATATCCTCGCTGAACTAGGAAAGTTTGGAGAGGTCAGCAACTTCAAAATCAACGTCAGCAAAACAGAAATCCTTAACATTAATCTCGCAGACACCACAGTTGCCACCCTCCAAAGATCCTTCCCATTCCGCTGGCAACCTAACCATATCAAATACCTAGGAGTATTGATTCCCAATGACCTCACCAAACTCTTCCAAATTAACTATCCCCCTCTCTTGCTCAAAATACAAAAAGAACTCGACAGCTGGACTAACCTCCAGCTTTCTTGGTTGAGCCGCATCAATATCATCAAGATGGATACCCTCCCAAAAATATTGTACACAATGCAGGCGTTACCTATAGACCTACCTGCCACATTTCTTAAAAAAACTCAAGCCATGATCCTACAGTTTATCTGGAAACATAAAACTCATAGAACTAAATTCAAGCTTCTCACTAGGCCTAAATCAGAGGGAGGTATGGGACTCCCAGACGTAAATGCCTACCATAACGCGACAATCCTAACACACATTTTAAACTGGTTCCAAGATAGGAAAAACAAACAATGGGTCAATCTTGAATCGGCTCTGTCCCACCTGGACCCCAGAGCCTTGCTCTGGATACCCCACAATGCCCGATTAGCTTTGAGTCCAGTTGCGTACTGGGCTCAGGTAGTCCTTAAGAAATGGAAGAGGATCAGAGACAAATTCAAACTCTCCACTTTATACAGCCCTCTAACCCCCTTAATGGACAACCCCCTATTTGCGCCAGGACTGAGACAGAACTCTATCCTAGGGTGGAACAGAGATTTTTGGCCCCAGATTAGACATATCACCTCGAGCAGAGGCCTCCTAGCAAGAAAACTGTTAGGCAACTCAAACCCCCCCAAACTAGACTGGCTCGCATGGTCACAACTCCTATGGTTCTATAAATACATCTCAGGTAAAGCCAATGTCCTTAGAAACCTGACACCATTTGAGCGCCTCTGCGCCACATCCTCCTCTATTGAACATAAAGTCTCCCTAATCTACTCACACTTGGCTTGTGCCAATAGCGAGAAGGATCTACTTAAGTTAACCGATACCTGGGACAAAGACCTAGGCCAACCTCTCTCCTCTGAGGAGTGGGAAAAAATATTTGAACTGACACATAAATCCTCCCCATCCCTAAACTTCCAAGAAAGAAACTTCAAAATCTACGCCAGATGGTATCGCACACCAGCTCAGGTAGCCAAATACAATAAAGACACCTCGGATCTCTGCTGGAGGTGTTCCCAAGTACGGGGTACCTATATTCACATCTGGTGGGACTGCCCAATGATACAGCCCCTCTGGAGCCGGGTCTTCGAGATCCACCAGCACCTATACTGTAGGCCTCTGCCCCTGATGGCCTCGACAGCTCTCCTCACGTTGCTACCGGGTAGAACATCCGCTATCAAAAAATCAGTCACGCCTCCATTATTAATTACAGCCAGGCTTCTTATAGCCCGCCACTGGAAATCAACTGTTATCCCAAATATGACTGAACTCTTCAAGGAAATTAACCTTATTATGCGCATGGAGGATTTATACACTCCTGCCCAAGACAACTCTGAGGCGTTTGTAGCAAAATGGGCTGTCTGGGTTGATTTCAGTGACTCGGCCGAGGCCAGGCCCGGATTTACATCACAGGAGCCTATAGGCACAGATGCCCTGGCACCCTAGACTTCACCCTCCATACACCTACAAACTGCCATCAAACTGCACCGCAATTGTGCTGACTGGCCCAGCTGTCACTTCTCCCTTACCTGTCATAGGTAGCTACAGGTGTGCCTTAAAGCATTAGGTAGCCAGAGGTACCCCCAGTATTAAGTTGCCCCCGACTAATGGGAGATCTCATCAGTGGAATGTCGACACCCAGGTGAGTAACCTCTAATTTACTCGAGACTCTGCATAGGGAAAGAGGGTGGGAAGCGCTTGGGAGGGGAGTAAGCCGCCTTTCCAATATGAGGCGCCTGTAGGCAAGTGCCTATAGTGCCTTATGGTAAATCCGGCCCTGGCCGAGGCAATGGCTCTGCTGGAGTAACAATATCAAGACAAATAACCTCTCATTACCTTAAAGTGCTATTGATCTTAGATGCGTCTTGGACCCGCCCCCCCCCCCCCCCCAACAACAACCCCCCCCTCCCTCCCCAGCCTTTCCCTCTCCTACCTACTGTCTTTCTTTGTCTTTTAATCTTCTCTCTATTCAATCTTTCTCTACAGTCAGTACAAGAAGAAAGGGGTCCACCCCGAGAGATCTTGCTACACTACATATAAGGAGTCCCTATACAATAGACAATTATTATTATTATTATTATTTAGTATTTATATAGCGCCGACATATTACGCAGCGCTGTACAATGTATATATATATCTTGTCACTAACTGTCCCTCAAAGGAGCTCACAATCTAATCCCTACCATTGCCATATGTCTATATATTATGTAGTGTAAGTACTGTAGTCTAGGGTCAATTTTAGGGGGAGCCAATTAACTTATCCGTATGTTTTTGGAATGTGGGAGGAAACCGGAGTGCCCGGAGGAAACCCACGCAGACACAGAGAGAACATACAAACTCTTTGCAGATAGTGCCCTGGCTGGGATTCGAACCAGGGACCCAGCGCTGCAAGGCGAGAGAGCTAACCACTACGCCACCGTGCTGCCCGACAATTCTAAACTGCTGCATACTATAAGTAACCTGTATACTCTAAGCCACCGCCACCCATAAGACACAGTAGGCAATGGACATTGTGGCAGCTTCTGGTTGGACTTCCATAAACAATATCTCCTCTGGACTCCATGTGTATTCCGTACCCAAGATTGTATACAATGACTGTATGTTCTGTAATTCTCAGTTGTTTGTTATAACTTAATGTTGTTAAATCTAAAAAACTTTCAATAAAAACCTATTTGGAAAAAAAAAAAAAAGTCCAGGCAAGGTCATACACAATAAGCAATATAATGATAATGAATTACAATTATAGCTATCAAATTCCTGAGCTATGTGTGAATCCCCGGGGTCCTGCCGGATCAAGCACACTAGGAACTGACTAAGGTCTGAGAGCTTAACCGCAAATTTTCAGCAACAACAGACAACGGGCCACTGAAAGCTCAAGGTATAAGTACAAGCAGCTACTCCTAATTGGCCCGCCCCGCGTAAGTCAGCCAATCAGCACGGCGAAGGCAGCGGCCATGGTCAGCTGACCGACGTGTCAGCTGACCCGCCTCCTCAGCGCATAAAGCTCACGCCGCCTGTCGCACGCGCATGACAGATGATGCCTGTGCAATGAGGAAATGCCCGGCCTGCGGAGGGAAGCCTGTGGGGATGCCGCCGCGGGCAAGATGACATCAGACGCGGAAGCGGCGCCGCCGCTTGCCATTTTAGGTTCACGGACAAGAGCGGGAGGCAATGATGATTCAGCTCCCTGAGGCCTGTTAACAGCTTCCGTCAAGATATTTAACTGAGCCTGCTGAGATGCCACAGTGGCAGTTAACTGCTCGACTGCTACAGTTAATGCCTGGACCTGAGCCTCCATAATATATATATATGGTCTGTTGTTATAGAATGATATATATAAGCTCTAACAGCCCAGAAGTCAGTACTTTATTCAGAGTGTGATCACACGTGTATTTGTGCACAGTAAATCAGGAGTACCCCTTGAGTGATAGCCCTTGGTGACTGGGGCTATCACTAGGCAGAGAGTGGTCGTACAGGCAAGGTCGGAACGGGTCGGTCAACAACAGTACAAAATCGTCAGGCAATAATCGTAGTCAATATACAAGCCGAGGTCGGCAGGAGGTCGGATAGGCACGGTACAGAATCAGGAGGCAAGATCAGAGTCGAAGGTACAGGCAAGAAGTCGGCAACAAATCAGATAGGCAGAGTACAGAATCAGAGGGCAGAAGATTGGTCAAAAAGTCCAGGCAAGGGGCGTGGCTTGCCAATGGCCGTGTGAGGTTGTTCCTTCTTTGAGCTCCCGCAGCCTTAACAGAAAATCGGCTCGTTACAGCTATCCCAGACACCAAAAGAACTCATGGGCAGCAGCAGAAAGAAAGGAGGCAGCACTAAGAAAAATAAGACCTCTCAAGCGCAAATCAAGCGATTCCTTCGCCCTCTAGAAGGAAGACTGAAAGACCAGGGGGTCGGAGACATGGCGGACACAACACGTGGCGGAGCGCATCACAGCCAGGGAGAACGGAGAGCAGACTCACTCACAGACCTTAAGGCTCCAACACCACGTAATTCCGCAACACCAGACCAGACCGAAAGCCCGCCAGACAAGAAGTCTAGGAGGCGGTCGCCTAAGCCCGACACAGAAACACCACCAGGTATGTCCGGCTCTGAGGCCCAGTCCCCCCGCGAGGATAGCTGCGATGATGGCCCTGTCCCAGTGTCGTACTCCGCGCCCTCCTCCATCCAATAGGCGGAAACGGCCCCTTCCCCGGCCATAGACTCGCAGAAACCCACAAGCGGCAACTCTGGAGGTAAACAATCTAACGGCTCTCCCGCCGCCTCCTCTGCCTCACCTTCTCCGGACTTCCGTAACGGAGACACACAGCATGAGCATCCCCAGGCAGATGGGATGAAGCTGCAACAATCACCCGAGACCATTCATAGAGAACAGCAGAGACATCCAGTATACACCCTGCGCTCCCCACAAGTCAATAACAAGGGTGGAAGCGCCCCCTCATCATCTCTGCAGGGTTCCCCATCTCCACCCAGACAATATACAGGCCCCACTTCTCCCAACCTTTCTGATGGCGCAGAGTCATATATAGAGGTGGATCTCCACGAATATATCAGATCCCTTCCAACGAAACAAGACCTCGAGAACTGTGTCACTAGAATAATGGATAATTACAAACAAGAAATGTCGGAATTCAGACAAGATTTCAGCCATGTAACTCACAGGCTTGAGGAGATAGAAAAGCGTCAGGAGGAGACTGATACAGCACTTAAATCTCAACAAAGCACAGTTAATGCTCACTCTGGCCACATAGCAGCCCTCTGTATGAAAATAGATGACTTGGAGAATCGCCACAGGCGCAACAACATAAGGGTGAGAGGGGTCCCTGAAACCACTAAAGCCCCTGACATAATGGCTACCACTGAGGCGATCTTTAATATGTTTCTAGATGCTCCAAGAGATAACAAAATTGAAATCGATAGGGCCCACCGCTCAGCTCGCCCACCCACAAACGACCCAAACAAACCACGGGACATTATCTGTAGGGTCCACTTCTATAAACAGAGGACGCTATCATGGCGGCTGCCCGCAAAAAAGGGGAAATTGATTTCGATGGGGCAAAAATACACCTACTGCCGGATCTCTCCAGCCTAACCCTGCAACTGCGAAGAGCCACGCGACCCCTTCTAGATGCTTTACGTGATCGCGACATCATATACAGATGGGGCTACCCTTTTGCAGTTAACATTTCAAAAGATGGCAAATCAGTGGTCTTTAACTCCCCCAAAGACTTGCAGAAAGTCAGAGACACTTTTGATCTCCCTGCTATTACCCTAGGCGACTGGCCAGTACATACATCCACCCTAGCCATGCCGCAGAGAGAAAGATGGAAGAACGTTCCTCCCCGCGGCAGATCCCAGAGGCAAAATCGTTCAGGCCCTTGACCTGGGCATCTAATATGCAAAATGGGAAACCTCTGATTGCGCAGGATCTAATGCAATGTTTAATGCAATGACCTATATCTCTGCTGTCCTTTATTTCTCACTATCTACTAATCCACCTTCCAGATATTTACGCTAAAATAACAAACATTATACCCCCAGGTGCATTGATGTGACTGAGATGTGACGATAATCCCTGTTTTTTCCGTTGGCTTATGTTCCTTAGTTGTATAGCTAAATAGGCAGAAATGTGATATAATCATCTATGTCGCTATAGTAATGAGTTTGCTCACTTAGTTGTTTCTATGTAGGGGTCGGGGGAGGGGCGACCTGGGAGTCCCTATTTGGGTTCTCCACAATGCTTAATTCTTGGGCTGGTACTTTTCCATCCGCTCTCAGAGTTGGAGGCAGTATAGTACCTTTAAAACCACACACAAAATTGATGTGCTTTTCCTTCTCCCTGGATGACCGGGTCGCCCCACATTCGGCTGTTAAGAATCCAGAGTTATACTTATATACCAGTTTTGAACAGTTATGCATTTTTCGACCAAACGCCTAAGTAACCCCCTACATCTAGCCGTCACAATGCCCGCAAGATAGATAGGATTGAATAGAGATACTAGCATATCTAGTCTTATCAAAGTGATTGACAAAAAGGGATTACCTGCACCTCCGCAGGAACACCTGGTTCTACCTCTTTAGTCCCACACACCTTAGGTTAAGGTGAAGTTCTAGTTGATCTATGCTGTAACGTACACTTGTTAGAATCATTATAGTTCTGGCTGTCGGGAGCCATTGAGCACGGCTGTAGGCCTCTACTCCCCACTAAATCGCTCACCATGATGGTATCTTTTATAGAGCCTAAGTGGTGTCCCTCAAGTGCTTCGCACCATACATTCAGGTATCCTTACTACCTGATACTCAGATTGTATATATCTTTCCTCCTCTTGCTTTTTCCACCCGCTTTTCCCTCTTGTTGTGCTCCTTCCCTCACCTTCCCCAGGGGACAGGCCCGGGTCCACGGCATCAGATCAGGCCTATGTTGTATTAATATAAACTTCCATTACCATGGATAGATGCAATATTGTCTCATACAATGTAAAAGGGTTCAACACCCCTAACAAAAGATCCCAGACACTTTACCACCTTCACAAACAGAGAGCCTCCATTCTTTTCCTCCAGGAAACGCATTTCAAAACCAATGAAATCCCAGTACTCAAATCTAGATACTACAACAAATGGTTCCACAGCACCAACCCCCTAGCCAAGTCCAAAGGGGTCACAATCGGGTTCCACAAAAGTTTGAATATTAATGTCATAAAGGATCTTACTGACACACAGGGTAGATATATATTTCTCATAGTCCAGATACACAACATTAAATACACCCTAGCAAATCTCTACCTCCCTAACCAGAACCAGGGCCATACACTCCTCTCATATCTCTCCAAACTTGCCAAATTTGCAGAGGGCTCAATAATCCTGGGGGGAGACTTCAACTTATGCTTTAATCCCCAGCTAGACTCTTCCTCACAAAGATCACCTCTTCCAAAATCCATCCTCTCCCAATTAAAATCCAAACTAAACTCGCTTTGCCTTACGGACGCCTGGAGAACACTCCACCCCACAGACCGGGACTACACATTTTTCTCCACGGTACACCAGACACACAGCAGAATCGACTATGTTTTCCTCTCCCAGAGACTTTTAGACCAGGACATACAGGCCAGCATTGGCAACAGAGTGTGGTCTGACCATGCCCCAGTATACTGCTCTTTCTCCTTAGGGGGACCAAAAGGTTTTCAGAGCCATTGGAGACTAAATGATAATCTTCTCAAAGACCCCCTATGCAATGCGGAAATTAAAAAAGCACTAGAAAACTTCATCCAGGATCATGCAAACGACGACACTACAGCAGCAATAAAATGGGAAACATTAAAATGCGTGTTGAGAGGGGTCTTCATCTCCCATGGCTCTCGCCTTAAAAAAGAAAGAAGTGCGCAAGTTTCCAAACTCCTCCTTGAGATAGAGGAGTTAGAGAGTACCCTGAAAACATCCTATACAGCAGAATGTGACCTTAAATTATCTAACACCAGACAATCACTCCTGTCTATCCTAGACCAAAAGACTCTATCAGCTAGGGAGAGATACCGGAGTACTATGCACCATCAGGGAGGAAAATGCGGAACACTCCTAGCAAGAACTCTGCATCCCATTACGCCCCAGACCAACATTCTCTCCATTAAAAATGCCAAAGGCCAACTTAATTACAAAACCTCTGAAATAGCTAAAGAATTTAATAACTATTACACATCCCTTTACAACCTCAAAGGCAAGTTCCATGACATGGACCCTGACAAACTAAAAAATAAAATAAAAGCTTATATTAACGCCACCCCCCTGCCCACCATAGAAGCCGAAACTCTAAAGGAATTAGAGACAAACTTCTCCGAAATTGAGCTGGCTACTTGTATAGGTGCACTTAAAAAAGGGAAAAGCCCAGGCCCGGACGGTTTCACTGGATCATTTTACAAACAGTACTCATCCCTTCTGACACCACTCTTATTGCAAACTTTTAACTCCATAGACGATACCCATCCCTTTGCCCCTCAAACTTCCACGGCCCATATCACTGTGATCCCCAAACCAGGGAAAGACCCCAATTGCTGCACCAGCTATAGGCCCATTTCCTTGATCAACATTGACCTAAAACTTTATGCGAAGCTGATAGCGGAAAGACTTAAGCCCATATTGTAAAAATCACAGAAAGCGCCGCTGTTTAGGAAATCCTGGTAAAATAAAATAAATAACTTTATTGGATAAGAACAACCTGAAGTTGATAATCTATGTCTAACTTCTTAAAATGCAATGAGCATGGAATTGCATAAAAAGTGCTATAGCAGATGATAGCATCCCCTTATGCAGTATATGTACATATACTAGGTGTAACTAAAGTGGCCTGATAATCTTGAACATAGGATACACTGGAAACTGGAGCTAGGTGAGTCCCAGATAATGACCTCGTCAGAAGATAACCCTCTGCGGGTCTATTGTGGTTCGAGTAGCAGGGAACCTCTTAGTAAGGACAGGAATGCTTCCTCCGTGTTAATGAAGGTTTGGAATTGTAAACTCCTGGTTGGAGTAGCATTTAGTTCCTTTTGTTTAAGCAGTTGTGTTGCTCAGATATGCATGCGTAGAAACTGAAGCAATCTCACCCGTATTGTGCTGGCTTGACTTGGCTTGTATTAATGCAGAGAGCTGAATCTTCAAGGAGCCGCTCGATCTCACTGGCCCCGGCCGGCGGCACAGTGAGAGAGACTGGACGGAGGTATCACGTCGGGCAAGCGTGCCCGGCTCCCCTATAGAGGATGTGAGTGTTGGGGTGGCAGCGGCAAGCAGCTAGACGGACTTCCGTGATCAGATGTAATAGTAGCAGCCGCGCGGCTCCAGCTCACCCAGTTCCCCTCTGATAGTGACGTCACAGGAACAGCCTACGCTGACGTTTCGGAGGGAACGCCCCCCTTTCTCAAAGCTTGGCTGTTAGGGGAATCTGAGGCTGGCTTTTTATGTCCTGTGTGATGCTGTTAATTTTGCTCAAATGCAAATAATTCCAAATCCTTATTCAAGCCATGTGGAATGAGAGAATTGAGATTATAGATCCACATTGTTTCTTTACGGGACATTTCCAGCAAATAGTCCCCTCCTCTCCAAGGTTTTTTGACTTGCTCCAGCGCACAAAACTTAGTTCCTTTAAAAGAGCATCCATGTTTCATTTTATAATGTTCTGACAGCGGGTGTTTCTTACATCCCTTTTTGATGTTGGTACAGTGTTCACTCAATCTTTCTCTGAGGGGTCGTTTGGTCCTTCCCACATAGTGTTTTAAACATGGGCATATTAATACATATATAACCCCTTTGGAGTCACAATTGGTAACATCCCTAATATTGAATGTCTCTTTACTGGACGTCGATTTGATTTCATATATTCTTTCAATTGGAGCGTTGGATTCTCTACAAGCTCTGCAGAAGCCACACCTCTTAAAGTATCCATCTCGTTTACCTTGTGTTTTGCTTTTTATAGTTGGAGCTAATATATTGCCCAAATTTTGAGATTTCCTAAAAATCATTTTTGGATGTTCTGACAATATGGGCATCAATATGGGATCTTCCCTCAAGATATTCCAATATTTTCCCACTATATTCCGTACTTTTGAAGATTGGGAAGAGTATTTCATAATGAGGCTTGGATGCTGCTCTTCATAATTCCTATCCGCCCCCCTGTCACTCAGTAGATCCTGTCTGGCTATAGTTTTTGCTCGTCCTCTGGCTTCCACCAGGGTTTCAGCTTGATACCCCTTTTGTTCAAACCTATCTTGTAATATATCAGCCTCGACCTCAAAGTCACTGATCTTGGAGCAGTTTCTCCTCAATCTGAGGAACTGGCCCCCCGGAATGTTCGTCAGCCACTTAAGATGATGGCAACTGTCTATATTGATAAAACTGTTAGTGTCCACTGGTTTTAAATAAGACTTAGTTAATATCTTCTCATTCTCCTTGTAGACTGTGAGGTCCAAAAAATTGACCTGTTTTTGACTGGAGTCCCCTGTGAGTCTAAGATTGTAACTATTATCATTCATCCACCTCATGAAGGCATCCAGGCTGGCCCTGGTGCCCTGCCAGATGAAAAATGCATCGTCTATGAACCTCCTCTAGAGCACCAGGGCGGCTCCGGGGCCCCCCGGGCCGAAAAGGTGGAATCGTTCCCAGTGGGACATATAGAGGTTCGCGAAGGAAGGGGCAAACCTCGTCCCCATCGCCGTCCCGGTGCCCTGGAGGAAGTACCGGCCCTCATAGACGAAATAATTATGTTTGAGGATGAACTGGATACCGTCCAAAATGAACTGTATCTGCTCACCCTTCAAGGTGTGGGCCTCCTCCAGGAAAAACCGGACTGCCTCCATTCCCTTCTCATGGGGTATGACAGTGTACAGCGAGCTGACGTCCACCGTACAAAACCAGTAGTCATCCTTCCATGAATAGTTGTTAAGGATCCTTAAAAAGTGGCCAGTATCTCTGATATACGCCGGGGTGTTTTTAACCAGTTCCTGCAGATAAAGGTCCACATAGTGAGACAAATGCGAGGACATGGAGCCTATCCCCGATATTATCGGCCTCCCAGGTGGATCTTGTAAGCCTTTATGTATTTTAGGGAGATGATAATACACGGGGATTCTGGGGTGTTCTTGGTAAAGATAAAGATATTCCTCCTCATTAATGATCCCTTTCCATTTAGCATCCTCCAGGAGATTCTTCAGTCTCCTGAGGAATTTTAAGGTGGGATCCATAGACAGCACTTGGTAGGTGTCCTGATTTAATAATTGCCGATGAGCTTCTTGTTGGTAACTTTCTACATCCTGTAGAACTACCCCCCCTCCCTTATCTGCAGGGCGAATAATAATCGAGGAGTCCTTCTGTAGATTCCTCATGGCATGCCGTTCAATAGGGTTTAAATTGTCAGTAAATTTGATGTTCATTCTCTTAATATCTTCCAGCACTAGAGTTTCAAAGGTGTTCATAGCTTTGCTAGCTTCCTGGATAGGGTTAAATTTGGATCTATTCTTAAGGCCGGAGTGTGTAAATTCATCCTCCTGCTCCTGACTGGCTGGCAGGCTTTCCCCTGTTTTTTTGGAGAAATACTTCTTCAGACAGAGCTTCCTCATAAATTGTTTAACCCCAATGAAGGCGTCAAACTTGTTAAGTTTGTTCCCAGGGGCAAATTTAATGCCCCGAGCTAGAACTCCCTGTTCAAGCGGGGAGAGCACTTTTTTGCTCAAATTAAAACCCCCCCCTTCTCCTAACTGGAGTGGATGTATGGATGTCTCTAGTGTTTCTTGCGGCTTTTTGGATAACCCCCGCCCCCTCCTACCCCGTGTTCTAGTTTTGGATCTCTTTCTTTGATATAATAATCTATTTTCTGTTGTTGGTGCATTTTGTCTGGTGGATTCTTTCTTTGTTGAGATTGTCTGGTGATGCTCCTGGTTTCCCTCTGAAAATTGGGCACCCCGTACTTCAGTGCTGTGCGATAATCTAAAAAATGAATGTGTGATTTGGGGTTGGCTCCTAAAGCATTAAATCTATTGGACGTGGGAATGGTAGGAACAGTGTTAGCCACTGATTCCCCTATATCTTCCCCCTGCCCCCTTAAATTATTGATGGTGGGTGGGGGTGTGCTTTTGCCCCTTGCGTTAATCCCCTGGGTCAGATGACACTGCCCAGGATGGTTGATTTCTGTAGGCTGTGGAGAGAGATTTGTTGATTGATTAGAATTGCTGCATGCTCTAGATTCCACTATACATGTATTGACCCCAGTCACCCTCTCTGGGGAGTGTGGGGATGTGATGTTCCTCTGAATGTTTTGTGTTGGTGCTGGTGATGCACAGATTGAGCCTGAGTCAGTTACCCTCTCCCCCCCGATTCGGCTAACTGAGGTCACATCTTTGCTTGAGTTGATATTAGCTGTCTCTAAACCGGCCAGAATTTCTCCACCGGCTACCACTGATGACAAGTTGTTAGTGCAGCTCAGGCTGCCAGTACCCGTGTCCGTCAGTCCAGACGGCACCTGCAACTCAGTGGAGCCAGGATGGTCTACTAGGATGTCTTCCTTGGAAGAGATGTCCTGCAGGGCCGAATCATTGAGCTCATCTGTCCCTGGGTGTGTGGCTAATTGCTGTTCCTCCCCATATAGCCCATCTCTCTCAAACTTTCTTCTTTTTCGTTTTATAATGTCCTCCTCCATATTGGCAAGTCTGACCTGTATATTGGTTTCTAAGTTTTTGTAGAATTCATTATTTTGAAAAGGTTCCAACTTGCCATACAGTTGTCTGATATCTTCACCACTCCTAAAGAGTTGAATTTTCCTCAATTCCAAAATGAACTGCATAACTTGCAATGAAAAGCCATGGAACATCCTGTCCCATTCTAGTTGGGCTATTTCCGACTGTAAATCAAAGGATAGTACCTTGCTGACCTCTAAACCTGGTGGACATTTATCATGTGAGAGATATCTCTCTAGCGTATAAACTTCCCATAAATTCTTTGTTTCCTGAGTTAACATCTTTTCTAAGGAGCGGCAGTGGAATTTAATAGCGTCATTTTCAAAAGGGGTGGTCTGTATGTTGATATCATGACTGAAGAATTTTTCTAGTCTCTCCAATCTATCTTTCCTATACTGCCACAAGTTTGCACTCGTAGTAACTTGAATTTCCATAGTGGGCAGCTAACGCTAACGGGGAATATAATGTGAATAAAATAAATAAAAATAGCGATGCGCCCACGCCAGCGGCTGCAGACTCTGTGAAGGGGTCCCAAACCTGAATAAAAGTAATAAAGTAAAAATCACAGAAAGCGCCGCTGTTTAGGAAATCCTGGTAAAATAAAATAAATAACTTTATTGGATAAGAACAACCTGAAGTTGATAATCTATGTCTAACTTCTTAATATGCAATGAGCATGGAATTGCATAAAAAGTGCTATAGCAGATGATAGCATCCCCTTATGCAGTATATGTACATATACGAGGTGTAACTAAAGTGGCCTGATAATCTTGAACATAGGATACACTGGAAACTGGAGCTAGGTGAGTCCCAGATAATGACCTCGTCAGAAGATAACCCTCTGCGGGTCTATTGTGGTTCGAGTAGCAGGGAACCTCTTAGTAAGGACAGGAATGCTTCCTCCGTGTTAATGAAGGTTTGGAATTGTAAACTCCTGGTTGGAGTAGCATTTAGTTCCTTTTGTTTAAGCAGTTGTGTTGCTCAGATATGCATGCGTAGAAACTGAAGCAATCTCACCCGTATTGTGCTGGCTTGACTTGGCTTGTATTAATGCAGAGAGCTGAATCTTCAAGGAGCCGCTCGATCTCACTGGCCCCGGCCGGCGGCACAGTGAGAGAGACTGGACGGAGGTATCACGTCGGGCAAGCGTGCCCGGCTCCCCTATAGAGGATGTGAGTGTTGGGGTGGCAGCGGCAAGCAGCTAGACGGACTTCCGTGATCAGATGTAATAGTAGCAGCCGCGCGGCTCCAGCTCACCCAGTTCCCCTCTGATAGTGACGTCACAGGAACAGCCTACGCTGACGTTTCGGAGGGAACGCCCCCCTTTCTCAAAGCTTGGCTGTTAGGGGAATCTGAGGCTGGCTTTTTATGTCCTGTGTGATGCTGTTAATTTTGCTCAAATGCAAATAATTCCAAATCCTTATTCAAGCCATGTGGAATGAGAGAATTGAGATTATAGATCCACATTGTTTCTTTACGGGACATTTCCAGCAAATAGTCCCCTCCTCTCCAAGGTTTTTTGACTTGCTCCAGCGCACAAAACTTAGTTCCTTTAAAAGAGCATCCATGTTTCATTTTATAATGTTCTGACAGCGGGTGTTTCTTACATCCCTTTTTGATGTTGGTACAGTGTTCACTCAATCTTTCTCTGAGGGGTCGTTTGGTCCTTCCCACATAGTGTTTTAAACATGGGCATATTAATACATATATAACCCCTTTGGAGTCACAATTGGTAACATCCCTAATATTGAATGTCTCTTTACTGGACGTCGATTTGATTTCATATATTCTTTCAATTGGAGCGTTGGATTCTCTACAAGCTCTGCAGAAGCCACACCTCTTGAAGTATCCATCTCGTTTACCTTGTGTTTTGCTTTTTATAGTTGGAGCTAATATATTGCCCAAATTTTGAGATTTCCTAAAAATCATTTTTGGATGTTCTGACAATATGGGCATCAATATGGGATCTTCCCTCAAGATATTCCAATATTTTCCCACTATATTCCGTACTTTTGAAGATTGGGAAGAGTATTTCATAATGAGGCTTGGATGCTGCTCTTCATAATTCCTATCCGCCCCCCTGTCACTCAGTAGATCCTGTCTGGCTATAGTTTTTGCTCGTCCTCTGGCTTCCACCAGGGTTTCAGCTTGATACCCCTTTTGTTCAAACCTATCTTGTAATATATCAGCCTCGACCTCAAAGTCACTGATCTTGGAGCAGTTTCTCCTCAATCTGAGGAACTGGCCCCCCGGAATGTTCGTCAGCCACTTAAGATGATGGCAACTGTCTATATTGATAAAACTGTTAGTGTCCACTGGTTTTAAATAAGACTTAGTTAATATCTTCTCATTCTCCTTGTAGACTGTGAGGTCCAAAAAATTGACCTGTTTTTGACTGGAGTCCCCTGTGAATCTAAGATTGTAACTATTATCATTCATCCACCTCATGAAGGCATCCAGGCTGGCCCTGGTGCCCTGCCAGATGAAAAATGCATCGTCTATGAACCTCCTCCAGAGCACCAGGGCGGCTCCTGGGCCCCCCGGGCCGAAAAGGTGGAATCGTTCCCAGTGGGACATATAGAGGTTCGCGAAGGAAGGGGCAAACCTCGTCCCCATCGCCGTCCCGGTGCCCTGGAGGAAGTACCGGCCCTCATAGACGAAATAATTATGTTTGAGGATGAACTGGATACCGTCCAAAATGAACTGTATCTGCTCACCCTTCAAGGTGTGGGCCTCCTCCAGGAAAAACCGGACTGCCTCCATTCCCTTCTCATGGGGTATGACAGTGTACAGCGAGCTGACGTCCACCGTACAAAACCAGTAGTCATCCTTCCATGAATAGTTGTTAAGGATCCTTAAAAAGTGGCCAGTATCTCTGATATACGCCGGGGTGTTTTTAACCAGTTCCTGCAGATAAAGGTCCACATAGTGAGACAAATGCGAGGACATGGAGCCTATCCCCGATATTATCGGCCTCCCAGGTGGATCTTGTAAGCCTTTATGTATTTTAGGGAGATGATAATACACGGGGATTCTGGGGTGTTCTTGGTAAAGATAAAGATATTCCTCCTCATTAATGATCCCTTTCCATTTAGCATCCTCCAGGAGATTCTTCAGTCTCCTGAGGAATTTTAAGGTGGGATCCATAGACAGCACTTGGTAGGTGTCCTGATTTAATAATTGCCGATGAGCTTCTTGTTGGTAACTTTCTACATCCTGTAGAACTACCCCCCCTCCCTTATCTGCAGGGCGAATAATAATCGAGGAGTCCTTCTGTAGATTCCTCATGGCATGCCGTTCAATAGGGTTTAAATTGTCAGTAAATTTGATGTTCATTCTCTTAATATCTTCCAGCACTAGAGTTTCAAAGGTGTTCATAGCTTTGCTAGCTTCCTGGATAGGGTTAAATTTGGATCTATTCTTAAGGCCGGAGTGTGTAAATTCATCCTCCTGCTCCTGACTGGCTGGCAGGCTTTCCCCTGTTTTTTTGGAGAAATACTTCTTCAGACAGAGCTTCCTCATAAATTGTTTAACCCCAATGAAGGCGTCAAACTTGTTAAGTTTGTTCCCAGGGGCAAATTTAATGCCCCGAGCTAGAACTCCCTGTTCAAGCGGGGAGAGCACTTTTTTGCTCAAATTAAAACCCCCCCCCTTCTCCTAACTGGAGTGGATGTATGGATGTCTCTAGTGTTTCTTGCGGCTTTTTGGATAACCCCCGCCCCCTCCTACCCCGTGTTCTAGTGGATGCCTTCATGAGGTGGATGAATGATAATAGTTACAATCTTAGATTCACAGGGGACTCCAGTCAAAAACAGGTCAATTTTTTGGACCTCACAGTCTACAAGGAGAATGAGAAGATATTAACTAAGTCTTATTTAAAACCAGTGGACACTAACAGTTTTATCAATATAGACAGTTGCCATCATCTTAAGTGGCTGACGAACATTCCGGGGGGCCAGTTCCTCAGATTGAGGAGAAACTGCTCCAAGATCAGTGACTTTGAGGTCGAGGCTGATATATTACAAGATAGGTTTGAACAAAAGGGGTATCAAGCTGAAACCCTGGTGGAAGCCAGAGGACGAGCAAAAACTATAGCCAGACAGGATCTACTGAGTGACAGGGGGGCGGATAGGAATTATGAAGAGCAGCATCCAAGCCTCATTATGAAATACTCTTCCCAATCTTCAAAAGTACGGAATATAGTGGGAAAATATTGGAATATCTTGAGGGAAGATCCCATATTGATGCCCATATTGTCAGAACATCCAAAAATGATTTTTAGGAAATCTCAAAATTTGGGCAATATATTAGCTCCAACTATAAAAAGCAAAACACAAGGTAAACGAGATGGATACTTCAAGAGGTGTGGCTTCTGCAGAGCTTGTAGAGAATCCAACGCTCCAATTGAAAGAATATATGAAATCAAATCGACGTCCAGTAAAGAGACATTCAATATTAGGGATGTTACCAATTGTGACTCCAAAGGGGTTATATATGTATTAATATGCCCATGTTTAAAACACTATGTGGGAAGGACCAAACGACCCCTCAGAGAAAGATTGAGTGAACACTGTACCAACATCAAAAAGGGATGTAAGAAACACCCGCTGTCAGAACATTATAAAATGAAACATGGATGCTCTTTTAAAGGAACTAAGTTTTGTGCGCTGGAGCAAGTCAAAAAACCTTGGAGAGGAGGGGACTATTTGCTGGAAATGTCCCGTAAAGAAACAATGTGGATCTATAATCTCAATTCTCTCATTCCACATGGCTTGAATAAGGATTTGGAATTATTTGCATTTGAGCAAAATTAACAGCATCACACAGGACATAAAAAGCCAGCCTCAGATTCCCCTAACAGCCAAGCTTTGAGAAAGGGGGGCGTTCCCTCCGAAACGTCAGCGTAGGCTGTTCCTGTGACGTCACTATCAGAGGGGAACTGGGTGAGCTGGAGCCGCGCGGCTGCTACTATTACATCTGATCACGGAAGTCCGTCTAGCTGCTTGCCGCTGCCACCCCAACACTCACATCCTCTATAGGGGAGCCGGGCACGCTTGCCCGACGTGATACCTCCGTCCAGTCTCTCTCACTGTGCCGCCGGCCGGGGCCAGTGAGATCGAGCGGCTCCTTGAAGATTCAGCTCTCTGCATTAATACAAGCCAAGTCAAGCCAGCACAATACGGGTGAGATTGCTTCAGTTTCTACGCATGCATATCTGAGCAACACAACTGCTTAAACAAAAGGAACTAAATGCTACTCCAACCAGGAGTTTACAATTCCAAACCTTCATTAACACGGAGGAAGCATTCCTGTCCTTACTAAGAGGTTCCCTGCTACTCGAACCACAATAGACCCGCAGAGGGTTATCTTCTGACGAGGTCATTATCTGGGACTCACCTAGCTCCAGTTTCCAGTGTATCCTATGTTCAAGATTATCAGGCCACTTTAGTTACACCTAGTATATGTACATATACTGCATAAGGGGGTGCTATCATCTGCTATAGCACTTTTTATGCAATTCCATGCTCATTGCATTTTAAGAAGTTAGACATAGATTATCAACTTCAGGTTGTTCTTATCCAATAAAGTTATTTATTTTATTTTACCAGGATTTCCTAAACAGCGGCGCTTTCTGTGATTTTTACTTTATTACTTTTATTCAGGTTTGGGACCCCTTCACAGAGTCTGCAGCCGCTGGCGTGGGCGCATCGCTATTTTTATTTATTTTATTCACATTATATTCCCCGTTAGCGTTAGCTGCCCACTATGGAAATTCAAGTTACTACGAGTGCAAACTTGTGGCAGTATAGGAAAGATAGATTGGAGAGACTAGAAAAATTCTTCAGTCATGATATCAACATACAGACCACCCCTTTTGAAAATGACGCTATTAAATTCCACTGCCGCTCCTTAGAAAAGATGTTAACTCAGGAAACAAAGAATTTATGGGAAGTTTATACGCTAGAGAGATATCTCTCACATGATAAATGTCCACCAGGTTTAGAGGTCAGCAAGGTACTATCCTTTGATTTACAGTCGGAAATAGCCCAACTAGAATGGGACAGGATGTTCCATGGCTTTTCATTGCAAGTTATGCAGTTCATTTTGGAATTGAGGAAAATTCAACTCTTTAGGAGTGGTGAAGATATCAGACAACTGTATGGCAAGTTGGAACCTTTTCAAAATAATGAATTCTACAAAAACTTAGAAACCAATATACAGGTCAGACTTGCCAATATGGAGGAGGACATTATAAAACGAAAAAGAAGAAAGTTTGAGAGAGATGGGCTATATGGGGAGGAACAGCAATTAGCCACACACCCAGGGACAGATGAGCTCAATGATTCGGCCCTGCAGGACATCTCTTCCAAGGAAGACATCCTAGTAGACCATCCTGGCTCCACTGAGTTGCAGGTGCCGTCTGGACTGACGGACACGGGTACTGGCAGCCTGAGCTGCACTAACAACTTGTCATCAGTGGTAGCCGGTGGAGAAATTCTGGCCGGTTTAGAGACAGCTAATATCAACTCAAGCAAAGATGTGACCTCAGTTAGCCGAATCGGGGGGGGAGAGGGTAACTGACTCAGGCTCAATCTGTGCATCACCAGCACCAACACAAAACATTCAGAGGAACATCACATCCCCACACTCCCCAGAGAGGGTGACTGGGGTCAATACATGTATAGTGGAATCTAGAGCATGCAGCAATTCTAATCAATCAACAAATCTCTCTCCACAGCCTACAGAAATCAACCATCCTGGGCAGTGTCATCTGACCCAGGGGATTAACGCAAGGGGCACCAGCACACCCCCACCCACCATCAATAATTTAAGGGGGCAGGGGGAAGATATAGGGGAATCAGTGGCTAACACTGTTCCTACCATTCCCACGTCCAATAGATTTAATGCTTTAGGAGCCAACCCCAAATCACACATTCATTTTTTAGATTATCGCACAGCACTGAAGTACGGGGTGCCCAAATTTCAGAGGGAAACCAGGAGCATCACCAGACAATCTCAACAAAGAAAGAATCCACCAGACAAAATGCACCAACAACAGAAAATAGATTATTATATCAAAGAAAGAGATCCAAAACTAGAACACGGGGTAGGAGGGGGCGGGGGTTATCCAAAAAGCCGCAAGAAACACTAGAGACATCCATACATCCACTCCAGTTAGGAGAAGGGGGGGTTTTTAATTTGAGCAAAAAAGTGCTCTCCCCGCTTGAACAGGGAGTTCTAGCTCGGGGCATTAAATTTGCCCCTGGGAACAAACTTAACAAGTTTGACGCCTTCATTGGGGTTAAACAATTTATGAGGAAGCTCTGTCTGAAGAAGTATTTCTCCAAAAAAACAGGGGAAAGCCTGCCAGCCAGTCAGGAGCAGGAGGATGAATTTACACACTCCGGCCTTAAGAATAGATCCAAATTTAACCCTATCCAGGAAGCTAGCAAAGCTATGAACACCTTTGAAACTCTAGTGCTGGAAGATATTAAGAGAATGAACATCAAATTTACTGACAATTTAAACCCTATTGAACGGCATGCCATGAGGAATCTACAGAAGGACTCCTCGATTATTATTCGCCCTGCAGATAAGGGAGGGGGGGTAGTTCTACAGGATGTAGAAAGTTACCAACAAGAAGCTCATCGGCAATTATTAAATCAGGACACCTACCAAGTGCTGTCTATGGATCCCACCTTAAAATTCCTCAGGAGACTGAAGAATCTCCTGGAGGATGCTAAATGGAAAGGGATCATTAATGAGGAGGAATATCTTTATCTTTACCAAGAACACCCCAGAATCCCCGTGTATTATCATCTCCCTAAAATACATAAAGGCTTACAAGATCCACCTGGGAGGCCGATAATATCGGGGATAGGCTCCATGTCCTCGCATTTGTCTCACTATGTGGACCTTTATCTGCAGGAACTGGTTAAAAACACCCCGGCGTATATCAGAGATACTGGCCACTTTTTAAGGATCCTTAACAACTATTCATGGAAGGATGACTACTGGTTTTGTACGGTGGACGTCAGCTCGCTGTACACTGTCATACCCCATGAGAAGGGAATGGAGGCAGTCCGGTTTTTCCTGGAGGAGGCCCACACCTTGAAGGGTGAGCAGATACAGTTCATTTTGGACGGTATCCAGTTCATCCTCAAACATAATTATTTCGTCTATGAGGGCCGGTACTTCCTCCAGGGCACCGGGACGGCGATGGGGACGAGGTTTGCCCCTTCCTTCGCGAACCTCTATATGTCCCACTGGGAACGATTCCACCTTTTCGGCCCGGGGGGCCCCGGAGCCGCCCTGGTGCTCTGGAGGAGGTTCATAGACGATGCATTTTTCATCTGGCAGGGCACCAGGGCCAGCCTGGATGCCTTCATGAGGTGGATGAATGATAATAGTTACAATCTTAGATTCACAGGGGACTCCAGTCAAAAACAGGTCAATTTTTTGGACCTCACAGTCTACAAGGAGAATGAGAAGATATTAACTAAGTCTTATTTAAAACCAGTGGACACTAACAGTTTTATCAATATAGACAGTTGCCATCATCTTAAGTGGCTGACGAACATTCCGGGGGGCCAGTTCCTCAGATTGAGGAGAAACTGCTCCAAGATCAGTGACTTTGAGGTCGAGGCTGATATATTACAAGATAGGTTTGAACAAAAGGGGTATCAAGCTGAAACCCTGGTGGAAGCCAGAGGACGAGCAAAAACTATAGCCAGACAGGATCTACTGAGTGACAGGGGGGCGGATAGGAATTATGAAGAGCAGCATCCAAGCCTCATTATGAAATACTCTTCCCAATCTTCAAAAGTACGGAATATAGTGGGAAAATATTGGAATATCTTGAGGGAAGATCCCATATTGATGCCCATATTGTCAGAACATCCAAAAATGATTTTTAGGAAATCTCAAAATTTGGGCAATATATTAGCTCCAACTATAAAAAGCAAAACACAAGGTAAACGAGATGGATACTTCAAGAGGTGTGGCTTCTGCAGAGCTTGTAGAGAATCCAACGCTCCAATTGAAAGAATATATGAAATCAAATCGACGTCCAGTAAAGAGACATTCAATATTAGGGATGTTACCAATTGTGACTCCAAAGGGGTTATATATGTATTAATATGCCCATGTTTAAAACACTATGTGGGAAGGATCAAACGACCCCTCAGAGAAAGATTGAGTGAACACTGTACCAACATCAAAAAGGGATGTAAGAAACACCCGCTGTCAGAACATTATAAAATGAAACATGGATGCTCTTTTAAAGGAACTAAGTTTTGTGCGCTGGAGCAAGTCAAAAAACCTTGGAGAGGAGGGGACTATTTGCTGGAAATGTCCCGTAAAGAAACAATGTGGATCTATAATCTCAATTCTCTCATTCCACATGGCTTGAATAAGGATTTGGAATTATTTGCATTTGAGCAAAATTAACAGCATCACACAGGACATAAAAAGCCAGCCTCAGATTCCCCTAACAGCCAAGCTTTGAGAAAGGGGGGCGTTCCCTCCGAAACGTCAGCGTAGGCTGTTCCTGTGACGTCACTATCAGAGGGGAACTGGGTGAGCTGGAGCCGCGCGGCTGCTACTATTACATCTGATCACGGAAGTCCGTCTAGCTGCTTGCCGCTGCCACCCCAACACTCACATCCTCTATAGGGGAGCCGGGCACGCTTGCCCGACGTGATACCTCCGTCCAGTCTCTCTCACTGTGCCGCCGGCCGGGGCCAGTGAGGTCGAGCGGCTCCTTGAAGATTCAGCTCTCTGCATTAATACAAGCCAAGTCAAGCCAGCACAATACGGGTGAGATTGCTTCAGTTTCTACGCATGCATATCTGAGGAACACAACTGCTTAAACAAAAGGAACTAAATGCTACTCCAACCAGGAGTTTACAATTCCAAACCTTCATTAACACGGAGGAAGCATTCCTGTCCTTACTAAGAGGTTCCCTGCTACTCGAACCACAATAGACCCGCAGAGGGTTATCTTCTGACGAGGTCATTATCTGGGACTCACCTAGCTCCAGTTTCCAGTGTATCCTATGTTCAAGATTATCAGGCCACTTTAGTTACACCTAGTATATGTACATATACTGCATAAGGGGGTGCTATCATCTGCTATAGCACTTTTTATGCAATTCCATGCTCATTGCATTTTAAGAAGTTAGACATAGATTATCAACTTCAGGTTGTTCTTATCCAATAAAGTTATTTATTTTATTTTACCAGGATTTCCTAAACAGCGGCGCTTTCTGTGATTTTTACTTTATTACTTTTATTCAGGTTTGGGACCCCTTCACAGAGTCTGCAGCCGCTGGCGTGGGCGCATCGCTATTTTTATTTATTTTAAGCCCATATTGCCTAATATCATCCACACTGACCAATCGGGGTTCGTCTCTGGTAGAGAGGCAAGGGACAATACCCTTAAAACGGTCTCCTTAATACACCACGTAAATAGAAACAGGTCCCCACTCTGTATTATGTCAGTAGACGCCGAGAAGGCGTTCGACAGGGTCCACTGGCTCTTCCTAGAACTTTCACTGGAACAGATAGGCCTGGGACCAATCCTCACTCACAAGATAATGGCCCTATATAAACACCCGAGCGCGAGGATCAGAATAAATGGGACCCTGTCGGACGCCTTCAAGGTAGCAAATGGGACCAGACAGGGGTGCCCTCTCTCCCCTTTGCTGTATGTAATATGCATGGAACACCTAGCGGTAGCCCTAAGACAGAATTCTTCAATACAAGGAATCCATATAAAAGATCAACATTTTAAATTATCCATCTTCGCTGATGACCTTTTACTGTACATTTCCAACCCACATATAGCATTTCCTAATATCCTCGTTGAACTAGGAAAGTTTGGAGAGGTCAGCAACTTCAAAATCAACGTCAGCAAAACAGAAATCCTTAACATTAATCTCCCAGACACCACAGTTGCCACCCTCCAAAGATCCTTCCCATTCCGCTGGCAACCTAACCATATCAAATACCTAGGAGTATTGATTCCCAATGACCTCACCAAACTCTTCCAAATTAACTATCCCCCTCTCTTGCTCAAAATACAAAAAGAACTCGACAGCTGGACTAACCTCCAGCTTTCTTGGTTGAGCCGCATCAATATCATCAAGATGGATACCCTCCCAAAAATATTGTACACAATGCAGGCGTTACCTATAGACCTACCTGCCACATTTCTTAAAAAAACTCAAGCCATGATCCTACAGTTTATCTGGAAACATAAAACTCATAGAACTAAATTCAAGCTTCTCACTAGGCCTAAATCAGAGGGAGGTATGGGACTCCCAGACGTAAATGCCTACCATAACGCCACAATCCTAACACACATTTTAAACTGGTTCCAAGATAGGAAAAACAAACAATGGGTCAATCTTGAATCGGCTCTGTCCCACCTGGACCCCAGAGCCTTGCTCTGGATACCCCACAATGCCCGATTAGCTTTGAGTCCAGTTGCGTACTGGTCTCAGGTAGTCCTTAAGAAATGGAAGAGGATCAGAGACAAATTCAAACTCTCCACTTTATACAGCCCTCTAACCCCCTTAATGGACAACCCCCTATTTGCGCCAGGACTGAGACAGAACTCTATCCTAGGGTGGAACAAAGATTTTTGGCCCCAGATTAGACATATCACCTCGAGCAGAGGCCTCCTAGCAAGAAAACTGTTAGGCAACTCAAACCCCCCCCCCCCCCCCCCAAACTAGACTGGCTCGCATGGTCACAACTCCTATGGTTCTATAAATACATCTCAGGTAAAGCCAATGTCCTTAGAAACCTGACACCATTTGAGCGCCTCTGCGCCACATCCTCCTCTATTGAACATAAAGTCTCCCTAATCTACTCACACTTGGCTTGTGCCAATAGCGAGAAGGATCTACTTAAGTTAACCGATACCTGGGACAAAGACCTAGGCCAACCTCTCTCCTCTGAGGAGTGGGAAAAAGTATTTGAACTGACACATAAATCCTCCCCATCCCTAAACTTCCAAGAAAGAAACTTCAAAATCTACGCCAGATGGTATCGCACACCAGCTCAGGTAGCCAAATACAATAAAGACACCTCGGATCTCTGCTGGAGGTGTTCCCAAGTACGGGGTACCTATATTCACATCTGGTGGGACTGCCCAATGATACAGCCCTTCTGGAGCCGGGTCTTCGAGATCCACCAGCACCTATACTGTAGGCCTCTGCCCCTGAAGGCCTCGACAGCTCTCCTCACGTTGCTACCGGGTAGAACATCCGCTATCAAAAAATCAGTCACGCCTCCATTATTAATTACAGCCAGGCTTCTTATAGCCCGCCACTGGAAATCAACTGTTATCCCAAATATGACTGAACTCTTCAAGGAAATTAACCTTATTATGCGCATGGAGGATTTATACACTCCTGCCCAAGACAACTCTGAGGCGTTTGTAGCAAAATGGGCTGTCTGGGTTGATTTCAGAGACTCGGCCGAGGCCAGGCCCGGATTTACATCACAGGAGCCTATAGGCACAGATGCCCTGGCACCCTAGACTTCACCCTCCATACACCTACAAACTGCCATCAAACTGCACCGCAATTGTGCTGACTGGCCCAGCTGTCACTTCTCCCTTACCTGTCATAGGTAGCTACAGGTGTGCCTTAAAGCATTAGGTAGCCAGAGGTACCCCCAGTATTAAGTTGCCCCCGACTAATGGGAGATCTCATCAGTGGAATGTCGACACCCAGGTGAGTAACCTCTAATTTACTCGAGACTCTGCATAGGGAAAGAGGGTGGGAAGCGCTTGGGAGGGGAGTAAGCCGCCTTTCCAATATGAGGCGCCTGTAGGCAAGTGCCTATAGTGCCTTATGGTAAATCCGGCCCTGGCCGAGGCAATGGCTCTGCTGGAGTAACAATATCAAGACAAATAACCTCTCATTACCTTAAAGTGCTATTGATCTTAGATGCGTCTTGGACCCGGGCCCTCCCCCCCCCCAACAACAACCCCCCCTCCCTCCCCAGCCTTTCCCTCTCCTACCTACTGTCTTTCTTTGTCTTTTTATCTTCTCTCTATTCAATCTTTCTCTACAGTCAGTACAAGAAGAAAGGGGTCCACCCCGAGAGATCTTGCTACACTACATATAAGGAGTCCCTATACAATAGACAGTTATTATTATTATTATTATTATTATTTAGTATTTATATAGCGCCGACATATTACGCAGCGCTGTACAATGTATATATATATCTTGTCACTAACTGTCCCTCAAAGGAGCTCACAATCTAATCCCTACCATTGCCATATGCCTATATATTATGTAGTGTAAGTACTGTAGTCTAGGGTCAATTTTAGGGGGAGCCAATTAACTTATCCGTATGTTTTTGGAATGTGGGAGGAAACCGGAGTGCCCGGAGGAAACCCACGCAGACACAGAGAGAACATACAAACTCTTTGCAGATAGTGCCCTGGCTGGGATTCGAACCAGGGACCCAGCGCTGCAAGGCGAGAGAGCTAACCACTACGCCACCGTGCTGCCCGACAATTCTAAACTGCTGCATACTATAAGTAACCTGTATACTCTAAGCCACCGTCACCCATAAGACACAGTAGGCAATGGACATTGTGGCAGCTTCTGGTTGGACTTCCATAAACAATATCTCCTCTGGACTCCATGTGTATTCCGTACCCAAGATTGTATACAATGACTGTATGTTCTGTAATTCTCAGTTGTTTGTTATAACTTAATGTTGTTAAATCTAAAAAACTTTCAATAAAAACCTATTTGGAAAAAAAAAAAAGTCCAGGCAAGGTCATACACAATAAGCAATATAATGATAATGAATTACAATTATAGCTATCAAATTCCTGAGCTATGTGTGAATCCCCGGGGTCCTGCCGGATCAAGCACACTAGGAACTGACTAAGGTCTGAGAGCTTAACCGCAAATTTTCAGCAACAACAGACAACGGGCCACTGAAAGCTCAAGGTATAAGTACAAGCAGCTACTCCTAATTGGCCCGCCCCGCGTAAGTCAGCCAATCAGCACGGCGAAGGCAGCGGCCATGGTCAGCTGACCGACGTGTCAGCTGACCCGCCTCCTCAGTGCATAAAGCTCACGCCGCCTGTCGCGCGCGCATGACAGATGATGCCTATGCAATAAGGAAATGCCCGGCCTGCGGAGGGAAGCCTATGGGGATGCCGCCACGGGCAAGATGACATCAGACGCGGAAGCGGCGGCGCCGCTTCCCGCAGCAATGGTAACTATGTTTCTGACAAAAATAAATCAAAAAAATAAATCAAAAACAAAATAAAGCCTGCAGCCTGGCTGGCTCTGTCTAACCCTCTCCACACAGCAACTACTAGTACACTACACTACAATCTATCACTCAAACTAACAATCTACTGTCACTCTCTCACAAATACACCTAGCTAGCTACTACTAATATAGTTCACACTCAATCTAATTCTCTCTCACAGTCTTTAAAAAGACTTTTGTTTTATATACAGTCTTTAAAAGGACTATTGTTTGATGTTGAAACAACTAATATGGGTCTGTCTCTCCTCTCTCCAACACCAGACTGAAACTCACAAGCTTCGTGACTGTCACACCTCTCTTATATACAAAATGGGTGGGATAGCTGATGATAGGTAGCTAGGAGCTGGTTGCTAACATAGGATTGGTTGGTTTTTGTTAAGACTCTAATTGGTGCAGAAATTACATTTTTAATGCAGAAATCATCATGTTTAAGCTTCTGTGATGGGTCTTTCCCCTTCTGATCCTTCTGATTGGCCAATGCAGGTTTTACATGCTTTTGTTTAAATTCTGACGGAATTCCGCATAGAAATTCCGCTATGTTACATTAGCGCTCTAGCTTTTCCGTTCCAGCTCAATGGAACGGAATTGCCAATTTCTGACTGGAATCGCGGAAATCTCCATTCCGCGGAATCCAACGAGCATCCCTACTGGTGGTATATTACACTGCTTGCGCTCACGTAGGTGCACTGAACAGGTTACAGGTATGCACTGCAGTGATTGGAATTACAAATGTGCAGCTGTCACACACAGGTACCGTGAACAGGTGCAATGACTGGTGGTATATTACACTGCTTGCGCTCACGTAGGTGCACTGAACAGGTTACAGGTATGCACTGCAGTGATTGGAATTACAAATGTGCAGCTGTCACACACAGGTACCATAAACAGGTGCAATGACTGGTGGTATTAACAATGCGTGCGCTCACATAGGTAGGTAGGTAGGTGCACTGAACAGTGAACAGGTGCAGTGATTGGAATTACAAATGTGCAGCTGCCTGTCACACACACAGGTAGTAACTAAATGTGCTGGGCCTGGCAGTGGCACAGTAGGAATTACCACCAAGAGGCCAAAGGCCAGCTGCGACTGACTGACAGGGCTGTATAATATAATGCAAGTGGGCCACATAAAAAAAAAAAAAGAAAAAATAGATCACAAGAACAAGATTAGCTCTCAAAAGAGTTGTTGAGGGGTGCTTTTTGAGCAATAAGAATCAGCAAGGAGCAAACTAACAAGCCTACAAGAGCCTAACTAAGCTTTCCCTATGGGAGTCTGCAGCAGCTCTCCCTTCTCTAATTACTGCAGGCACACGAGTGAGTGAAATGCCTGATGCTGCCTGCCTTTTATAAGGGTGGTGGGGCTCCAGGAGGAAGTGTAGCCTGATTGGCTACAATGTGCCTGCTGACTGTGATGTAGAGGGTCAAAGTTGACCCTAATGATGCACCAATGGGGAATCGAACTTCCGGAAAAGTTTGCGGTTCTCCGCGATCGCGAACCCCGGAAGTTCGCGGGTTCCCGTTCGCGAACCGTTCGGGTCATCTCTAGTGTCCAGTACCTCGGCAAGAAAATCCCCAACTCCTCACAGCCTGCCCTAGCACCGTAGCTGAACAGATACTTGTTGACGGCTTTCGCTTGTTGTAGCAGGTGGTCAAACATGAGGAGCGTTGCATTCCAGCAAGTCAGGCTATCGCAAATCAAGCGCCTCACTGGAAAGTTCTTTTTCCGCTGAATATCGCAGAAGTGCGCTATGGCCATGTAGGAACTCCTGAAATGCGCAAACACCTTCCTGGACTGCTTCAGGACCTCCTGTAAGCCTGGGAACTTACACACAAATCGTTGGATTATAAGGTTCAGCACATGTGCTATGCAGGGCACATGTGTCAACCTGCCCAAAATCATTGCCGATCTCCAGTTGGTGCCACTGATCCACCTGTTTGTTCAGAGCAGCCAGGAGTGCTGGTCCGGTGTGACTCTTGACTTTGAGGCAAGACATGCCCAAGATGGCGTGACACCATCGTACCTGACATGTAGAATAGGCCCTGGGGAGCTGGGGGTGTGCAGTTGGAGAGGAGAGCACAGCAGTAGAGCAACACTCAGCCAAAGAGGAGGACGAAAGCGAAGAAGATGTAGGAGAAAGAGTAGGAGGAGAAGGAAAGGAGGTGGCAGCAGGCCTGCCTGCAAGCTTTGTCCACTGCACAGCCATGTACTCCATGCTTGCCAGCGGTCACCAGGTTAACCCAATGTGCTGTATAAGTAATATACCTGCCCTGACCGTGCTTTGCAGAACAGGCATCCGTGGTCAGATGGACCCTTGACATAAAGTTTTTTTCCACTTGCCTTTCAACATCACGGCACAGTTTGGGTATCGCCTTTTTGGAAAAATAATTGTGGCCTGGTATCTTCCACTGCAGTGTCTCAATCAACACAAATTTTCAGAAGGCATCAGAGTCCACCAGCTTGTATGGTAACAGCTGGCGGGCTAACAGTTCCGACAAGCCAACTGTCAGATGCTGGGCAAGGGGGTCACTGGCAGACATTGGCTTCTTCCACTCAAATATTTCCTTAACGGACACCTGACTGTGGGCAGAGGAGCAGGAGTGAGAGGTGGAGTGGAGGAGGGTGGCTGTGAAGATGCAAGGGCAGCAGAGGATAAAGCGGCTGAAGAAGCTGCACCTGGAGGAGGAAGAGGAGGCGGAAGGTGGCTTTGCATTTGTGTGCTGCTTTTCCTCATGTGTTCATCCCGTTGGTGTTTGTGCTTCTTGATCAAGTGCCTTCATAAGGCTGTTGTCCCTAGGTGGGTGTTGCTTTTTCCATGACTCAATTTTTGGTGGGTTAATGGCGTTGTGGTGGTGGCAGCAGCTGACGGGCGTGTTTGCTGGCTGTCCCTAGGTGGCGATACATGCCACCGGACACTGCCACAAGCTGTTTCCGACAAGCTCCCCCTACTGCCTCCTCCTTCTCTCTGTCTCCCCCTCTGAACTGTCCCCCTGTTCATCTTGTCTTCTGGGATCCCACGTGACATCCATGCCATGATCATCGTCGTCATCATCATCATCATCATCATCATTCACAGCTTCGCTTGTATCAGACACCTCCAAAACTGCACCAACAACAGGTACTTCATCATCCTCACACCTTAAGTCCATAGTGACGCCTAACTGCGACATATAAGGTGGTGTAACATCCCTAGTGCATTCATCTTGTACCAATAATAATGCTCGTGCATCAGTAAATTCACCACAAACCTGTGTGAATAACTCCTGCAAACTCTGAAATGGAGTGGCTGTGGTGCTAGCAGTAGCGGTGGTGGCTGCCGGTTGAGTGTTAAGTAGTTGTGGCATGCCCAACTTTATATTGTAAGCTCGCAAGGGCAAGGCTCTCTCCCCCTTTTGTGTCTTGGAAATCATTATACATTTTGTTCATCATGTTATTTTTGTCACTGATATTACCACTTCTGTATTTTGTATGCTGTATCATTTTTTTGTATTTTGTCACTAATTATGTATCTTGTATATTAGTGTACACCATTGTCTGTATTATGTACCCCATGTTTGTTTCTTACTTTGTACAGCGACACGGAATATGTTGGCGCTTTATAAATCAATAATAATAATAGTAATAATGCCCGAATCCGAGCAGGAGGAGAAAGATATGCCACGGTTCTGTCCGGAAGCTGAGGTGTTCTGTGTTATGAAGTCAACTATGACCTCATTATATTCGGAGTTGAGGGTACATGCCCTCTGAACACTCTGCATTGGTCGAGGGCCACATGAAATCATGCCAGCATGACCTCGAACAGACCTGCAGGGTGGCCTGCCTCTCCCTGTTATTTTTTCAATATTGGAGATATGCGCAGTAGTACTAACAATATTCAATAGTGGTAGACAGTGTGTGTAATCCCAAAGAGGCACACAATTAGTGTCATATACACAGCAGCTGTGTGTTTGTATTACAGGGTTGTGTACTTTAACACACACAGAGAGATATTGTATAGTAGGTTCAATCACAAATACAGTTGCAAGCTAAGCACTGCTTATGATGCACAAGCTGGCTTTCTTGCAATATAGATAGAAGAGTATAGTAGAACTACAAAGCCCAGCAACTTACAGTGGCCTGTATGCAGTGTCAGTGTAACCCACACAGACAGATATCAATAACATATACAGTAGCAAGCTAAGCACAGCTTATGATAGACAGTGTGCTGGCTTGCTTGCAATATAGATAGACGAGTATAGTAGAAATACAAAGCCCAGCAACTCACTGTGGCCTGTATGCAGTGGGTAACTACACAGACAGATATCAATAACAGATACAGTTGGAAGCTAAGCACAGCTTATTATAGACAGTATGCTGGCTTTTTTGCAATATAGATAGAAGCGTATAGTAGAACTACGCAGCCCAGCAATGCCTGTGGCCTATATGCAATGTGTAACCGCACAGACAGATATCAATAACAGATACAGTGGAAGCTAAGCACAGCTTATGATAGACAGTGTGCTGGCTTCCTTGCAACAATCCCCCAAATTGCATGCATTATAAAGGTGATAAGGGGCTACAACTTAAACAAAAAAACCCTCCAAAAATAACTTTTAGTTTTTGAGAAAATTGATTTTAAAGTTAAATCAACACTTTAAATGGGGCTATTAATTGGTAATAATTGGTTTTAAACAGGGAAATACACTTTAAGCAATCACAGAGGTGATGGCGAGTACCAATGGCACCTGGCGGTGGTGGTACCACTGGAGGATGATGAGTGGGTGATGCCACAAAAACAACCAGAGAGATTTTTGGAAATTGTTTTTTTGTTGTTGTTTTTTGTTTCTTGCATCGATAGCAATGACATGTCAGCAAAGTTGTCTGATAAATCAGCCCAAAAATTGTAGCATCCGATCCGTGAACCCTGGTGGTGGGTACACAGACTGCTGTTGTCATTCAATACGACATGAGAGGCGGCAGCAGGGGGACTAAGCAGCACTCTGCGGCAGCACAGAATAAGAGTAGGGCACCTCACTGGTGGCACCACAGCACAATAAATCAGCCCAAAAACTGGAGCATCCGTGGACCCTGGTGGTGGGTACACAGATTGCTGTTGTAACTAAATATGACATGAGAGGTGGCAGCTGGAGGACTAAGCAGCACTCTGCCGCAGCACAGAAGAAGAGTATGGCACCTCACTGATGGCACCACAGCACGATAAATCAGCCCAAAAATTGTGGCATTCGTGGACCCTAGTGGTGGGTACACAGACTTTAGTAGTACAACACAACATCAGCAGCAGTGAGGAGGAGGACTAAGGACTCAGCAGCAGCACAGAAAGGCATGCCCCCCTCATTGGTGGCACCACAGCACGAGAATTGTGCCCAAAAATTGTAAGTATCGGTGGACTCTGGTGTTGAGAACACAGACTTAAGTATTTTAATTGAGAAACATCAGCAACAGCAAGACAACTAAGCAGTCAGCATGGCAGCAGAGATTATTTTATTAAGAATTCAGCTTCTTTTTATACAAAATTATACAATAATCAAATATATCATAACAGAAAAACATAAATCATGAGCTTTGCTTGATCAGAAAGTCCAAGTCAAAATTAAATGGTCCATTTGCCTATAATGAATCCAAGAAAATAAATCACAAGCCTTCCTGGCTAAGGTCAACTATTAATACTCTATATACTATATACATTAAATACAATATCTGCATGATTGCAGTAAGAAAGACTAAGCAATCACTCACTTCACCTGCTTGTAAGCCATTCCATGAATTTAGATCATCTACCTAAAGTGAAAAGAGATAGTTAGCTCACCCATAAGGAAGTTCAGCTAAATCAAGGAGGTATGATATTCCGCCAAAGCAGACGCCACTCCTCCCGACTCAACTTCCCTTCCTCAAGAACCCAAATTTTCTCAACCTCACCCAAGATGTCATGCACCACCACCTGGAAAGGGAGGACTTTTTGATTCATCACAATTTGACACCGTGCATTCCAAGTGTAATACCGAATAACTAAACTGATTACGAATAAAGTGTCCAAATTAAATAAGCCCCAGTTATTGAAAGCTCCATATGACCACTCCGTGTAACGAAGCTGCTCAAGGAAAGGAATACCTAGAGCCCTACCCACCTGTTTATATACTTCTTTGCTAAAGGAACAGTCCAACAGGAAATGGTCCATGGTTTCCTCAACCCCACCACACTCCTCATGAGGACAACCACGATCCCAATCTACTATAAACTTAAAATTTCCTCTAACAAAGAGTTTGCCATGAAAATAGAGCCAAGCCAAATCCCCCAATTTGTTGGGAATCCTAGGAGAACAAAGCAAACGCAAACCCTCCCTCATAATTGGGCTTGGTCAATCTCTCAGAGCCAATGCATCCTGAATAAAGGTTTCAATCACTCTCTCCACCAGGACTTTCCTAGGAATCGAGATGACATCCTCCTTCGTCGGTTCCCCTTGCCTAAACACTTTCAGACACGGTGTGACATATATCCACACAATGTAGATGCCTGGAGAACACGTGTAACAGGTCAGACAAACCTGTAACTTAAGCCGGTGCCTTGTCTCAGCTGGATTTCTCCAACGGCTTTAGGCGATCCCCAAAAAGACACAAGAGACGGCACACCACTGGCTGCAAATAATTTTGCTGTATTGGAACAAGTACACTACATGTTACGGATATTATATCCTTCCTCAGGTGTTAAACAGCAAATGAAACATACATACACCATTATATATCATCAGGGAAGGGCAACCACACCCGTCATGGCTAGCTCCACCCTCTCCCTTACTCAACAATGTCCATCCCTAGAAAACATCTTCACGGTCATATGGCACTCCATCAGGCTACCAATAAAACATACAAAGAACTGACCGTCATCCAGGCACTTCCTACAATGGACTGCCACTACTCCACCTAAAAATGACATGCAATAAATAGATAACATGTATCAACTGGCAACATTAAATAAGCATCTTAGAATCATACAGTGTAGCATTTAATTCAGTATACAGACACCTTTTATAAAAAACATTTGAGAGGTAACCTCTCGTTCATACCCCTCGGTGCTACTACATCCAACATATGTATCCATCTGGATTCCTTTTGCTTTAGTATTTTCTCTAGATCACCCCACCTATTAGATGGGTTTAGTGCCTCCAAAACACACCATCTCAGCTGTGCTGCACTTTGTCCCATGGCAGCAAAGTGTCTCGCTACCGAGGTGCCATAATTCTTTCGTTCACCTTCAGCAAATTTGCTGATGGCCCTTTTGTGTTCCTGTATCCTGGTCCTCACTGGTCTGGTGGTCTCTCCTACATATATTAACCCGCATGGGCATTTAAGCCCATAAATTGCCCAGGGTGTGGAACAATAATGTCTTCCTTTGATCGTAATTTTACGCCCAGTGTGTGGGTGGCAAACAGCCTCACCTCTAATAATGCCACTACACACATTGCAATTGAGACACGGATGTGTCCCTGTTTTACCTGTGCTGACCTCATCCCTCCTAGGGGAAGTATCTGTGTGCTTGACACTATCCTGAATGGTCTTACCCCTTCTAATCGAAAATATGGGCTCCTCTTTAAATAATGTCCCAATATCTTTATCTGTACTTAACAGGGGCCAAAATCTACGTACGGAATCTTTAATTAATGTGGTGTTTTTCCCCAAGCTAGTGACGAATGGTATCCCCTTAGAGCTATTCCTTCTAGAGGATCTTTGTAATAAAATGGACCAGATGGCGTCTTTCATGCTGTCCAGCCTGTTGAGGGACCCCCTTATAAAAAAAAAAACTCAAGGGGAATGACCTGTACTGGGTGGCAACGCTGCTAGACCCTCAGTATAGGTACAAAGTGACAGACATGTTACCAACTCACCTGAAGGCAGAAAGGATGCAGCACATGCAGAACAAGCTGGCAAGTATGCTTTACAATGCGTATAAGGGTGATGTCACAGCACAACGCAATAAAGGTACCACTGCCAGTAATCCTTCTCCCATGTCCACGCAGGCAAGGACAGGATGCTCCAGCGATCTCATGGTGATGTTGGACATGCGGACATTCTTTAGTCCAACACCTCGCCTTACTGCTTCCGGATCCACCCTCCACCAACTCCTGGACCGGCAGGTAGCCGACTACCTGGCTTTAAGTGTGGATGTAGACACTGTGAGCAGTGATGAACCCTTGGACTACTGGGTACTGTGAGGTTTACATTAATATAGATATACCTAACTGTAGAATCCTCCTTGTATAACGAGACAGGTTCTCTTAAGTTTCTGTTATAATAGGAAAATAGACAGAAATCTGTTTCTCTCTAGCAGCAGCTCAGAGCAATAGAAACTAGATAAGGGGAGTCTAATGATTTCAAAGTTTAATTTCCTCTCTCTATCTTAATAAATCAGCTGACTGAAACCAGATAATAAAGGACTTAGGACATGTCAGATAGATATGTATGTTTCTGCAGTGTTTAGCAAAATTATTAGCTGACAGGTATGAAAGTCAGAAATAGGAACCAATCACGCCATATTGTAATTATTAACTTAATGACATAATGCTTTATGTGACTATAATGCTATAGAAACTTGAAGTCTTTCATTATTAAACTAAGAAGATCTGGTTTGCAAACATGTAGCTGGTGTCCGTGTGATCTTCTTCCTAAAGGGCCTAAAATTCGGAGTCCGTTAGCCAACGTATGAGTAGAGGTGTTTGGCCTCACTTTAAATTTATATTACAGGTCTTAGACTTTACAATTTGGCGCCCGAACAGGGACCAAGCAGATAATATTCACCTAGGATCGTCTGAGGTGTGAGATAGCAGGACAACAGCTGCCTAGTGGAAGATCTGTCAACTTGGTAAGAACCGCTTGACTTAGCTCCTATAAATCTTTGTCTCCTCTCTCTCACAGCCTCTTGTGGTCTGGGTGAGTATTAATGCCTCGCAAAAACTGAACCTTGGCTACTTGGATGTATTTGTCTTGTCTGTGGTGCTTGTTTTTATGTAATCTAACATTGTATTTGGGGTTTATTAACGGTCATTCTGAAAATGCATGTGTAATACCTTACAGTGCAGTGTTGATGTAATTTGTAGCTGTAACTTTGTTGTTTATGCATGTCTTTTCAAAAAAGGTTGTAAAGTGTTATAAATAGATCATAGACAGGTTGCTGCGGTTTAGCTTTGTTGATTTAATCAGTGGCTGTATTGAGGTGGCATTAGGAAGTGGTTTTTACGCAAATTCTAGACCATAATATATGTCAATAATATAAGACTGTGTATAAACGCTGCGTAGCAGTGTTTCACTCGTCACGTCTGCCAAAGCTTTCTGTTTCAGTTCAGTCTATATTAGTTAATAATTAACAGGCCTCTGCTGCTAGAGAGAATATATCTCTCATTAACCGGCCTGAGATAAGAGGTAAACCTACAGGTCAAAGGGCCCCTGGTTTGTAAGTTTTCCTCGCTGTGTAAAAGCTTCGTTGCTAACACAGAAATTAACTCTTTGTAGACTGAACTAGCAGATAGCTTAGGAACATATTGCAGCATCATATCTTCTGGTCTAAATATATTGCAGGTAGAGGGCTAGGAACGTTGTGTTTATAGGCATTTGAGAAATTACGTTTGCTAGATAGAATAAGGGTGTCTGATAAAAAGGTGTCTAGAGGTTTTATCTCATGTATTTGTAGTAAGTGGTTGGCCAACCCGTGATACAAAGTGCACTTTTTAAAGTAGTATGTGTGTAAGCTAAAGATGGGAAATAATGTATCTACCCCTCTTGGCTCGAATCAAGCAGGTCTTGATCCTAAACCACCTGGTAAGACAGCAGTTGAGTGGATGACAGACACCCATGGTACGTGGGCTACAGCCCCGTTTAAAAGTATTTGCAAGAGAACTAAAATGCCAGATGGTGGAAGATTAGATTATGACTTTTGGAAGGATTTTATAGCCAGGCATCAGAAGTGGCTAGAAAGGAAACAGCTAATTACTCAGATTAAATTGTGGATGACAGAATCTCAGAAAAAGCCAGAACAGGTTGTAGAATGTTTCTATGTTGGACAGTATAGGTATGCCCCTAGGAGGCGACTGCCTGCTGGGTGGCCAGATGAAAGCATCAAGGTGTAAGGTGTTGGAGCTGGAGCAGCTATGTCTAGGGGTGCAACAACATCTGCTGGTAGTGCAGCCTTGAAAAGGGAAGGTTTGAAAAGGAGCAAAGACTGTCTATGGAGAGGCAATACGGCAGCAAGTATCATATTTGTTGAAGCAATAAGCATTTAAAGGAAGAGACAAATAGAGGAATATAGTACAGTGACTAAGCAGCATAGAGGAGTGTTGGTGAATATACATAAATACAAGTGTTAAAGCATCACCTGCACATCAGAAGTGGTATTACATTTACATTTCAGTTTGCTATGTTATCATCTCTAGCAAAAAAAAAAAAAGTTAACAAGGTTTCAATACTGTCTGCCATGTGTAACATTTCTTAGTCACTGCATTCCACAAGGAGCAAACCGTCTTACAGCAGACAGGAGGGTATCCAATGTTAAAAATTACCCAATGCCAACATCTGTCAGGAAGTTAAGGACATTTCTGGGTTTAGTAAGTTACTGCAGGGATTGGATTCCCAATGCATCCCAGCTGATGACACCCTTGTATGAGAGTGTCTCCAGGGAACCATTTGTAATCACTGAACCAGGCAAAGCATCTTTTTGAGGCCTTAAAACAAGCCATAGTCACAGCACCAGTTTTGGGGCTGCCTGACTACAAGAAAGAATTTTTCCTTTTCTGCCATGAGAGCAAAGGACATGCAACAGGAGTACTCACTCAAATGCATGGCTCCAAGCAGAGGCCTGTGGCCTATTTTTCAGCCAAACTTGATCCAGTGATTCAAGGGTTCCCTGGATGTGTCAGGAGTGTAGCAGCTTGTGCCCTCATGCTTACCAAGTCGGCTGACTTGGTGCTAGGACATACTCTTAATCTGTTAACACCCCACAGTGTACTTGAAATCCTAAACAGGGTACAAACTAAGCATTTGTCAATGGCAAGGTTAACAAAATATGAGGTTGCATTGCTTACACCAGAAAACCTAAAATTAAAAAGATGTAACACCCTAAATCCAGCTACACTCTTACTAAATGAGGAAACTGAACTGATAGAGGAACATGATTGTCTGGAGTTAATGGACATGGAAACTATCCAAACCTCTAATGTCCAAGATACACCTTTGCAAAATCCAGATTTTGAATTCTTTGTTGATGGTTCTAGGTACTACACTGAGGATGGTAAGCCACACACTGGTTATGCTGTTGTAACACTGGAGGAAACAGTGGTACAGAAATCTTTACCTCCAAATAAATCAGCCCAAAAAGCTGAGCTTTATGCTCTCATTGAAGCCTGTACTCTGGCCACAGGTAAGACTGCCAATGTCTTTACAGATAGCAGGTATGGATTTTCCATATCACACGACTACGGTCCGATTTGGAGGTCCAGGAACTTTATGACGGCTGCAGGTAAACCAATTAAAAATGCTGATCTAGTAAGTAACTTGTTTGAGGCTCTCCAGTTACCATCCAGGGTAGCCATATTAAAAGTACAAGCACACACAAAAGAGCAGTCAAAGGAAGCTAAAGGTAATCGAAGAGCAGACGCCGCTGCCAAAGCTCTCACCCCCCTGTCGGAAGTTGCACTGTTCAATATCTCAGAGATTCCACCTGTACCAGTGGATGTGGAGATGCTGAAAACTCTACAAAGACAAGAAGCTACCAGTCACAAAGCTGCATGGAGTAGTAAGGGGGCACAGCAAGAAGAAGTTGGAGTGTGGAGGGCAGGATCTTTGTTCTGTCTTCCTAGATCTCTATACCCAATGATGGCTGCTCTAACACATGGTCCAACTCACATGGGTAAGAATAATATGGTTGCTCTGGTAGGTAAATACTGGATAGCACCTGGGTTCAGCTCCGTTGCTGCCCGAGTCACAGCAAATTGTGAGATCTGCATGCGACATAATATTGGACAAGTAGTGAAGGTAAGGCAAAGGCATATGCCTAGGCCAGAGTACCTGTTGCAAAAGTTACAAATTGACCTCATATAGCTACTAAATGTGGGAGGGTATGAGTTTGCCCTGCTTTGTGTTGATGTCTTTTCAGGATTGGCCTGAGTGTTGGCCAGTAATCAAAGCAAATGCTAAAACATGAAAAAGCAAAAACAAAGCCCAAACAGAGGTAATATGCAGATATTCACTGCCGGAGGTAATTGTCAGTGAACAAGGTTCTCATTTCACAGGACAGGTGGTACAGGAAATAATGCAGGCTATGGGTATCACACAGGCTTTCTATACTCCTTATCATTCTCAATAGTAGTGGGAAAGCAGAAAGACTAAATGGTGCAATTAAAACAAGGGAAGGAAAATGTGTAAAGATACAGGTAAGCTGTGGACAGAATGTTTACCTATCGTCCTGTATAGCGTAAGAACTACACCAATGAAACACAGACTTAGGTTAAGTCCATATGAAATCTTGTTTGACAGGTACCTAGAACAGAATAAATTTGCCTCAGCAAATCCAATCATTTCATTCAAATCTAGCAGAATATGTCATTACCATACAGAACCATTTAGCTGAGACTCATACAAATTATTTCTCCTTGTGACAGCTACTTCAGTAAAACTTGAGGAATTCATTAACTGGACTCACGTCAGTCATTGTAAGAAAGTGACCAAAGACAACAATGGTTAAACTGATAGGCTTACACATTGTGTTATTTGTGTATTTTGTCAATGTATTTCAGGTTCAAGACTTGTTCTGGGAAGAACCAAACCTGTATATGATGCTGCAAAGGAGAGTGGCATTAGCTGAGAATAAAACAAAATGTTGGGTATGTGGTATGAGGCCAAAGGATTCAAAGGGGTTGCCACTAATAGCCATCCCCATAACAAATGAAGCATTAAGTAAAGAGGACATTTTAGGACAAAACCATACTGTAGATAGAGCCAGAGCTGTCTGGAGAACCCCTGTGTTAAAACCAATGCCTAATTCAAAGCCCACAATATGCATGGATATAGAAAAATCCCTGAGACACCTCTAGTATCCCTAGGTAGACTGCCCAAATCATATTGCAATAACGCCACATATAACTTCACTATGCTCTGGAAAAATGTAAGCATAAATGATATAGGTACTGATGCATGGTCCCTAGGAATAGCCTTACTTATGCTCCTAGGGGGCAATACTGGTTATATGAATTTTCCCTCAGATCAAGGTATTAATAAAACTTTATGTAATTTTACTCATCTAGATGCTATCCGGATCCCAGAGTGTGCAAACTTATTAGGAATAGAGCTTGCTATGATAGGAGCAGGAGCACATGTTAATGTATCAAAAGAGATGTTTTCACGAGGTATAATCTCATTGCAACCACCCTATTACTTTGTTTGTGGACGCTGGGCTTATGCCTGGCTGCCAAGAGGAAGCTATGGTCAATGTACTGTAGCTACCTTAGCTCCAGGAGTAGCTGTTGTAGAAGAAAAAGCTATAACTGCAAAGAAATATTTATTGCCCCATCACAATCTATATAAAAGGAGTCTGTTTACCGCCAATGATTATGCATGGGCCTTTTTCCCTACATGGACAGGTTGGGGGATGCAAATGATGATAAGATTAAATAACTACTCTGGACTAATTGACAATATGTTTAATGAGACCATTGCAGCGGTCACTGCTAACACAGTTGAAATAGCCTAAGTTTGCAAGTTGGCACTACAAGAAAAATTGGCCTTAGATTATATATTAGCGCCCAGGGGGGGATGTGCATGGTGGTCCAGGATGATTGCTGTACGTGGATTGACGACAGTGGCGACATTGTCCCCAACCACTTACAAAAAGTAAAAGAGTTGCAAAACACCGCTAGGGAAATAGGCAATGAGGGATGGAATCCTTTTAAAGGTACAAATATAGGGAATTTATTTGGTTCAATTGGAGGGTTCTTCAAACAAATAGTTGCCTATCTGGTGATGTTCCTGCTCACAGTTCTGATATTTTACCTTTGCTATAGATTCATTATGTGTTTCATTAGCAGGTGCACTCGCACATCTGAAGCTCACATCTACTTAGTTCAACGAAGAAGCTCCTATGATGAAATATCTACCCAGGAGTATGAAAATTGCGCGACATCGTCAGTCTAACTATTAGATCCTGTACCTGAAGGCCAATTGGCTATCAGGGTTGGTACGCTTGTCACTGTTGCGCTTAACGTGCGGTGACCGTGCCTTGAACGCGCTTGTCACTGTTGCGCTTAACGTGTGGTGACCGCATTTAGCTGTAGTGTAGTCAGAAGTTTATGTTAGAAAGCTTTGAATTACTTCTGTAAAATTCTTGTTTGTTAATTGTTGTTATAATTGATTTATTAATTTATGTGGCCATCATATGGCCAAGAGGGGGGAAATGTGAGGTTTACATTAATATAGATATACCTAACTGTAGAATCCTCCTTGTATAACGAGACAGGTTCTCTTAAGTTTCTGTTATAATAGGAAAATAGACAGACATCTGTTTCTCTCTAGCAGCAGCTCAGAGCAATAGAAACTAGATAAGGGGAGTCTAATGATTTCAAAGTTTAATTTCCCCTCTCTATCTTAATAAATCAGCAGACTGAAACCAGATAATAAAGGACTTAGGACATGTCAGATAGATATGTATGTTTCTGCAGTGTTTAGCAAAATTATTAGCTGACAGGTATGAAAGTCAGAAATAGGAACCAATCACGCCATATTGTAATTATTAACTTAATGACATAATGCTTTATGTGACTATAATGCTATAGAAACTTGAAGTCTTTCATTATTAAACTAAGAAGATCTGGTTTGCAAACATGTAGCTGGTGTCCGTGTGATCTTCTTCCTAAGGGCCTAAAATTCGGAGTCCGTTAGCCAACGTATGAGTAGAGGTGTTTGGCCTCACTTTAAATTTATATTACAGGTCTTAGACTTTACAGTACGCAGGCTTGACCGGTGGCCAGAGCTGTCCCAATTTGCCATCCAACTTCTGTCTTGCCCTGCCTCAAGCGTCCTGTCAGAAAGGACATTCAGCAAAGCTGGAGGCATTGTCACCGAGAAGGGAAGTCGCCTAAGTCACAAAAGTGTTCAGTACCTCACCTTTATTAAAATGAATGAGACATGGATCCCGGAGGGCTACTGCCTGCCCGAAGACTAAGTCAGTCCCCACCAGTGATGCTCGGATGTCTCCATCCACGAATTCAGCAACCTCCGGCGTGATTGGTTCCGAAATATGAAATGCGTCCACGCCACGATGCCGATTTTCGGTTGTGAATGAGGCAATCACGGCCGGATCCACAGCCTGATCCGGATTTTTTTTTAACGTTAATAGCAAAGCCCCCATACATGCTACAATTCCCCAAATTGCATGGATTATCAAGGTAATAAGGGGCTACAACTTAAACCCAAAAAATTCCAAAAATAATTTTTTGTTTTTGAGAAAATGGATTTTAAATTGAAATCAACACTTTAAACGGGGCTATGTAACGATTGGTGTCAGCACGCAGAGATAATCTGATTATTGGTGATCTGCAGTATCACCAAGAATGCAGATATATACCTGATTATTCATGATCTGCAGAATCACCGATAATACAGATATATTGCTAACCTCTGGACACCTAAGGTATGTGAGTGTTTGGTGTAACAGTAGTACTTTGAGTAATGCACCTGCTGAGCAGGTGATCATAGGCAGTAAAGAAATACTGCTCTAGAGAACACAGAAACCTTCCAGCAGCCTGAGACTCTCCAAGGGGTGGAGTCAGGCTGGAGGTAGGAAAGACCAGAAGGTGAGTGACACCTGAAAGGTGGATGTCACTCTCTGAACTGGATACTATCTCTTAATGAGGGAGATAGCTCTCTAGGTCGGGCAAGCCAGGTTGGCAACACACGGTCAGACAAGGTACTGTTAGGGATAGCGGAGACAACGCCGCCACGCCGGGCAGCATGGCGACGGTCTCTGCTTCCCAGCCGGCAGGCTCCGCCGATCACGCGGAGATGCCGGCGCAGGCTGACGAGGACGCCGCCGCCGCGTCTGGTGACATGGCGGCGGGTCCTGCATTGCTACAGGCGGACGCGGATCCTGGTCCTGGGCCTGGTCTCTCCAACGTCCAGAGGCAAAGGGTCTCGCGTGGGCGCGCAAGGAGGCAGGATTTTTACCTCCTACGTAGGAGGGTCAGCTGACTCTCCAGTCAGCTGACCTCCAGAGATCTCCTGATTGGCTGGGTCTCTGGGGCGATGCTGAGTATGTGCGCGCGCAAAGTCCCATAGGGCTTAATGGGAGCTTCGCGCGAAGCGCCGGGTGCTGCGCGCGCGCAAAACTTTGCACGCGGAAAATTTGCGCGAGTTTCTTCTTATCACGCCTAAACTGAGTTTAGGCGTGATAAAGGGGTTTTCACTCGCGTGCAAACACTTTGCACCGCTTTGTGAATCAGGCCCACAGAGTTCCCATTCAGAGGTAACCACACCTCTGAGGAATTGTCGTGTGGTGGATATTTCCACAGTATTGTAACGTGACTGTTTATATTTGTTATCCTTGTCCTAGTGTTCAGAGGTTAGTGATATATCTGTATTATTGATGATTCTGCAGATCATCCATAATCTGGTATATATCTGCATTGCTGGTGATACTGCAGATCATCAACAATCAGATTCTCTCTGTGTGTTGACACCGAACGTTACACGAACATTACAGAACAGCAGACCATCATTATGGAAGCATTACGCGAACAGATTGATACTTTAGCCACCTCACTTTATAACCTTATTGAGGTGGTTAATACGCAACAGACTCAGATCGCTCAATTGTCTCGATCTGTGCAGGCCTTACAAACCACTGTCGCGACAATGCAATCCCCTCCGGTCACAGATCTTCACATGTCAGTTCCTGAGAAGTTTTCAGGGCAGAGATCTGACTTCCAGAACTTCTATAACCGGGTCTTGTCCTATTTTGAGCTACGGCCGACCCTGTCTGGTTTTGAGCAGCAAAGGGTGACCTTTATCAAGACCTTATTGTCCGGGGACTCCCAAACCTGGGCATACGGTCTCCCCCCCGAAGACACGGCTTTGACCTCTGTTGAGGAATTTTTTAAAGCCATGGCCATAATTTATGATGATCCGGATGCTTTTATCACTGCGGAGAGGAAGCTTAAGACTCTCCGGCAGGGTAGAGATTCGGTTGAGGTTTATGCAGCGGAGTTTAGGAGGTGGGCTGTGTCATCTAGGTGGGGGTCCTATGCTTTATTAGACTGTTTTCTTTCAGGCCTATCAGACGCAGTCTCTGAATTAATGCTAGGTCACCCGGAACCAAAATCGGTGGATGACGCCATTTCACTGGCAGTGCGAGTGGACAGCCGCTTGCGTTACCAGCATCAATCCAGAGGAAGGAATGCCGTAAGGGCACTTTCTTACGCATCCTCCTCGTCTACCCCACCTACCGATGAACTGATGCAAATCGGACATTCTCGGTTAACTCGGGCCGAGAAAGAGCAAGGCCGAGAAATTGTGTTTATATTGTGCAGAGGAGGGCCACATTCCTCAAAATTGCCCCAAGAAGTCGGGAAACGCTGCCGTCTAGGTGTAGTTAGAGGTAATACCCTAGACGAGCAGAGGTTACCTCTTAATCAGAATAATCGGTTGCTCCTCCCGTGTTCCATTTCTTGGGGAAATTTGACCATGAGCACTCAGGCGTTCATAGACTCGGGGTCGGCAGCCAACTTTATAGACTACGAGTTTGTGAATGGCTGTGACAAAAAGGTGACCAAGCGAGTAACTAGCCTGATGCCCAGTCTATCTGTGGGGAATGAAGTTGTAACCAGGGCATTCCGAGGACAACGGTGGATGTAGACATACGCAGAACAAGGAACTGTAACTTTTCTTTGTGTAAAATACCTACAGTGCAAGACAACATCGGAGTCTGAGAGAGAGGTTGTCTGTACTGTAATGGGGAATCGTCAATTGCCGTGACCACTATTTGTCGATCCAAAGGATGCATTCGGATTCCCAAGCCCTTCACAAACTCGTAGTCTATAAAGTTGGCTGCCGACCCCGAGTCTATGAACGCCTGAGTGCTCATGGTCAAATTTCCCCAAGAAATGGAACACGGGAGGAGCAACCGATTATTCTGATTAAGAGGTAACCTCTGCTCGTCTAGGGTATTACCTCTAACTACACCTAGACGGCAGCGTTTCCCGACTTCTTGGGGCAATTTTGAGGAATGTGGCCCTCCTCTGCACAATATAAACACAATTTCTCGGCCTTGCTTTTCTCGGCCCGAGTTAACCGAGAATGTCCGATTTGCATCAGTTCATCGGTAGGTGGGGTAGACGAGGAGGATGCGTAAGAAAGTGCCCTTACGGCATTCCTTCCTCTGGACCTCCACGGCTTGCAGGCAGGTCTCCAGCCACCTCCTCTCCACCTGCTACCACCTCTTCGCTGTCGTCATCCTCCTCCTCCTCCTTGGCTGGTGCCGCGATCTCCTCTCCAGCTACACAGCCCCAGTACCCCAGGGCCTATGCTGCATGCCAGGTACGACGGTGTCACGCAGGGTTAGACATGTCTTGCCTGAAAGCGGAGAGTCACACTGGAGCAGCTCTCCTGGCTGCTCTTAACAAACAGGTGGAGCAATGGCTGACCCCGCACAAGCTTGAGATCGGCAACATGGTGTGTGACAACGGCAGAAATCTCATTTCTGCGTTGAATTTGGGAAAGCTGACACACATACCCTGCATGGCACATGTGCTGAATCTGGTCGTGCAAAGATTTGTGTCCAAGTACCCAGGCTTAGAGGACATCCTGAAGCAGGCCAGGAAGTTGTGTGGGCATTTCAGGCACTCTTACAAGGCCATGGCATGCTTTGCGGACATTCAGCGTAGAAACAACTTGCCGGTGAGACGCCTGATTTGCGATAGCCCGACTCGCTGGAATTCCACCCTGCTGATGTTCTCTCGACTGCTAGACCAGGAGAAAGCCGTCACCCAGTACCTGTATCATTACAGTACAAGGACACAATCTGGGAGGATGGGGATGTTGTGGCCCAACAACTGGACACTGATGCGAAATGCATGCAGGGTCATGGAGTCTTTTGAGGAGGTGACCAAACTGGTGAGTCGCGCTGAGGGCACCATCAGCGACTTGATCCCCTACGCCTACTTCCTGGAGCGTGCCGTGCGTAGAGTGGTGGATACAGCTGTGGAGGAGCGTGAACGAGAACAGTTACAGCAGCAGGAGTCGTGGGAGCGATTTGAATCCGAACCCGATGTTTCCACAACACCTGCGGCAGCACAGAGGGGGGAGGAGGAGGAAGAAGAGGAGTCGTGTGGAGAAGGAGAGGAGTCAGACTCTGATGATGGTGATGAGGAAGGTGTTTCTGTGGAGGAGGAAGAGGCGGTGGAAGAAGAACAACTGCGGCAGCTGTCACAGGGGGCTTCTGCTGCTCCACGTTCCGGTGGTAGTGTTCGTGGCTGGGGGGAGGAAGAGGAGTTGCGTTCCGTCACTGAGGAAGAGCAAGAGGAGATGGAGAGTACGTCTGCATCCAGCTTTGTGCAGATGTCCTCTTTCATGTTGTCCAGCCTGTTGAGGGACCCCCGTATCAAAAAACTCAAGGCGAATGACCTGTACTGGGTGGCCACGCTACTAGACCCTCGGTACAGGCACAAAGTGACGGACCTGTTACCAACTCAACAGAAGGCGGAAAGGATGCAGCACTTGCAGAACAAGCTGTCGATGATGCTTTACAATGCGTTTAAGGGTGATGTGGCTGCACAACGCAATCAAGGTACCACTGGCAGTAACCCTCCTCCTCCCAAGTCCACGCAGGCAAGGACAGGACGCTCCAGCGATCTCAGGGTGATGTCGGACATGCGGACATTCTTTAGTCCCACTCCTCGCCATAGTCCTTCCGGATCCACCCTCCACCAACGCCTGGACCGGCAGGTAGCCCACTACCTGGCCTAGAGATGTAGACACTGCGAAAAGCGACGATGAACCCTTGGACTACTGGTTGCGCAGGCTTGACCTGTGGCCAGAGCTGTCCCAATTTGCCATACAACTTCTCTCTTGCCCTCTCTTGCCCTGCCGCAAGCGTCCTGTCAGAAAGGACCTTCAGTGCAGCTGGAGGCATAGTTACTGAGAAGAGAAGTTGCCTAAGTCACGACAGTGTTCAGTACCTGACCTTTATCAAAATTAATGAGAAATGGATCACGGAGGGCTACTGCACGACCGAAGACTAAGTCAGTCCCCACACACAGCATCTCTGCCTGCAGGCCACTTGCCTTTTCCGCCACCACCAACAGGGTCCAGGACTCTAGGTGGATTCCTGAATTTTTAAGGCCGCTGCTAGCAGCGGCCGCTACACTAATTTTTCTGGTGCGTGTACATGCCTGACTAATTTTTCTGGCTGCACTGCGGGCGGCTGCAAGAAATGGACAAAAGGCATGTACATGTTCCCTTCCCCCTTCGTGATCATTACCTTGCCGCTGTGAAGGGGCTTGCGTATCACAATGAAGCAATGACCGCCGGCTATTTGAGTGTCTCGGGTGGGGGTGGCACACAAAAGATAATAAGGTCGTTGCTTTATTGTGGTCAGACCAAATTTGATCAGCTGGAAAGTCTCTGTTGTTCTATCATTGAGCTACCATAGCCCGGCGACCATATGGGCTTGAAAACCGCCATGGCCTACACTCTGGCCACGGTGCGCACCAGTCCAGCACGGCCGTCACTCTGCAAACAGCAGTTTGGGGTGCGTTACACAGTGAGTTTGGTGTGTCAGTGTGAAGCAGAACTCTAATTACACTCCCTGATTGATGTATACCCATGCAAGATGTTTGAAAGCACTTTAGGCCTGCAATTTAGCATTCAATGGGCTCGATTCACAAAGCGGTGCTAACCCAGTTAGAGACTTTAGGCATGATAACCATTGCACCACTCTGGTGAAAAGCCAGTTTAGGTGTGATAAGTTTAGACATGATAAGTTTAGGTGTGATAAGTTTAGGCATGCTAAGTTTAGATAAGTTTAGATCGCTTGCAAAGTCCCGCACGCAAAGCAGTGCCATTAAACTTTATACGAAGTGCACCAGTCTTTGCTAGCGTAAAACTTTTGATCAGTTGTGCACTGCGGTGCTAACGCAGTTGGCGCTTAAACTTATCACACCTAAACTTATCACACCTAAACTTATCATGCCTAAACTTATCACACCTAAACTTATCACACCTAAACTTATCATGCCTAAACTGAGTTTAGGCATGATAAAGGGCTTTTCACCAGGGTGCTAACTGTTAGCACTGCTTTGTGAATCAGGCCCAATGTGATTGACTGCTTTGCGTCGAATCCAGATTTTTCCCCGGGACTTTGGGCATGTATCCCACTCCGCCATGCCCCCCTCCAGGTGTTAGACCCCTTGAAACATCTTTTCCATCACTTTTGTGGCCAGCATAATTTTTTCTATTTTTCAAAGTTCGCATCCCCATTGAAGTCTATTGCGGTTCGCGAACTTTTACGTGAACCGAACCTTCCGCCAAGGTTCGTGAATGGGGTTCGCGAACCGAAAATCGGAGGTTCGTGACATCTCTACAATTGACATGCAACAGTGATGTCTCCCATCAGGTCCGTTTGATACAAGGACCATAATGATAGGTGATAATGATAGAGAATGCTGATTGGCTGCATGTGTTCCATGATGAGTATATAAATGTATTGTGTGTAATATATATTGCATTTGACTAACAGCAACAGCTTGATAAAGAGGTTTTCCTCGAAACGTCGCATTGTCTGCTGTGATGATTTAAAAAATAAAAGAGCATGAAAAATACTCTGGATGGTGCCAGCTGACTTTCTTCTACTACTTGGATTGTCTGGAGTACTGCTGGACACGGTCAAGGCACATCCTATATTGGCAACAGGAGGAGTGCATCACACTATACATGCTACCTGTTGTAATCAGTGCACCCACCTCATCACTGCATATACCTACCTGTTGTGTTCAGTGCATCCACCTCATCACTGCATATACCTACCTGTTGTGTTCAGTGCACCCACCTCATCACTGCATATACCTACCTTTTGTGTTGAGTGCATCCACCTCATCACTGCATATACCTACCTGTTGTGTTCAGTGCACCCACCCTATCACTGCATATACCTACCTGTTGTGTTCAGTGCACCCACCTCATCACTGCATATACCTACCTGTTATGCTCAGTGCACCCACCCCATCACTGCATATACCTACCTATTGTGTTCTTTGCATCCACCTCATCACTGCATATACCTACCTGTTGTGTTCAGTGCATCCACCTCATCACTGCATATACCTACCTGTTGTGTTCATTGCACCCACCTCATCACTGCATATACCTACCTGTTGTGTTCAGTGCACCCACCTCATCACTGCATCAACTCCCAAGATTGTCAGGACGTGGTTGAATATTTAACACAGAACACCTCATCTTCCGCAGCCACCAGCGCTACTACAAGCACCACATCCACTGCATTTGACACTTCGCAGGAGTTATTTGGTGGTGAAATCGATGATTCACAGCCACTACTGCAACAACAAGATGAAGAAGCTAAGCAAGTTACACCACCTCATATGTGTGAGTTAGGCGACACTATGGACGTAATGTGTGAGGAGGAGGATGATGAAGTATCTGCTGTTGGTGCAGTTTTGGAGGTGTCTGAGGCAAGCAAAGCTGGGCAGGATGATTATGATGATTATGATGATACAGATCCCACATGGGTTCCTAAGAATCAAGATGACCAAGGGGACAGTTCAGAGGGGGAGTCAGAGAGGAGTAGGAGGAGATGAGTTCCTGAAAGAAGCAAGGGGAGCTCATTGTCAGAAACAGCTGGTGGCAGTGTCTGGCGCCATGTATCACCACCTATGTACAGCCAGCCAACATGCCCTTCAACATCAGCTGCTGATGCCACCATAGTGCCATCACTCAGCGGTTTGGCAAATTTTTCATGTGTCTGCCTCAGATCGGAGCAATGCCATCTGCTGTCTCTGCCTCCAAAAATTGAGCCGTGGAGAGGCCAACCCACATGTAGGGACAAGTGCCTTACGAAGGCACATAGAGAAAAGGCACAAATTGAAATGGGAAGAGCACCTGAGCAAAAGCAGAACACAAAAGAAAAGTCACCCTCCTTCTCCTCTTCCTCCTTCAGGTGCAGCAACTTCAGCTGCTTTCTCCCTTGCTCCTCCACAGCCTCTGCCCTTGAGCGGTTCCTGCTCCTCTGCCCGCAGCAGCCAGGTGTCCGTGAAGGAAATCTTTGAGCGGAAGAAGCCAATTTATGTCTGTCACCAGTGCTGCTCATCAGGATTCCGGTCTATCACAGGAAGCAGGAAGATCAGAGGAGATCCCGGTACGCAGCGGAGAGGCAGTGGTAAGACTTCCTGCCCGCTCCGCTGCCCATATTACTGTGCGGGGGGGAAGGGGACACTGGGGGACATATTAGTAGGAGGGAGAAGGATAATGATGGCGGCGGCGGCGGCCATCCATGCTGCATACCGTGCGGGCTGGTGCCTCGATCAGCTTTTTTCCCCCCTCTCTCTGCCTGCCCACCCCCCCTCCTCCTTCTCCTCACCACCACCACCCCGGCACCCTCCCATTTGGGAGTAATTTAACAATTATTAAAAAAAAAAAAAAAACTTTTTTTTTCCTGGGGTGGGCGTGACTAGGGGGTTGGGGGTGTGGCCATGGGGTGTGGCCTAATTGTCCCGTTTTGGGACATTGAAATGTTGGGAGGTATGAGTTAGGTTCTGTGTCTTTGTCTGTATGTGCTGTGTGTGCACACAGTCCAGGCTCCTTGCTGCTGGCTGGCCTGCTATTAGCCTTAGTAGTTAGGTAGTTAGTATTACTGTGTTATATTGTGTAGTTGCAGTGCTATTTTTTAGCTAGAGGGTGAGAGTAGTACTACTACTGTGTTAGCTGCTAGCCTGCTACTACAGATTATTGCAGTGCTGCAGCTGCTGTGCTGCTGACTGAGCAGTGTCAGTGTGTCTTGTTGTTGTACTCTGCTCCTGTCTGTCATGCGGTGCTTATTCACAGTCCAAGCCCGCCGCCAATAATAAAGTACAAGTACCCCACACACATCATCTTTGACATCACATATCTGGTACTATGTCTGGCACTGGCATCCGGGGGAGGGGCAGCAAGGCCAAGAGGAGAGAGAGCAACATTGCGGCCTCCGGCAGCAGTTCTGCCGTATCAGTCTCCATTCCGCTGCTACCCACTGGCCATCCAGCTATTAGAGGGAGTCACGCTGCAGAGACGCAGCAGCGTGTTGCGGCCATTTTCAAGTAGGGTCAGCAGCGGCGCAAATTGGAGGAGAAAGACGCAGCACCTGTGATGCAGCTGATGATGGATGACGATGAGCAGGCCAGCGAGGCCACCACCAGCCTTAGAGAAAACATTCTGAGCAAAATTGGCTTTGCGGAAGAGGCTGAGATGCTGACAGTAATTGTTAGGGGGAGCCCGTCCATGATGTGTCAGCACAAGAGGAGTTTGAGGCGGGCTCATCATCCCAGCAGTTGTTTGAGGAGGGGGAGTTTGATGATGAGGTGAAGGACCCGGACTACCAGCGACCGGAGGGGGATGTCAGCTCTGACTCTGAGGAGGAGGATTCAGTGGGTCTGGCACGCAGGATCAGCATTGCAGGGATTGGGAGGAGCAGCAGTGGGCATGGAATGCGTGACCCAGAGCCTGCTGCTCCATCTGCCAGTGGCACTACTACCACCAGCCGCACCACTCAACCCCAGGCCCCAACCACCACTGGGAGAAAATCTGCATCAGCACCCCATTCTGAACGTAAGGGCAAACTGCAATCCCCAATATGGTAGTTTTTCCATCTGCCCTCACTTGATAGCAAGTTTGTAACTTGCAAATATTGCCATGTGAAGCTGAGCAGAGGGTCTAATCTCTCCACTTATGGCACCTCCAGCTTCATAAATTATCTGGCCAATAAGCACAAACCTGAGCATAAGGAATTCAAGAGGCTGAAGGAAGCTGGCGCTGGCCCTTGCAGAGGTCAGAGCACCATAACCCCCTTTGCCACTCCTGCTGACACTGAGGCCTGTTCAGGCAGTCAGTCCTCTTCAGTGGTCTCCTCTCCTCCCTCCTCGGCTTCCCGTGCAAGCCTAAAGTGCCACCACCACCAGACCCTGCTGAGTGAGTCGTTCGTGGTCGGGGCTCAGCCTCCCGGCAGCCATCGCATAGGCCAGCTGAACGGCTTGCTTACATGAGAAAAAGAATGAGTGAGTCGTTCGTGGTCGGGGCTCAGCCTCCCGGCAGCCGTCACATAGGCCTGCTGCACGGCTTGCTTACATGAGAAAAAGAATGGACACCGAGAGCCCAATATAGTGTAGTAAGTTGGGTGATGGGTAAATGGAAAAGTATATGATAGATATACTCACAAGTCAGGGTTACCAATTAGGCAACCACTGTGTAGGCAGGTGAGGAGATTAGGCCTGTCCTCACTCAGGATTAAGATGTCGCTCTCTGTAGATTAGGAGAAGAAAGGGAATTCAACCCCTCCACCAGGGGTGGATGCTGATATTGTAAGGAGAACAGAGGCGCCAACAGAATAAAATATATCTAAAAACTTTAAAATTCCTCGGGGGGCGGTGGTGGACTCATCTCCCCGAAGCAGACATGATACTGTCGGTTTTAGTAAAAACACATTTATTTATATATTCCAACATACAGCGCAATGTGTTTCACGGCCTGGTGTTGCGCTGATCCACCTTTTGCGCAATTTTCAATTTTCGATTTTATTTGATTAGCCGCACCCAGGCTATGCATATACATAGGTTAGGATTTAGTTAGTGTTAGGCCCCTCCCATGGAGGATTGACTGCTTCGCAGTGGGAGGGAAGAGTACTTAATAGGTTGCATGCAAGCTGTTAATGGAAACCAACATCCTCCTCTAGTGGTAGACAGGTCATGTGTATGCTCGGTGTGTATTCGACCCCACAAGTGGGGCTTGCACTCTTTTGCAGGTAGGCACTAGTCTGTTTTTAAGTAGCGCTGCTCATTTCCTTGCTATGTACTAATGTCATTCGTTTTTGGTCAGCTGCTCCCACTTAACAGCCATGCTTTTGGTGTATATGCAGAGCTTCTGTTTGGGTTCCAGGTGCGTTTGTAGTTCCTGGGGGGGCTCAGCGCATCTCTGATGGAGGCCATTCGGAGGCGGCCTGGTGTTGCGCTGATCCACCTTTTGCGCAATTTTCAATTTTCGATTTTATTTGATTAGCCGCACCCAGGCTATGCATATACATAGGTTAGGATTTAGTTAGTGTTAGGCCCCTCCCATGGAGGATTGACTTCTTCGCAGTGGGAGGGACGAGTACTTAATAGGTTGCATGCAAGCTGTTAATGGAAACCAACATCCTCCTCTAGTGGTAGACAGGTCATGTGTATGCTCGGTGTGTATTCGACCCCACAAGTGGGGCTTGCACTCTTTTGCAGGTAGGCACTAGTCTGTTTTTAAGTAGCGCTGCTCATTTCCTTGCTATGTACTAATGTAATTCGTTTTGGTCAGCTGCTCCCACTTAACAGCCATGCTTTTGCTGTATATGCAGAGCTTCTGTTTGGGTTCAAGGTGCGTTTGTAGTTCCTGGGGGGTCAGCGCAACTCTGATGGAGGCCATTCGGAGGCGGCCTGGTGTTGCGCTGATCCACCTTTTGCGCAATATTCTAGCTTCTTCAGGCAATAATTAACAGGAGTACACACAGTGCAGTCTTTAGGTCACGATAAGACAGACAAATAGACAGAGGCGCTTATCATGACCTAAAGACTGCACTGTGTGTACTCCTGTTAATTATTGCCTGAAGAAGTGGGAACATACCCGCTGTATGTTGGAGTATATAAATAAATGTGTTTGTACTAAAACCGACAGTACCATGTCTGCTTCGGGGAGATGAGTCCACCACCGCCTCCCGAGGAATTTTAAAGTTTTTAGATATATTTTATTCTGTTGGCGCCTCTGTTCTCTTTACAATATAGGCTTGCTTACATGGGCCATGTCCTCCCAGCTCCTCCCTTTACTCGTTTGTGCAGGAGGGGAGCCAGATGCGTGCGCTCCTGCAGTGCGCAGCACCAGATTGGCTAATCCCCAGCCAGCACTACTTCGCACGCAAGGCCATCCCAGCACTGCACCGTTTTGTGAAGGTCAACATGGAGCGTGGGCTGGAACATGCGATGGGTGCGCGCGTCCATGTGACCATGGACTCATGGTCAAGTCGATTTGGGACAGGCTGGTACCTCTCTTTCACCACGTACTGGGTCAGTTTGGTGGAAGGGGGTGAGGAGGGGTCAGCAGCATCATCATCCTAGTGGGTGGTGCCACCCCGCAGCAGGGTCAGGGGAAGTGCAGCAGGTTCCAGCTCTGATCCGGTTCCATCCACCGCCAAACAACCCCCACCTCAGCAGCAGCGTGAAGGCCCACCACTGCCAAGCGCTGCTGCAGATAGTCACCGTGGGGAAGAACAAGCTTACAGCAGACCACTTCCTGGCCAAGCTCCGAGAGCAGCAGAGGAGTTGGCTGACCCCCAGAGGCATCACAGTCGGAGAGGTGGTGGCCGACAATGGGGCAAACTCGATTGCCTCCATCCATCGGGGAAACCTCACCCACATCCCCTGTCTGGCCCACGTCCTGAACCTGGTGGTGCAGAAATTTCTGCACACCTACCAGGGGATAGACACTCTTTTGGGAGCGGCAAGGAAAACGGTGAGTCACTTTCGCTGCTCGGGTGGTGCCACAGTGTCCCTGGAAGCCGTGCAGCTGGAGCTGAACCTCCCATGGCACCGGCTCATTATAGACGTTCCAACATGCTGGAATTCCACCATGGCAATGTTGCAACATCTGGTTGAACAGAGGCGGGCTGTCAACCTCTACCTGGCCAAAGCCAACATGGATGCCAACTTGTTGGGGACAGGCACCACCCACCTCCCGGACATCATCTTCAGTGCTGATTGGGGAGAAATGTAGCTGGTGTGCTTGGTGCTGCTGGCACCCTTCCTGGAGGCCACCAACATGGTAAGCCAGGACCATGTGTCGCTGTGTGAGTGGGTGACCATGGTGTACATGCTGGAAAAGGCCCTCAATGCTCTACTGGAAGTGGGAGAGTAAGCCTTGATCCAGCAGGAGCAGCAGCAGCAACCTTCACAGTCCACCTCTGTGCAGCAGGAGGAGGAGTTGGAGGACTTGGAGGAGTTGGAGGTCCCTGACCTTGAAGAGGAGGGGGCACAACTGAGTGCAGCTGCAAGTGGTGCGGGGGTATAGAGAGTAAGATGAGGCTTCGGAATCAGAGGAGGAGGACAGCACTGTGTCAGCGTGATGTGTCAGCAGAGATGGCAGCCCTCTTCCCCATGGCAGCGCACATGCTGAAGTGCCTGCGTAAAGACCCAAGGGTGAAGCAGATGCGTGCTCGGGAGGACATTTGGAACTCCCTGATGCTGGACCCATGGCTGAAGGGGAAGCTGGCTCAGTTCCTGCCTGTAGGAGGAGACCCTGTGCGCCAAATCAGGGACTTGCAGCGGATTCTGGTTCGGCGCTTGGAGGAAGCCTTCCCGCAGACTCCCACCCCCCCTGCTGTCACAGTCCAGCCAGCACAGTAGCAGGTGCCTGCATCCAGCAGCAGCAGGCGCCCAGCAAACCTGCTGTCTCTGACAAAGGCGCTCTATGCTACGCCAGTACCGCTGCCTACAGAGGAGGTGCCTGCAGAAGCATCCAGCTCTCAAAGACAGAACCAGCACCGACTATATGGGGTCCTACAGCGGGCTTGACACAGATACCCCTGTGGACCACTTGGAGTACTGGGTCAAGCACCTGGATATCTGGAGCAAGCTGGCGCAATACACCCTGGCAGTGCTGTCCTACCCGCCTTCCAGCGTGATGTCAGAAAGGTGCTTCAGTGAGGCTGGTGGCGTGGTCACTGAGAAGTGCTCTTGTCTGTCCAGCCAGTCTTTGGACAGACTGACTTTTTTAAAAATGAACCAGGCTTGGGTGGTTGGTGAGTTCCTGGCCCCTGTTGTTGGCAAGAGGGGGAAATGAAGTGGCTGAGTGGAAATCACTATGCCTGCTTTACCACCCTTTACCACCACAACCTCCTGACTCCATCTTGATTAAGCCAGGTTCTAATTTTTTTCAAAGCCGTGGTACCAACACACTAAGTGCCATGGTCAACTATGTAAACACAATTGCTGTGAAATTTTTTGGGAGGTGTCTGTGCTGTCCGAGTTGTGGGGAGGCCCCAACTGCGGCAGTACGACTGCTTCCTGGAATCTCTCCTAATTGTTTACTGAGCCGTGGTACCTACAAGTGCCACGGTGAACTATCTAAATTTTTTTGGAGGTGTCTGTGCTGTCCGAGTTGTGGGGTGGCCCCAACTGCGGCAGTACAACCGCTTCCTGGAACCTCTCCTAATTTTTTACTGAGCTGTGGTACCTACAAGTGCCACGGTGAACTATCTAAATTTTTTTGGAGGTGTCTGTGCTGTCCGAATTGTGGGGAGGCCCCAACTGCGGCAGTACGGCCGCTTCCTGGAACCTACTCCTGATGTTAATTGACAGACATTTTTTTTTGGGGGGGGGGGGATTTTAAGTCAGCACATCATCAATTAGTGTTCCCCTTTACAAAATAAGGATGCTACATGCCTCATATACCATAAACAACATTTTTAAAACAATTTAAAGGCCACTTCCGTTTTTCCTTCCGGATATCCGAATCCGGCCGGATACTGGGGTCGGATATCCGACCCGGATTCGGATTGAAAAATTTTTGATCCAGATATCTGACCCGGATCAGATAGAGGGGTATCCAGATCTGAATTAGTTCCAGATACTGAAAAGTGGTATCCGAGCAGCACTGTGACAGTCACTCCCTTGCCCGGCGTCTGACAGCTGGCGTGGCGGAAAGGTTAGGTCACCAGCTGTTACCATACAAGCTGGTGGACTCTGAGGCCATCCGTAAATTTGTGGCCATTGGGACACAACAGTGGAAGATACCAGGCCGCAATTATTTCTCTTAAAAGGCGATACACAAACTGTACCGTGAAGTTGAGAGGCAAGTGGTGTCATCTCTGGCACACAGCGTTGGGTCAAGGGTCCATCTGACCACGCATGCCTGGTCTGCCAAGCACGGTCAGGGCAGGCACATTACATACACAGCCCATTGGGTCAACCTGGTGACCGCTGACAAGCAGGGAGTACGTGGCTGTGCAGCGGACCAACTTGTGACACCTTCACGGCTTGCAGGCAAGCCTCCTGTCACCTCCTCTCCACCTGCTAAATCCTCTTTGCTTTCGTCATCCTCCTCCTGCTCCTTGGCTGGTGCCGCGATCTCCTCTCCAGCTACACAGCCACATCTCCCCAGGGCCTATGCTGCATGCCAGGTACGATGGTGTCACACCATCTTAGACATGTCTTGCCTCAAAGTGGAGAGTCACACTGGAACAGCTCCTGGCTGCTCTTAACAAACAGGTAGATCAGTGGCAGACCCTGCACCAGCTGGAGATCGGCAACGTGGTGTGTGACAACGGCAGCAATCTCCTTTCAGCTTTGAATTTGGGAAAGCTAACACATGTACCCTGCATGGCACATGTGCTCAATCTAGTCATTCAAAGATTTGTGTCAAAGAAAGTACCCAGGCTTAGAGGACGTCCTGAAGCAGGCCAGGAAGTTGTGTGGGCATTTCAGGCAGTCTTACACGGCCATGGCACGCTTTGCGGACATTCAGCGGAGAAACAACTTGCCGGTGAGACGCTTGATATGTGATAGTCCGACTTGCTGGAATTCGACCCTGGTCATGTTCTCTCGCCTGCTAGAACAGGAGAAACCCGTCACCCAGTACCTGTACAATTACAGTAAAAGGACACAATCTGGGGAGATGGGGATGTTTTGGCCCAACAACTGGACACTGATGCGAAATGCATGTAGGCTCATGCGGCCGTTTGAGGAGGTGACCAACCTGGTGAGTCACAGTGAAGGCACCATCAGCGACTTGATCCCGTACACTTACTTTCTGGAGCGTGCCGTGCGTAGAGTGGTGGATCAAGCTGTGGAGGAGCGTGAAGAGGAACAGTTACGGCAGGAACAGTTATGGGAACAATTTTCATCAGAACCAGATGTTTCCTCAACACCTGCGGCATCACAGAGGGGGGAGGAGGAGGAAGAGTCACGTGGGGAAGAGGAGTCAGACTCGGATGATGAGGAAGGTGTTTCTTTGGAGGAGGAGGAAGCGGCGGCAGAAGACAACCGCAGCAGGCATCGCAGGGGGCTTGTGCTGCTCAACGTTACCGTGGTATTGTTCATGGCTGGGGGGAGGAGGAGGACTTACCTGACATCACTGAGGAAAAGCAAGAGAAGATGGATAGTACGTCTGGATCCAACTTTGTGCAGATGGCGTCTTTCATGCTGTCCAGCCTGTTGAGGGACCCCCTTATAAAAAAAAACCTCAAGGGGAATGACCTGTACTGGGTGGCAACGCTGCTAGACCCTCGGTATAGGTACAAAGTGGCAGACATGTTACCAACTCACCTGAAGGCAGAAAGGATGCAGCACATGCAGAACAAGCTGGCAAGTATGCTTTACAATGCGTATAAGGGTGATGTCACAGCACAACGCAATAAAGGTACCACTGCCAGTAATCCTTCTCCCATGTCCACGCAGGCAAGGACAGGACGCTCCAGCGACCTCATGGTGATGTTGGACATGCGGACATTCTTTAGTCCAACACCTCGCCTTGCTGCTTCCGGATCCACCCTCCACCAACTCCTGGACCGGCAGGTAGCCGACTACCTGGCTTTAAGTGTGGACACTGTGAGCAGTGATGAACCCTTGGACTACTGGGTACGCAGGCTTGACCTGTGGCCAGAGCTGTCCCAATTTGCCATCCAACTTCTGTCTTGCCCTGCCTCAAGCGTCCTGTCAGAAAGGACATTCAGCAAAGCTGGAGGCATTGTCACTGAGAAGGGAAGTCGCCTAAGTCACAAAAGTGTTCAGTACCTCACCTTTATCAAAATGAATGAGACATGGATCCCGGAGGGCTACTGCCTGCCCGAAGACTAAGTCAGTCCCCACCAGTGATGCTCGGATGTCTCCATCCACGAATTCAGCAACCTCCGGCGTGATTGGTTCCGAATTATGAAATGCGTCCACGCCACGATGCCGATTTTCGGTCGTGAATGAGGCAATCATGGCCGGATCCACAGCCTGATCCGGATTTTTTTTAACGTTAATAGCAAAGCCCCCATACATGCTACAATTCCCCAAATTGCATGGATTATTAAGGTAATAAGGGGCTACAACTTAAACCCAAAAAATTCTAAAAATATTTTTTTGTTTTTGAGAAAATGGATTTTAAAGTGAAATCAACACTTTAAACAGGGCTATGTAACGATTGGTGTCAGCACGCAGAGATAATCTGATTATTGGTGATCTGCAGTATCACCAAGAATGCAGATATATACCTGATTATTGATGATCTGTAGAATCACCGATAATACAGATATATTGCTAACCTCTGGACACCTAAGGTATGTGAGTGTTTGGTGTAACAGTAGTACTTTGAGTAATGCACCTGCTGAGCAGGTGATCATAGGCAGTAAAGAAATACTGCTCTAGAGAACACAGAAACCTTCCAGCAGCCTGAGACTCTCCAAGGGGTGGAGTCAGGCTGGAGGTAGGAAGGACCAGAAGGTGAGTGAAACCTGAAAGGTGGATGTCACTCTCTGAACTGGAGACTGTCTCTTAGTGAGGGAGATAGCTCTCTAGGTCGGGCAAGCCAGGTCGGCAACACACGGTCAGACAAGGTACTGTTAGGGATAGCGGAGACAACGCCGCCACGCCGGGCAGCATGGGGACGCTCTCCGCTTCCCAGCCGGCAGGCTCCGCTGATCACGCGGATGCAGGCTGACGAGGACGCCGCCGCCGCGTCTGGTGACATGGCGGCGGGTCCTGCATTGCGACAGGCGGACGTGGATCCTGGGCCTGGCCTCTCCAACGTCCAGAGGCAAAGGGTCTCGCGTGGGCACGCAAGGAGGCAGGATTTTTACCTCCTACGTAGAAGGGTCAGCTGACTCTCCAGTCAGCTGACCTCCAGAGGTCTCCTGATTGGCTGGGTCTCTGGGGCGGTGCTGAGTAGTCCTCCAGCTACATAAGGACTTGCTGGGCAGTAGCAAGTTGTCTGCTGTCGTGAATTCACTCTGTGTGAACGTACAGACCTTAGTTCAGTTCCCTGGTGTTGATGCTAAGGATTTCACACCTTAGTTAGGATTGTATTTGATATTTACCTGTGTCTTGACTCTGGCTATCCCTGACTACTCTCTCTCTTAACGATTGTGTACCTTGCCTATCTGATTCCTGTTCCCAACTTTTGCCTGATTACCGATTACTCTTCTGCCTACTGCTCCTGTACTGCTGCCGCCTTCTCTGTTGCCGAACCCTTGCTAGTCTGACCTTTCTCCCTTCAGTGGAACGTCTCCCACTGGAGGGTTTTCTCTGAGGCTTGCCTCTCCGAGACGCCTGCCCCAAGCAGACGATTGCTGCTCGGGGGTCGAGATCCCTCTCTCGGCCTGGTTAGAGGATCTCACACACAGAGTTCCCATTCAGAGGTAACCACACCTCTGAGGAATTGCCGTGTGGTGGATATTTCCACGGTATTGTAACGTTACTGTTTATATTTGTTATCCTTGTCCTAGTGTTCAGAGGTTAGTGATATATCTGTATTATTGATGATTCTGCAGATCATCCATAATCAGGTATATATCTGCATTGCTGGTGATACTGCAGATCATCAACAATCAGATTCTCTCTGTGTGTTGACACTGAACGTTACAGAAGAACAGCAGACCATCATTATGGAAGCATTACGCGAACAGATTGAGACTTTAGCCACCTCACTTAATAACCTTATTGAGGTGGTTAATACGCAACAGACTCAGATCGCTCAATTGTCTCGATCTGTGCAGGCCTTACAAACCACAGTCGCGACAATGCAATCCCCTCTGGTCACAGATCTTCGCATGTCAGTTCCTGAGAAGTTTTCAGGGCAGAGATCTGACTTCCAGAACTTCTATAACCGGGTCTTGTCCTATTTTGAGCTACGGCCGACCCTGTCTGGTTTTGAGCAGAAAAGGGTGACCTTTATCAAGACCTTATTGTCCGGGGACTCCCAAACCTGGGCATACGGTCTCCCTCCCGAAGACAGGGCTTTGACCTCTGTTGAGGAATTTTTTAAAGCCATGGCCATAATTTATGATGATCCGGATGCTTCTATCACTGCGGAGAGGAAGCTTAAGACTCTCCAGCAGGGTAGAGATTCGGTTGAGGTTTATGCAGCGGAGTTTAGGAGGTGGGCTGTGTCATCTAGGTGGGGGTCCTACGCTTTATTAGACTGTTTTCTTTCAGGCCTATCAGACGCAGTCTCTGAATTAATGCTAGGTCACCCATAACCAAAATCGGTGGATGACGCCATTTCACTGGCAGTGCGAGTGGACAGCCGCTTGCGTTACCAGCATCAATCCAGAGGAAGGAATGCCGTAAGGGCACTTTCTTACGCATCCTCCTCGTCTACCCCACCTACCGATGAACCGATGCAAATCGGACATTCTCGGTTAACTCGGGCCGAGAAAGAGGAAGGCTGAGAAATTGTGTTTATATTGTGTTTATATTGTGCAGAGGAGGGCCACATTTCTCAAAATTGCCCCGGGAAACGCTGCCGTCTAGGTGTAGTTAGAGGTAATACCCTAGACGAGCAGAGGTTACCTCTTAATCAGAATAATCGGTTGCTCCTCCCGTGTTCCATTTCTTGGGGAAATTTGACCATGAGCACTCAGGCGTTCATAGACTCGGGGTCGGCAGCCAACTTTATAGACTACGAGTTTGTGAAGGGCTTGGGAATCCCAATGCATCCTTTGGATCGACAAATAGTGGTCACGGCAATTGACGATTCCCCATTACAGTACAGACAACCTCTCTCTCAGACTCCGATGTTGTCTTGCACTGTAGGTATTTTACACAAAGAAAAGTTACAGTTCCTTGTTCTGCGTATGTCTACATCCACCGTTGTCCTCGGAATGCCCTGGTTACAACTTAATTCCCCACAGATAGACTGGGCATCAGGCTAGTTACTCGCTTGGTCACCTTTTTGTCACAGCCATTGTCTAGGAAAAAATTGCTATCTGTACCACCAAGCTAGAGGTAAAAGGGGTCCCGACGTATTCTGTCCTAAGTCAGCTGACAAACTCCCACCTCATCGGAGTTTTGACTGCCCCATAGACTTACGATCAGGTTGTATGCCCCCTAGAGGGCATCTTTATAATCTATCGGGGCCGGAGAAAATAGCTATGCGAGAGTACATTAAGGAAAATTTGGCAAAGGATTTTATCCGTCCCTCCCGATCTCCGGCTGGGGCCAGATTCTTTTTTGTATAAAAGAAGAACGGTGGTCTTAGACCATGTATTGATTATAGAGGTCTAAACAAAATCACTGCAAAAAATCGCTACCCTCTGCCTCTGATAGATGATCTCTTCGCTCAGATAACCAATGCCAGTATCTTCTCAAAATTAGACTTGCGGGGGGCATACAACCTGGTGCGCATCAGAGATGGTGATGAGTGGAAGACGGCCTTCAATACACCTGACGGGCATTATGAGTATCTGGTGATGCCCTTCCGGTTGTGTAACGCGCTGGCCGTCTTCCAAGAATGAATCAACGAGGTTTTCAGAGAGGTATTGGGGAAATTCGTCTTGGTCTACCTTGACGATATATTGATTTTCTCTCCGAACCTTGGAGAGCATCGTAAGCATGTCAGATATGTACTGAAAAAGCTAAGACAGAACTCACTCTATGCAAAACTAGAGAAGTGTCTCTTTGAGGTCACTCAAGTTCCCTTTTTGGGCTATATAATTTCGACGACAGGTCTCCTGATGGATCCAGAAAAGGTTTCGGCTGTCTTAGAGTGGCCACAACCAGTGGGTTTGAAAGCACTTCAAAGGTTCCTTGGTTTTGCTAACTACTACCGGAGATTTATCAAGGGATTCTCTTCGGTAGTAGCCCCTCTGACTAGCCTTACAAAGAAGGGGGCTGACCCATACCATTGGTCATTGGAAGCTCAGTCAGCCTTCAGTACCCTGAAAAAGATGTTTTGCTCTGCACCTATACTGAGACATGTTGACTTCCCTTCATGGTGGAGGTGGATGCCTCAGAGATTGGGGTAGGGGCGGTCTTGTCTCAACGTTCAGGTCCGCAGGGTAAGACACACCTCTGTGCCTACTTCTCACGTAGGTTTTTTCCTGCTGAAAGAAACTACGATGTGGGCAACAGGGAACTCCTTGCCATTAAATTGGCTTTCCAAGAATGGTGTCATTGGCTAGAGGGGGCAGAACACACTATTGTGCTATACACTGACCATAAGAACTTGGAATACATTGAGGGCGCCAAAAGGCTGACTCCCAGACAGGCCCGCTGGTCTTTATTCTTTTCTAGGTTCAGATTCGTAATTACGTATACCCCTGGTAGTAAAAATGTGAAGGCAGATGCTCTCTCCAGGTGTTTTCGAGCCCGAAACAGCTCAGCCTACACTCCCAGAGAGTATTATATCTCGTAAAGTAGTGCTAGCTGCCACCGAAACTTGGGAGGATTGGGCTGCTACCTTAGGCTCCTACCAATTAGATATCCCGGAAGGGAAACCAGAAGGGGTTCTTTTCGTGCCACTTCCCTTCCGGTTACAAATCCTGCAGCTATTTCACGCCCATAAGAATGCATGTCACCCTGGGGCCGCTCGCACTATGGATTTGCTCACTAGGTGTGTGTGGTGGCCCTCCTTGGCCTCGGACTGTAAGGAGTTTGTCAGAGAGTGTGTGGTGTGTGCCAGGAGCAAGCCTTCCCGCCTGGCTCCAGTGGGTACCCTACAACCCTTGCCAGTACCAAGTGAACCATGGACCCATCTGTCCATGGACTTCATTGGTGAGCTCCCCAGGTCGGAAGGCATGACTGTCATTTGGGTAATCGTGGATAGATTCAGCAAAATGGCCCATTTTGTTCCCCTAAAGGGTTTTCCCTCGGGCCAGGAGTTGGCCGATCTCTTCGTGCAACACATCTTCTGCTTGCATGGAATCCCGGAGGATGTGGTTTCCGATAGGGGAGTCCAGTTTGTGTCAAAGTTTTGGAGGGCCTTTTGCCACACATTGGGTATGAACCTGTCGTTTTCATCGGGGTATCACCCACAGTCCAACGGGCAGCCCGAAAGGGTTAACCAGGCTCTGGAACAATTCCTTAGATGCTACGTCGCCGATGCGCAGACCAAGTGGTTCAAATGTTTGCCTTTTGCGGAGTTCGCGCACAACAACCTGAAGAACTCATCAACAGGGTTGTCCCCTTTTCAAGTTGTGTCAGGAAAGCCCCCTAAGTTTTCCCCATTGCCCGTGTGTTCCTCCTCCCTCCCAGCCCTGGAAGATTGGCAGGAGGCTTTAAGGGAACTTTGGGGACAGGTAAAGGAAAATTTGGGAGTAGCTTTCCAAAAACAAAAGAAACAGGCTGACAAGAGACGGTCTGTGGAGTGGCACTTTGCCCCAGGAGATAAGGTGTGGGTGTCAACCAAACATTTGGCACTTCGACAACCGTCTACCAAGTTAGGTCCCCGGTTCATAGGGCCTTACCCGGTGGTCAGGAAAATCAATAATGTGTCTTATGTAATTGATCTCCCAAACAGCATGAAACCGGCAATTTATGTGGATTCCTTTCCCCCCTCCCCCCCCCCCCCAGTGGTAGTAGAGGGTCAGAAGGAGTATGAAGTTGAAAGGATTCTAGACTCTCGGTTGGTGCAGAATTCGGTGCAGTATCTGGTCCATTGGAAGGGGTATGGTGTAGAGGACAGGTCCTGGGTGCCGGAGAATCGTATGCATGCTGAGAGATTGAGGAAGAGGTTTCATCAGTTACATCCCGAGAAATCGGGTAGGAGGTGTCCGGAGTCCACTCCTCAAGGGGGGGGGGTTCTGTTAGGGATAGCGGAGACAACGCCGCCACGCCAGGTAGCATGGCGACGGTCTCCGCTTCCCAGCCGGCAGGCTCCGCTGATCACGCGGAGATGCCGGCGCTGGCTGACGAGGACGCCGCCAGGTCTCCCGATTGGCTGGGTCTCTGGGGCGGTGCTGAGTAGTCCTCCAGCTACATAAGGACTTGCTGGGCAGTAGCAAGTTGTCTAGAAGACAGCAAGCAATGGGCAGCACTCACAGGCTGCAAGTGAAGTGAAAGCTCCAGAGATATGCCCAGCCCCTTGGGGCTAAATACACACCTTGAATACAAATCAGATGCAAATTATGTGCTAACACTAATCTAAATTCTAAAATTTGAATGCAAGCTGACACCCCTAACGCCCCCCTTTACTGTACCTGTTTTGAATGCAAGGTGTGTAACCTGCCCTTTATTTGAGCTCTGCATACCTGTGCAGGTAGTCAATTCAGGTGCAGCGTCTGTTTGGAAGCGCTGCCATTTCCTTCTGCAGTAGCAAGTTGTCTGCTGTCGTGAATACACTCTGTGTGAACGCTCAGACCTTAGTTCAGTTCCCTGGTGTTGATGCTAAGGATTTCACACCTTAGTTAGGATTGTATTTGATATTTACCTGTGTCTTGACTCTGGCTATCCCTGACTACTCTCTCTCTCTTAACGATTGTGTACCTTGCCTATCTGATTAATGTTGCCAACTTTTGCCTGATTACCGATTACTCTTCTGCCTACTGCTCCTGTACTGCTGCCGCTTTCTCTCTCCCACTGGAGGGTTTTCTCTGAGGCTCTGGTTAGAGGATCTCACACACAGAGTTCCCATTCAGAGGTAACCACACCTCTGAGGAATTGCCGTGTGGTGGATATTTCCACGGTATTGTAACGTTACTGTTTATATTTGTTATCCTTGTCCTAGTGTTCAGAGGTTAGTGATATATCTGTAGTATTGATGATTCTGCAGATCATCCATAATCAGGTATATATCTGCATTGCTGGTGATACTGCAGATCATCAACAATCAGATTCTCTCTGTGTTTTGACACCGAACGTTACACGAACGTTACAGGTACATAGACAGAAGGCTGATTCGGTATCCAAGGCTGGCAGGGTTTGGCAACGGAGTATCAGATATGCGAGGTACCGAATCAGAAGACAGAGGAGTAGCCAGGAAAGCAATAAGTCACAACAGATATCAAACAATGCCTAGTCTGGGTGTGAGGTCCTTGGTCTCTACACCCTGGAACTAGTCTGAAGCACAACAGAATGATAGCACAAGTTCCCTAGTCTTGGGTGCGAGGTCTGTGGTCTCAGCACCCTGGAACTAGTCTGGAGTATAACACAGATGACAATACAGTTCCCTAATGTCAACATACAAATACTCATCAAAGGACCTTTTCTCTGCCTGCCCTCCAAAGAATCAATTACAAATTAACACCTCACTAGCTCTCCTTTTAAAATCCTTTGGGATACTCAGGAAAAGCAGAAGGGGGCGGAGAGGTAGTGGATCCAAAAATAAACACCAGGGAAGCAACACCAGGCAAAGGATAACAAGTTTGACAGTGAAGCCTAAAAAACATCCCCAGCAAAGCTCAATCACAGCCACACTCTGCAACGCCAGATCGATAAATAATAAGACTGCAACTATACATGACCTAATAGAGCTCTCTGATTTGACCTTTTTGACAGAGACCTGGCTTGGGAAGCATGCAGGCCCAACTCTTGAAGCAACCGTGCCGACCAATTATTCAGTTTTGCACTGTGAGAGACAAGTCCGCAAGGGTGGGGGGGTTGCCATATGCTTCAGATCCTCTTTGAACATAAGGCCCCTGCCCATAGGCCCCACTGAAACCTTTGAATGTATTGCAGCCCAACTGTCAGCAGAAGTAAACATCAACATATTGCTCATATACCGCCCCCCAAAAAATGGTCCAGCCTTTCTTAAGGAAATATCTGAACTCTTATCCTGCCTAACAGTGGAACACCCTAGATGGATCATCCTGGGAGACTTCAATGCATGGGTGGATGATCACGACTCCCACCTAGGAAGTGAACTACTTCTCATAATGAATGAACTGGGTCTCTCTCAGGCTGTCAACCTCCCCACCCACAAGAAAGGGCACACCCTGGATCTTATATTTCATTCCGGACTTTTAATATCACACATGGATATAAACCCAGTGGTATGGTCAGACCACCACACCATCCACTTCTCTCTGACAGCACCAGCGATAAAACACAGAGGGAAAGAACTCATCAAATACTGTTCACTGAAAGATGTCTCACCCCAGCACGTTCAGAATACCCTCAACTTCGACGCATTAACCAATCATTGCACAGACCCAGACTCCATGGCCCTGATGTACAACCACGCAGTGTCATCTGCCTATGACGCCCTTGCTCCAGTTCGCATTAAACGGTCTACACCACTTCACCATGCACGGTGGTTTGACAGCTCACTAAAGGACATGAAGAAAGAAGTGCGCAGACTAGAAAGGAAGTGGCGAAAATCCCAGAATTCAAAAGATAAACACACCCTTGTCTCTCACCTGGAAAACTACCAAAATGCGATCACCAAGAAAAAATCCTTCTACCTATCACAGGAGATCGCAAAGGCCGCCAACAGGCCAGCCCAACTATTCCGCACAGTTGATAGACTATGTAATCCATCCTGTCTAAAACCTACTATAACTCCCTCAAAGGAGCTATGTGAGAAATTTGCTTGCTACTTTGCTGACAAAGTATCCTCTATTCGGTCTCTCATTCAATCCACAGCACCCAAGACTCATGCAACTCCTGGAAACAGCTGCAAAAACAACCTAACACCCTGGACTGACTTCAAAAGTATTAGTGAGGAAGAGATCTCAGACATCCTCCGTCGCCTCCGCCAGACAACCTGCGACCTGGACCCTGGACCAACTAAACATATGCTGAAATGCCCTGACCTGCTTGGTCCAGCATTTCACAAAATAGTAAATTGCTCTCTGCAAGCAGGGAGGTTTCCTACCTCTCTAAAAGAAGGAATCATCAAGCCCCTTCTTAAAAAACCTTCCATGGATCCAGATGCTATGAGCAGCTACAGACCTGTCTCCAACCTCCCCTTCTTAAGTAAAGTTATTGAAAAGGCTGTCTATCTGCAACTTAACCTGCTGGGCGGTCTGGACGAGCTCAGCTCGTCCAGTACCGCCGGAGCCTGCCGCTCAGGCCCTGCTGGGCCGATTTGGCTCAAATAAAAAGCAGCACACGCAGCCGGCACTTTGCCAGCCGCGTGTGCTGCCTGATCGCCGCCGCTCTGCGGCGATCCGCCGCGAGCAGCGGCGAAAGAGGGTCCCCCGCCTAAGCCCAGCGTAGCCGGAACAAAAAGTTCCGGCCAGCGCTAAGGGCTGGATCGGAGGCGGCTGACGTCAGGACGTCGGCTGACGTCGATGACGTCGATGACGTCACTCCGCTCGTCGCTATGGCGACGATGTAAGCAAAACAAGGAAGGCCGCTCATTGCGGCCTTCCTTGTTTATTCTGGGCGCCGGAGGCGATCGGAAGAACGCCTCCGGAGCGCCCTCTAGTGGGCTTTCATGCAGCCAACTTTCAGTTGGCTGCATGAAATAGTTTTTTTTTTATTAAAAAAAAACCCTCCCGCAGCCTGCCTGGCGATCTTAATAGAACGCCAGGCAGGTTAAAACCAGGCTGTCAGTAAACAACATCCTGGACCCTCTACAATCTGGCTTTAAGAAACACCACAGCTGTGAAACAGCCCTCATCCAAGTCTGCAACGATCTGCTCATGGCAAGGGACAGAGGGGAATGCTCCATCCTAATCCTGTTGGATCTCTCAGCGGCTTTTGATACAGTTGACCATGAAATCCTGCTTAACAGACTGCAGGAGTACTGTGGCATCAGTGGATCAGTCCTCCAGTGGTTCAGATCATTCCTGACTGACAGAACACAGAGAGTATCCCTAGGACCTATAATGTCCAAACCTGCACCTCTACAATTCGGAATGCCACAAGGATCAATCCTATCCCCTCTGCTGTTTGCAATCTACATGTTGCCACTCGGCACACTTATCCAACGACATGGCCTGACGTACCACTGCTACGCCGATGACACACAGCTATACCTGTCCTTCAAACCTGGTGGAACAGACCCTACCCCAAAAATAAACTCTTGCTTAGCTGAGCTACAGGCATGGATGAATGATAACTGGTTGAAACTGAATGCTGACAAAACTGAGGTCCTGTTTGTCCAAGGCCAGTGCCCGCCATCAAAACAGCTCTATCCTAAAGCAACACCAATCAGGATTGGGAATTCAGACATAAACAGCTCCAACCTTGTGCGCAGCCTTGGCGTACTAATCGATGGGGAACTGAGTTTCAGAAACCAAATTTCATCTGTAGTTAAATCCTCCTTCTTTCATCTGAAGAACATTGCAAAGATTAAACATCTGATTCCCCCAGAGGATCTTCCAACCCTAGTCCACGCCTTCATCACATCACGACTGGACTACTGCAATGCCCTTTATGTTGGCCTCCCCAAAAAGGACCTGCGTCGCCTGCAATTAGTGCAGAATTCTGCTGCCAGATTGCTAACAAACCAGCCTCGCCACTGTCACATTACACCGATCCTTCGCTCACTGCACTGGCTACCAGTAGAATGGAGAATACTCTTCAAGATTGGACTGCTGACATTCAAATCCCTGCACAGTCTGGGCCCTGGATACATGAAGGACTTGCTAAAGCTGCACCACACCTCTCACAACCTCAGATCAGCAAGTTCTGTAAACTTGGTCACTCCCAGAGTGCACCTCAAAAAATCTGGAGATAGAGCCTTCTGCCATGCTGCCCCTACTCTCTGGAACTCCCTACCACACCCAGTAAAGACAGCACCATCCCTGGAGCTATTCAAATCCAGACTGAAAAGCTACCTGTTTAGCCTGGCATTTCCAGACTTATAAAATTTCTTCCTCTGTACCACGATGGTCTGAGCCATGCTTATGCGCTTTGAGTCCCACGGGAGAAAAGCGCTTTACAAATGTTATTTGTTGTTGTTGTTGTTGTAATCTTGGGTGCGAGGTCCATGGTCTCAGCACCCTGGAACTAGTCTGGAGTATAACACAGATGACAATACAGTTCCCTAATCTTGGATGCGAGGTCCGTGGTCTCAGCACCCTGGAACTAGTCTGGAGTATAACACAGATGACAATACAGTTCCCTAATCTTGGGTGCGAGGTCCGTGGTCTCAGCACCCTGGAACTAGTCTGGAGTATAACACAAATGATAATGCAAGTTCCATAGTCTGGGTGTGAGGTCCGTGGTCTCTACACCCTGGAACTAGTCTAAGCATAAACAGAACAATAATACAAGTATTTCTGGCTCAGTGTGAATTCCCAGGTCCTCCTAGTTCAAACACACTGTTGGATCTGACTAAGGTCTGAGTGCTTCCACGTAGTGATCGCAACGGCAGACAACTTGAGACTGGCCAGCAGCAAGTATATATGGAGCAGTGCTCTCCAGCACCACCCCTAAATGATCAACCAATAGTATCTTGCTCTGGCGTCAGCTGATCGGTGTGATCAGCTGACTTCTCCTCATCCAGTATAAGAGTTCTGCCTCTCAGCGCGTGCGCCTGTATTCCTAAGCCTGTGTGCACCAACAGACCCAGCCACACCAGACACACGCTGCTGCGTGCAAACTGCTGCGCTGGACGCGGAATCAGCCGCCTTACTGTGGTCACATGCGGCGGGTTTTCCGCGTTCTGCCCTGTTACCAGACGCACGCCTCCGCGTGCAAACCGATGCATTGGACACGGAAACAGCCGCCTCCTCAATAGCACACGTGGCGGATTTTCCGCGTTCTCTCACAGTACCCCCCCCCCCAAGGAGTGGACTCCGGACATCTCCTGCCCGGCTTCTCAGGATGCAAGTTATGGAACTCCCTTTTCAAGTCCTCTGCGTGCATGCGACATTCTGGCACCCAAGTTCTCTCCTCAATGCCATACCCCTTCCAGTGCACTAAATACTGCACGGAGTTCTGCACAAGTCGGGAGGTCCAGAATCTTTTCAATTTCATACTCAGGTTGATCATCAATCAACACAGTCCACGTGCACTGCCGGCTTGAGCAAGGACACATGGAACGATCTCACACCTCGCATGCTGGTAGGGAGATCGATAGCATAAGTGACGTCATTGATTTTCCTGATCACTGGAAACGGACCCACAAATCTGGGGCCTAACTTGGGAGAGGGTTGCTTCAGAGCCAAATGTCATGTGGACACCCAAACCAAGTCTCCTGGAAGAAATTCCCACTCTATGGAACGCCTCTTATCGGCCTGTTTCTTCTGACTCTGAAAAGCCCTCCTCAAATTTCTTTCTACCATTCCCCAAACTTGTCTTAAAGACTTCTGCCAATCCTCCAGGGCTGGAAACGGGGTGGCAGCCACTGGTAATGGGGTGAACTTAGGTGATCTTCCTGTCACCACCTGGAATGGGGAAAAACCTGAGGAGGAACTTTTCAAATTGTTGTGTGCAGATTCTGCAAAAGGCAGGAATTTGACCCAGTCGGTTTGAACATCTGCCACATAGCACCTTAGAAACTGTTCCAAAAACTGATTGGTTCTTTCGGTCTGGCCATTGGTCTGTGGGTGGTAGCCTGATGAGAAAGATAGCTCCATGTCTAACTGATGGCAGAATGCCCTCCAAAATTTAGAAACAAATTGGACTCCCCGATCTGAGACTATATTTTCCGGAATCCCATGCAGTCGGAAAATATGTTGGATGAAAAGATCGGCCAACTCCTGGGCTGAGGGGAGTCCTTTCAGAGGAACAAAATGGGTCATCTTGCTGAATCGATCGACTACCACCCAAATGACCGTCATGCCCTCAGACCTGGGGAGTTCGCCCACGAAATCCATGGACAGATGGGTCCATGGCTCACTCGGGACTGGCAATGGTTGCAAGGTCCCAACCGGTGCCTGACGGGAGGGTTTGCTCCTCGCACACACTGCACATTCTCTTACATACTCTTTGCAGTCATTTCCCAATGATGGCCACCAGGCACATCTCGCAACGAGGTCCTGAGTTCTGGTGGCCCCAGGATGCCCAGCATTCTTGTGAGAATGGAACAACTGCAGTATCTGTAGACGAAAAGGCAAGGGTACAAACATGACCCCTTCAGGCTTTCCCTCTGGTACATCCTGTTGGAACGGACCCAACGTTTCTGTCCAGTCCCTCCAGGTCTCAGTGGTGGCCAGAACCACTTTCTGAGGGAGAATGGTTTCTGGGTCTGAGGGCTGTGCTGTCTCGGGCTCAAAACATCTGGACCAGGCATCAGCTTTGATGTTCTTACTACCGAGGTATACGTGATTACAAATCTGAATCTCGAGAAAAATAATGACCACCGAGCCTGTCGGGGGCTAAGTCTCTTAGCGCCCTCAATGTACTCCAAATTCTTGTGGTCAGTATAGACAGTAATGGTATGTTCTGCACCTTCTAGCCAATATCGCCATTCCTCAAAGGCCAACTTAATGGCTAGAAGTTCCCTGTTGCCTATATCGTAGTTCTTCTCTGCGGGTGAAAACCTACGTGAAAAATAGGCACAAGGGTGTAATCTTCCCTGCAGCCCAGAACGCTGAGACAGCACAGCCCCTACCCCTACCTCTGAGGCATCTACCTCCACAATAAAGGGGAAGGTGGTGTCAACATGTCTCAAAATGGGTGCAGTACAGAACAACTTCTTTAAAGTGGAGAAAGCAGCATGGGCCTCAGGGGACCAGTGGTGAGTATCTGCCCCTTTCTTAGTGAGACTGGTGAGAGGTGAGATCACCGTAGAGTACCCCTTTATAAACCTCCTATAGTAATTGGCGAACCCCAGGAACCTCTGGAGAGCCTTTAGTCCCACAGGTTGGGGCCACTCCAAAACTGCTGAAACTTTCCCAGGGTCCATAGAGAGACCGGAGGTTGAAATTATGTACCCCAGAAAGGCAACAGAGGTTACTTCGAAAATGCATTTCTCCAGCTTAGCGTACAGCATGTTCTGTCTCAACTTCCGTAACACAAACTTAACATGCTTTCTGTGCTCAGAGAGGCTGGACGAGAAGATTAGTATGTCGTCTAAGTATACTAAGACGAATCTGCCCAACACCTCTCTAAAGACTTCATTAATCAGTTCTTGAAAGACGGCCGGGGCATTACACAACCCGAAGGGCATCACCAGGTACTCGTAGTGCCCGTCGGGTGTGTTAAAGGCTGTCTTCCACTCATCACCGTCCCTGATTCGCACAAGATTGTATGCACCCCTTAAATCCAGTTTAGAGAAAATCTTAGCATTGGTGACCTGAGTAAATAAATCGTCTATTAAAGGCAAGGGATAGCGATTTTTTACTGTGATTTTATTCAAGCCCCGATAATCAATGCATGGACGGAGGCCTCAATCCTTCTTTTTCGCAAAAAAGAACCCGGCCCCTGCCGGGGACCGAGAAGGGCGAATAAAACCTTTAGCTAAGTTCTCTTGTATGTATTCCTGCATGGCCAATTTCTCTGGCCCAGATAAATTATAGAGATGACCTCTAGGGGGCATACAACCAGACCTGAGATCAATGGGGCAATCAAAAGGACAATGTGGAGGAAGTTTATCTGCTGCCTTGGGACAAAACACGTCCGCAAATTCTGAATACTGGTCTGGCAATCCCTCCATGTGAATCTTGGTTTTACCAAAGGTTACTTTCGCAAGACAATGATGATAGCAATGGGCAGACCAGCTTGTTAGCTGACCCGTAGCCCAATTGATCTGAGGCGAGTGAATTTGTAACCATGGCATGCCAAGAATGATCGTAGAGGTTGCCATTCGTAACACAAAAAATGATAAACTTTCTCTATGTAACACCCCTATTGTGACCCCCAAGTCTGGGGTCTGAGAGAGAGGGTGGTTACTTTGCAGGGGGGAATCATCCACTGCAGTGACCCGAATCTGTTGTTTTAGTAGAGAGATCGGGATCTCCAATTTCTTAGCAAATTCATAATCCATAAAGTTAGCTGTTGAGCCAGAATCTACAAAGGCCTCAGTAGTCTCTGTCTTATCCTGCCAGGATATAGTGCAAGGGAGAAGAAAACGTTTATCATCAAGAGGTAAAGACTGCGCGCCTAGGGTATTACCTCCGACTACACCTAGGCGGCAGTGTTTCCCGACTTCTTGGGACAATTCTGCACTTTATGACCCCCCTCTGCACAGTACAGACAGAGCTGCTCTTTTTCTCTGCATCTCCGTTCCACCTGGGACAATCTCGACCGACCAATCTGCATTGGTTCCGGTGGAGCTGAAGCTGGTGGTGATGAAACTGGAGGAGATGCTGTATAAGACAAGTATCGCACATTGCTCCTACCCCGGGTCTGTTTTTGATATCGTAAACGACGATCAATTCTGATGGCCGATGATATGGCCTCATCAATGGATTTGGGCTCAGGATGGCCCAACATTAGATCAGAAACTGCGTCTGACAACCCTGATAGGAAACAGTCTAAAAGAGCGAATGAGTCCCATCTCGCTGATACTGCCCACTTTCTAAACTCTGCAGCATAGTCTTCTACCAGACCTTTGCCCTGCCGTAACAACTTGAGCTTCCGCTCAGCGGTAGAGGCAATGTCCGGGTCCTCGTAAATTATAGCCATAGCTTTAAAAAATTCCTCCATGGAGGTCAGGGCCTTATCCCCTGTGGGAAGGCTATATGCCCAAGTCTGGGAATCCCCTGACAATAGAGTCTTAATAAAGGTTACTCTCTGTGCTATGGTTCCTGATGAATTAGGCCTTAACTCAAAGTATGAAAACACTCTGTTTCTAAAATTCTGGAAGTCAGATCTGTGACCAGAAAACTTCTCAGGTACCGACATGCATATGTCTGTGCTATGAGGAGATCGCACTGCATTCACAGCCATCTGAAAGACTTCTACAGTCCCAGACAAAGCGTCAATTTGGGTCTGGTGACTGTTCAGCACTCGGGTGTAATTCTCCACCGTAGTGGTGAGTGCGTCAAGACGGCTGCTGAGTGCGTCCATTTGGGTTTGGTCTGCCGATCTGTAACGATTGGTGTCAGCACGCAGAGAGAATCCGATTATTGGTGATCTGCAGTATCACCAAGAATGCAGATATATACCTGATTATTGATGATCTGCAGAATCACCGATAATACAGATATATTGCTAACCTCTGGACACCTAAGGTATGTGAGTGTTTGGTGTAACAGTAGTACTTTGAGTAATGCACCTGCTGAGCAGGTGATCATAGGCAGTAAAGAAATACTGCTCTAGAGAACACAGAAACCTTCCAGCAGCCTGAGACTCTCCAAGGGGTGGAGTCAGGCTGGAGGTAGGAAGGACCAGAAGGTGAGTGACACCTGAAAGGTGGATGTCACTCTCTGAACTGGAGACTATCTCTTAATGAGGGAGATAGCTCTCGAGGTCGGGCAAGCCAGGTCGGCAACACATGGTCAGACAAGGTACATAGACAGAAGGCTGATTCTGTAACCAAGGCTGGCAGGGTTTGGCAACGGAGTATCAGATATGCGAGGTACCGAATCAGAAGACAGAGGAGTAGCCAGGAAGGCAATAAGTCACAACAGATATCAAACAATGCCTAGTCTGGGTGTGAGGTCCTTGGTCTCTACTAGTGTTGGGCGAACACCTGGATGTTCGGGTTCGCGAACGTTCGCCGAACATGGCCGCGATGTTCAGGTGTTCGCGCCGAACTCCGAACATAATGGAAGTCAATGGGGACCCGAACTTTCGTGCTTTGTAAAGCTTCCTTACATGCTACATACCCCAAATTTGCAGGGTATGTGCACCTTGGGAGTGGGTACAAGAGGAAAAAAATTTGAAAAAGAGCTTATAGTTTTTGAGAAAATTAATTGTAAAGTTTTAAAGGAAAAAATGTCTTTTAAATGTGGAAAATGTCATTTTTCTTTGCACAGGTAACATGCTTTTTGTCGCCATGCAGTCATAAACTTAATACAGATAAGAGGTTCCAGGAAAAGGGACCGGTAACGCTAACCCAGCAGCAGCACACATGATGGAACAGGAGGAGGGCGGTGCAGGAGGAGAAGGCCACGCTTTGAGACACAACAACCCAGGTCTTGCATGAGGACAAGAAGCGTGCGGATAGCAATGCATTTTGTCGCCATGCAGTCATAAATGTAATACAGATGAGAGGTTCAATAAACAGGGACCGGAAACGCTAACCCATCACAGATGTTCATTGTTCATGTTACTTGGTTGGGGTCCGGGAGTGTTGCGTAGTCGTTTCCAATCACGGATTGATTCATTTTAATTTGAGTCAGACGGTCTGCATTTTCTGTGGAAAGGCGGATACGCCGATCTGTGACGATGCCTCCGGCAGCACTGAAACAGCGTTCCGACATAACGCTGGCTGCCGGGCAAGCCAGCACCTCTATTGCGTACATTGCCAGTTCGTGCCAGGTGTCTAGCTTCGATACCCAATAGTTGAAGGGTGCAGATGGATTGTTCAACACAGCTACGCCATCTGACATGTAGTCCTTGACCATCTTCTCCAGGTGATCGGTGTTGGAGGTGGATCTGCACGCTTGCTGTTCTGTGGGCTGCTGCATGGGTGTCAGAAAATGTTCCCACTCCAAGGACACTGCCGATACCATTCCCTTTTGGGCACTAGCTGCGGCTTGTGTTGTTTGCTGCCCTCCTGGTCGTCCTGGGTTTGCGGAAGTCAGTCTGTCGGCGTACAACTGGCTAGAGGAGGGGGAGGATGTCAATCTCCTCTCTAAAGTCTCCACAAGGGCCTGCTGGTATTCTTCCATTTTTACCTGTCTGACTCTTTCTTCAAGCAGTTTTGGAACATTGTGTTTGTACCGTGGATCCAGAAGGGTATAAACCCAGTAATTGGTGTTGTCCAGAATGTGCACAATGCGTGGGTCACGTTCAATGCAGTCTAGCATGAATTGAGCCATGTGTGCCAGAGTCCTGCCAGAATCCTCATCATCCTCTTGTGAGCGTTGTGATAGTTGTGATGCATCATAGTCGTCACCTTCTTCCTGGTCTGCTTCTGCTGACCATTCGCGCTGAATTGTGGAAGTCCAACGTGCACCGCTCTGGCCCTCGTCAGTGGTGGCATGAAATTCCTGCTCCAACTCCAGCTGTTCCTCCTCCTCTTCTTCGTCATAGCTGCTGTGGCCAGCGTTTCCTGAGGCAGATGGTCTGATGTTGGTATCATCACGCTGATCGTTTTCTCCTTCAGATTCCCCCAGTTGCATCATGACAGCTGTTTCCTTGATTTTCAACATTGACTTCTTCAGTAAACACAGCAGTGGTATGGTAATGCTGACTGAAGAGTTGTCACTGCTCACAAGCAACGTGGATTGCTCAAAATTTTGGAGGACTTGGCAGAGGTCCAACATGTTGGCCCAATCGGATCCACAGAAGCTTGGCAGCTGTCCGGATGCGCCTCGGTACTGCGCCGTCATGTACTGGACCACTGCACTCTTCTGCTCGCAAAAGCGGGCTAGCATGTGCAGCGTAGAATTCCAGCGCGTAGGGACATCACACAGCAAGCGATGGTGGGGGAGATTGAAGCGCTCCTGCATCTTGGCGAGTGCCCCCGAAGCAGTACTGGAATTTCTACAATGTTTGGCCACTCGTCGCACCTTCAACAGAAGATCGGCCATGCCTGGGTATGTCCTCAGGAACCGCTGAACTACTAGGTTCATCACGTGCGCCAGGCAAGGGATGTGTGTCAGCTTAGCCAACCTTAAAGCACGAATGAGATTACTCCCATTATCACACACAACCATGCCCAGTTTCAGGTCTAGCGGTGCCAGCCACAAATCCGTCTGTTCCTTTATTCCCCTCCAAATTTCCTCCCCTGTGTGCTGCTTATCCCCAAGGCAGATCAGCTTCAGCAACGCTTGCTGACACATGCCAACAGCTGTGCTGCACTGCTTCCACGATCCTACTGCTGCTGGGTTAGCGTTTCCGGATGAGGTACAGCTTTGAGATGCGTTGGAGGAGAAGGAGTCAGAGAGGTAGGTGCTGCTGTTGTTATCCAGTAATCATACGCTTGTGGAGGATTTCCGCTGTGTCAGCGCGCATCTTGTGCGCTGACCACGGAAATAGAAACCCGCAATCGTTACACCCGGGCAGTGTGAATGCAGAGTGTAGTAGCAACTAAGTTAGGAGGACAAAGCGGACGGTCAGTTCGGCAGCACTGAGGGACCATGGCAACTCATTGGTAGTAGCACAGTGTAATAGTGCTGCACAAAAAATTAGATGCGTCAGTGGACCCGTGCAGTGTGAACGCAGAGTGTAGTAGCGCCTGAGTTAGGAGGACAAAGCGGACAGTCCGTTCAGCAGCACAGAAGGACCATGGCAACAGTGTTGCTCATCCGGATTCCGGATATCCGGGTAACCCGGATATCCGTACTGTTTTCAGCTATCCACCTGGATTCGGATTCCGGATACCTAGGCCTAAATCCGGATAGCTATCCGCGGATTTCTGGTCGCATACCCAAATATCCGCGGATATCCGGATCCGGGTACTTGTTACCATGGAGATGACGTCCATGATGTCATTGAGCCAATCAGAGGGCTCCCAGCCTAAGCCCAAGCAACCAATCACAGAGGGGAACCTTGGCCAGTCTCTCCTGTATATAAGGGGTGGCCATGTTGAGGAGAATCATCCTTGCTTTGAGACTGCCACTGAGATACATTCTCCAGTGTGTTTGGCTGAAGCAAGTTTGAGTTATCTGAGTGACAAACCCAGCGTTTTTACACACAAACACCTGTACTATAATACTGTTGTATTGTTGTTTAGCTAGTAGTGTGTTGTATTGTGATTGTAGTTAGTGTGTGTCAGTCTCTGCTGTCTGTGAGCTGTGACAGTCTCTGCTGCAGCCTGCAGCATAATATGGGCATATCCTATCACTTCCCCTCATATTAAAATACCCATACCCCAAAACACCCTTTTCTCTTTCATACCAATAACATACCCGGACTGCTATTGACGATGGAGAAATATATAGGCCAATGCAGCCCAACTTTATTACCACTTACAAATATTTTAATATACAACATATAAACTCTTAAACCGTAAGAAAAACCAATACAGTGTTCAGGGCAAGGAAATCCGAAGGTTTAGTTAAATAGACCGAAACCTTGGGTATGCAGTCTTGAACCGGCCCCCAGACGCAAACGCTGTCTCGGGGACAGCTGCATGCCCCTTTTACTTAACCAATTAACTGAAACCGACCTTTCCTTCACATGAGGAATTCACCCGCGTGAATTCCTCCACCATTTTATCACTGTCCTCCGGAAACCTTGCCCCGCCACATGCAAACAAGGGTGAAGCCTAACCCTTGCGCTGCCCGCAAAAACAAGCCTTTCTGAATCCCCTCTTCTAGAGGTCCACAGATCTGTGCCTATGGCATTTAAATGTACCCCATCCCGTCTCAAAAACTTCTCTGTGTCTTCCTCCAAATCCTCATGTCTAACTGCTACCCCTCCATTCTTTACCACAAAGCGGGAAACCTCCCTATTCAGCTTTTTCCTGGCCCTGTTGACCTTATCCACAGACCGTGCCAATCTCCAACGACTCCTTGCGATGATCTCCGACCAGACCACCACTGTCTCAGGGAAGTTGGAACGTATTCTCAGGAAGTCGCACTTGATGTCCTGGATGATCTGCCTCGTGGTCCTTGAGGCCAGATCATTACCTCCTGCGTGTAGCACTAGGATATCAGGAGCTCTGTCCAAGGCTACAAACCTGCGCACCTCAGGTAACACCTTGGCCCACAACATTCCAGGGATGCCGATCCATCTGACACACGCTGTCGATCTCGGGATCCCCAGCTGCCGACCGTCAGGTCGCACAGCGGCTCTCCGGGCCCCCCAGGCCAAATACGAGTGTCCAAAAATCCACACAAGACACGGAGGCTTAGGATTATCTGAAAATAAACAAAACCAAAACACTAACCGGCACCATGACCCAACCAACTGTATTAGATCAAATGTGGCCTGATATACGATAGGAACCTGGACGATTCCCACCTGTCAATCTTCTTAACCTGTTCATTACCCAACCCCAATCTAGCCGCCTCTGTTGCTGCCCCAATCCTAAAGGAATGTGAGGCATATTGCTTAGCATCCAAACCCAGGAAACCCAGTGCCTTTCTAAATACTGCTACAAACTGATACTTTGTCAGCGGAACTCCATCCGCATGACACAGGAAAGAGTCATCTAAGTTTGATCGTACTCTCATGAAACTGGACTCTGCAGGCTGCGGAGCCCGGTACCGGAAATAAGGTAACAGTCCTACCTTCCCCCAGACGGTCAGTTTTTGACTGACGCAGGTAAATTTCCACTGACCTCAGGCTCGACTTTACCTCCCCCCGCATAAGGCCACCCGCCTTTTTCTTGTTGGGGCTCACCAATTCACTTACCCTGAAGGCCCCAAAAAACGCTAACGTGAATGCCACAGCAAACAATAATTCCTTGTAATGGGAATCACAGAAGTCGTGTAACCGACCCAAAATGGAAACTAACAGACTAAACGTGACTGGACGCCTAGTGTCTTTAGTGGGCCTGAACTGAACTCTAAATCCCCTTATTGCCATTCTTACTCTAAAATCCTTTGTAAAGTCTGTTAACCCTCTTACCTTAAACCAAAAAGAAAGGGCTGACAAGTTCTTGGCGAGGACCCCCGGGGAAACCCCTGCAGCCCCTTTTTTCAGCCATAAATTGAAGCAATAAAAACACATATTCCTCATCTAACTGGCAACCTCCAATCTGCCGTAACATGTTGGGTCCAATTATCCCACACCGCTGAGTAAGCAGCCCAAGTCGATGTGGACAGTGAATGAGAAATCCAATCTTCTATACGTGCACCGGTATCACCCACAAGGCCCAGGGGCAGGAAGCCCCTTGCCGCTCTGCTCCCGTCACAAGGTTCCGAAATCTCTGCCATTGGAACCGAGAAAGAGCATCAGCAACCTCATTCCCAGTACCCGGCAAGTGCACAGCAAAAATCATCATGTTGAACCTCAAACAACTGAGCACTAACTGGCGAAGCACCCTGACGACAGGCGGTGATGATGCCGACAAACAATTGATTGCCAACACCACCCCCAAATTGTCACAATTAAACCGGATCCTTTTGTTCTGCAACAATGGTCCCCACAGCTCCACTGCTACCAGAATAGGGAATAATTCCAACAAAAGCAGATTCTTCGTGAGACCCTCCAGTACCCAGGATGCCAGCCAAGGCTCTGCGCACCACTTACCGCATTAAAGGCACCGAAACCGCATGATCCAGCCGCATCCATGAACAGTTCCAAATCGTCGTTCACCAACGTTTCCTCCATCCACATGGATCGCCCATTAAACTCTGCCAGAAAAGTTAACCACATGCGCAGATCTTCCTTGTGTTCCGCTAACAACCTAACTTGATGATGAGGAGCCATCACCCCTGCTGTAGCGCTGGCCAAGCGTCTGCAGAATATACGCCCCATGGGCAAAATTCTGCACGCAAAATTCAATTTCCCTAACAGCGACTGGAGCTCCCGTAACTCAATTTTTCTGCGTTGCAGCACCATAGAAATGGTCCGCAAGTTGTCCACTTTGTCCTCAGGTAACCTGCATTCCATAGCCAAAGAGTCTATGGTAATGCCCAAAAACGTTATAGTGGTCTGAGGACCCTCTGTCTTTTCCTCTGCCAATGGGATGCCAAAACGTGCACACACCTGTCTCATTGTTGCCAGCAAATAGGCACACTCCAGCGTCCCTTGTTTGCCGATAAACAGAAAGTCATCCAAATAGTGGATGACTGTCTGCATACCCGCAACATCCTTGACCATCCATTCCACAAATGAGCTGAAACACTCAAAATAAGAACAGGATATGGAACATCCCATAGGCAAACAGCAGTCCACATACAACCCCCGTCCCAAAAACAACCTAACAACCGAAAACTTGAGGGATGTACCGGTAACAAGCGGAATGCTGCCTCCACATCTGTTTTGGCCAGCAGTGAACCCTTGCCTGTTCGTTTGATCATCCTAACGGCCGTATCGAATGACGTGTAAGCGACCGTTGCGGCCTCCGGGTCAATACCGTCATTAACCGAGAAACCCTTTGGGTGGGAAAGGTGATGTATGAGCCGAAAAGCGTTCGGCTCTTTTTTTGGCACTAATCCCAGTGGTGAAACCACCAAGTCCTCAATTGGGGGGTCAATAAAAGGACCTGCCATCCTGCCCAAACTTACCTCCTTCTGCAATTTTGCCGTCACCACCTCTGGATGCAAAGCAACTGACTTTAGATTATGGTAGGGGGGTTGGGAGCCAGAAACCTGAACGCTAGGAATGATAAAACCATATTTACAAGAAGGTACTGCACACCCTATGTATGCTAATTAATGCACTGGGTGCAATGGGTGCTGAGTCTGTAATTAGGCTAAGAAGCCCTAGAGACAATATATATACAAAAGGACTCGCACACCAGCATGAGTTTCATCAAAATTATATTGTAAACACGAAAGCTGATTATATACAAACAAGTGCAGATAATGCACTATGCACAAATAACATAAGTGTATTGGTAACAAGAGACCAAACCGGTCAAAAGAAATACAGCATAATGGTATATGTCAGCAAAACATGAAGTAAATGGCTGCACAAGCAGTATCCCTTTAAGAGCAGCAATGAAAAAACACAAGCACAGTTTTAAACATGAATGCAGTACATACAAGTGGTAAGGTAGCAAGGGATACAGTCAAACACTTGTGCAGTTACAACATGAATGGTATACCCTGACAGCGGCTGTTTCGGGGGTTCCCTTCCTCAGAGGGTATCACCTGGCTCAGTGCCTGGCTCAGGAATGATAAAACCCTCAGAAAAACCTTTGCGCAAAAATTCCGCCCCCAAGGCGTCCAGATACTTACTTAGATGGCGTTCCATCTTTTCCACCCTCACTGGGCTCCTCCCTTTTTCCAGCAGAATTTGAGACCCCCCTCCCTTGTTTTGGCAGAAACATCTTGTAACCGGGTGGTTACTTCCCCCGCACAAGGAACACTCATGTTTGAATCAGCATGACCCGCCAAACTTGCATGCCCCCTCATTAAACTTCCAGCAGACTCCCAGTTTTTTTGTTGGCCAGCTGTCCCGATGTTCCTGAACTGCTGGCCCCTCCCTGAAAGGGCTGGTTATGTTTAGTTCCCGGGATCATAAGTTTCATCCACATATTGATGTCCTTATGATCCCATCTCATTGCGGGGCGAACCGCCTTACATTGCCTGAAGTGCTCGTCGTAGCGCAGCCACGCAGTGCCTCCATATTCCCTGTAAGCATCCCCTATACAATCCTGATAACAAAATAACGCGGAACAACATTCCGGCTCTTTTTCTCCTAATATGATGGCATAGATCGAAAATGCCTGCAGCCAGTTCTGAAAAGTCCTGGGAATCAAACGGTATCTCCTGTGTTCTTCTTCTTCTTTCTTACTTTCATCAGGCTTAGCCGGATTCAAATTAAACTTTGCAAGAGGGAGTAATGAAAATATTTCTATATACTCACCCTTCCATATTTTCTCACGTACTTCCTGCTTAACGTGAAAACCTAACGGCCCCATGAAACAAAGGTACAACTCGCCCTTTGCTGTGTCGGCCATTCGCACCGACTCTACCTCCTTATTGCGTGTGGCCGTCTGTGCGGGAGCTGCTGCAGCCAGCACCTCCGTATTTGCTACCACAGTACCACTGGCTGGACCAACCCGGGGGCGGTGCTGTTGGAACCATGCTCTCCACCCCTGAAGGCCCAGACCAGGCAGGCACTGGTGACCCAGCCTGCCCTCCTGTTTGTGCTCCACCTGAGCCCTGTAACGCATTGCGCATACCCTGCAATAAGGAATTTAAAAGAGACAGTGTGGGAGTGGAATTATCTACTGGGGGAACATTTGCAACTGTCTGTTGCGGTACTACCACCCCCCTTAACCCACTACCCCCAGGCAAATTACCACGGTCCCTCGTTCTATCCCCGCTATCACGTGAGTAAGCAGACATAGCATAATTAGCATTGGCATTGATCTCACCTGGCTGCACCAGACAGGAATCCCGATCAGCCGACACACCTGGACTCACCGGCTCTGCTGGACTGCTATCACCATCCGAACCTCCAGAAGCAGCATCCGCAGGGGAGACGGATCTTTTGTCATGCCTGTGACTGGAACTGTCGTGTCGCCTGCTGCCATCCCTGCCACCTGGCTGCGAAACATCGGCCGACTGCCCCCTGTGCGAACTTCGGTGGCCCGAACCCTCACCGCTTCCCGATGCTACATTGTGGCGTGGTGGTGATGCGGCTGAAGACCTGCCCTGCACGGCAGCCGTGTTACTTGCACTGCGATCAGAGCTGTGGGATCTCCTCTTGGAAGCCTGTTTCCCAGCCTTTTTAGCCGACACTCTGCTCCCCGATACACTTCCTGATTTATTGGCCCCTTTTGCCTGGCTGGGTGTGGGGGCAGGCTGCTTCTTGCTCCGACCTCCCTGAGCTCCTGCAGCCCCTCCGCTCTTCCTATGGCCACTCTGCTTGGGTGCAGCTGCCTGTCCGCGCTGCTCTCCCTGCGCTGCTGTCTGCTGCCCCCTCTTAGGCCTCTGCTCTTCTGAGCACTCTGGCGCTGGCTGCGCACGTGGCTGGCTGGCTGCAGACCCCCTTTCTTTCCGCTGCGCTGCCCTTCTTAGGTGGGGGAGCCGGGGGAACATGCACAGGGCTCCCGCTCCGTCTATTGCCTCTGGGGGATGCACTGGGGCTCAGCCGCTCCGGCGGCCGGGAAATGTGCGCGCTCGCCCGCCCATGCTGCTCACCGCTGCTGCCGCCAGACATCAGGGCCATCTGCTCGGCCACCCACTGGGATCCTCTTGCTGCTGCCTCGCTCCTGACCATAGCGAGCAGGCTGTCTACGTCCTCCATGTCGGCGAAATCGAAGGGGGAACAGGCAGAGAAGCTCCTGGAACTTTCCCTGTCTCCAGCTTCTCTGATCTGACTCCTCCCCTTCCTCTCCACCTAGGACACAGCTCTGCTGCCTCTGGAACTCCCACTTCCTGCTTAACGGCCAGCCTACCTTCCTTCCTCACAATTAACCCCTTGATGGGCAAGCTGTCTAGCCCTATCATGTGGGGGCCTCCCTAGCTCTCCGTGCTCGCTCCTCCCGGCCCTATCTGCTTTGCTAGTTAGGTGTCTGTGTGTGCTGTTTGTGCACATAGGCCAGGCCTGTGCTATTGCCTTAGCTACACAGTATAGTTTAGGGCATAGGGAGGATTACTGTATATTGTGTAGTTATTCAGTACTGCAGTGCTAGTTGTTAGAGTAGTACTGTCTGTGTGACTACTGCATTTCTGCTGTGCTGCTCACTCTGAGTGTCAGGGTGACAGACCGTCCGTTAGTGCACACTGTGTTCTACTTTGCTCTGTGTCACTCCGTGCTAATTAATTCAAGTAAAGTCCAACACCAATTACCCCGATTTGAATAAAGTGCAAGTACCCCACATTCATCTGGTGACATCATCAAAACTTGCACTATGTCTGCTGGCACTGGTAGCCGGGGGAAGGCCATCAAGGCCAAGTAGAGAGGGAACATTGCTTGCACCATCACCGCCAGCAGTTCTGCCTCACTGCCCATTCAGCCGGTAGCCCCTGGCCATGGACGCACTGGGCGCCCAGTTGATAGGGGGAGTCACGCTGCCATTTTTCAGCAGGGTCGGCGCCACAAATTAGAGGAGAAACACGCCGAGCCTGTGATGCAGCTGATGGTGGATGAGCAGACCACCACCACCAGCTCTACAAGAGAGAGCTCCACCCCCTTGGAGAAGCTCCACCCCCTGAGCGCACTGGGGTTTCCGGAGGAGTCAAAGATGGTGACGGTGCCTGAGGTGTCAGCAGAAGAAGAGTGTGGGGGGTCATCACCATCCCAGCCATTGTTTGATGATGAAGATAATAATGACCGTGACTACCAACCACAAGAGGGGGATTTTAGCTCTGAGTCTGAGGAGGAGGATGCATCGGTGGGTCTGTAACGGAGGATTAGCATCGCTGACATTGGCAGAAGCAGCAGTGGGCATGGAATGTGGGACCCACAGCCTGCTGCTTCATCTTCTCCTGTCGCAACCACCAGCTGCACCACTCAACCCCAGGCCCCAACCACCACAGGCCCAACCACCACAAGGAGAAAAAAAGCAGCAGCAGTAGCCCATTCAGGTCGTAAGGGCAAATTTCTATCCTCAATCTGGCAGTTTTTTGACCTGCCCTCAGTGGAAAGCCACTTTGTAACTTGCAATGTGTGCAAGGTGAAGCTGAGCAGAGGTTGCAACCCCTACAATTATGGCACCTCCAGCTTCATAACTCATCTTTCCAAAAAACATCCTCATGAGCATGAGGAGTTCAAGAGGCTGAAGGAAGCTGGTGCTGGCAGTGCTCTGGCCAAAAGCACCACCAGAACCCCCTTTGCCACTCCTGCCGACACTGAGGCCTTTTCAGCCAGCCAGTCCTCAGCGGTCTCCTCTCCTCCCTCCTCCTCATCCCGTGCAAGCCAGAAGCGACACCAGACCATGCTGAGTGAGTCCTTTGTCATCAAGACTCAGCCTCACAGCAGCCGTCACATCCGGCAGCTCAACGGCCTGCTTGTACAGGCCATGTCCTCCCAGCTCCTCCCGTACTCTTTTGTGCAGGAGGGGAGTGACATCCGTGCACTCCTGCTGAGCGCAGCGCTGGATTGGCCCAGGGGCGCAACAATAAGGGGTGCAGAGGTAGCAACCGCATCGGGGCCCTTGGGCCAGAGGGGCCCCGAAGGGCTCTCCCTCAACTACATTATTAGCTCTCTATTGGTCCTGTGCTCATAATAATCACTTCTATAGATACTTTGAATAGTAGTAATCACTAACACACTGTTCCCCATCCCCTTCTTGCACCTCTGACACTGTAGTTGCCATTGGCAGGTTTTGGTGCGCTGTATCAATTGTTATGTATAGAGGGCTTGGGGGGCCCCAATGTAAGACTTGCATCGGGGCCCACAGCTCCTTAGCTACGCCACTGGATTGGCCAATACCCCACCGGCACTATTTCTCATGCACGGCCATGCCAGCACTGCCACGCGGTAGGGGAGTGGGTCCATGTGACGATGGATTCCTGGAGCAGCAGGTTCGGGACAGGCCGCTATCTGTCCTTCATGGCCTACTGGAACAGTTTGGTGGAAGGGGGTGAGGAGGGGACAGCACCATCGTCAAGCCACCCCATAGCAGGGTCAGGGAAAGTTCAGCAGGTTCCTGTGGTCCAGTTCCACCCTCCGCCAAATGCCCCCGCCTCAGCAGCAGTGTAAAGGCTCGCCACTGCCAAGCGCTGCTGGAGATGGTCAGCATGGGCAAGAATAAACTGACAGCAGACCACGTCCTGAGAAACTCCGAGAGCAGGAGATCAGTTGGCTGACCACCAGAGGCCTCAAAGTCGGAGAGGTGGTGTCCGATAATGGGGCCAACCTTGTTGCTGCCATCCACCGGGGAGACCTCACCCACATCCCCTGTCTGGCCCACTTACTGAACCTGGTGGTTCAGAAATTTCTGAGCACCTTGCCAGGGGATGGAGCCACTTTTAAAAGTGGCTTGTAAAACGGTGCGTTAATTCCGCCGCTCAGGTGGTGCCTCAGCAGTCCTGGAAGCCGTGCAGCTGGAGCTGAACCTGCCACGGCACCGTCTGATCATAGACGTTCCAACGCGGTGGAATTCCACTCCGGCCATGTTGGAACGTCTGGTTGAGCAGAGGCAGGCTGTCAACTGTTACTTGGCCAAAGCCACCGCCGATGCCACCGTGTTCGGGACCAGCACCACCCACCTCTCAGAGATCATACGCAGTGCTGATTGGAGCCAAATGCAGCTGGTTTGCTTGGTCCTGGCACCCTTCCTGGAGGCCACCAACATGGTCAGCCGGGACCGTGCGTAAGTTTGTGAATGGGTGACCATGGTCTGCACGCTGCACAAGGCCCTTGATGCTCTACTGGAAGTGGGAGAGGCAGCCTTGATACAGCAGGAGCAGCAGCAACAACCACAGTCTACCTCTGTGCATCAGGAGGAGGAGCTTGAGGACTTGGAGGAGTTGGAGTTCCCTGACCCTGAAGATGAGGGGACACAGTCGAGTGCAGCTGCAGTGGTGTGGGGGTGGAGAGAGCAGGGGGAGGCTGAGGAATCAGAGTAGGAGGACAGCACTTATGAAGACCATGTGCCAGCAGATATAGCAGCCCTCTTCCCCATGGCAGCGCACATGTTGCAGTGCCTGCGCAGGGACCCAAGGGTCAAAGAGATGTGTGGTCGGGAGGACATGTGGATCACCCTGATGCTGGATCCACAGCTGAAGGGGAAGCTGCATCAGTTCCTGCCTGCGGGAGAAGACCTTGTGCGCCAAATGAGGGAGTTGCAGACACTGTGCACACAACTGCTGCTAAATGATTTTATGGGGATGTATGTGTGTCTTTTGGAGGGAGGAAGTAAGTCTGCTCCAAGAAGTTTAACGCCACTTTATCCTACAACAAAGCACTCCCTGTGTGGCTGCAGAGTGGTGCAGTGGAAGCGTGCTGGGCCCATAACCCAGAGGTTGATGGATCAAAACCATCCTCTGCTAGTTATGATTTCATTTTTGCACCTCACTTTATCGCATGGCCAAAATGGTTTCCATAGCCCTGTAAGAGAAAGTATAATAAGGGCCCTGCCGTAACATAGATATTATGGTAGCTAAGACTACTCCTGGGCCTTTCTTGTAGTTGAAGAGATGAATGAACTGTGATACCACACTTTAAAAAAAAAAAATAGCAAACAGCGAAGCTTCCCCATATTAGAGCATTGGATTTGGTAAAGTCTTACGCTATGGGCTTGATTCACAAAAGAGTGCTAACTGTTAGCACGGCCGTTTTCGCGCGAATTTTCGCATTGCGCGCAAGGGCGCGAATTTTCACGTGAAACGATAGCGTTTTAGTGCGCAAATGCAAATTTTACCACGAAATCGATAACGTTTTCACGTGAAAATTCACATTTGTGTGCGAAAACGTTAGCGTTTCGCGCGAAAATTCGCAAACGCGCGCAATGCGAAAATTCACGCGAAAACGGCCGTGCTAACAGTTAGCACTCTTTTGTGAATCAAGCCCTATGTGTTCTAAGACACAAGTAAGGTTTAGGTTAGCAGGAATGGTTGCATGGCCACCTAGCTTTTCATCCTTCCCACCCTTGCCCTGAAATCTTCCAGACTTCAAATTGCTGTCCTTTGCGGTGTGTGTTCCACCAGCATCATCCAGGTGGGCACATGATCTTTCTGAAGTCATTTTTCTCTTGGGTATATCACAATGGTACATGCTAGGCTTCGTGCTAGGCTTCGTGCTAGGCTTCGTGCTAGGTTTCGTGCTAGGCTTCGTGCTAGGTTTCGTGCTAGGCTTCGTGCTAGGCTTCGTGCTAGGCTTCGTGCTAGGCTTCGTGCTAGGTTTCATGGTAGGCTTCATGCTAGGCAGGCTTTGGTGGTATAATGGTGAGCACAGCTGCCTTCTGAGCAGTCAACCTGGGTTCAATCCCTGGCTAATGTATGTGAGCTGGCTTTTGACATCCTGCACATTCTAACCCAAAAATGAGAGAGAGAAAGGGGTGGTGGACTTTTTGCTACTGAACTTGTAATTCGGGTTTGGATATCTGGCAAATCCACGGATATCTGGGTTGACTGTCAAACTATCTGCAGATAGCTATCCATATTTCTGCACAACTGTCCAGAATCCGGATCCGGCCGGATAGTGTAAAAAAGTTTGGATATCCGGGTAACCCGGATATCCGAAATCTGGATGAGCATCCCTGGCTGTACGCCACGCTGGTACAGCTGCTGAGTGAGAAGGTGCCTGCAGCAGCAGCATTTGGCTCTCAAAGCCAGAACCAGCGCCTGATCCGGATGGTGGCAAACTATATGGGGCCCTACAGCGGCTTTGAGAGCAACACCCCTGTGGACCCCTTGGATTACTGGGTCAAGCACCTGGATATTTGGAGCGAGCTGGCGCAGTACGCCCTGGAAGTCCTTGCTTGCCCCCCTTCCAGCGTGCTGTCCGAAAGGTGCTTTAGTGCGGCCGGTGGTGTGGTAACTGAGAAGCGCTTTCGTCTGTCCACCCAGACTGTGCACAGATTGCCGTTTCTCAAAATCAACCATTCTTGGGTGGTTGGTGAATTCCTGGCCCCTGTTGTTGGCAAGAGGGGGAAATGAAGTTTCTGGAAAGAAAAAATCACTATGCCTGCATTACCACCCTTTACAACCACAACCTCCTGGCTCCAGCTTCCGAATTTTGCGGGGGCTCGAAAGGGGCACAATGGCTGCCTGGCGGCGCTCAATGTGGGCCACGGCGACCGGAGTGGGTGTGGTAATGACATCATGTGGGCAGGGCTAACTGTAATGTAGTTGTACCAGCTAATTTAGTTACATAAAAAAAAAAATATGAAGTAAATGCACGTAATGGCAGACAGCCTTTCAATAATAAATGCACGTAATGACAGACAGCCTTTCACCAGTAAATGCATGTAATGAGAGACAGCCTTTCAATAGTAAATGCATGTAATGAGAGACAGTGTTTCACCAGTAAATGCACATAATGAGAGACAGCGCTTCCCCACTAAATGCACATAAGAGACAGCCTTTCACCAGTAAATGCACATAATGAGAGACAGCGTTTCCCCACTAAATGCACATAAGAGACAGCCTTTCACCAGTAAATGCATGTATTGAGAGACAGCCTTTCACCAGTAAATGCACGTAATGAGAGACAGCTTTTTCCCACTAAATGCACATAAGAGACAGCCTTTCCCTAGTACATGCATGTAATGAAAGACAGCCTTTCACCAGTAAATGCACATAAGAGACAGCTTTTCACCAGTAAATGCACGTAATGAGAGACAGCGTTTCACCAGTAAATGCACATAAGAGACAGCCTTTAACCAGTAAATGCACGTAATTAGAGACAGCCTTTCACCACTAAATGCACATAAGAGACAGCCTTTCAACAGTAAATGCACATAATGAGAGACAGTGTTTCACCAGTTAATGCACATAATGACAGACAGCGTTTCCCCAGTAAAAGCATGTAATGAGAGACAGCCTTTCACCAGTAAATGCATGTAATGAGTGACAGCCTTTCACCAGTAAATGCATGTAATGAGAGACAGCGTTTCACCACTAAATGCACATAAGAGACAGCCTATAACCAGTAAATGCACGTAATGAGAGACAGCCTTACACCACTAAATGCACATAAAAGACATCCTTTCACCAGTAAATGCACGTAATGAGAGACAGCGTTTCACCACAAAATGCATGTAATAAGAGACAGTGTTTCACCAGTTAATGCACATAATGACAGACAGCCTTTCACCAGTAAATGCATATAATGATATAGATGTCCCCAGTATATGTAGCCAGGGGTATGTGTGCCCAGTATATGTAGCCAGGGGTATATGTCCCAGTATATGTAGCCAGGGGTATATGTGCCCAGTATATGTAGCCAGGGGTATATGTGCCCAGTATATGTAGCCAGGGGTATATGTGCCCAGTATATGTAGCCAGGGGTATGTGTGCACAGTATATGTAGCCAGGGGTATGTGTGCCCAGTATATGTAGCCAGGGGTATGTGTGCCCAGTATATGTAGCCAGGGGTATATGTGCCCAGTATATGTAGCCAGGGGTATGTGTGCCCAGTATATGTAGCCAGGGGTATATGTGCCCAGTATATGTAGCCAGGGGTATATGTCTAAGTATATGTAGCCAGGGGTATATGTGCCCAGTATATGTAGCCAGGGGTATGTGTGCCCAGTATATGTAGCCAGGGGTATGTGTGCCCAGTATATGTAGCCAGGGGTATATGTGCCCAGTATATGTATTCAGCGGTATATGTCCCAGTGTATGTAGCCAGGGGTATATGTGCCCAGTATATGTAGCCAGGGGTATGTGTGCCCAGTATATGTAGCCAGGGGTATGTGTGCCCAGTATATGTAGCCAGAGGTATATGTGCCCAGTATACGTAGCCAGGGGTATATGTGCCCAGTATATGTAGCCAGGGTTATATGTGCCCAGTATATGTAACCAGGTGTATAGTTGTCCCCAGTATAGGTAGGTAGGACTTACCATAGGTGTCCCCAGGCCAGAAGGGGTGGAAGCGGAGAGAAGAGGAAGCCATGTGGACAGCGGCGGAGAAGGGGGCCATCTCCCCCCTTCCCTCACCTTGGGGCTCCCACTCTCTGCCTTGCTCCCCCCTCAGATATCAGCGGCTGGCTGGTCAGAAGACTTCGTCTCTTCCCAGCGCAGGAGAGAGAGATTGATCTGTGCGCCGCTACTCTGGTCTAGACTAGACCAGAGCGGCGCACGGATCAGCCGCGCTGGGAAGAGAGTGAGTCTTCTGACGCCAGCCGCTGCTATCTGAGGGGGGAGTGAGGCAGAGAGTGGGAGCCCCAAGGTGAGGGAAGGGGGGAGACGGCTCCTTTCTCCGCCGCTGTCCACACGGCTTCCTCTTCTCTCCGCTCCCACCCCTCCTGCTGCTCGGCAGCCCTGCGGAGGGGGGGGGGCTTTTGCAGGGGCTGACAGCTTGTCAGCTAGGGCTTAAGCCTGGGTAAGCCCCAGTGTAGCACCGCCACTGCCTCCAGGCTCCGTCTTCTTGAGTCATCATCATCATAAGCCTGGTTCAAATTTTTTTTACTGAGCCGTGGTACCACCAAGTGCCACGGTGAACTATATTAACACAATTGCTGTGTAATTTTTTTGGAGGTGTCTCTGCTGTCCCAGTTATGGGGACTAGGCCCCAACTGCGGCAGTACGACCGCTTCCTGGAACCTCTCCTAATGTTTTTACTGAGCCATGGTACCACCAAGTGCCACGGTGAACTATCTAAACACAATTTCTGTGTAATTTTTTTTGGATGTGTCTGTGCTGTCCCAGTTGTGGGGACTAGGCCCTAACTCCGGCAGTAACTTCCTGGAACCTCTCCTAATGTTTTTACTGAGCCGTGGTACCACCATTTGTCACAGTGAAATATCTAAACACAATTGCTGTGTAATTTTTTTGAATGTGTCTGTGCTTTCCCAGTTGTGGCAGTATGACCGCTTCCTGGTCCTGAAACCTAATCCTCCTGATGTTAATTGACACTTTGACATTTTTTTTGGGGGGGGGGGGGGGATTTTAAGTCCCCACATCATCAATTAGTGTTCCCCTTTAAAAAAATTATGATGCTACATGCGTCATATACCCTAAAAAAAGTTTTGGAAGCAATTTAAAGGCCACTTCCGGTTTACTATGCGAATATCCGAATAGGTTGGATATCCGCGGATAATGCGTTCGGATATCTGTATCAATCCAGATACCGCAAGGTTCGGATTCGGATCTCCGAACCGGATATCTGGGTATCCGGATCCGGATCAATTCGGATTTTGAAAAGGGGTATCCGAGCAACCCTGCATGGCAACTCACTGGTAGTAGCACAGTGTAATAGTGCTGCACAAAAAATTAAATGCGTACGGTGACCCGAGCAGTGTGAACGCAGAGTGTAGAGGCGACTGAGTTAGGAGGACAAAGTGGACAGTCAGTTCGGCAGCACAGAAGGCCCATGGCAACTCACTGGTAGTACCACAGCCGAAAAATGAACCAAGGTAGGCAAGTAGTAACTTTCTTTAGAAAGGCAGGCATGGTTAACACATTGCAGCAGTCACTTCATGTCCCCCTGTGTCCGACAATAGGGGCCAGGAAGGCAGCGCAACATGTGCACTCCCATGGGAAACAAGTGGGCCTTGGCAACAAGATCTTCATCGTGCTCGTAGTACCATATCACATGCCTGTCCTCTTCCTGTGCCGTGTCTTGCTCCTCCTCCTCAGCATTCAGGTTAGGGACCTCCAACTCCTCCACCTCCTCCACTACCTGTGAGCCCTCTTATGCTGCCATCTGCTCCTTATCCAGCTACCTCAGGGCTGCCTCCTCATGCTCAATTAAATTGCACATTGCTTGGTCCAGTGTCCACTGAGGTGCACTGATGATGGGGACTTGCTGTTTGCTGGGGACACTTGGGCCAAAGGGTGGCCACTAATGATCCAATCTTTTTCATCCAATCTTACCAAATCTATGTAGTAGAAGACTAAACTGATGTAATATATTAATTGGATACTATAGGCAGTTCCTTTATATTAGATAGAAATGGTAAGATTGGATGAAAAAGATTGGATCATTAGTGGCCACCATAACATGTAGGCCCTAAAGGTGGCCACACACGATACAATAAAATGATCCGATTTTACAGTAATTCGACAAATAACATCGGATTTCCAGAGAAATCGAAAGCTTTTTTTTCATTCGAGCAAGAAATCCGATCGAATTTCCAGTTTTTAGTCGATAAAAGTTGATAAGGAGTGCTGGATTTTTTTTTATCAATTTTTATGAAAATTGAATGTTGTGTGGTAGATTGTCAGTTTATTAATATATACACCCCAAGCAACTTTCTCAGAGTTTCCAATAATTTTTGTCATAACTGAGGAAAAATTGAACATACGTGTGTGGTACATTGGTCAGATTTTTGAAATGTTACAATCAGTCAGAGAAATTGATTGCAATCCTTGAATTGAACAGATATTTAAAAAATTGTATGGTGTGTAACCACCTTAAGATCCAGCCTGTGCTGACACAGCCGCTCCAACATGGCCCGAGTTGAATTCCAGCGAGTTGGCATATCTATTATCAGGCGGTGTGGCTTGCCATATTGCTGCTGTAAGGTGGACAGGAGTGCAAAGGCAGTGGCTGAGTGGTGGAAAAACCGTATCACCTTCCGGGCATCTTGCAGCAGGTCACTCATCCCCTGGTAGGTGCGCAGGACCGCTGCAACACAAGATTCAGCACGTGGGCCAAGCAGGGGATGTGCTGAAGGTTTTCCTGCTGCACTGCGGCCACCAGGATGAGTAGCTGACGCCAAAAAGACCCAGACAGGTTGTATATATATATATATATATATATATATATATATATATATATATATATATATATATATATATATATACGGTGGCTTGCAAAAGTATTTGGCCCCCTTGAAGTTTTCCACATTTTGTCACATTACTGCCACAAACATGAATCAATTTCATCGGAATCTCCACGTGAAAGACCAATACAAAGTGGTGTACACATGAGAAGTGGAACGAAAATCATACATGATTCCAAACATTTTTTACAAATAAATAACTGCAAAGTGGGGTGTGCGTAATTATTCAGCCCCCTAAGTCAATACAGGATCTTCTCAAAAAATTAGCATATTGTGATAAAGTTCATTATTTTCTGTAATGTACTGATAAACATTACACTTTCATATATTTTAGATTCAAATACACACAACTGAAGTAGTTCAAGCCTTTTATTGTTTTAATATTGACGATTTTGGCATACAGCTCATGAAAACCCAAATTTCCTATCTCAAAAAATTAGCATATTTCATCCGACCAATAAAAGAAAGGTGTTTTTAAAACAAAAAAAGTAAACCTTAAAATAATTATGTTCAGTTATGCACTCAATACTTGGTCGGGAATCCTTTTGCAGAAACGACTGCTTCAATGCGGCGTGGAATGGAGGCAATCAGCCTGTGGCACCACTCAGGTGTTATGGAGGCCCAGGATGCTTCAATAGCGGCCTTAAGCTCATCCAGAGTGTTGGGTCTTGCGTCTCTCAACTTTCTCTTCACAATATCCCACAGATTCTCTATGGGGTTCAGGTCAGGAGAGTTGGCAGGCCAATTGAGCACAGTATTACCATGGTCAGTAAACCATTTACCAGTGGTTTTGGCACTGTGAGCAGGTGCCAGGTCGTGCTGAAAAATGAAATCTTCATCTCCATAAAGCTTTTCAGCAGATGGAAGCATGAAGTGCTCCAAAATCTCCTGATAGCTAGCTGCATTGACCCTACCCTTGATAAAACACAGTGGACCAACACCAGCAGTTGACATGGCACCCCAGACCATCACTGACTGTGAGTACTTGACACTGGACTTCAGGCATTTTGGCATTTCCCTCTCCCCAGTCTTCCTCCAGACTCTGGCACCTTGATTTCCGAATGACATGTAAAAGTTGCTTTCATCCGAAAAAAGTACTTTGGACCACTAAGCAACAGTCCAGTGCTACTTCTCTGTAGCCCAGGTTAGGCGCTTCTGCCGCTGTTTCTGGTTCAAAAGTGGGTTCATGCTTCCATCTGCTGAAAAGCTTTATGGAGATGAAGATTTCATTTTTCAGCACGACCTGGCACCTGCTCACAGTGCCAAAACCACTGGTAAATGGTTTACTGACCATGGTATTACTGTGCTCAATTGGCCTGCCAACTCTCCTGACCTGAACCCCATAGAGAATCTGTGAGATATTGTGAAGAGAAAGTTGAGAGACGCAAGACCCAACACTCTAGATGAGCTTAAGGCCGCTATCGAAGCATCCTGGGCCTCCATAACACCTGAGCAGTGCCACAGGCTGATTGCCTTCATGCCATGCCGCCTTGAAGCAGTCATTTCTGCAAAAGGATTCCCGACCAAGTATTGAGTGCATAACTGAACATAATTATTTGAAGGTTGACTTTTTTTAAAAAAAAAAAATACTTTTCTTTTATTGGTCGGATGAAATATGCTAATTTTTTGAGATAGGAAATTTGGGTTTTCATGAGCTGTATGCCAAAATCATCAATATTACAACAATAAAAGGCTTGAACTACTTCAGATGTGTGTATTTGAATCTAAAATATATGAAAGTCTAATGTTTATCAGTACATTACAGAAAATAATGAACTTTATCACAATATGCTTATTTTTTGAGAAGATCCTGTACTTTGTAGAACCACCTTTTGCTGCAATTACAGCTGCCAGTCTTTTAGGTTATGTCTCTATCAGCTTTGCACATCTAGAGACTGAAATCCTTGCCCATTTTTCTTTGTAAAACAGCTCCAGCTCAGTCAGATTAGATGGTCAGCGTTTGTGAAAAGCAGTTTTCAGACCTTGCCACAGATTCTCGATTGGATTTAGATCTGGACTTTGACTGGGCCATTCTAACACATGGATATGTTTTGTTTTAAACCATTCCATTGTTGCCCTGGCTTTATGTTATGGGTCGTTGGCCTGCTGGAAGGTGAACCTCCACCCCAGTCTCAAGTCTTTTGCAGACTCCAAGAAGTTTTCTTTCAAGTTCGCCCTGTATTTGGCTCCATCCATCTTCCCATCAACTCTGACCAGCTTCCTTGTCCCTGCTGAAGAGAAGCACCCCCAGGGCATGATGCTGCCACCACCATATTTGACAGTGGGGATGGTGTGTTCGGTAGGGATGCTCATTCGGATTCCACGGAAATGCAATTTCCGAAATTCCGATCGGAAATTGCATTTCCACATCTGCTGTCAGTGGTCCCACTGCCAGGGTCCACACAATATATTGCCTGCTGCCAGTGCCACACGTCACTCCTCCTACTGCTGCTATATTTATCCTCCTGCTGTCAGTGGTCACACCGCCAGGGTCCACACAATACATTGCCTGCTGTCAATGCCATACATCTTTTTTTTTTTTTTTTATTACACCTATTTCAATGTGATTTCCCATAAAAAAAAAACAAAAATGCATCCGAATTCCCGAACACAAATTTTTTACCGAATTTTGAAACCGACAACCGAACTGAATTTCGCAAACGAAGCCGAATTCGAATCCAAATATCATGCGGACCCGAAGTCGAATGTACCTGAACCGAATTTTGGTACATCTGAGCATGCCTGACTACTACTACTACTACTACTACTACTACTACTACTACTACTACTACCCGTTCGGTAAATTTCTTCCACTGTTAGTGTGTGATTTTATTAGCTTCTGTACTATGTGTAATAAATAATAGTTCGTTACTAGAGATGTCGCGAACCTCCGGTTTTCGGTTCGCGCAAGGTTCGGTTCGCGGAAAAGTTTGCGAACCGCAATAGACATTAATGGGGAGGCAAACTTTGAAAAATAGAAAAAATTATGCTGGCCACAAAAGTGATGGAAAAGATGTTTCAAGGGGTCTAACACCTGGAGGGGGGCATGGCGGAGTGGGATACATGCCAAAAGTCCCGGGGAAAAATCTGGATGTGACGCAAAGCAGCGTTTTAAGGGCAGAAATCACATTGAATGCTAAATTGCAGGCCTAACGTGCTTTCAAACATCTTGCATGTGTATACATCAATCAGGGAGTGTAATTAGAGTACTGCTTCACACTGACACACCAAACTCACTGTGTAACGCACCGCAAATAGCTGTTTGTGTAGTGACGGCCATGCTGGACTACTGCGCAACATGGCGAGATTGTTCTTCCTCACTCAGTGATGTCAGGTAATGTGTGACTTCCTTCTCAACTTTCCATGGCATTGTTAAAAAGCTTACATTTTGTTTTTCAATGACATTTTCTACTTGCTGTGTACTTGTTCAGTACTGCCAGGGCCGGCCCGCTCATGAGGCGGGGTGAAACTTTTGCCTCAGGCGGCAAATATCTAGGGGCGGCAACCGCCCGTCGGTGGGTGCGGGGAGCCGGTCGCCCAGCTGGAGGGGTAGCGGGCAGGATGGGGGTATTGGGCCTAGCGGCGGGGGCGGGGTGGAGCGCACGCTGGATCGAGGAAGAGGTGAGTCCTCCCCGCCCACTGCCTCTTACGAGAGTTGCGCTTCTGATGTATTTAAGGCTGGAGGGGAGCGGAGGACGGGGGACCCAGGCGAGGGAGGGGGGGTCCGACCCCCCTCCCCGCCGCTAGGCCCCATACCCCCGCCCTGCCCGCTACCCCTCCAGCTCGACGGCGGGGGGGGGGGTGGCAGCAGCAATTATTTTCTTCAAAATTTGCCTCAGGCGGCAAAAAGTCTAGGGCCGGCCCTGAGTACTGCTACAATGAGAATCCTGTGGAGGCGGGCAAGTCTGCCATTGTGACCCCGGGTAATGGCCGGGAATTGAGGGGTTTGAATCCGGTGTGGAGCCTGAGCAACGGCTACCACTACACATCCAAGGAGGGCAGCGGGCAGGCATGCACGCCCGCCCGCCCCAAGGTAGTGACCAAAAATAACAATACAGGAGGAGGACTTTCGAGCAGGGGCGTAGCAATAGGGGGTGCAGAGGTAGCGACCGCATCGGGGCCCTTGGGCCAGAGGGGCCCCGAAGGACCCTCCCTCAACTACAGTATTAGTTCTCTATTGGTCCTGTGCTCATAATTATCACTTCTATAGATACTGTGAATGGTGGTAATCACTAACAAACTGCTCCCCATCCCCTTCTTGCACCTCTGACACTGTAGTTACCATTGGCAGGTTTTGTTGCGCAGTGGCAATTGTTATGTATAAAGTGCTTGGGGGGCCCCACTGTAAAACTTGCATCGGGGCCCACAGCACCTTAGCTACGCCACTGCTTTCGAGGCCCTGCTGTGTATTTGAAATGAATGTACTTTAAATCCTTTAACGAGAACCAGTTATGGCAGGCAAAGATGACACCACATTCCTTTCACGAGAATCATATGGAGGCAGGCAAGTCTGCCATTTGTGACCCCGGGTAATGGCCGGGGAATGAGGGATGGAATCCGGTGTGGAGCCTGAGAAACGGCTACCACTACACATCCAAGGAGGGCAGCAGGCAGGCATGACCAAAAATAACAATACAGGAGGCAGACTTTTGAGGCCCTGCTGTGTATTTGAAATGAATTAACTTTAAATCCTTTAACGGGAATCCGTTATGGAGGGCAAGTCTGCCATTGTCACCGTGGGGAATGAAGGTTGGATTCCGGCCCAAAGTGGGAGCCTGCTGAGACCCATGCTGTAGCTGCCCTGACCGTGCTTTGCAGACCAGGCATCTGTGGTCAGATGGACCCTTGAGCCAGCGGAAGACAAACCAAGTCGAAAGCATTTGCCAAGAATGTTTGACGGAGGGCAAGTTTTTTTGCCCTTTTTTTTAAATTTTTTGAAAATGATAGATGGTTGTATTTTTAAATTGTTTGAAAGTTTAGATGGTTGTATTTTTAAATTGTTTAAAAGTTTAGATGGTTGTATTTTTAAATTGTTTGAAAGTTTAGATGGTTGTATTTTTAAATTGTTTAAAAGTGTATCCATTCTTCCTCTCCCCAGCCACGAACAATACCATGGGAACGTGGAGCAGCAGAAGCCCCCTGTGACGGCTGCCGCGGTTGTTCTCCGCGGCTTGTCTTTTGAGGGGTGCTGCTTTTCCTCAGGTGTTCTTGCCATAGCTGTTTGTGCCTTCTCTCCAGGTGCCTTCGTAAAGCACTTGTCCCTACGTGACAGTTGGCCTTTCCACGGCTCAATTTTTGCTGGCAGAGACAACAGATGGCTTTGCTCCGATCTGAGACACACACGTTAAAAAATTTCCAAACCGCTGAGCCCCCCTGGGCTGATGGCGCTACGGTGGCATCAGCAGCTGACGTTGAAGGGCATGTTGGCTGTCTGGCATAGCTGGCGATACATGGTGCCGGACACTGCCCCCAGCTGTTTCTGAGGACGAGCTCCCTCTGCTTCTATCATGGAGTCGTCTCCTCCTAGTCCTCTCTGAATCCTCCTCCTCTCCCCTGGTCATCTCCTCTACCGGGAACATATGATGTATCCGTATAATCGTCATCATAATCCTCCTGGCCAGCTGCGCTTTCCTCCTCAACTGCACCAACTTCAGGTGGTCCATCATCCACATCCACACACGTTACGTCCATACTTTTGCCACCTAACTCAGACGTAGGAGGTGGTGTACCTGCGCCTTCTTCTTGTTGTTGCAGTAGTGGCTGTGAATCGGTGATTTCACCACCACCAAATAACTCCTGCGAAGTGTCACATGCAGCGGATGTGGTGCTTGTTGTAGCGTTGGTGGCTGCGTGAGATGAGGTGTTCTGTGTTAAATACTCAATCACCTCCTCACGATTTTGGGAAGTGATGGCACGTGCCTTCTTCTGAGCACTGTATTTTGGGACAGGTCCGCACGAAATCACAGCAACACCACCTCGCACAGACCTGCCAGTGCCTGGTGGCCTTCCTCTGGGTCTGCCTCTACCTCTTCCTCTACCTGGTTTGTCCATTTTGTCCATCTCGGGGGGATGCTAGGTATATGCAGTGAGCTGGGTTTACTCAACACAACAGGTAGTTATGTGCACTGATGAGGTGGGTTAAGTAAACACAACAGGTAGTAGGTATATGCAGTGAACTGGGTTCACTCAACACAACAGGTAGTAGGTGTATGCAGTGAGCTGGGTTTACTCAACACAACAGGTAGTTATGTGCAGTGATGAGGTGGGTTAAGTAAACACAACAGGTAGTAGGTATATGCAGTGAGCTGGGTTCACTCAACACAACAGGTAGTAGGTATATGCAGTGAGCTGGGTTCACTCAACACTACAGGTAGTTATGTGCAGTGATGAGGTGGGTTAAGTAAACACAACAGGTAGTAGGTATATGCAGTGAGCTGGGTTTACTCAACACAACAGGTAGTAGGTATATGCAGTGAGCTGGGTTCACTCAACACTACAGGTAGTAGGTATATGCAGTGAGCTGGGTTCACTCAACACAACAGGTAGTAGGTATATGCAGTGAGCTGGGTTCACTCAACACAACAGGTAGTAGGTATATGCAGTGAGCTGGTTTAACTCAACACTACAGGTAGTTATGTGCAGTGATGAGGTGGGTTAAGTAAACACAACAGGTAGTAGTAGGATGCAGTGAGCTGGGTTCACTCAACACAAAGCTAGGTATATGCAGTGATGAGGTGGGTTAAGTAAACACAACAGGTAGTAGGTATATGCAGTGAGCTGGGTTCACTCAACACAACAGGTAGTAGGTATATGCAGTGAGCTGGGTTCACTCAACACTACAGGTAGTTATGTGCAGTGATGAGGTGGGTTAAGTAAACACAACAGGTAGTAGGTATATGCAGTGAGCTGGGTTCACTCAACACAAAGCTAGCTATATGCAGTGATGAGGTGGGTTAAGTTAACACAACAGGTACTGGGTATATGCAGTACTGGGTAGTACAATGTGCAGCTCCCTGTCACACACACAGGCAGTCAGTCACTGAATGTGCTGGGCTGCTGGCAGTGGCACACACACACTATCAATTAGCAAGGCTGTGCATGCAACAAAAGTGTCAGTTTGACACACAGTAAAAAAAAAAAAAGTACAGGATGAGCTCTGACAAGAGCTAGGGTGCTATAAAAGCAATAACAATCAGCCAGGAGCAAACTAAGCAGCCAAGAACCTAACTAATCTGTCCCTAGAAAAACAAGTCTGCAGCAGCTGTCCCTTTCCTCTCACTAGCAGGCACACGAGTGAGTGTAATGGCCGCCGGACCCTGCCTTATATAAGGGGGGGTGGGGCTCCAGGGCTTACTGTAGCCTGAATGGCTACAATTTGCCTGCTGACTTTGATGCAGAGGGTCAAAGTTGACCCTCATAGTGCATTATGGGGCGAATCGAACTTCCGGAAAAGTTCGCCTGGCGCAGGCGAACGCGAACCCCCAATGTTCGCCTGGAACCGTTCGCCGGCGAACCGTTCGCTACATCTCTATTAGTTACATCACAGGCCAGCATCCGTTGTGAGTGACCTGTGACTGTCACCTGCCCGAGCCTATTGATTGATTGCATCTGACCGTGTGTGACCGACTTAAATTGTCACTAACTGTCTGTCGCACGACTTAATTATTGTAGTGCGCTAGGGATTTATTAGTTAGCTGCGTACTACTACTGCTACTGCTGCTGCTGCTGCTGCTGCTGCTGCTGCTGCTACTACTACTACTACTACTACTACTACTACTACTACTACTACTACTACTACTACTACTACCCGTTCAGTTAATTTATCCACTGTTAGTGTGTGATTTTATTAACTTCTGTACTGTATGTAATAAATAATAGTTAGTTACATCACAGGCCAGCATCCGTTGTGAGTGACCTGTGACTGTCACCTGCCCACCCTATTGATTGATTGCGTCTGACCGTGTGTGTCCGACTTTGTCACTGTCCATCACACGAGTTAGTTAGTACTGTAGTAGAAGTACTACTACTATTTAATACTACTATTTAAATAAATATAAAAAAAACCTTTCATTTTTTGTTTTCACTCAACACCAGTCACCACCACCAGCAGTCACCACCAAGTCACCACCAACACAGACTTTAGTAACGTTTACACTCTTTCCTGCCCTCTTCTACATTTTTTTGGTACTGTATTTGTATATTGCACAATGACTGGCAGAGGTAGAGGGTGAGGAACCACGAGGAGAGGCAGCGCCATTGCAGGAGCCACTGCCAGCAGCGGCAGAAGGTCTGGGACTGGTCCGCCGCCAGCCACTGACCGCAGAGTTGTGGAGGAGGGAGCAAAGGCACAACAGCAGCGCGTTGCGCCCATCTTTGAGACGGGTCATCGCCCCAAGCCCATTCTGGAGAGTCAGGCGCAGGCTGTGGTGGAAATGATGGCGGAGCAGGAAGCCACCGTTTCCAGCCAGGCCTCCAGCCCCAGTGAGATCAGTGCCACCACCACCAGCACTCCGGTCCGCAGCAGGCCTTCACCACTGCTTGATTCCATGGTCACGGTGACCCCATCGACCAGCCTGCCCTCACTGAGCTCGCTTTTCTCTCCAGAGACTGTGAGCATGTACAGGGATGTTTGGGAGCAGTTTGAGGTGCAGATGACGGGCCATGCAAGGAGGAGGAGGAGTTTGAGGTGGAGCAGTTTGTTGTTGACACTGAGGAGGAGGGGCGTGATGCAGGGGATATTGGGGTAGAGGAGTTGGTTGAGGCGGGCTCACAGGAGATGTTTGTGGATGATGATGATGATGATGATGACGTGCTGGATCCTTCCTATGTGCCACCAGTACCACCAGCACAGTTGGTTGAAGGCAGCTCATCATCGAAGGAGGAGGAGGCATCTCTGGCGCAGAGGCGCGGCAGCAGCAAGGCGGCCAGCACAGGGCGTGGAAGGTAGGAGCCACAGCCTGCTGCTTCAGCTGCTACCACCACCCACAGCAAACCTCCAACCAAACCAAAAAAGGCACAATCCTCCAAGGGCACCAAAAAACCCCAGCCCTCAAGCAGCAGGTTGAAGTCCCCAGTCTGGCGGTACTTCACCAAGTGCACAGTGGACGCGACCCGTGCAATTTGCAACATTTGCGGTGTCAGTCTCAGCAGAGGTCGCAATCTACTCAAGTTGAGTACCTCGTGCCTGCAGACCCACTTAGAGAGCAGACATTTGGATGAGTTTAGTGAGTATAAGAAGCTGACGGAGAATGGCGCAGGCAGTGGTCAAACCCACACAGCCATTGCACAGATTTCAGCAGCAGCAGCAGCATCCGACCCTCCGGCCTATCCAGCAGCAGCAGCAGCAGGAGCACAGCAGCAGCAACAACAACTCACTGTTCCCCCCCTCCCCCCGGGCAGCCAGTCCTCAGTGGCCTCATCAGCTCCCTCCACAGTGGCCTCCTCATCCTCCCATGCAGGCAAACGCCACTAGACCCTGCTCAGCGAGTCATTCCCCGGTGTGACCAAGGTGCTGCCTCCCACCCACAGGCGCAACTGGGTGCTGAACGGGTTGCTTGCCCGGGCCATGTGCTTCCAGCTCCTGCCATATTCCTTTGTGCAGGAGGGAAGTGACATGAGAGCGCTGATGCAGGTTGGAATCCCGGAGTGGCAAGTCCCCAGCCGCCACTACTTCTCCCACAGGGCGATCCCAGCACTGCACCGATTTGCCATGGTGAACGTGGGCTGCGCGCTTAATCACGCCGTGAGTGCGCAGATCCACATCACCATGGATTCATGGAGCAGCCGTTTTGGGACAGACCGCTATCTGTCCTTTACGGCCCACTGGGTCAGCCTGGTGGAAAGCCCGAGCGAGGAAGCAGCAGATCCACCCTCGGGCGCAGCAGCAGTGGCACCAGTCGGCCAGTATGTGGTGCCGCCGCGCATGGTCAGGGGAGAAGCAGCAGCTCCCGCCGCCAAGCGATCCCATCTGAACAGCAGCGTGCAGGCCCGACACTGCCAAACGCTGCTGGAGATGAAAAGTGTGGGCAACAACAGCTTGACGGCAGTCAAAGTGTTTCGGTACCTCAGGGAGCAGGAAAAGTCGTGGCTGACCCCCAGAGGCCTCACTGTCGGATTGGTGGTGTCCGACAATGCCGCCAACCTGCTGGCTGCCATCAGCAGGGGAGACTTGGTCCACATCCCTTGCTTGGCCCACGTCCTGAGCCTGGTGGTGCAAAAGCTCATGCGCACCTACCAGGGGATGGAGGAGCTGTTAGAAGCGGCGCAGAAAATTGTGCACGTTTCCGGTGCTCATTTGCTGCCGCAGCAAAACTGGCAGACATCCAGCAGCTGGAGGGCCTGCCACGACACCGCCTCATCATAGATGTGCCAACTCGCTGGAACTCCACCCTGGCAATGTTGGAGCGGCTAGTTGAGCAGAGGAGGGCTGTCCAACGCTACATCTATGATTCCACTGTCGCCGGCACCGGCAGCACCACCAAACTCCAGATACTCACCAACGCACAGTGGGGGCAGATGCAGCAGGTCTGCTTGGTGTTGGCTCCCTTCCTGCAGGGAACCAACCTGGTGAGCGAACAACGGGCATCCCTCTGCCAGTGGGTGCCCTTTGTTTGTCTGCTAGACAGGGCACTTGGCGATTTGGTGGATTTGGGAGAGGAGGCCCTGAAGCAGCTGGAACAGCAGCCGCCTGTGCAGTCCACTGCTGCGCAGGTATTTGAGTCCCTGGAGGAGGAGGAGGAGTTGGAGGTGCCGGACGTTGCTGCTGGGGGGGGGACATCGGAGCGCAGCAGCAGTGGTGTGAGGGTGGAGAGAGGAGGAAGAGGCTCAGGGGGCAGAGGAGGAGGAGGACGCTGACCCTGATGTCTCTGTTGGACAGTCCACCCTGTTCCCCATGGCAGCGCACATGCTGCGCTGCCTGCGCACAGACCCCAGGGTCAAGCAGATGCAAGCGAGGGAGTACGCCTGCATCAGTATGATCCTGGACCCACAACTGAGGGGGAGGTGGGATCAGTTTCTGCCTGTTGGAGACCGTGAGCAGCGAGCAAGGGAGTTGCAGGAGATCCTTGTTCGGCGACTGGAGGAAGCCTTCCCCCCGCCTTCCACTCCCTCTGTCCCTGATCAGCAGCCAGCATAGCAGCCAGTGCCTGCGGCCATCAGCAGCGTCAAGCGCCCAGGAGACCTGCCGTCATTGATGCTGGCATTCTACATGACGGTAGAGCAGCCGGGAGAGGAGGTGCGTGCAGCAGCCACCTTCTCTGAAAGTCACAGCCAGCGCATGACCCGGATGGTGGCCGACTACATGGGGTCCTTCAGTGGGCTTGACACAGGCAGCGCGGAGTCTGGGGACCCCATGGAGTACTGGGTGGCTGCCATACGTGACTCCTCCTCCTGCTGCTGCTGTATTTATTTATTTATGAATTTATTTATGTATTTATTGTATTTATAAAGCGCCAACATATTGCGCCGCGCTGATTTTCATCCTCCTTCTGTCTGTGGTCCCAACGCCAGGGTCCACAACACAATACATTGCCTGCTGCCATACGTGACTCCTCCTCCTCCTGCTGTATTTATTAATTTATGAATTTATGTATTTATTGTATTTATAAAGCGCAATATATTACGCCGCGCTGATTTTCATCCTCCTGCTGTCTGAGGTCCCAATGCCAGGGTTAGTGTTGGGCGAACAGTGTTCGCCACTGTTCGGGTTCTGCAGAACATCACCCTGTTCGGGTGATGTTCTAGTTCCTCCGAACACCTGATGGTGCTCGGCCAAACCGTTCGGCCGCATGGCCGAACTAAGAGCGCATGGCCGAACGTTCCCCGAACGTTCGGCTAGCGCTGTGATTGGCCGAACGGGTCACGTGGTTCGGACCCGAACGCGCTCTGATTGGCCGAATGGTCACGTGGTTCGGGTAAATAAATACCCGAACCACGTCATATCTCCGCCATTTCTCTGTGGGTTTAGCTTTGGGTAGGCAGGCAGGGTAGTTCGCTCTCCAGCCACGCTAGCCAGGGTCCCCCCCAGTCATTGTTTGTCACTGCTGGGAACAGTAGTACACCGCTCGCTCAGCCACACTATATATAGCATTGTTTACTGCCACTGTGTACCACGCTCAGCCACACTATATATAGCATTGTTTACTGCCACTCTGTGTACACGGCTCAGCCAGACTATATAGCAGTGTGTGTACTGCCACTGTGTACCTCGCTCAGCCAGACTATATAGCATTGTTTACTGCCACTCTGTGTACACCGCTCAGCCAGACTATATAGCATTGTGTGTACTGCCACTGTGTACCTCGCTCAGCCAGACTATATAGCATTGTTTACTGCCACTCTGTGTACACCGCTCAGCCAGACTATATAGCATTGTGTGTACTGCCACTCTGTGTACACCGCTCAGCCAGACTATATAGCATTGTGTGTACTGCCACTCTGTGTACACGGCTCAGCCAGACTATATAGCATTGTGTGTACTGCCACTCTGTGTACACCGCTCAGCCAGACTATATAGCATTGTTTACTGCCACTCTGTGTACACGGCTCAGCCAGACTATATAGCATTGTGTGTACTGCCACTCTGTGTACACCGATCAGCCAGACTATATAGCATTGTGTGTACTGCCACTCTGTGTACACGGCTCAGCCAGACTATATAGAATTGTGTGTACTGCCACTCTGTGTACACCGCTCAGCCAGACTATATAGCATTGTTTACTGCCACTCTGTGTACACCGATCAGCCAGACTATATAGCATTGTGTGTACTGCCACTGTGTACCTCGCTCAGCCAGACTATATAGCATTGTTTACTGCCACTCTGTGTACACCGCTCAGCCAGACTATATAGCATTGTGTGTACTGCCACTCTGTGTACACCGCTCAGCCAGACTATATAGCATTGTGTGTACTGCCACTCTGTGTACACGGCTCAGCCAGACTATATAGCATTGTGTGTACTGCAACTCTGTGTACACTGCTCAGCCAGACTGCTGGGGGGGGGGGACATCGGAGCGCAGCAGCAGTGGTGCGAGGGTGGAGAGAGGAGGAAGAGGCTCAGGGGGCAGAGGAGGAGGAGGACGCTGACCCTGATGTCTCTGTTGGACAGTCCACCCTGTTCCCCATGGCAGCGCACATGCTGCGCTGCCTGCGCACAGACCCCGGGGTCAAGCAGATGCAAGCGAGGGAGTACGCCTGCATCAGTATGATCCTGGACCCACGACTGAGGGGGCGTGGGATCAGTTTCTGCCTGTTGGAGACCGTGAGCAGCGAGCAAGGGAGTTGCAGGAGATCCTTGTTCGGCGACTGGAGGAAGCCTTCCCCCCGCCTTCCACTCCCTCTGTCCCTGATCAGCAGCCAGCATAGCAGCCAGTGCCTGCGGCCATCAGCAGCGTCAGGCGCCCAGGAGACCTGCCGTCATTGATGCTGGCATTCTACATGACGGTAGAGCAGCCGGGAGAGGAGGTGCGTGCAGCAGCCACCTTCTCTGAAGGTCACAGCCAGCGCATGACCCGAATGGTGGCCGACTACATGGGTCCTTCAGTGGGCTTGACACAGGCAGCGCGGAGTCTGGGGACCCCATGGAGTACTGGGTGGCTGCCATACGTGACTCCTCCTCCTGCTGCTGCTGTATTTATTTATTTATGAATTTAGTTATGTATTTATTGTATTTATAAAGCGCCAACATATTACGCCGCGCTGATTTTCATCCTCCTTCTGTCTGTGGTCCCAACGCCAGGGTCCACAACACAATACATTGCCTGCTGCCATACGTGACTCCTCCTTCTCCTGCTGTATTTATTAATTTATGAATTTATGTATTTATTGTATTTATAAAGCGCCAACATATTACGCCGCGCTGATTTTCATCCTCCTGCTGTCTGTGGTCCCAATGCCAGGGTTAGTGTTGGGCGAACAGTGTTCGCCACTGTTCGGGTTCTGCAGAACATCACCCTGTTCGGGTGATGTTCGAGTTCGGCCGAACACCTGATGGTGCTCGGCCAAACCGTTCGGCCGCATGGCCGAACTAAGAGCGCATGGCCGAACGTTCCCCGAACGTTCGGCTAGCGCTGTGATTGGCCGAACGGGTTACGTGGTTCGGACCCGAACGCGCTCTGATTGGCCGAACGGTCACGTGGTTCGGGTAAATAAATACCCGAACCACGTCATATCTCCGCCATTTCTCTGTGGGTTTAGCTTTGGGTAGGCAGGCAGGGTAGTTCGCTCTCCAGCCACGCTAGCCAGGGTCCCCCCCAGTCATTGTGTGTCGCTGCTGGGAACAGTAGTACACCGCTCGCTCAGCCACACTATATATAGCATTGTTTACTGCCACTGTGTACCTCGCTCAGCCACACTATATATAGCATTGTTTACTGCCACTCTGTGTACACGGCTCAGCCAGACTATATAGCATTGTGTGTACTGCCACTGTGTACCTCGCTCAGCCAGACTATATAGCATTGTTTACTGCCACTCTGTGTACACCGCTCAGCCAGACAATATAGCATTGTGTGTACTGCCACTCTGTGTACACCGCTCAGCCAGACTATATAGCATTGTGTGTACTGCCACTCTGTGTACACCGCTCAGCCAGACTATATAGCATTGTTTACTACCACTCTGTGTACACCGCTCAGCCAGACTATACAGCATTGTTTACTGCCACTCTGTGTACACCGCTCAGCCAGACTATATAGCATTGTGTGTACTGCCACTCTGTGTACACCGCACAGCCAGACTATATAGCATTGTGTGTACTGCCACTCTGTGTACACCGCTCAGCCAGACTATATAGCATTGTGTGTACTGCCACTCTGTGTACACGGCTCAGCCAGACTATATAGCATTGTGTGTACTGCCACTCTGTGTACACGGCTCAGCCAGACTATATAGCATTGTGTGTACTGCCACTCTGTGTACACCGCTCAGCCAGACTATATAGCATTGTTTACTGCCACTCTGTGTACACCGCTCAGCCAGACTATATAGCATTGTTTACTGCCACTCTGTGTACACCGCTCAGCCAGACTATATAGCATTGTGTGTACTGCCACTCTGTGTACACCGCTCAGCCAGACTATATAGCATTGTGTGTACTGCCACTCTGTGTACACCGCTCAGCCAGACTATATAGCATTGTTTACTGCCACTCTGTGTACATGGCTCAGCCACACTATATAGCATTGTTTACTGCCACTCTGTGTACACCGCTCAGCCAGACTATATAGCATTGTGTGTACTGCCACTCTGTGTACACCGCTCAGCCAGACTATATAGCATTGTGTGTACTGCCACTCTGTGTACACCGCTCAGCCAGGCTATATAGCATTGTGTGTACTGCCACTCTGTGTACACCGCTCAGCCAGACTATATAGCATTGTGTGTACTGCCACTCTGTGTACACCGCTCAGCCAGACTATATAGCATTGTGTGTACTGCCACTCTGTGTACACCGCTCAGCCAGACTATATAGCATTGTGTGTACTGCCACTCTGTGTACACCGCTCAGCCAGACTATATAGCATTGTTTACTGCCACTCTGTGTCTGCTGGGAACAGTAGTACACCGCTCACCCGCCACTGTATAGCATTGTGCTCTGTGTCACTGTTAGCAATAGTGGTACACCGCTCACCCACCACTGTATAACATTTCTGTACTGCCACTGTACTGCTGCCAGTCAGCGTGTACTTTAAGGATAAGTGAAATGAGGAAGAAATCCGGTGAAAGAGGGAGGGGCAAGGGAAGAGGTGTTTCCCCTGACGATTCACGTACAGGCCACAGGGGAGCACCCAAGAAAACCCACTCAATACCGCCCATGTTGTCCAGGACATCAACCCTCACAGATCCAAAAGAACAGGACCAGATAATTACTTGGATGACCTCTCAAGCGTCCAGCAGTGGGTTAAGGAGCACCAGCACATCACGCACGAGGTCCGAGTCCTCAGCCAGTTACAAGGAGCCAGTGGGCACAAAGCTGACACAACCGGCAGCGACACCACGCACACAACTGCCAGATAACCAGTCCGATGAATTACCTCAGGACACAATGGGGTATTCGCAGGAGCTATTCCCAGGCCAACAAACTTTCACCTTTGAAAGGTCAATGGAGGAACAGCCAGAAATGTTGTGCCCGGATTCACAACCATTAACTGTGGGAAATGCACCGGGCACTGAAATACAAGGCGAGTCCGAGGACTTTGAAACCCAAATCCCAGAGCAAGTTGGGCAGGAGGGGTTGCAATTGCAGGAGGTCGGCCGAGAAGCTCTGGAAGACGACGTTGGAGGTTGTTCTGGGGAGCTCTACTCCACAGCGGCGGCCCCCCACAATGACATATGACGAGTTTGAGGAGATGGAAGAGGAGGGTATGGACAATGTGGACATAGACCCAGATTTTGTTTGTGAACGAGAACATCGCCGTCGTAGCAGCAGCACAGATGAGTCTGTTGAAGAACCCACTGCTGCACGAGTTCGCCTTGTGCCACAAGGTAGGTGGCGCGCAATTTCAGGCACCACAAGCGTGGAAGTTCAAGTGAGAGGCAAAAGCGGAGCAAACAGAAATCGCCAGCAAGGCAGGTGCTCCAAAGTCTGGGCTTTCTTTGAAGACTGCACTGAGGATGTTACCATGGTGATTTGCAAGGTGTGCAAGACCCGCCTGAGCAGGGGGAAAAGTATTAACAACCTCTCCACCACCAGCATGAGCCGCCACATGCTATCCAAACATCCCACTCTTTGGGCAAACGCGGCAGGACAGGGTACCAGCAACACTGCCTCCCTTGAGTTCACCAGACTCACCACCAGACCCGCCTCAGCAGCAGCAGTAGCCCAGCCATTGCGTGGTTCACAACATTCACAAACATCAGACGACGCTGACACTGTCACTTTCCGGAGTAGTGCTCTTGAGGTCTCCCAGTCTTCATCAAACACAACAACCAACAGCCCTTCCGTGTGCAGCGCTACGGTTCAGTTGTCTGTCTCGGAGATGTTTGAGCGCAAGAGGAAATTGCCAGCAAATGACCCCCGGGCCGTGGCAGTAACAGCCAGCATAGCCAAGCTTCTGGCCTGCGAAATGCTGCCATATCGAGTGGTGGAGACAAACAGCTTCAAGGGCATGATGTCAGTGGCCATCCCACGTTACGTGGTTCCCAGCCGCTACCACTTTGCGCGCTCTGCAGTGCCTGAGTTGCATGAGCACGTGGTCCGCAAACTTCCGCAAACCCAGGACGACCAGGAGGGCAGCAAACAACGCAAGCCGCAGATAGTGCCCAAAAGGGAATGATATCGGCAGTGTCCTTGGAGTGGGAACATTTTCTGACACCCATGCAGCAGCAGCCCACTGAACAGCAAGCGTGCAGATCCACCTCCAACACCGATCGCCTGGAGAAGATGGTCAAGGACTACATGTCAGATGACGTAGCTGTGTCGAACAATCCATCTTCACCCTTCAACTATTGGGTATCGAAGCTAGACGCCTGGCACGAACTGGCAATGTACGCAATAGAGGTGCTGGCTTGCCCGGCAGCCAGCGTTATGTCGGAACGCTGTTTCAGTGCTGCCGGAGGCATCGTCACAGATCGGCGTATCTGCCTCTCCACAGAAAATGCAAACCGTCTGACTCAAATTAAAATGAATCAATCCTGGATTGGAAACAACTACGCAACACTCCAGGACCCCAACCAAGTAACATGACCAATGAACATCTGGGATGGTTTATCGTTTCCGGTCCCTGTTTATTGAACCTCTCTGTATTACATGTATGACTGCATGGCGGCAAAAAGCATTGCTGCTATATCCGCACGCTTTTTGTCCTCATGCAAGGCCTGGGTTGTTGTGTCTCAAAATGCATGGCCTTCTCCTCCTGCGCCTGCTCCTGTTCCATCACGTGTGCTGCTGCTGCTGCTGGGTTAGCGTTGCCGGTCCCTGTTTATAGAACCTCTTATCTTTATTACATTTATGACTGCATGGCGGTACAAAGCATGCTATCCGCACGCTTTTTGTCCTCATGCAAGGCCTGGGTTGTTGTGTCTCAAAAAGCATGGCCTTCTCCTCCTGCGCCTGCTCCTGTTCCATCACGTCTGCTGCTGCTGGGTTAGCGTTGCCGCGTGGTCCCTGTTTATTGAACCACTTATCTTTATTACATTTATGACTGCATGGCGGTACAAAGCATGCTATCCGCACGCTTCTTGTCCTCATGCAAGGCCTGGGTTGTTGTGTCTCACAAAGTGTGGCCTTTTCCTCCTGTGCCTCCTCCTGTTCCATCACGTCTGCTGCTGCTGGGTTAGCGTTGCCGCGTGGTCCCTGTTTATTGAACCACTTATCTTTATTACATTTATGACTGCATGGCGGTACAAAGCATGCTATCCGCACGCTTCTTGTCCTCATGCAAGGCCTGGGTTGTTGTGTCTCAAAGCGTGGCCTTCTCCTCCTGCGCCTCCTCCTGTTCCATCACGTGTGCTGCTGCTGGTGCTGGGTTAGTGTTACCGGTCCCTTTTCCTGGAACCTCTTCTCTGTATTACATTTATGACTGCATGGCGAAAAAAAGCATGTTACCTGTGCAAAGAAACATGACATTTTCCACATTTAAAAGACAGTTTTTCCTTTGAAACTTTACAATCAATTTTCTCAAAAACTATAAGCTCTTTTTCAAATATTTTTTTCCTCTTGTACCCACTCCCAAGGTGCACATACCCTGCTAATTTGGGGTATGTAGCATGTAAGGAAGCTTTACAAAGCATGAAAGTTCGGGTCCCCATTGACTTCCATTATGTTCGGAGTTCGGCGCGAACACCCGAACATCGCGGCGATGTTCGGCGAACGTTCGCGAACTTGAACATCTAAGTGTTCGCCCAACACTAGCCAGGGTCCATGTAAGGGATAGTGGAGACAACGCCACCATCTGAGGCAGCATGGCGGCAGTCTCCGCTTCCCAGCCGGCGGACTCTGTCGCTCATGCGGAGCGGCCGGCACAGGCTGGCAGAGACACCGCCGCCGCGACTGCCAACACGGCGGCGGGTCTCACATGGCGGCAAGCGGACTTCAGTCCGCGGGCGGACGCGGACCCGGGGCCTGGCCTCTTGATTACACAGAGGCAGAGGGTCACAGGCGCGCCCGTAAGGAGGCAGGACTTTTACCTCCTACGTAGGAGGCTCAGCTGACTCCCCAGTCAGCTGACCTCAGGAGGTGTCCTGATTGGTTGGGACTCTGGGGCGGCGCTGGGCACCTCTCTGGCTACATATAGGGCTTGTGTGTCAGTAGCAGGTTGTCTGCTGTCGTGAATACATTGCTGTGTTAGCGCTCAGACCTTAGCTCAGTGCCCTGGTGTTGATACTAAGGATTTCACACCTTAGCTAGGATTGTACTTTGATATTGTATCTGTGTTTTGACTTCGGCTATCCTTGACTACTCTCTCTCTCTACGCTATTGTACTTTTGCCTATCTGTTTCTTGTTGCCGACCTCTGCCTGATTACCGATTACTCTTCTGCCTTCCGCTCCTGTACCGCTGCCGTCATCTCTGTTGCTGAACCCTTGCCTGTCTGACCTTTCTCCCTTCAGTGGAACGTCTCCCACTGGAGGCTTATCTCTGAGGCTTGCCTCTCCGAGACGCCTGCCCCAAGCAGACGATTACTGCTAGGGGTCGAGATTCCTCACTCTGCCTGGTTAGAGGATCTCACTCACAGGGTTCCCATTCAGAGGTAACCACACCTCTGATGAATTGCCGTGTGGTGGATATTTCCACACTTCCGTGATATATTACTGTCTTTATTGTGTTCCTTTGCTGGGTGTCCAGAGGTTAGCAATATATCTGATTTTCGGTGATACTGCAGATCATCAATAATCGGGTATATATCTGCATTCTTGGTGATACTGCAGATCGCCAATAATCAGATTCTCTCTGCGTGCTGACACCGATCGTTACAGTCCACAACACAATACATTGCCTGCTGCCATACGTGACTCCTCCTCCTCCTCCTGCTGCTGCTGCTGCTGCTTATTTATATATTTATTAATTTATGAATGTATTTATTGTATTTATAAAGGGCCAACATATTACGCCGTGCTGATTTTCATCCTCCTGCTGTCTGTGGTCCCAACGCCAGGGTCCACAACATAATACATTGCCTGCTGTCATACGTGACTCCTCCTCCTCCTGCTGCTGCTGCTGTATTTATTCATTTATGAATTTATTTATGTATTTATTGTATTTATAAAGCGCCAACATATTACGCCGCACTGCTTTTCATCCTCCTGCTGTCTGTGGTCCCACCGCCATGGTCCACACAATACATTGCCTGCTGCCAGTGCCACATGTCACTCCTCCACCTGCTGTATTTATTCTCCTGCTGTCTGTGGTCCCACCGCCAGGGTCCACACAATACATTGCCCCGCCCCTTGGAGGTCAGTGTGTGTGTGGCTGCCGAGGAGAGAGGATCTCTGCTACTGAGGTCCAGCAAATCCGACTGCTGGGATGAATTCCCTTGATTCCTGCCTGAGACCTAGGACCCTGGTGGTTAAAACGGCTTGAAGAAAGGCTAAGACCTGAAACAGCGGGCTGTCGCTGTGTTACCACTGTTTTTAATGCTTCAATAAAGAGCTTTTTTCTATTTTTGGAAGTGCCAGCCTCCAACACTTTTTCTTGCATGGATTGGATCTGATGGTGTGAGCATCCCCTGAGGCTTGGGCACCCTTTTCCCTGCGTATAGCGAGTGCCACTCTTTTTATCAGCATTTGTACGTGTGAGGAGGGGAGAAGGACTTCGTGTGTGGAGGTTTGGGCTCCCCTGGGCTGGGCGGCTCTGGGGGGCCTGGGCCCTGAGAAGGCATCCCTGTCCTCCAGGATGGAGGAGGCTCATGAAGCTAGGGACAGTGCTCCAATGGCAGGTGGAACTGTGAGTAATGTTGTGGAGTGGCATAAGAGTGTCAAAACTTTACAGGAGACTTTGGACTCCATGCAATATGACTTGAAAAAGCGTATTAATAAGAATGGTCAATCATGGAAACCGGCTTTTTTAAAATCGAATCCGCAGCTACTGAAGCTGCAAGAGCAGATAGAGCTGAAGAAGCAACAACTGGAGGAGTTAATTGCAAGTGGTGGTGTGTTTTCGCTGAAGGTGTGAAAAACCAAAGGCGGTTTGCGGCAATGGAGACTGGGAAAGTGGATGAAAGTTTGCAAGACACAAGTGGAGGAGAGAAGCCAAGTGCTGCGCAGAATGCAGGTGTTTTGAAAGAAACTGAATTACCTGTGATGGCTGGAAACAGCAGTATGCAGTTGCAAGTTGTGCAGGAGACTGCTAATTCAAACTTTATGCAACAGGGCTTTAACAATTTTTTCCCTCCACAGTATGGTCAAAATGTGCAACATTTCCCTGGACAGTTGCAGCAATATGGGATGTATCCTAATATACAGTATCAAAGTCTTGCAAACAGTATGAATAACCCATTTTTTCAGCAGCAGAGTATGTCCTTATCCCAACCCCCTTCCTCCTTTCCCAATGTATCCCCAAACCTTTTTCCCAGTGTGAATTTCCCAACTGTTTCAAATCCTTATCTTGTCAGTCATTCCCCTGTGTGTAATACCCCAGTTTTGTCAAATAATGGTTATGGGCAAACTTTGCCCTCACCCAAGATGGCGCTGGGGCCTGGAGTCGGTGCGGGGGCGTGGCCTAACCGTGAGGGGCGTGGCCTACCGGCAAGGGGGCATGGCCTAACGGGTGCAACGAAAATAGTGTGCAGAGGCAAGTTTTGGGTGTTGCAGGGGCTGAGGGAGCATCTGCAGAGGTGCCAGCAGGCGGGCAGAGCTCCCCCAAACCCCCAGTTTCTGCAAAACTGGCACAGAACGGGCAGATCAAAACCGGAAGTGATGTCAGAGTGACCCCACAAGTCACTTCCGGTTCAGCTAGCCAGCCACAGGCTGTGGCTGGTATTGCAGGAAGTGTTGCTGGTGGGGCAGCGTCATCTGATGCTGCCCCAAGGAGTCATACAGGCAGCATCGACCAGGTGAAGGGAGTAGAGATGGGAAGTTCGTATCTTTTCAATGATCTGGATGATTCGAATCGGATCATTGAAAAGATCCGGATCTTTGATCCAAATCTCGGATCATTTTACTACGGAAGTTTTCGGGGTGAAATGACTAGCAGGACAGGAGAAGGGGAGGGGGTTGGACACACAGAGAAAGGGAGAAGACGGACAGAGGGCAGGGAGTGGACAGAGAAGGGAGGAGGGACGAGCAGAGAGCAAAAATGTTTGTTTGCACACAATACCCACATGCTGCAATCATATGCTTTACATATATTTCACTTATATGTTCATCTGTACACTTTGAATGTAAAGTAGCACAGTGAAGGAAAGCATTCCCCAAAGATAAGTGCAGCTGTTTAGTGCCGAGTGCAGGAGGATCATATTGCCCTGCAATCACAGTGCCTGCAAAGTTACTGAGCAGTGCTGAGCCAAACGTTTCCCATGTGTTCACTGTGCACAACTACGAACAGACAGCCTGTAATGATCAGCACATTACAGCCAGTACGTGTGCTCTACACATATCTGGCAGTGGCACCCATGTCCCCTCTCTCTCATCTACCTGTCCCCCCTCCAACAGAGAGATCCATCTCTGCTTTGCTTCCAGGACCCCGCTGCCCGCTGAGAGGGGGGCGTGTCGCTCCTGGCCCCGCCCTGTTTGCGATCCGAATCACTCATTTTGATGATTCGGATGATTCGACTCACAAAAGAGATTCGGATCAAAGATCCGAATCGTTCATGATCCGGACAACACTAGAAGGGAGGTGGAGGCATTGAGGATAGGGCAGAGTCATCTAGCGCTGCCCTGAACACAGACAGCATGGATAAGGTAATGGGCATTACTGCAAAGGGGCTTGTACAGGCAGCAAAAAGGAGAAGAGAGGATGGTTTGGAAAGGGAGATTGTATTGAGTGAAGAAAGAGTGCAGGGGGAGGGAGGGGTTCCCAATTTCTCTGTTAAAAAGCCTGTGAACAATCAAAGTGTGTTGCCTGTTGCTGGAGTGAAAAATGTGTCATATGCAAGTATGCTAAAGGAAAACAGTGAGCAGTGAAGGTGCAAGACAGTCTGCATATGATGTGGCTGGTCAGTCAGCCAGTAACAGAAGGAATGTTGTGAGAGTGAGTTATAAGAGAGGTGATAGTGTGACTTATACAAGGAAAACATTTATTCAGCTACTGCTGAAGATGGGCTTCAAGGCGGTGGATTTTTATGCCATTTTGGCCCCTGAGAGCCCCCCTCTTTTTTCGATGTCAGCTTTTTGTCCCCGACCAGCTTGGACACATTCTGAGAGAAGTATGAAAAAACTTTGAAGGCAAGTAAGGAGTGGGCTGGTTTAGTTCCCCAGTCTGTGTCTGGTCGCTCACTGGACAAAAAGGTGACAATCGTGGTCCATTCCTGTGCATGACCTCATGGTTTGGCTAAAGAACTATGGGAAACCATTGAACGAGCCAAAAAAGGTTATGGACGAGTTCGAGATCTAGGGGGGAGGATGGGAGCTGATAGTGAGATTGGACAGGGTGGGGAATGTGGTTAAACATGTCCCTACTAGAGATGTCGCGAACGGTTCGCCGGCGAACGGTTCCAGGCGAACTTCGGTGGTTCGCGTTCGCCTGCCAAAGGCGAACTTTCCCGGAAGTTCGATTCGCCCCATAATGCTCTATGGAGGGCTCTGCCTCTGACACAGGAGACCAGAGTTCGAATCTCGTCTCTGTCTGTTCAGTAAGCCAGCGCCTATTCAGTAGGAGACATTAGGCAAGTCTTCCTAACACTGCTATCTTGTCTAATTTTTCTCTTGACAACTGTTGAACACAAAATACAAGGCCATGTCTGGCTACATACCGGTAAGCAGTGGCTGCATGATGTAATGGTTAAGGGCTCTGCCTCTGACACAGGAGACCAGAGTTCAGATCTCGTCTCTGTCTGTTCAGTAAGCCAGCACCTATTCAGTAGGAGGCCTTAGGCAAGTCTTCCCAACACTGCTATCTTGTCTAATTTTTCTCTTGACAACTGTTGAACACAAAATACAAGGCCATGTCTGGCTACATATCGGTAAGCAGTGGCTGCATGGTGTAATGGTTAAGGGCTCCGCCTCTGACACAGTAGACCAGAGTTCGAACCTCATCTCTGTCTGTTCAGTAAGCCAGCACCTATTCAGTAGGAGACCTTAGGCAAGTCTTCCTAACACTGCTATCTTGTCTAATTTTTCTCTTGACAACTGTTGAACACAAAATACAAGGCCATGTCTGGCTACATATCAGTAAGCAGTGGCTGCAGGCATAATGGTTAAGGGCTCTGCCTCTGACACAAGAGACCAGAGTTCAAATTTCGTCTCTGTCTGTTCAGTAAGCCAGCACCTATTCAGTAGGAGACCTTAGGCAAGTCTTCCTAACACTGCTATCTTGTCTAATTTTTCTCTTGACAACTGTTGAACACAAAATACAAGGCCATGTCTGGCTACATATCAGTAAGCAGTGGCTGCAAGGTGTAATGGTTAAGGGCTCTGTCTCTGACACAGGAGATCAGAGTTCAGATCTCGTCTCTGTCTGTTCAGTAAGCCAGCACCTATTCAGTAGGAGACCTTAGGCAAGTCTTCCTAACACTGCTATCTTGTCTAATTTTTCTCTTGACTAGAGATGGGCCGAACGGTTCGCCGGCGAACTTCGGGTGGTTCGCCTTCACCGGCGAAGGCGAACTTTCCCGGAAGTTCGATTCGTTCCGTAATGCTCTATGAGGGTCAACTTTGACCCTCTGCATCACAGTCAGCAGGCGCATTGTAGCCAATCCGGCTATACTAAGCCCTGGAGCCCCACCCCCCCCTTATATAAGGCAGGCTCCGGCGGCCATTAGCCTCACTCGTGTGCCTGCTAGAGACAGAATAGGGACAGCTGCTGCAGACTTGTTCTCCTAGGGACAGTTTAGTCAGGCTCTTGCCATCTTAGCTTGCTTAGCTGAATCTTATTGCTATAATAGCGCCCCAGAAAAGCTCTTTTCAGAGCTCATCCTGCTTGTGTGATCAATTTTTTTTTCTGTGTTTGAAACTGACACTTGTGTTGTTTAGACAGCATTGCTAATTCATACTGTGTGTCCCACTGCCAGCAGCAGGGCCAGCAGCAGCAGCAGCAGCACATTCAGTGACTACTACCTGTGTGTGTGAGACACTTGTGTTGCTTAAACAGCATTGCTAATTCATAATGTGTGTGTCCCACTGCCAGCAGCCCACCAGCATTCAGCAGCACACTCAGTGACACCTGTGTGTGTGACAGGGAGCTGCACAATGTACTAGCTACCCAGTACTGCATTTACCTACTACTAGTACCTGTTGTGTTTAGTTAACCCACCTCATCACTGCCTACACCTATGTTTGTGTTGAGTGAACCCACCTCGCTGCACATAACTACCTTTTGTGTTGAGTGAACTTGCGTCACTGCATATCTACCTTTTCTGTAGAGTGAACTCACCTCACTGCATATAACTATGTTTGTGTTGAGTGAACTCAGCTGACTGCATCTAACTACCTGTTGTGTTCAGTGAACTCACCTCACTGCATATAACTATGTTTGTGTTGAGTGAACTCAGCTGACTGCATCTAACTACCTGTTGTGTTCAGTGAACTCACCTCACTGCATATATAACTACCTTTGGGTTGAGTGAACTCACCTCACTGCATATCTACCCTTTCTGTTGAGTGAACTCACCTGACTGCATATAACTACGTTTGTGTTGAGTGAACTCAGCTGACTGCATCTAACTACCTGTTGTGTTCAGTGAACTCACCTCAATTCTGTAACGATTGGTGTCAGCACGGAGAGAGAATCTGATTATTGGTGATCTGCAGTATCACAAAGAATGCAGATAGATACCTGATTATTAATGATCTGCAGAATCACCGATAATACAGATATATTGCTAACCTCTGGACACCTAAGGTATGTGAGTGTTTGGTGTAACAGTAGTACTTCGAGTAATGCACCTGCTGAGCAGGTGATCATAGGCAGTAAAGGAATACTGCTCTTGAGAACACAGAAACCTTCCAGCAGCCTAAGACTCTCCAAGGGGTGGAGTCAGGCTGGAGGTAGGAAGGACCAGAAGGTGAGTGACACCTGAAAGATGGATGTCACTCTCTGAACTGGAGACTATCTCTTAATGAGGGAGATAGCTCTCGAGGTCGGGCAAGCCAGGTCGGCAACACACGGTCAGATAAAGTACATAGACAGAAGGCTGATTCGGTATCCAAGGCTGGCAGGGTTTGGCAACGGAGTATCAGATATGCGAGGTACTGAATCAGAAGACAGAGGAGTAGTCAGGAAAGCAATAAGTCATAACAGATATCAAACAATGCCTAGTCTGGGTGTGAGGTCCTTGGTCTCTACACCCTGGAACTAGTCTGAAGTATAACAGAATGATTGCACAAGTTCCCTAGTCCTGGGTGCGAGGTCCGTGGTCTCAGCACCCTGGAACTAGTCTGGAGTATAACACAGTATAACTTTAACTATAAACGCCTGCTTACGTGAACTACAGCAATGGATGAATGACAACTGGCTGAAACTAAATGCAGACAAAACTGAAGTCCTTCTGATAGGAGGGCAGAGCATGATAACAAAACAACTTAACTTGCAGTCTTCACCACTGGGAATAGGAGGCACGGATCTGCGCAGCTCTGATCATGTGCGTAGCCTGGGAGTTCTAATTGATTGGGATTTAAACTTCAGAACTCAAATCTCTGCTGTGGTGAAATCATCCTATTTTCACCTGAAGAACATTGCAAAAATCAAGCCCCTCATACCCCCAGAAGATCTGCCAACCTTAGTCCACGCCTTCATCACATCCCGACTGGACTACTGCAATGCTCTCTACACTGGCCTTCCAAAAAAGGTCTTGTACCGACTACAGCTGATACAGAATACTGCTGCCAGACTGCTAACCAACCAACCCCGTCACTGCCACATAATGCCAGTCCTGCACTCCCTTCACTGGCTACCTATAGAATGGAGGGTCCTATTCAAGATCGGCCTACTGACATTTAAATCCCTGAATAATTTAGGCCCTGGATACATGAAAGATATGTTGCAGCTGCGTAGCAATCCCCGCATTCTCAGATCAACAGGTTCTAATAATCTAGTCATACCCAGAGTCCACTTGGAAACTTTTGGTCCCAGAGCCTTCTGTCATGCTGCCCCTACGTTTTGGAACTCCTTACCTCAACAGATCAGGACAGCTCCATCCCTGGACGTGTTTAAATCCAGACTGAAAACCCACCTGTTCAGTTTGGCATTTGCAGAAATATAACCTTTGTTGTGTGAATACTTCATCCTACTAATTACTGAATCTGAGAGAGCCTAAGCGCTTTGAGTCCTATGGGAGAAAAGCGCTATAGAAATGTTATTGTATTGTATTATTATAGATGACAATACAGTTCCCTAATCTTGGGTGCGAGGTCCGTGGTCTCAGCACCCTGGAACTAGTCTGGAGTATAACACAGATGACAATACAGGTTCACTAGTCTGGGTGTGAGGTCCGTGGTCTGTACACCCTGGAACTAGTCTAAGCATAAACAGAACAATAATACAATATATTTCTGGCTCAGTGTGAATTCCCAGGTCCTCCTGGTTCAAACACACTGTTGGATCTGACTAAGGTCTGAGTGCTTCCACATAGTGATCGCAGCGGCAGACAACTTGAGACTGGCCAGCAGCAAGTATATATGGAGCAGTGCTCTCCAGCACCACCCCTAAATGATCAACCAATAGTATCTTGCTCTGGCGTCAGCTGATCGGTGTGATCAGCTGACTTCTCCTCATCCAGTATAAGAGTTCTGCCTCTCAGTGCGCGCGCGTGTATTCCTAAGCCTGTGTGCACCAACAGACCCAGCCACACCAGACACACGCTGCTGCGTGCAAACCGCCGCGCTGGACGCGGAATCAGCCGCCTTACTGTTGTCACATGCGGCGGCTTTTCTGCGTTCTACCCTGTTACCAGACGCACGCCTCCGCTCTTCCGCATTCTCTCACAGTACCCCCCCCCCTCCCGAGGAGTGGACTCCGGACATCTCCTGCCCGGCTTCTCAGGATGCAAGTTATGGAACTCCGTTTTCAAGTCCTCTGCGTGCATGCGACATTCTGGCACCCAAGTTCTCTCCTCAATGCCATACCCCTTCCAGTGCACTAAATACTGCACGGAGTTCTGCACAAGTCGGGAGTCCAGAATCTTTTTAATTTCATACTCAGGTTGATCATCAATCAACACGGGGGGGGGGGGGGGAGAAATCGGGATCCCCAATTTCTTAGCAAATTCCTAATCCATAAAGTTAGCTGCTGAGCCAAAAAGGAGAAGAAAACGTTTATCATCAAGAGGTAAAGACTGCGCGCCTAGGGTATTACCTCCGACTACACCTAGGCGGCAGCGTTTCCCGACTTCTTGGGACAATTCTGCACTTTATGACCCCCCTCTGTACAATATAGACAGAGCTGCTCTTTTTCTCTGCGTCTCCGTTCCACCTGGGACAATCTCGACCGACCAATCTGCATTGGTTCCGGTGGAGGTGAAGCTGGTGGTGATGAAACTGGAGGAGATGCTGTATAAGACAAGTATCGCACATTGCTCCTACCCCGGGTCTGTCTTTAAAATCGTAAACGACGATCAATTCTGATGGCCGATGATATGGCCTCATCAATGGATTTGGGCTCAGGATGGCCAACATTAGATCAGAAACTGCGTCTGACAACCCTGATAGGAAACAGTCTAAAAGAGCGAATGAGTCCCATCTCGCTGACACTGCCCACTTTCTAAACTCCGCAGCATAGTCTTCTACCGGACCTTTGCCCTGCCGTAACAACTTGAGCTTCCGCTCAGCGGTAGAGGCAATGTCCGGGTCCTCGTAAATTATAGCCATAGCTTTAAAAAATTCCTCCACCGAGGTCAGGGCCTTATCCCCTGTGGGAAGGCTATATGCCCAAGTCTGGGAATCCCTGACAATAGAGTCTTAATAAAGGTTACTCTCTGTGCTATGGTTCCTGATGAATTAGGCCTTAACTCAAAGTATGATAACACTCTGTTTCTAAAATTCCGGAAGTCAGATCTGTGACCAAAAAACTTCTCAGGTACAGACATGCGTATGCCTGTGCTATGAGGAGATCGCACTGCATTCACAGCCGTCTAAAAGACTTCTACAGTCCCAGACAAAGCGTAAATTTGGGTCTGGTGACTGTTCAGCACTCGGGTGTAATTCTCCACCGTAGTGGTGAGTGCGTCAAGACGGCTGCTGAGTGCGTCCATTTGGGTTTAGTCTGCCGTTCTGTAACGATTGGTGTCAGCACGCAGAGAGAATCTGATTATTGGTGATCTGCAGTATCACCAAGAATGCAGATATATACCTGATTATTGATGATCTGCAGAATCAACGATAATACAGATATATTGCTAACCTCTGGACACCTAAGGTATGTGAGTGTTTGGTGTAACAGTAGTACTTTGAGTAATGCACCTGCTGAGCAGGTGATCATAGGCAGTAAAGGAATACTGCTCTTGAGAACACAGAAACCTTCCAGCAGCCTGAGACTCTCCAAGGGGTGGAGTCAGGCTGGAAGTAGGAAGGACCAGAAGGTGAGTGACACCTGAAAGATGGATGTCACTCTCTGAACTGGAGACTATCTCTTAATGAGGGAGATAGCTCTCGAGGTCGGGCAAGCCAGGTCGGCAACACACGGTCAGATAAAGTACATAGACAGAAGGCTGATTTGGTATCCAAGGCTGGCAGGGTTTGGCAACAGAGTATCAGATATGCGAGGTACCGAATCAGAAGACAGAGGAGTAGTCAGGAAAGCAATAAGTCATAACAAATATCAAACAATGCCTAGTCTGGGTGTGAGGTCCTTGGTCTCTACACCCTGGAACTAGTCTGAAGTATAACAGAATGATTGCACAAGTTCCCTAGTCCTGGGTGCGAGGTCCGTGGTCTCAGCACCCTGGAACTAGTCTGGAGTATAACACAGATGACAATACAGTTCCCTAATCTTGGGTGCGAGGTCCGTGGTCTCAGCACCCTGGAACTAGTCTGGAGTATAACACAGATGACAATACAGGTTCCCTAGTCTGGGTGTGAGGTCCGTGGTCTCTACACCCTGGAACTAGTCTAAGCATAAACAGAACAATAATACAAGTATTTCTGGCTCAGTGTGAATTCCCAGGTCCTCCTGGTTCAAACACACTGTTGGATCTGACTAAGGTCTGAGTGCTTCCACGTAGTGATCGCAACAGCAGACAACTTGAGACTGGCCAGCAGCAAGTATATATGGAGCAGTGCTCTCCAGCACCACCCCTAAATGATCAACCAATAGTATCTTGCTCTGGCGTCAGCTGATCGGTGTGATCAGCTGACTTCTCCTCATCCAGTATAAGAGTTCTGCCTCTCAGCGCGCGCGCGTGTATTCCTAAGCCTGTGTGCACCAACAGACCCAGCCACACCAGTTCTCTCACAACTGCATATATAACTACCTGAGCCGTGGTACCACCAAGTGCCACGGTGAACTATGTTAACTCAATTGCTGTGTAATTTTTTGGAAGTGTCTCTGCTGTCCCAGTTATGGGGACTAGACCCCAACTGCGGCAGTACGACTGCTTCCTGGAACCTCTCCTAATGTTTTTACTGAGCCGTGGTACCACCAAGTGCCACGATGAACTATCTAAACACAATTTCTGTGTAATTTTTTTGGGATGTGTCTGTGCTGTCCTATTTGTGGGGACTAGACCCTAACTCCGGCAGTACGACCGCTTTCTGGAACCTCGCCTAATGTTTTTACTGAGCCATGGTACCACCAATTGTCACAGTGAACTATCTAAACACAATTGCTGTGTAATTTTTTTGAATGTGTCTGTGCTGTCCCAGTTGTGGCAGTATGACCGCTTCCTGGTCCTGAAACCCAATCCTCCTGATGTTAATTGACACTTTGACATTTTTTTTTTTGGGGGGGGGGGCGGATTTTAAGTCTCCACATCATCAATTAGTGTTCCCCTTTAAAAAATTAATGATGCTACATGCGTCATATACCCAAAAAAAGTTTTGGAAGCAATTTTAAGGCCACTTCCGGTTTTCTATGCGGATATCCAAATAGGTTGGATATCCGCGGATAATGCGTTCGGATATCTGCATCAATCCAGATACCGCAAGGTTCGGATTCAGATCTCCGAAACCGGATATCTGGGTATCCAGATCAATTCGGATTTTGAAAAGGGGTATCCGAGCAACCCTGCATGGCAACTCACTGTTATAGTAATCTAACAGACTGCGCTAGAAATATTGTGATTAAAAACAACCTTTAATATGTGATTGGTAATTCAGAAGAGTTCTTCCTTAATATTAGAAAATGTCCATAAAAACAAACATAAAACAAAATAGATAAAAAATGTATAAAAATGTATAGTCCGTTTAGGAATATATAGAGTGCAAGCTGCAGTGTAGTTTTTACTAGACACTTGAGAATAAGGAATCCAGTGAGTCCTGTGGGGTATATATTACGAGCTGCAATGTAGCTGTATTTCAAGGTGATCCTATGAACATAACGTCCCTTAATGAATGAGGAGTAAACCAAATAGCTAAATTAGAGGTACCTTGTTGGTAATGCACCATGCATGTGGATTGGTCTATGTGATGTAAATCTCATCCGTCTTTATCCATACCAGGGGCGCCTCTAGCCATTTTGTCACTCCAGGTGAGAAAACCTGTGGCGCCTCCCCCCCCCCCCCATGAAAATAATCATAATGTGGCAGCGTTCCACCAGGAAATAACCATAATGCGACAATGTTTCACCAGAAAATAATTGTAATGCGGCAGTGGTTCACCAGAAATTACACTTATTGCGGCAGCGTTTCACCAGGGAATACATGTGAGAAAGAAAATACATGTAAGAAAGAAGCCACACAGGGTGACATAGGGAGGCAAAGGGGGACAGAAGGAGGCACAAGGGTCAGAAGAAGTCACAAAGGAGGACAGAAGGAGGCACAAGGGGACAAAAGGAGGCACACGGGGACAGAATGAGGCACAATGGGGGGCAAAAGGAGGCTTAATAGGGGACAGAATGAGACACAAAGGAGGACAGAAGAAGGCACAGGAGGACAGAAGGAGGTACACAGAGGGGCAGTGAGAGGTACAGGGGGACAGAGGAAGGCATGAGGGCCAGAAGGAGGCACAAAAGATGACAGAAGAAGGAACAGGGTGACTGAAGGAGGCACACAGGGGGACAGAAGGAGACACAAAGTGGGGGAGAAGGAGGCACAAAGTGGGACAGGAGGCAGCACAATGGGGACAGATTGAGGCACAAAGAGGGGCAAAAGGAGGCACAGGGGGGCTGAAGGAGACACACAGGGGACAGAAGGAGGCACAATGGGGGACAGAAAAAAAGCACAAAGGGGGGCAGAAGGAAGCACAGGGAGACAGTAGGAGGCACAAAGGGGGACAGAAGTATGCACAAAAGGGGACAGAAGGAGGCACAAAAGGGGGACAGAAAACAGTAGAGGGGGATGTAAGGAGGCACAGGGGGACAGAAGGAGGCAGAGGGGGACAGAAAGAGCCACAGGGAGATAGAAGAAGGCACAAAAAGGCACAGAAGGAGGCACAGGGGGACAGAAAAAGGTGCAGGGGACAGAGGTGGCACATGGAGACAGAAGGAGACACAAAGGGAGACAGAAGGAGGCACAGGAGGACAGAAGGAGGCAGAGTGGGACTGAAGGAGGAAACGGGGGCAGAGGTAGCACCGGGGGACAAATTAAGGCAAAGGGGACATAAGGAGGCACATGGGGACAGAAGGAGGCACAAAGGGGAACAGAAGGAGGCAGAGGTGGCACAGGGGAACTGAAGGAGGCACATGGAGACAGAAGAAGGCACAAAGGGAGACTAAAGGACAAACAGGGGGGTCAGACATGGCACAAGGGACTGAAGGACGTACAAAAAGAGACAGAAGGAGGCACAAAAGGGGAAAGAAGGATGCACAAAGAAGAAAGCAGCACAGGAGTGGCAGCTGCCTGCAACTTACGCTAAGAAGATGCAACAGAAGCAAGTAATAGAACACCCAATGGGCGGGGCTTGGCCTGGGGGTGGAGCTTAATTCAGCAACATGGCGCCCCCCAGGACCAATGGCACTCCAGGCAATGGCCTGTACTGCCTATGCCTAGAGGCACCCCTGATCCATACGCTGGCAGTGCGGAGATGTTCTCGGGAGCCGCTCAATCTCATCCGCCCCGGCCGGCGGCAGGGTGAGAGAGACTAGACGGTGACTGGCGTCGAGCTGGTTAGCCCGGCTCCCTGGATTGCGGAGATGGCGTACGCTGGGATGCCTGGTTGGAGATGGAGCTTCCATACTTCCTTGCGGTGCTAGCAGCCGCGAGACTTCTCCACGCCTCCTTCCCCTCTAGTGTGTGACGTCACAATTGCAGCCTCCGCTGACGTTTCGGGAGGAACGCCTCCCTTTCTCAAAGCTTGGCTGCAGAGTGGGATTGGAGGCTCACTGATAAAGCTTTACCCATGTGATCTGTTTATTCAAATGCATATAGATCGAGATCTTTGTTCAATCCATGTGGAATCAAGGAATTCAAATTGAATATCCATAGAGTTTCTCTTCTGGACATTTCTAATAAATAGTCCCCACCTCTCCAGGACCTATTAACCTGCTCTAGCGCACAGTATCTAGATCCCTTAAAGGAACATCCATGTTTTTCCTTGTAATGCGCTGAAAGGGGATGTTTTTTATTCCCTCTTGTAATATTTGAGCAGTGCTCACTGAGTCTTTCTCTCAGAGCCCGCTTTGTTCTTCCTACATAGTTTTTCTGACATGGACACGTTAGTACATAAATTACTCCCTTTGTGTCACAATTAGTGACATCTTTAATTTTAAATGTTTCTTTACTTGTAGTTGATACAATGTCATACATCCTTTCCACAGGTGTATTAGACTCACGACAAGCTCTGCTGAATCCACACTTCTTTAAGTACCCACTACTCTTCTTGGTTCTATTGGGCTTTATGGTGGGAGCCAAAATGTTTCCCAAATTCTTTGTTCTTCTAAATATCATCCTCGGATTATCCGGTAAAATGGATGTGAGTAGAGGATCCTCCCTTAGTAGGTTCCAGTATTTGCCGACTATTTTCCTCACTTTTGGGGCCTGTGATGAGTACTGCATGATTAAATTGGGTTGTTGATCAATTTGTTCAGATCGTTTGTTCTTATTCTGTAACAGTGCCTGTCTCTCTGTTTTTTTGGCCCTTTCCCTGGCTTCCTGGATTAATTCCTCAGAATATCCTTTTTCTGCAAACCTACCCTGCAGAATCTCTGCTTCTGCGTCGTAATCCATAATATTGGAACAGTTCCTCCTAAGTCTCAGAAACTGACCACCTGGAATATTCATAAGCCATCTAAAATGGTGGCAACTGTCGACACTGATGTAACTGTTAGTATCTACTGGCTTCAGATAGGTTTTTGTAAGTATCTGCCGTTCTTCTATGTAGATTGTTAAGTCCAAAAAATTGACCTGATGTTGACTGTAGTCGCCTGTAAATTTTAAATTATAGTTGTTTTCGTTAATCCATCTGATGAATAATTCCAGGCTAGTTTTACTCCCCCGCCATATAAAAAAGGCATATTGATTAACTCACTGTTAGTAGCACAGTGTAATAGTGCTGCACAAAAATTTAAATGCGTACGGTGACCCGAGCATTGTGAACGCAGAGTGTAGTAGCGACTGAGTTAGGAGGGCAAAGTGGACAGTCAGTTCGGCAGCACAGAAGGCCCATGGCAACTCACTGGTAGTACCACAGCCGAAAAATGAACCAAGGTAGGCAGGTAGTAACTTTCTTTAGAAAGGCAGGCATGGTTAACACATTGCAGCAGTCACTTCATGTCCCCCTGTGTCCGACAATAGGGGCCAGGAAGGCAGCGCAACATGTGCACTCCCATGGGAAACAAGTGGGCCTTGGCAACAAGATCTTCATCGTGCTCGTAGTACCATATCACATGCCTGTCCTCTTCCTGTGCCGTGTCGTCCTCCCCAAGCCGCCATCCCCATACAACGCCTGCGGCGCTTTGCTCCTCCTCCTCAGCATTCAGGTTAGGGACCTCCAACTCCTCCACCTCCTCCACTACCTGTGAGCCCTCTTATGCTGCCATCTGCTCCTTATCCAGCTACCTCAGGGCTGCCTCCTCATGCTCAATTAAATTGCACATTGCTTGATCCAGTGTCCACTGAGGTGCACTGATGATGGGGACTTGCTGTTTGCTGGGGACACTTGGGCCAAAGGGTGGCCACTAATGATCCAATCTTTTTCATCCAATCTTACCAAATCTATGTAGTAGAAGACTAAACTGATGTAATATATTAATTGTATACTATAGGCAGTTCCTTTATATTAGATAGAAATGGTAAGATTGGATGAAAAAGATTGGATCATTAGTGGCCACCATAACATGTAGGCCCTAAATGTGGCCACACACGATACAATAAAATGATCCGATTTTACAGTAATTCGATAAATAACATCGGATTTCCAGAGAAATGGAAAGCTTTTTTTTCATTCGAGCAAGAAATCCGATCGAATTTCCAGTTTTGTAGTCGATAAAAGTTGATCAGGAGTGCTGGATTTTTTTGATCAATTTTTATGAAAATTGAATGTTGTGTGGTAGATTGTCAGTTTATTAATATATACACCCAAGCAACTTTCTCAGAGTTTCCAATAATTTTTATCATAACTGAGGAAAAATTTAACATACGTGTGTGGTACATTGGTCAGATTTTTGAAATGTTACAATCAGTCAGAGAAATTGATTGCAATCCTTGAATTGAACAGATATTTAAAAATATGTATGATGTGTAACCACCTTAAGATCCAGCCTGTGCTGACACAGCCGCTCCAACATGGCCCGAGTTGAATTCCAGCGAGTTGGCATATCTATTATCAGGCGGTGTGGCTTGCCATATTGCTGCTGTAAGGTGGACAGGAGTGCAAAGGCCGTGGCTGAGTGGTGGAAAAACCGTATCACCTTCCGGGCATCTTGCAGCAGGTCACTCATCCCCTGGTAGGTGCGCAGGACCGCTGCAACACAAGATTCAGCACGTGGGCCAAGCAGGGGATGTGCTGGAGGTTTTCCTGCTGCACTGCGGCCACCAGGATGAGTAGCTGACGCCAAAAAGACCCAGACAGGTGATATATATATATTACTTCTTTGCAAAACAGCTCCAGCTCAGTCAGATTAGATGGTCAGCATTTGTGAAAAGCAGTTTTCAGACCTTGCCACAGATTCTCGCTTGGATTTAGATCTGGACTTTGACTGGGCCATTCTAACACATGGATATGTTTTGTTTTAAACCATTCCATTGTTGCCCTGGCTTTATGTTTTGGGTCGTTGGCCTGCTGGAAGGTGAACCTCCACCCCAGTCTCAAGTCTTTTGCAGACTCCGAGAAGTTTTCTTCCAAGTTTGCCCTGTATTTGGCTCCATCCATCTTCCCATCAACTCTGACCAGCTTCCCTGTCCCTGCTGAAGAGAACCACCCCCAGGGCATGATGCTGCCACATATTTGACAGTGGGGATGGTGTGTTCGGTAGGGATGCTCATTCGGATTCCACGGAAATGCAATTTCCGAAATTCCGATCGGAAATTGCATTTCCACATCTGCTGTCAGTGGTCCCACTGCCAGGGTCCACACAATACATTGCCTGCTGCCAGTGCCACACGTCACTCCTCCTCCTACTGCTGCTATATTTATCCTCCTGCTGTCAGTGGTCACACCGCCAGGGTCCACACAATACATTGCCTGCTGTCAATGCCATACGTCATTTTTTTTTGTATTGTTTATTACACCTATTTCAATGTGATTTCCCATTAAAAAAAAACAAAAATGCATCCGAATTCCCGAATCTTTTACCGAATTTTGAAACCGACAACCGAACTGAATTTCGTGGTCGAAGGCGAATTCGAATCCAAATATCATGCGGACCCGAAGTCGAATGTACCCGAACCGAATTTTGGTACATCTGAGCATGCCTGACTACTACTACTACTACTACTACTACTACTACTACCCGTTCAGGAAATCTCTTCCACTGTTAGTGTGTGATCATCCGTTGTGAGTGACCTGTGACTGTCACCTTCCCGAGCCTATTGATTGATTGCGTCTGACCTTGTGTGACCGACTTAAATTGTCACTAACTGTCTGTCGCACGACTTAGGTATTGTACTACGCTAGGGATTTATTAGTTAGCTGCGTACTGCTACTGCTGCTGCTGCTGCTGCTGCTGCTGCTGCTACTACTACTACTACTACTACTACTACTACTACTACTACTACTACTACTACTACTACTACTACTACTACTACTACTACTACTACTACTACTACTACCCGTTCAGTTAATTTATCCACTGTTAGTGTGTGATTTTATTAACTTCTGTACTGTATGTAATAAATAATAGTTAGTTACATCACAGGCCAGCATCCGTTGTGAGTGACCTGTGACTGTCACCTGCCCACCCTATTGATTGATTGCGTCTGACCGTGTGTGTCCGACTTTGTCACTGTCCATCACACGAGTTAGTTAGTACTGTAGTAGACTACACTAATGCTGTTAGTAGTAGTACTACTACTATTTAATACTACTATTTAAATAAATATAAAAAAAAAAAAACCTTTCATTTTTTGTTTTCACTCAACACCAGTCACCACCACCAGCAGTCACCACCAAGTCACCACCAACACAGACTTTATTAACGTTTACACTCTTTCCCGCCCTCTTCTACATTTTTTTGGTACTGTATTTGTATATTGCACAATGACTGGCAGAGGTAGAGGGCGAGGCACCACGAGGAGAGGCAGCGGCATTGCAGGAGCCACTGCCAGCAGCAGCAGAAGGTCTGGGACTGGTCTGCCGCCAGCCACTGACCGCAGAGTTGTGGAGGAGGGAGCAGAGGCACAACAGCAGTGCGTTGCGCCCATCTTTGAGACGGGTCATCGCCCCCAGCCCATTCTGGAGAGTCAGGCGCAGGCTGGGGTGGAAATGATGGCGGAGCAGGAAGCCACCGTTTCCAGCCAGGCCTCCAGCCCCAGTGAGATCAGTGCCACCACCACCAGCACTCCGGTCTGCAGCAGGCCTCCACCACTGCTTGAGGCCATGGTCACGGTGACCCCATTGACCAGCCTGCCCTCACTGAGCTCGCTCTTCTCCCCAGAGACTGTGAGCATGTATAGGGATGTTTGGGAGAAGTTTGAGGTGCAGATAACGGGCCATGCAAGGAGGAGGAGGAGTTTGAGGTGGAGCAGTTTGTTGTTGGCACTGAGGAGGAGGGGTGTGATGCAGGGGATGTTGGGGTAGAGGAGTTGGTTGAGGCGGGCTCACAGGAGATGTTTGTGGATGATGATGATGACGTGCTGGATCCTTCCTATGTGCCACCAGTACCACCAGCACAGTTGGTTGAAGGCAGCTCGTCATCGGAGGAGGCGTCTCTGGTGCAGAGGCGCGGCAGCAGCAAGGCGGCCAGCACAGGGCGTGGAAGGCAGGAGCCACAGCCTGTTGCTTCAGCCGCTATATACTCCGAGCACTGGCATTGACGCGCAACCAGAAGGGGCGGGGCTTAACCCCGTCTTATACCGGAAGCGTATCGATCGCCATTTTTTTGGAACGCAGCGTGACCAAGCGTCCTGGTGGACGCGAAACGGCCGTCGCCGATCCATTTGCAGCCCTGAACACCCACCTCCACCCCGCACAGCTATCGCCATGAATATCAGGTGATGTCAACATGTTGTCATATATTGCACGAATAAATTGCACAATTGAAAGCTGAATGACGGAGGGTGCCCGTGCCTGCTTCTTGTTGTATAATATCCATGGTACACTTCCTTCTTACTCTTTATACGGAGCACACGTCAGTGGCCACTAGTGATTGGTACGTGCTAGAGACTTCCTGTGCGGGATGCTTTTGACCTCCTCTATTTTCTCCCACGGATCCTCTCATGAATATATAGGAGTGCCACACTCACTTTCCTTCTGATACTAGTTTGTACAAAGACTTTCTTCGCTGCGGCATTTAAAGTGTAGAGCACCCAAAGATGAGTGTATGTGGAAACATACAAGGTAATGATCAAGATTTAGAGGAAGATATCGATGATCTGGACATAGATTCGTTATCTTATGTGGGAGAGAAGGTGGCAATCGGGAGAGAGGATTTGACGAATTTCTTCTCGAATCTATCGATCTCCACGGAGGCCAATAAGGAGGTGGGTGCGCGGGTTTTGGAGTTCAAGTTGGGGCGCCTGAGTGAACAGGAGTCCAAACTGTTCTGGACTGTGACCACCCTAAGACGCTACAAAAGGGATGGTATAGTAGCAAGGGGTTTCAGGAGATACTGGGAACCCTCGGAATACAGGGAAGACAAAGAGTTTGTTGAAGATTGGGAGGAAGAACACTTGGAGCACGCCAGACGTCTCCAAAATATCGTTCTGGCTAGATCGACCGTGGAATACAATAAGGTATCTGATGAGCTGAGTGAGACTAAGAGAAGATATAAGGATTCGGTAACTGAGGAAAAATTTACAACGGTTTCTGAAAAACTTGAGGAGAAGATCAGTAAAATACAAGACGAAATTAAGGCAAGAAAGCTTAAGAAATTCTTTAGGGACAGGGAGGACTTCGATAAGGGCAAGATATTCAATTGGGGGCCTGCAGTACCATTCAAATCACCGAAAGGGAAGGGCTATTGGACGACGGACTCAGGATCTGACAGTGATAACGATAATAAGAACAAGCCAAGAGGTGGCCCTAATAAGAAACCAAAAAAGAAACCGAGAACCCCCAGGAAAGTAGTTACCAATAAACAAGAACCGGAATCATGTGCTGGGGCGGCTGCCCCTTTAGGCATAGGGTCAGACGAGGAGGAAGGAACAGATCTAGACGCAAGACGATCGGTGCACTGGGAGGGGACCCAGGAAGTCAAGCAGAACAACAAGAAACGCAAAGCAACCAGATAACGTCTACCGGTGAAGAAGATGGACTACAGGTTATCAATATATCCGGTGTTCACATACCAGCAGCTTGTAACAGTCTTTTGAAAAAAGGATTGAGCTATTGTCCAACCAGAAAATTTGATTTAATAGCTTTCACCATTGACTTGTTCAAGGTGACACGCAAGTTGGTGATCTGCCAAAGATTTGGAGACGAAAAGGAAGAAAAGATGTGGAGTACAATTACAGTTCCCGCTCACCCTATGACGGATGGCCTTGAAACCGTAAGGTCAGGGGGAGACCCTAGGCCCGACGGTGAGCCTGCTGAGGGTGTTTTGGTGTGTGTGCCCCAGGACTTACCTCAAATGACGATAGGGTCAGGAACCGATGCCACTGGCTCTGGCCTATGGGCATGGGGTGACCCCACGGATGAGGAATTGGCGCAGTTCATAGATTAACTTTGGACTGAGGGCAAGGATGTGGGGTGGGCGGGAGTGCTAGATAATGAGGAGCCCTTGAGATTGGGGGAAGTACATACGTTTAGGGCTTGCAGATCGACACAGCCCTTCCCTGTTAGCCCTGGGTCGAGCATAGACCATTTTTTTGATCGAGTCATGCAAGATATGAGAGCAGAGATTTATGAAGATGCGGTGCCCAATTTGAGCAGGGACGAAAAGTAGCCCTGGACTGGCTGAGAGGGAATGAGGGCCTGGTCATCCGTGGGGCGGACAAGGGTGGCAATTTAGTCCATTATGTCTGTTGACCAGTATAAAAATGAAGCCGAGAGGCAATTAAGTGACCGTGCCACTTATTGTCCGCTCCCGGCTGACCCGACCTCAAGGTTCCAGACCAGGTTAAAGACTCTATTGGAGGGGGGAGTTGAGAAGGGTTATATATCCAAGAAATTGGCCATTGACCTCATACCCCCCTTCCCAAGACGTCCCGTGTGGTACCATATCCCCAAGCTGCATAAATCTATGACCGCACCACCGGGACGTCCCATAGTATCAGGCTGTGGGTCTCTCACAGAGAGACTATCCAGATACCTCGACCATCTCCTGCGCCCCCTTTTGAGGGGGGTTCCCTCCTACTTAAGGGATACGGTGGAGGTGTTGCAGATGTTGGAGCATACCACGTGGGTCCCAAGAGACAGACTGGCCACCATTGATGTGGTCAGCCTGTATAGCCGCATTCCTCAGGACATGGGGGTGTCGGCGGTCAGACAATATTTACATAGTTACATAGTTATTTTGGTTGAAAAAAGACATACGTCCATCGAGTTCAACCAGTATAAAGTACAACACCAGCCTGCTCCCTCACATATCCCTGTTGATCCAGAGGAAGGCGAAAAAACCCTTACAAGGCATGGTCCAATTAGCCCCTAAAGGATAAAATTCCTTCCCGACTCCAGATGGCAATCAGATAAAATCCCTGGATCAACATCATTAGGCATTACCTAGTAATTGTAGCCATGGATGTCTTTCAACGCAAGCAAAGCATCTAAGCCCCCTTTAAATGCAGGTATAGAGTTTGCCATAACGACTTCCTGTGGCAATGCATTCCACATCTTAATCACTCTTACTGTAAAGAACCCTTTCCTAAATAAATGGCTAAAACGTTTTTCCTCCATGCGCAGATCATGTCCTCTAGTCCTTTGAGAAGGCCTAGGGACAAAAAGCTCATCCGCCAAGGTATTATATTGCCCTCTGATGTATTTATACATGTTAATTAGATCCCCTCTAAGGCGTCTTTTCTCTAGACTAAATAAACCCAGTTTATCTAACCTTTCTCGATAAGTGAGACCTTCCATCCCACGCATCAATTTTGTTGCTCGTCTCTGCACCTGCTCTAAAACTGCAATATCTTTTTTGTAATGTGGTGCCCAGAACTGAATTCCATATTCCAGATGTGGCCTTACTAGAGAGTTAAACAGGGGCAATATTATGCTAGCATCTCGAGTTTTTATTTCCCTTTTAATGCATCCCAAAATTTTGTTAGCTTTAGCTGCAGCTGCTTGGCATTGAGTACGATTATTTAACTTGTTGTCAATGAGTACTCCTAAATCCTTCTCCAAGTTTGATGTCCCCAACTGTATCCCATTTATTTTGTATGGTGCTAGACCATTAGTACGTCCAAAATGCATGACCTTACATTTGTCAACATTGAATTTCATCTGCCATGTATGTGCCCATATAGCCATCCTATCCAGATCCTGTTGCAATATGACACTATCTTCCTGAGAGTTAATGATTCTGCACAATTTTGTATCATCTGCAAAAATAGCAACATTGCTCACTACTGCATCTACTAGGTCATTAATAAATAAATTGAAGAGCACTGGACCCAGAACAGACCCCTGTGGGACCCCACTGCTAACAGTCTCCCATTTTGAGTATGATCCATTGACCACAACTCTTTGTTTTCTGTCCATTAGCCAGTTCCCTATCCATGAACACAGACTCTTCCCCAGTCCTTGCATCCTCAACTTTTGCACCAGACTTTTGTGGGGAACAGTGTCGAAGGCCTTTGCAAAGTCCAAGTATATCACATCTACAGCATTCCCAATATCCATATTAGCATTCACTACCTCATAAAAGCTGAGCATGTTAGTCAAACAGGACCTGTCTTTAGTAAACCCATGTTGATGCTGAGAAATAAGATTATTTTCTACTATGAAGTCATGTATAGTATCTCTTAGTAACCCCTCAAATAGTTTGCATACAACTGATGTTAAACTTACAGGTCTATAATTTCCTGGATCAGATTTTTTGCCCTTCTTAAATAATGGGAAAACGTGGGCTGTACGCCAATCCACTGGGACTCTGAAACGTACCAATAAGGATGATGGGTATATTGAATTCCTATGTGAATGCTTAGAATTTGTGTTGAAACACAATGCATTCTTGTTTGATGGACGTTGGTTCCAACAGACCGCCGGCACCGCCATGGGGACCCCTGTGGCATGCTCCTTTGCAAACCTCTTCCTGGGGGCGTGGGAGGAGTCGGCCGTGTTCTCCGAGAATAATCCATTTCGGGGATGCGTCAGACAATGGTCGAGGTATGTGGATGACGTCCTGGTGGTGTGGACTGGCTCGGATGACGAGTTTAACCTGTTTATGGGGTATTTGAATACCAATGAGATCAATATGGAATTCGCGGCAGAATTGAGCCGTACGGAGGTGACCTTTTTGGATCTAAAGCTAGTAATCCAAGATGATGGAATTTACAGCAAGGGCTATAGGAAACCGACGGCTACAAATACGATATTGCACGCTAATAGCTTCCACCCTAAACATGTTATTGGGGCTATCCCATATGGACAGTACTTGAGACTCAGGAGGAATAACAAGAAGGAGTCGGATTTTGACTGTCAAGTAAGAGAAATGACAGAGAGATGTACTAAAAGAGGGTACGACCCCATCCAATTAGAGGCAGCTAGACAGCGGGCGACTGAACAAGATAGGGTGAACTTGTTGACACCTAGGAAAAGAAGGGGTTTAGAGAAGAGGAGGATGACATTCACCTTTGACTATACCCCCATGGCGGATAAGATTAGAAAGACCATCTTCAAACATTGGGATGTTATTATGAAAGATGTTGACTTGTCAAGGAAAGTGGGAGGACCACCACGGGTAGCTTTCAGACGGGCACCCACCCTAAGAAGTATGCTGACCCGGAGTGAGTTTATTTCCCCTAGGAAGACCACTTGGTTGAATAAAACTACTCCAAAGGGGAACTTTAGATGTAGACATTGTGTCCATTGCCCCCACTTGTTACCTCAGAAAAGTGTGCGGGTGGGTAAGGAGCTATTCCTGGCTAAGGCCTTCTTTTCCTGTGCTACCGATTTTGTGGTCTATGTGATGTTCTGCCCGTGTGGCTGATATTACATAGGCCAAACGACTCGCCCATTGAAGGTTAGGATGGGAGAACATTTGAGTATGGTGAAATCTGGAAAGAGTGGCACCCGCCTTGTGAGACATATGAACGAGGAACATGGGGGGAGTGGTAGAGGTCTTAAATTTGCGGTACTGGAACGGGTTGAACCCCAGAGACGAGGGGGTGATAGAGAGAGGATGTTGTTGAGGAGAGAAACTTGGCTGATTTTACAAACCAATGCAATGGGCCCTCTTGGTCTGAACGATAAGATAGAATTTTTGTGTATGTTAGATCCATAGTGTAAGTTATCGTGGGCGGTGTGAGGTAGGTTTGGGGGAGCGCGGGGATGGAGGTTACCATACACTGCCGTGGCCGGGGTGCTCGGCACGCCCTTACGTTCCCTACTTGGGGATGGCCTTGCGTAAATTAGCTTGGCCGTCAATATATTCCAGCGTCGTGGTTTTGTTGAAATTTGGTGGCCGTGCTGGATTCCAGAGTGGGCAATTTTGGGGTGTGTGGGCGCCCAGGCCGCGGGGCTCAGTTGTTGCCGGTTGTCTGGCCCTTTCCCCCCCCCCCTATTTGTCTCTCCCCCTCCCTCCCTTCCTGACCCCACACCTTGCTCTCCCCCTTTGTTTTCCCTCCCACAAATGAAATTCAACATAATTGGGTGGGATTTTGCCCTTGAGGTCCTTCAGTGTATTTAGCATTATGTGAATGTTGCTGATTTTTTCATTAAGGATTTAGATAATCTTTGTATACTCTTGCTATGATGCATGTATACTGAGGTGCCAACATTTATATATTGCTCCCCCTCCTTAGATTGGCGATACTGCAATGTGTTCCCCCGATCCTTCCCTTTTGTTGGCTATGAACATTGTAAAATAAGTTTTAGGGGGTGGTATAGATCCAGAGTGGATCGTATTATGTGGTCTCCTGACACCTCCGCCCCAACGATATTGGTTTTAAGTCACGGTTCTGTTTGTATCCATTCACTATATAATGGTGCACTTAGTGATTCGGCCACAAGATGGCGCTAGGATCCGGTGTACGCATATAGTTTTTGGAGGCTTGGCGGTATGCGTTTGATTAGCATACCTTGAGGTCACTTGACCTCCGTGGATATGCATTGGATAGGGCAACGTGGCATAATAGGCCACGTCATTGCCGACGGACTTTGAAATTGTTTTTGGTCCGCCGTGCGACCCTTAGGTCGCACCTATTATGCGTAGCCAGGCCCCACATGCGTACTATGATCCGGATGCGTCAGGCTTGGGTCGACCAATCCACTCCGAGCACTGGCATTGACGCGCAACCGGAAGGGGCGGGGCTTAACCCAGTCTTATACCGGAAGCGTATTGATCACTATTTTTTTGGAACGCAGCGTGACCAAGCGTCCTGGTGGACGTGAAACGGCCGTCGCCGATCCATCTGCAGCCCTGAACACCCACCTCCACCCCGCACAGCTATCGCCATGAATATCAGGTGATGTCAACATGTTGTCATATATTGCACGAATAAATTGCACAATTGAAAGCTGAATGACGGAGGGTACCCGTGCCTGCTTCTTGTTGTATAAGCTTCAGCCACTACCACCACCCGCAGCAAACCTCCAACCAAACCAAAAAAGGCACAATCCTCCAAGGGCACCAAAAAACCCCAGCCCTCAAGCAGCAGGTTGAAGTCCCCAGTCTGGCGGTACTTCACCAAGTGCCCAGTGGACGCAACCCGTGCAATTTGCAACATTTGCGGTGTCAGTCTCAGCAGAGGTCGCAATTAGTGTTGGGCGAACAGTGTTCGCCACTGTTCGGGTTCTGCAGAACATCACCCTGTTCGGGTGATGTTCGAGTTCGGCCGAACACCTGACGGTGCTCGGCCAAACCGTTCGGCCATATGGCCGAACTAAGAGCGCATGGCCGAACGTTCCCCGAACGTTCGGCTAGCGCTGTGATTGGCCGAACGGGTCACGTGGTTCGGACCCGAACGCGCTCTGATTGGCCGAACTGTCACGTGGTTCGGGTAAATAAATACCCGAACCACGTCATATCTCCGCCATTTGTCTGTGGGTTTAGCTTTGGGTAGGCAGGCAGGGTAGTTCGCGCTCCAGCCACGCTAGCCAGGGTCCCCCCCAGTCATTGTGTGTCGCTGCTGGGAATAGTAGTACACCGCTCGCTCAGCATTCTGTTTACTGCCACTCTGTGTACCTCGCTCAGCCACACTATATAGCATTCTGTTTACTGCCACTCTGTGTCTGCTGGGAATAGTAGTACACCGCTTGCACAGCCACACTATATAGCATTCTGTTTACTGCCACTCTGTGTACCTCGCTCAGCCACACTATATAGCATTCTGTTTACTGCCACTCTGTGTCTGCTGGGAATAGTGGTACACCGCTCGCTCAGCCACACTATATAGCATTCTGTTCACTGTTCTGTGTCTGCTTGGAATAGTGGTACACCGCTCGTTCAGCCACACTATATAGCATTCTGTGTACTGTTCTGTGTCTGCTGGGAACAGTAGTACACCGCTCGTTCAGCCACACTATATAGCATTCTGTGTACTGTTCTGTGTCTGCTGGGAACAGTAGTACACCGCTCGCTCAGCCACACTATATAGCATTCTGTTCACTGTTCTGTGTCTGCTGGGAATAGTGGTACACCGCTCGCTCAGCCACACTATATAGCATTCTGTTCACTGTTCTGTGTCTGCTGGGAATAGTGGTACACCGCTCGCTCAGCCACACTATATAGCATTCTGTTTACTGTTCTGTGTCTGCTGGGAATAGTGGTACACCGCTCGCTCATCCACACTATATAGCATTCTGTTCACTGTTCTGTGTCTGCTGGGAATAGTGGTACACCGCTCGCTCAGCCACACTATATAGCATTCTGTTCACTGTTCTGTGTCTGCTGGGAATAGTGGTACACCGCTCGCTCAGCCACACTATATAGCATTCTGTTTACTGCCACTCTGTGTACCTCGCTCAGCCACACTATATAGCATTCTGTTTACTGCCACTCTGTGTCTGCTGGGAATAGTGGTACACCGCTCGCTCAGCCACACTATATAGCATTCTGTTCACTGTTCTGTGTCTGCTTGGAATAGTGGTACACCGCTCGCTCAGCCACACTATATAGCATTCTGTTTACTGTTCTGTGTCTGCTGGGAATAGTGGTACACCGCTCGCTCAGCCACACTATATAGCATTCTGTTCACTGTTCTGTGTCTGCTGGGAATAGTGGTACACCGCTCGCTCAGCCACACTATATAGCATTCTGTTTACTGTTCTGTGTCTGCTGGGAACAGTAGTACACCGCTCGCTCAGCCAGAGTATATAGCATTGTGTTTACTGCCACTCTGTGTACACCGCTCAGCCAGACTATATACCATTGTTTACTGACACTCTGTGTACACCACTCAGCCACACTATATACCATTGTTTACTGACACTCTGTGTACACCGCTCAGCCAGACTATATACCATTGTTTACTGCCACTCTGATTCTGCTGGGAACAGTAGTACACCGCTCGCTCAGCCAGACTATATACCATTGTTTACTGACACTCTGTGTACACCGCTCAGCCAGACTATATACCATTGTTTACTGACACTCTGTGTACACCACTCAGCCACACTATATACCATTGTTTACTGACACTCTGTGTACACCGCTCAGCCAGACTATATACCATTGTTTACTGCCACTCTGATTCTGCTGGGAACAGTAGTACACCGCTCGCTCAGCCAGACTATATACCATTGTTTACTGACACTATATAGCAGACTATATAGCATTGTGTGTACACCGCTCAGCCAGACTATATACCATTGTTTACTGACACTCTGTGTACACCGCTCAGCCAGACTATATACCATTGTTTACTGCCACTCTGATTCTGCTGGGAACAGTAGTACACCGCTCGCTCAGCCAGACTATATACCATTGTTTACTGACACTATATAGCAGACTATATAGCATTGTGTGTACACCGCTCAGCCAGACTATATACCATTGTTTACTGACACTCTGTGTACACCGCTCAGCCAGACTATATACCATTGTTTACTGCCACTCTGATTCTGCTGGGAACAGTAGTACACCGCTCGCTCAGCCAGACTATATACCATTGTTTACTGACACTCTGTGTACACCGCTCAGCCAGACTATATACCATTGTTTACTGACACTATATAGCAGACTATATAGCATTGTGTGTACACCGCTCAGCCAGACTATATACCATTGTTTACTGACACTCTGTGTACACCGCTCAGCCAGACTATATACCATTGTTTACTGCCACTCTGATTCTGCTGGGAACAGTAGTACACCGCTCGCTCAGCCAGACTATATACCATTGTTTACTGACACTCTATGTACACCGCTCAGCCAGACTATATACCATTGTTTACTGCCACTCTGATTCTGCTGGGAACAGTAGTACACCGCTCGCTCAGCCAGACTATATACCATTGTTTACTGACACTCTATGTACACCGCTCAGCCAGACTATATACCATTGTTTACTGCCACTCTGATTCTGCTGGGAACAGTAGTACACCGCTCGCTCAGCCAGACTATATAGCATTGTGTTTACTGCCACTCTGTGTACACCGCTCAGCCACACTATATAGCATTGCGTACTCTGCCAGTCAGTGTGTATATTGCTGGGATCAGTAATACTCCACTCACCGTCAACCACTATATGAGCTCAACATGAGTTCCCCAGAGACCTCCGCTGTGAGCAGCACTCCCAACAACAGCAACAGCCAACGCCCCACGCAAGCTATAACATCCACCCCAGCAGCCAGTGGTCAGCAGCAGCCCTCCCCGGAGGAGAACGTTGTGTCCATCAGTCCGTCGCCAGAGCGATTAATGAGGGCTGCCATTGAGGAGATGATGGGGCCTGATGTGGAGGAGGAGGTCTGGCTCAGGCCAGCATCCCAAGTTAATGTTGAGGACGATGAGGGGTCTGTGTCTGGGGATGTTGGGGTGGCAGAGGTGGTGGGTGGGTCAGACTCAGGAGAAGAGTTGTATGATGAGGATGATGATCGGGACCATCTGTATGTGCCTCAGAGTCCGACCCCGGAAAACATGTTGTATCGTGTGTTTAGGTACTAAAATCTGCGTTCCCTCCCAGTAGTGTTGGGCGAACAGTGTTTGCCACTGTTCGGGTTCTGCAGAACATCACCCTGTTCGGGGTGACTATATAGCAGACTATATAGCATTGTGTTTAATGCCACTCTGTGTACACGGCTCAGCCACACTATATAGCATTGTGTTTACTTCCACTCTGTGTCTGCTGGGAACAGTAGTACACCGCTCACCCGCCACTGTATAGCATTGTGCTCTGTGTCACTGCTGACAATAGTGGTACACCGCTCACCCACCACTGTATAGCATTTCTGTACTGCCACTGTACTGCTGCCAGTCAGCGTGTACTTTAAGGATAAGTGAAATGAGGAAGAAATCCGGTGAAAGAGGGAGGGGCAAGGGAAGAGGTGTTTCCCCTGACGGTTCACGTACAGGCCACAGGGGAGCACCCAAGAAAACCCACTCAATACTGCCCATGTTGTCCAGGACAACAACCCTCACAGATCCAAAAGAACAGGACCAGATAATTACTTGGATGACCTCTCAAGCGTCCAGCAGTGGGTTAAGCAGCACCAGCACATCACGCACGAGGTCCGAGTCCTCAGCCAGTTAAAGTCTGGGCTTTCTTTGAAGACTGCACTGAGGATGTTACCATGGCGATTTGCAAGGTGTGCAAGACCCGCCTGAGCAGGGGGAAAAGTATTAACAACCTCTCCACCACCAGCATGAGCCGCCACATTCTATCCAAACATCCCACTCTGTGGGCAAACGCGGCAGGACAGGGTACCACCAGCAACACTGCCTCCCTTGGGTTCACCAGACTCACCACCAGACCCGCCTCAGCAGCAGCAGTAGCCCAGCCATTGCGTGGTTCACAACATTCACAAACATCAGACGATGCTGACACTGTCACTTTCCGGACTAGTGCTCTTGAGGTCTCCCAGTGTTCATCAAACACAACAACCAACAGCCCTTCGGTGTGCAGCGCTACGGTTGAGTTGTCTGTTTCTGAGATGTTTGAGCACAAGAGGAAATTGCCAGCAAATGACCCCCGGGCCGTGGCAGTAACAGCCAGCCAGCATAGCCAAGCTTCTGGCCTGCGAAATGCTGCCATATCGAGTGGTGGAGACAAACAGCTTCAAGGGCATGATGTCAGTGGCCATCCCACGTTACGTGGTTCCCAGCCGCTACCACTTTGCGCGCTCTGCAGTGCCTGAGTTGCATGAGCACGTGGTCAGCTAAATAACCCGAAGCTTGAAGAATGCCGTTGCCTGCAAGGTTCACCTCACCACTGACACCTGGACGAGTGCGTTCGGCCAGGGTCGATACATCTCCCTTACCGCGCACTGGGTGAACCTTGTGGAGCCTGGCAGCGATTCCTCACCTGCTACGGCGCGGGTGTTGCCCACGCCGCAAACAGCTGGATAACAACAGCAGCACCTACCTCTCTGACTCCTTCTCCTCCAACGCATCTCAAAGCTGTACCTCATCCGGAAATGCTAACCCAGCACCAGCAGCAGTAGGATCGTGGAAGCAGTGCAGCACAGCTGTTGGCATGCGTCAGCAAGCGTTGCTGAAGCTGATCTGCCTTGGGGATAAGCAGCACACAGGGGAGGAAATTTGGAGGGGAATAAAGGAACAGACGGATTTGTGGCTGGCACCGCTGGACCTGAAACCGGGCATGAAGCTAGACACCTGGCACGAACTGGCAATGTACGCAATAGAGGTGCTGGCTTGCCCGGCAGCCAGCGTTATGTCGGAACGCTGTTTCAGTGCTGCCGGAGGCATCATCACAGATCGGCGTATCCGCCTCTCCACAGAAAATGCAGACCGTCTGACTCAAATTAAAATGAATCAATCCTGGATTGGAAACGACTACGCAACACTCCTGGACCCCAACCAAGTAACATGACCGATGAACATCTGGGATGGTTTAGCGTTTCCGGTCCCTGTTTATTGAACCTCTCATCTGTATTACATTTATGACTGCATGGCGGCAAAAAGCATTGCTGCTATATCCGCACGCTTTTTGTCCTCATGCAAGGCCTGGGTTGTTGTGTCTCACAAAGCGTGGCCTTCTCCTCCTGCGCCTCCTCCTGTTCCATCACGTGTGCTGCTGCTGCTGCTGGGTTACCGTTGCCGCGTGGTCCCTGTTTATTGAACCTCTTATCTTTATTACATTTATGACTACATGGCGGTACAAAGCATGCTATCCGCACGCTTTTTGTCCTCATGCAAGGCCTGGGTTGTTGTGTCTCACAAAGCGTGGCCTTCTCCTCCTGCGCCTCCTCCTGTTCCATCACGTGTGCTGCTGCTGGGTTAGCGTTGCCGCGTGGTCCCTGTTTATTGAACCACTTATCTTTATTACATTTATGACTGCATGGTGGTACAAAGCATGCTATCCGCACGCTTCTTGTCCTCATGCAAGGCCTGGGTTGTTGTGTCTCAAAGCGTGGCCTTCTCCTCCTGCGCCACCCTCCTCCTGTTCCATCACGTGTGCTGCTGCTGGGTTAGCATTACCGGTCCCTTTTCCTGGAACCTCTTATATGTATTACATTTATGACTGCATGCCGACAAAAAGCATGTTACCTGTGCAAAGAAAACAGACATTTCCCGCATTTAAAAGACAGTTTTCCCTTTGAAACTTTAAAATCGATTTTCTCAAAAACTATAAGCTCTTTTTGCTAAATTTTTTTTTCCTCTTGTACCCACTCCCAAGGTGCACATACCCTGTAAATTTGGGGTATGTAGCATATAAGGAGGCTTTACAAAGCACAAAAGTTCGGGTCCCCATTGACTTCCATTATGTTCGGAGTTCGGGTCGAACACCCGAACATCGCGGCCATGTTCGGCCTGTTCGGCCCGAACCCGAACATCTAGATGTTCGCCCAACACTAGTCGCAATCTACTCAAGTTGAGTACCTCGTGCCTGCATACCCACTTAGAGAGCAGACATTTGGATAAGTTTAGTGAGTATAAGAAGCTGACGGAGAATGGCGCAGGCAGTGGTGAAACCCACACAGCCATTGCACAGATTTCAGCAGCAGCAGCATCCGACCCTCCGGCCCATCCAGCATTAGCAGGAGCACAGCAGCAGCAACAACAACTCACTGTTTCCCCCCTCCCCCCCCCCCCGGGCAGCCAGTCCTCAGTGGCCTCATCAGCTCCCTCCACAGTGGCCTCATCATCCTCCCATGCAGGCAAACGCCGCTAGACCCTGCTCAGCGAGTCATTCCCCAGTGTGACCAAGGTGCTGCCTCCCACCCACAGGCGCATCCGGGTGCTGAACGGGTTGCTTGCCCGGGCCATGTGCTTCCAGCTCCTGCCATATTCCTTTGTGCAGGAGGGAGTGACATGAGAGCGCTGCTGCAGGTTGGGATCCCGGAGTGGCAAGTCCCCAGCCGCCACTACTTCTCCCACAGAGTGATCCCAGCACTGCACCGCTTTGCCATGGTGAACGTGGGCCGCGCGCTTAATCACGCCGTGAGTGCGTGGATCCACGTCACCATGGATTCATGGAGCAGCCGTTTTGGGACAGACCGCTATCTGTCCTTTATGGCCCACTGGGTCAGCCTGGTGGAAAGCCCGAGCGAGGAAGCAGCAGGTCCACCCTCGGGCGCAGCAGCAGTGGCATCAGTATGTGGTGCCGCCGCTCGTGGTCAGGGGAGAAGCAGCAGCTCCCGCCGCCAAGGGATCCCATCTAAACAGCAGCATGAAGGCCCGCCACTGCCAAGTGCTGCTGGAGATGAAAAGTCTGGGCAACAACAGCTTGACAGCAGTCAAAGTGTTTCGGTACCTCAGGGAGCAGGAGAAGACGTGGTTGACCCCCAGAGGCCTCACTGTTGGATTGGTGGTGTCCGACAAAATGCCGCCTACCTGCTGGCTGCCATCAGCAGGGGAGACTTGGTCCACATCCCTTGCTTGGCCCACGTCCTGAACCTGGTGGTGCAAAAGTTCATGCGCACCTACCAGGGGATGGAGGAGCTGTTAGAAGCGGCGCAGAAAATTGTGCGCACTTTCCGCCGCTCATTTGCTGCCGCAGCAAAACTGGCAGACATCCGGCAGCTGGAGGGCCTGCCACGACATCGCCTCATCATAGATGTGCCAACTCGCTGGAACTCCACCCTGGCAATGTTGGAGCGGCTGGTTGAGCAGAGGAGGGCTGCCCAACGCTACATCTATGATGCCACTGTCGCCGGCACCGGCAGCACCACCAAACTCCAGATACTCACCAACGCACAGTGGGGGCAGATGCAGCAGGTCTGCTTGGTGTTGGCTCCCTTCCTGCAGGGAACCAACCTGGTGAGCGAACAACGGGCATCCCTCTGCCAGTGGATGCCCTTTGTTTGTCTGCTGGACAGGGCACTTGGCGATTTGGTGGATTTGGGAGAGGAGGCCCTGAAGCAGCTGGAACAGCAGCCGCCTGCGCAGTCCACTGCTGCGCAGGTATTTGAGTCCCTGGAGGAGGAGGAGGAGTTGGAGGTGCTGGACGTTGCTGCTGGGGGGAGGACATCAGAGCGCAGCAGCAGTGGTGCGAGGGTGGAGAGAGGAGGAAGAGGCTCAGGGGGCAGAGGAGGAGGAGGACGCTGACCCTGATGTCTCTGTTGGACACTCAACCCTGTTCCCCATGGAAGCGCACATGCTGCGCTGCCTGTGCAAAGACCCCAGGGTCAAGCAGATGCAAGCGAGGGAGTACGCCTGCATCAGTATGATCCTGGACCCACGACTGAGGGGGAGGTGGGATCAGTTTCTGCCTGTTGGAGACCGTGAGCAGCGAGCAAGGGAGTTGCAGGAGATCCTTGTTCGGCGACTGGAGGAAGCCTTCCCCCTGCCTTCCACTCCCTCTGTCCCTGATCAGCAGCCAGCATAGCAGCCGGTACCTGTGGCCATCAGCAGCGTCAGGCACCCAGGAGACCTGCCATCATTGATGCTGGCGTTCTACTTGACGGTAGAGCAGCCGAGAGAGGAGGTGCGTGCAGCAGCCACCTTCTCTGAAAATCACAGCCAGCGCATGACCCGGATGGTGGCCGACTACATGGGGTCCTTCAGTGGGCTTGACACAGGTAGCGCGGAGTCTGGGGACCCCATGGAGAACTGGGTGGCTGCCATACGTGACTCCTCCTCCTGCTGCTGCTGTATTTAATTATTTATGAATTTATTTATGTATTTATTGTATTTATAAAGCGCCGGCATATTACGCCGCGCTGATTTTCATCCTCCTTCTGTCTGTGGTCCCAACGCCAGGGTCCACAACACAATACATTGCCTGCTGCCATACGTGACTCCTCTTCCTCCTCCTCCTGCTGTATTTATTAATTTATGAATTTATTTATGTATTTATTGTATTTATAAAGCGCCAACATATTACGCCGCGCTGATTTTCATCCTCCTGCTGTCTGTGGTCCCAATGCCAGGGTCCATGTAAGGGATAGCGGAGACAACACCACCATGCGGGTCATCATGGTGGCAGTCTCCGCTTCCCAGCCGGCGGACTCCGTCGCTTATGCAGAGCGGCCGGCACAGGCTGGCAGGGACACCGCCGCCGCGACTGCCAACACGGCGGCGGGTCTCACATGGCGGCAAGCGGACTTCAGTCCGTGGGCGGACGCGGACCCGGGGCCTGGCCTCTCCATTACACAGAGGCAGAGGGTCACATGCGCGCACGTAAGGAGGCAGGACTTTTACCTCCTACATAGGAGGCTCAGCTGACTCCCCAGTCAGCTGACCTCAGGAGGTGTCCTGATTGGTTGGGACTCTGGGGCGGCGCTGGGCACCTCTCTGGCTACATATAGGGCTTGTGTGTCAGTAGTAGGTTGTCTGCTGTTGTGAATACATTGCTGTGTTAGCGCTCAGACCTTAGCTCAGTGCCCTGGTGTTGATACTAAGGATTTCACACCTTAGTTAGGATTGTACTTTGATATTGTATCTGTGTTTTGACTTCGGCTATCCTTGACTACTCTCTCTCTCTACGCTATTGTACTTTTGCCTATCTGATTCTTGTTGCCGACCTCTGCCTGATTACCGATTACTCTTCTGCCTTCCGCTCCTGTACCGCTGCCGTCATCTCTGTTGCTGAACCCTTGCCTGTCTGACCTTTCTCCCTTCAGTGGAACATCTCCCACTGGAGGCTTCCGTGATATATTACTGTCTTTATTGTGTTCCTTTGCTGGGTGTCCAGAGGTTAGCAATATATCTGATTTTCGGTGATACTGCAGATCATCAATAATCAGATTCTCTCTGCGTGCTGACACCGATCGTTACAGTCCACAACACAATACATTGCCTGCTGCCATACGTGACTCCTCCTCCTCCTCCTGCTGCTGCTGCTGTATTTATATATTTATTAATTTATGAATGTATTTATTGTATTTATAAAGGGCCAACATATTACGCCGTGCTGATTTTCATCCTCCTGCTGTCTGTGGTCCCAACGCCAGGGTCCACAACACAATACATTGCCTGCTGCCATACGTGACTCCTCCTCCTCCTGCTGCTGCTGCTGTATTTAATCATTTATGAATTTATTTATGTATTTATTGTATTTATAAAGCGCCAACATATTACGCCGCACTGCTTTTCATCCTCCTGCTGTCTGTGGTCCCACCGCCATGGTCCACACAATACATTGCCTGCTGCCAGTGCCACATGTCACTCCTCCACCTGCTGTATTTATCCTCCTGCTGTCTGTGGTCCCACCGCCAGGGTCCACACAATACATTGCCCCGCCCCTTGGAGGTCAGTGTGTGTGTGGCTGCCGAGGAGGAGAGGATCTCTCCTACTGAGGTCCAGCAAATCCGGCTGTTGGGGTGAATTCCCTTGATTCCTGCCTGAGACCTAGGACCCTGTCAAGGCTGAGCGTGTGAGGAGGGGAGAAGAACTTCGTGTGTGGAGGTTTGGGCTCTCCTGGGCTTGACGGCTCTGGGGGGCCTGGGCCCTGAGAAGGCATCCCTGTCCTCCAGGATGGAGGCTCATGAAGCTAGGGACAGTGCTCCAATGGCAGGTGGAACTGTGAGTAATGTTGTGGAGTGGCATAAGAGTATCAAAACTTTACAGGAGACTTTGGACTCCATGCAATATGACTTGAAAAAGCGTATTAATAAGTATGGTCAATCATGGAAACCGGCTTTTTTAAAATCGAATCCGCAGCTACTGAAGCTGCAAGAGCAGATAGAGCTGAAGAAGCAACAACTGGAGGAGTTAATTGCAAGTGGTGGTGTGTTTGCTGAAGGTTTGAAAAACCAAAGGCGGTTTGCGGCAATGGAGACTGGGAAAGTGGATGAAAGTTTGCAAGACACAAGTGGAGGAGAGAAGCCAAGTGCTGCGCAGAATGCAGGTGTTTTGAAAGAAACTGAATTACCTGTGATGGCTGGAAACAGCAGTATGCAGTTGCAAGTTGTGCAGGAGACTGCTAATTCAAACTTTATGCAACAGGGCTTTAACAAATTTTTCCCTCCACAGTATGGTCAAAATGTGCAACATTTCCTTGGACAGTTGCAGCAATATGGGATGTATCCTAATATACAGTATCAAAGTCTTGCAAACAGTATGATTAACCCATTTTTTCAGCAGCAGAGTATGTCCTTATCCCAACCCTCTTCCTCCTTTCCCAATGTATCCCAAACCTTTTTCCCAGTGTGAATTTCCCAACTGTTTCAAATCCTTACCTTGTCAGTCATTCCCCTGTGTGTAATACCCCAGTTTTGTCAAATAATGGTTATGGGCAAACTTTGCCCTCACCCAAGATGGCGCTGGGGCCTGGAGTTGACGCGTGGCGTGGCCTAACGATGAGGGGCGTGGTCTAACGGCAATGGGCGTGGCCTAACGGGCACGACGAAAATATCGTGCAGAGGCAAGTTTTGGGTGTTGCAGGGGCTGAGGGAGCATCTGCAGAGGTGCCAGCAGGCGGGCAGAGCTCCCCCAAACCCCCAGTTTTGGCAAAAGAGGCACAGAACGGGCAGCTCAAAACAAGTCACTTCCGGTTCAGCTAGCCAGCCACAGGCTGTGGCTGGTATTGCAGGAAGTGTTGCTGGTGGGGCAGCGTCATCTGATGCTGCCCCAAGGAGTCATACAGGCAGCATTGACCAGGTGAAGGGAGGTGGAGGCATTGAGGTTAGGGCAGAGTCATCTAGCGCTGCCCTGAACACAGACAGCATGGATAAGGTAATGGGCATTACTGCAAAGGGGCTTGTACAGGCAGCAAAAAGGAGAAGAGAGGATGGTTTGGAAAGGGAGATTGTATTGAGTGAAGAAAGAGTGCAGGGGGAGGGAGAAGTTCCTAATTCCTCTGTTAAAAAGCCTGTGAACAATCAAAGTGTGTTGCCTGTTGCTGGAGTGAAAAATGTGTCATATGCAAGTATGCTAAAGGAAACAGTGAGCAGTGAAGGTGCAAGCCAGTCTGCAAATGATGTGGCTGGTCAGTAAGCCAGTAACAGAAGGAATGTTGTGAGAGTGAGTTATAAGAGAGGTGATAGTGTGACTTATACAAGGAAAACATTTATTCAGCTACTGCTGAAGATGGGCTTCAAGGCGGTGGATTTTTATGCCATTTTGGCCCCTGAGAACCCCCCTCTTTTTTCGATGTCAGCTTTTTGTTCCCGACCGGCTTGGACACATTCTGGGAGAAGTATGGAAAAACTTGGAAGGCAAGTAAGGAGTAGGCTGGTTTAGTTCCCCAGTCTGTGTCTGTGTCTGGTCGCTCGCTGGACAAAAAGGTGACAATCGTGGTCCCGAACGAGTCCATTCCTGTGCATGACCTCATGGTTTGGCTAAAGAACTATGGGAGACCGTTGAACGAGCCAAAAAATGTTATGGACGAGTTCGGGGTCGGGGGGGGGGGGGGGGGGGGGAGGATGGGAGCTGATGGTGAGATTGGACAGGGTGGGGAATGTGGTTAAACATATCCCTACTAGAGATGTCGCGAACGGTTCGTCGGCGAACTTTCCCGGAAGTTCGATTCGCCCCATAATGCTCTATGGAGCAAAACTTTGACCCTCTACATCACAGTCAGCAGGCACATTGTTGTCAAACACACTGCTCTCAATGCTGGAGGCCCGCCCCCCTCCAAGCAAGGTTCTTATACCATTTCACTCACTTGTCTGCCTACACTATTTAGTTAAGGGACAGCTGCTACACACTCTGCTAGGGAGATTTTAATTAGCCTCTTGTGGCCCACCCTCCACCCATTCCCTCCTCCCTCTTACCAGAGGGAGGAGGGTCTCATCTGCCAGAGAATTATATTATTTCAAAAGCCAGTTTACATACCATAGCTGAAAATTGAACCCAGGTCTCAGTGTGTGGTGGGCAAGTACCTTAACCGCTGTACCACAACAGTACTAGCTGAAGCAGGCCTAGCATTTACCATTTATGCTCAATCCAAGAGAAAAATTAAACAAGATAGCAGCGTTAGGAAGACTTGCCTAAGGTCTCCTACTGAATAGGTGCTGGCTTACTGAACAGACAGAGACGAGATTCAAACTCCATTACACCATGCAGCCACTGTCTATGGATATGTAGCCAGGCCTGGCCTTGTCTTTTGTGTTCAACAGTTGTCCAAAGAGAACCCCAGATAGCCAGGTATAGTCATCTCTCTCTCTCTCTGTCTCTCTCTCTCTCTCTCTCTCACCAACACTACATGCTGAAGCCAGCCTAGCATGTACCATTTATGCTCAATCCATTTATGCTCAAAAATACAACTCCGCGGAAAGTGGTGACCATCCCTACTAGAGAGAGAGAGAGAGAGAGAGAGATAGAGAGAGAGATATGAATCTACCTGGCTATCTGGGGTTCTCTTTCAACAACTGTTGAACACAAAAGACAAGGCCATGCCTGGCTACATAGCTGTAAGCAGTGGCTGGATGGTGTAATGGTTAAGTGCTCTGCCTCTGACACAGGAGACCAGAGTTCGAATATCATCTCTGTCTGTTCAGTAAGCCAGCACCTGACACCTGTGTGTGTGACAGGGAGCTGCACATTGTACTACCTACCCAGTACTGCATTTACCTACTACTAGTACCTGTTGTGTTTAGTTAACCCACCTCATCACTGCATACACCTACGTTTGTGTTGAGTGAACCCACCTCGCTGCACATAACTACCTTTGGGTTGAGTGAACTCACCTCACTGCATATAACTACCTTTGTGTTGAGTGAACTCAACTGACTGCATCTAACTACCTGTTGTGTTCAGTGAACTCACCTCACTGCATATATAACTACCTTTGGATTGAGTGAACTCACCTCACTGCATATCTACCTTTTCTGTTGAGTGAACTCACCTCACTGCATATAACTACGTTTGTGTTGAGTGAACTCAGCTGACTGCATCTAACTACCTGTTGTGTTCAGTGAACTCATCTCACTGCATATATAACTACTTTTGGGTCGAGTGAACTCACCTCACTGCATATCTACCTTTTCTGTTGAGTGAACTCACTTCACTGCATATAACTACATTTGTGTTGAGTGAACTCACCTGACTGCATCTAACTACCTGTTGTGTTCAGTGAACTCACCTTACTGCATATATAACTACCTTTGGGTTGAGTGAACTCACCTCACTGCACATAGCTACCTTTTGTGTTCAGTGAACTCACCTCACTGCATAAGTAGTACAGAGGCGCCAACAGGGTAAAAACAATATTTCTTTAAAATGGATGAAATTGAAGTAGGTAGTGGACTTACCCCTCGAAAACAGACACACAATTTGCTGTTTTAAGCAAAAATCTGTTTATTTACATACTCCAAACAAGGTGCAACGCGTTTCGTGGGTATATCCCACTTCCTCAGGCAATAAATAGGAGCATATCACTGTTGACAGAAGACAGTATGCTAAGTACTCATACAGACAGCCAAGATATATAAAAAAAAATATTATACAAAAAATTAATTTAAATTTTTTTTATATATAGAATATTTTCATAAAATGGCTAAAATGGGCTTTGAATTGAATATATATCTGTGTATATGCGTGTTCATATTTTTGTCTCTCATACATATTAACACAGGGGTATGTAGTGTATTCCAAGTATAATAGGTTGTAGGGTAAGAAACTGGGGGGGTGTTGTGTTTTTTTCTCTCGGGGGGGGGGAGGGAGGGGGGGTTAACCCTCTGGGCGATACAATAAGATCGCCCAGGAGGGGGCGCAGCACTTTTTTTTTTTTATTTTATTTTTTTAAATCATGTAGCGAGCCCTGGGCTCGCTACACGATAGCCGCTGCCCAGCGGCATCCCCCCACCCACCTTCGGCGATCAGAGTAAGCAGGAAATCCAGTTCAGAACGGGATTTCCTGCTGGGCTTTCCCGGTCGGCATGGCGACCGTGCGGGATGACGTCACCGACGTCATGGACGTCGTGACGTCAGAGGGAGTCCCGATCCACCCCTCAGCGCTGCCTGGCACTGATTGGCCAGGCTGCGCAAGGGGTCGGGGAGGGCTGCGCGGCACGGCGGCGAGCGGCGGATCGGCGGCGAGCGGCGGCGATCGGAAGTTACACGTAGCTAGCAAAGTGCCAGCTGCGTGTAACAAAAAAAAAATTATGCAAATCGGCCCACCAGGGCCTGAGAACTCCTCCTGCGCGACATACCCCGAGCTCAGCTCGGGATTACCGCTCAGGAGGTTAAGCGATCAATGTGTGGACTAGTAAGAGAAACAATCTTATATGCATATGGGTCTTACATGTGCAAACATAGGGACTGGTGAGGTGTGTGGATAAAGAGTATTCTTACATACAACAAATTAAAATTAAGTGCTTAAAAAGGGGTTAAATAAAATAATCAAAAGACTCACCCAATGCGGTCCGGTACATAGCCTGGCGCCTCTGTACCGAGCAATATTGGAATGAGGCCTCACCTCACTGCACATAGCTACCTGTTGTGTTCAGGGAACTCACCTCACTGCACATATAACTACCTTTGGGTTGAGTGAACTCACCCTTACTGCATATCTACCTTTTCTGTTGAGTGAACTCACCTCACTGCATATAACTACGTTTGTGTTGAGTGAACTCAGCTGACTGCATCTAACTACCTGTTGTGTTCAGTGAACTCACCTCAATTCTGTAACGATTGGTGTCAGCACGGAGAGAGAATCTGATTATTGGTGATCTGCAGTATCACAAATAATGCAGATAGATACCTGATTATTGATGATCTGCAGAATCACAGATAATACAGATATATTGCTAACCTCTGGACACCTAAGGTATGTGAGTGTTTGGTGTAACAGTAGTACTTTGAGTAATGCACCTGCTGAGCAGGTGATCATAGGCAGTAAAGGAATACTGCTCTTGAGAACACAGAAACCTTCCAGCAGCCTGAGACTCTCCAAGGGGTGGAGTCAGGCTGGAGGTAGGAAGGACTAGAAGGTGAGTGACACCTGAAAGATGGATGTCACTCTCTGAACTGGAGACTATCTCTTAATGAAGGAGATAGCTCTCGAGGTTGGGCAAGCGAGGTCAGCAACACACGGTCAGATAAAGTACATAGACAGAAGGCTGATTCGGTATCTAAGGCTGGCAGGGTTTGGCAACAGAGTATCAGATATGCGAGGTACCGAATCAGAAGACAGAGGAGTAGTCAGGAAAGCAATAAGTCATAACAAATATCAAACAATGCCTAGTCTGGGTGTGAGGTCCTTGGTCTCTACACCCTGGAACTAGTCTGAAGTATAACAGAATGATTGCACAAGTTCCCTAGTCTTGGGTGCGAGGTCCGTGGTCTCAGCACCCTGGAACTAGTCTGGAGTATAACACAAATGACTATACAGGTTCCCTAGTCTGGGTGTGAGGTCCATGGTCTCTACACCCTGGAACTAGTCTAAGCATAAACAGAACAATTATACAAGTATTTCTGGCTCAGTGTGAATTCCCAGGTCCTCCTGGTTCAAACACACTGTTGGATCTGACTAAAGTCTGAGTGCTTCCACGTAGTGATCGCAGCGGCAGACAACTTGAGACTGGCCAGCAGCAAGTATACAGTGGTGTGAAAAACTATTTGCCCCCTTCCTGATTTCTTATTCTTTTGCATGTTTGTCACACTTAAATGTTTCTGCTCATCAAAAACCGTTAACTATTATTCAAAGATAACATAATTGAACACAAAATGCAGTTTTAAATGATGGTTTTTATTATTTAGTGAGAAAAAAACCTCAAAACCTACATGGCCCTGTGTGAAAAAGAAATTGCCCCTGAACCTAATAATTGGTTGGGCCACCCTTAGCAGCAATAACTGCAATCAAGCATTTGCGATAACTTGCAACGAGTCTTTTACAGTGCTCTGGAGGAATTTTGGCCCACTCATCTTTGCAGAATTGTTGTAATTCAGCTTTATTTGAGGGTTTTCTAGCATGAACCGCCTTTTTAAGGTCATGCCACAACATCTCAATAGGATTCAGGTCAGGACTTTGACTAGGCCTCTCCAAAGTCTTCATTTTGTTTTTCTTCAGCCATTCAGAGGTGAATTTGCTGGTGTGTTTTGGGTCATTTTCCTGCTGCAGCACCCAAGATCGCTTCAGCTTGAGTTGACAGATGGCCGGACATTCTCCTTCAGGATTTTTTGGCAGACAGTAGAATTCATGGTTCCATCTATCACAGCATGCCTTCCAGGTCCTGAAGCAGCAAAACAACCCCAGACCATCACACTACCACCACCATATTTTTTACTGTTGGTATGATGTTCTTCTGCTGAAATGCTGTGTTACTTCTACGACAGATGTAACGGGACACGCACGTTCCAAAAAGTTCAACTTTTGTCTCGTCGGTCCACAAGGTATTTTCCCAAAAGTCTTGGCAATCATTGAGATGTTTTTTTTTAGCAAAATTGAGACAAGCCTTAATGTTGTTTTTGCTTAAAAGTGGTTTGCGCCTTAGATAGCTTCCATGCAGGCCATTTTTGCCCAGTCTCTTTCTTATGGTGGAGTCGTGAACAATGACCTTAATTGAGGCAAGTGAGGCCTGCAGTTCTTTAGCTATTGTCCTGGGGTCTTTTGTGGCCTCTCGGATGAGTTTTCTCTGCGCTCTTGGGGTAATTTTGGTCGGCCGGCCACTCCAGGGAAGGTTCATCACTGTTCCATGTGTTTGCCATTTGTGGATAATAGCTCTCACTGTGGTTTGCTGGAGTCCCAAAGCTTTAGAAATGGCTTTATAACCTTTACCAGACTGATAGATTTCAATTACAGTACTTTTGTTCTCATTTGTTCCTGAATTTCTTTGGATCTTGGCATGATGTCTAGCGTTTGAGGTGCTTTTGGTCTACTTGTCTATTTAAGTGATTTCTTGATTTAAACAGGTGTGGCAGTAATCAGGCCTGGGGGTGACTACAGAAGTTGAACTCAGGTGTACTAAACCACCTTTAAGTTATTTTTTAACAAGGGGGGGGGGGGGCAACCACTTTTTCACACAGGGCCATGTAGATTTGGAGTTTTTCTTTCTCACTAAATAATAAAAACCATCATTTAAAACTGCATTTTGTGTTCAATTATGTTATCTTTGACTAATAGTTAACGGTTTTTAATGAGCAGAAACATTTAAGTGTGACAAACATGCAAAAGAATAAGAAGTCAGGAAGGGGGCAAATAGTTTTTCACACCACTGTATATGGAGCAGTGCTCTCCAGCACCACCCCTAATTGATCAACAAATAGTATCTTGCTCTGGCGTCAGCTGATCGGTGTGATCAGCTGACTTCTCCTTATCCAGTATAAGAGTTCTGTCTCTCAGCGCGCGCGCATTCCTAAGCCTGTGTGCACCAACAGACCCAGCCTCACCAGACACACGCTGCTGCGTGCAAACCGTCGCGCTGGACGCGGAATCAGCCGCCTTACTGTTGTCACATGCGGCGGCTTTTCCGCATTCTGCCCTGTTACCAGATGCACGCCTCCACGTGCAAACCGCCTGTGAGAAAACGCGGAAAAGCCGCCACGTGTGTTCAGAACTAGAGTTGGGCCGAACGGTTCGCCTGTGAACGGTTCCATGCGAACTTCAGTGGTTCGCGTTCGCGTCCCGCAGGCGAACCTTTGCGGAAGTTCGGTTGCCCCATAATGCACATGGAGGGTCAACTTTGACCCTCTACATCACAGTCAGCAGGCCCAGTGTAGCCAATTAGGCTACACTAGCACCTGGAGCCCCACCCCCCTTATATAAGGCAGGCAGCGGCGGCCATTACGGTCACTCGTGTGCTGCCTGCGTTAGTGAGAGTAGGGCGAGCTGCTGCAGACTGTCTCTCAGGGAAAGATTAGTTAGGCTTAACTTGTTCCTGTCTGGCTGCATACCTGTTCTGTGAACCCACCACTGCATACCTGTGCTGTGAACCCACCACTGCATACCTGTGCTGTGAACCCACCACTGCATACCTGTGCTGTGAACCCACCACTGCATACCTGTTCTGTGAACCCACCACTGCATACCTGTGCTGTGAACCCACCACTGCATACCTGTTCAGTGAACCCACCACTGCATACCTGTGCTGTGAACCCACCACTGCATACCTGTTCAGTGAACCCACCACTGCATACCTGTTCAGTGAACCTGCCACTGCATACCTGTTCTGTGAACCCACCACTGCATACCTGTTCAGTGAACCCACCACTGCATACCTGTGCTGTGAACCCACCACTGCATACCTGTGCTGTGAACCCACCACTGCATACCTGTTCTGTGAACCCACCACTGGATACCTGTGCTGTGAACCCACCACTGCATACCTGTTCAGTGAACCCACCACTGCATACCTGTGCTGTGAACCCACCACTGCATACCTGTTCAGTGAACCTGCCACTGCATACCTGTTCTGTGAACCCACCACTGCATACCTGTTCTGTGAACCCACCACTGCATACCTGTTCAGTGAACCCACCACTGCATACCTGTGCTGTGAACCCACCACTGCATACCTGTGCTGTGAACCCACCACTGCATACCTGTTCAGTGAACCTGCCACTGCATACCTGTTCTGTGAACCAACCACTGCATACCTGTTCAGTGAACCCACCACTGCATACCTGTTCAGTGAACCCACCACTGCATACCTGTTCAGTGAACCTGCCACTGCATACCTGTTCTGTTCAGTGAACCCGCCACTGTATACCTGTTCAGTGAACCCGCCACTGCATACCTGTACTGTTTAGTGAACCCGCCACTGCATACCTGTTGTGTTCAGTGAACCCACCACTGCATACCTGTTCTGTGAACCCGCCACTGTATACCTGTTCTGTTCAGTGAACCCGCCACTGCATACCTGTTCTGTTCAGTGGACCCGCCACTGTATACCTGTTCAGTGAACCCACCACTGCATACCTGTGCTGTGAAACCACCACTGCATACCTGTTCTGTGAACCCACCACTGCATACCTGTTCTGTTCAGTGAACCCGCCACTGTGTACCTGTTCAGTGAACCCGCCACTGCATACCTGTTGTGTTCAGTGAACCCGCCACTGTATACCTGTACTGTTTAGTGAACCCGCCACTGCATACCTGTTGTGTTCAGTGAACCCACCACTGCATACCTGTTCTGTGAACCCGCCACTGCATACCTGTTGTGTTCAGTGAACCCACCACTGCATACCTGTTGTGTTCAGTGAACCCGCCACTGTATACCTGTACTGTTCAGTGAACCCGCCACTGCATACCTGTTCTGTGAACTCACCACTGCATACCTGTTCAGTGAACCCACCACTGCATACCTGTTCTGTTCAGTGAACCCGCCACTGTATACCTGTTCAGTGAACCCGCCACTGCATACCTGTTGTGTTCAGTGAACCCGCCACTGTATACCTGTACTGTTTAGTGAACCCGCCACTGTATACCTGTTCTGTTCAGTGAACCCGCCACTGCATACCTGTTCTGTTCAGTGGACCCGCCACTGTATACCTGTTCAGTGAACCCACCACTGCATACCTGTGCTGTGAAACCACCACTGCATACCTGTTCTGTGAACCCACCACTGCATACCTGTTCTGTTCAGTGAACCCGCCACTGTGTACCTGTTCAGTGAACCCGCCACTGCATACCTGTTGTGTTCAGTGAACCCGCCACTGTATACCTGTACTGTTTAGTGAACCCGCCACTGCATACCTGTTGTGTTCAGTGAACCCACCACTGCATACCTGTTCTGTGAACCCGCCACTGCATACCTGTTGTGTTCAGTGAACCCACCACTGCATACCTGTTGTGTTCAGTGAACCCGCCACTGTATACCTGTACTGTTCAGTGAACCCGCCACTGCATACCTGTTCTGTGAACTCACCACTGCATACCTGTTCAGTGAACCCACCACTGCATACCTGTTCTGTTCAGTGAACCCGCCACTGTATACCTGTTCAGTGAACCCGCCACTGCATACCTGTTGTGTTCAGTGAACCCGCCACTGTATACCTGTACTGTTTAGTGAACCCGCCACTGCATACCTGTTGTGTTCAGTGAACCTGCCACTGCATACCTGTTCTGTGAACCCGCCACTGCATACCTGTTGTGTTCAGTGAACCCGCCACTGCATACCTGTTCTGTTCAGTGGACCCGCCACTGTATACCTGTTTAGTGAACCCGCCACTGCATACCTGTTGTGTTCAGTGAACCCGCCACTGCATACCTGTTCTGTTCAGTGAACCCGCCACTGTATACCTGTTCAGTGAACCCGCCACTGTATACCTGTTGTGTTCAGTGAACCCGCCACTGTATACCTGTACTGTTTAGTGAACCCGCCACTGCTTACCTGTTGTGTTCAGTGAACCTGCCACTGCATACCTGTTCTGTGAACCCGCCACTGCATACCTGTTGTGTTCAGTGAACCCGCCACTGCATACCTGTTCTGTTCAGTGAACCTGCCACTTAATACCTGTTCTGTGAACCCGCCACTGCATACCTGTTGTGTTCAGTGAACCCGCCACTGCATACCTGTTCTGTTCAGTGGACCCGCCACTGTATACCTGTTTAGTGAACCCGCCACTGCATACCTGTTGTGTTCAGTGAACCTGCCACTGCATACCTGTTCTGTGAACCCGCCACTGTATACCTGTTCTGTTCAGTGAACGCACCGCATCAGTGCGCATACCTGTGCAGTTAAGTGAACCCACCTACCTACGTGAGTGCACGCAGTGTGATATACCACTCCGTGCATACCCGATATGGACAAAACAGGTAGAGGAAGAGGTAGTGCCAGAGCCAGAGGAAGGCCACCCAGCAGGTCTGCACGAGGTCGTGTAAATGTAATTTCGTGTGGACCTGGCCCACAGTACAGTGCTCGGAAGAAGGCACGTCCCATCACGTCCCAAGATTGTCAGGACGTGGTTGAGTATTTAGCGACACAGAACACCTCATCTTGCTCAGCCACCAGCGCTACTACTAGCACCACTTCCGCTGCATTTGACACTTCGCAAGAATTATTTAGTGGTGAAATCACTGATGCACAGCCATTGTTGTTACAGCCAGATGAATTTTCACCAGCTCATATGTCTGCGTTACGCGGCAACACTATGGATGTAACGTGTAAGGAGGATGAAGGACCTACTGATGGTGCATGTTTGGATTTTTCTGAGTCAAGCGAAGCTGGGCAGGATGACTACGATGATGACGATGATAGGGATCCTCTGTATGTTCCCAATAGAGGAGATGAAGAGGGGGACAGTTCAGAGGGGGAGTCAGAGAGTAGTAGGAGGAGAGAAGTTGCTGAAAGAAGCTGGGGCAGCTCTTCGTCAGAAACAACTGGTGGCAGAGTCCGGCACCATGTATCGCCACCTATGTACAGCCAGCCAACTTGCCCTTCAGCATCAGCTGCTGAGGTCCCCATAGTGCCCACATCCCAGGGTGGCTCAGCGGTGTGGAAATGTTTTAATGTGTGTGCCTCAGATCGGACCAAAGCCATCTGTTCGCTCTGCCAACAAAAATTGAGCCGTGGAAAGGCCAACACTCACGTAGGGACAAGTGCCTTACGAAGGCACCTGGAGAAAAGGCACAAACAGCAATGGGATGACCACCTGAGCAAAAGCAGCAGCAGCACACAAAAGCAAAGCCACCCTCCTTCTCCTCTTCTTCCTCCATCAGGTGCATTATCTGCTTCTGCCGCTTTCTCCCTTCCACCTTCACAGGCACCTTCCTCCACTCCGCCTCTGCCCTTGAGCGGTTCCTGCTCCTCTGCCCACAGCAGCAGTCAGGTGTCCGTGAAGGAAATGTTTGAGCGGAAGAAGCCAATTTTGGCCAGTCACCCCCTTGCCCGGCGTCTGACAGCTGGCGTGGCGGAACTGTTAGCTCAGCAGCTGTTACCATACCGGCTGGTGGACTCTGAAGCCTTCCGTAAATTTGTGGCCATCGGAACACCGCAGTGGAAGATGCACTTATTTTTCGAGAAAGGCCATACCCCAACTGCACCGTGAAGTTGAGAGGCAAGTGGTGTCATCTCTTTTGCGAAGAGTGTTGGGTCAAGGGTACACCTGACCACGGATGCCTGGTCTGCCAAGCACAGGCAGGGCCGCTACATTACGTACACAGCCCATTGGGTGAACCTGGTGGTGAACAATGGCAAGCAGGGCGCAGCGGACCAAATTGTGACACCTCCACAGCTTGCAGGCAGGCCTCCTGCCACCTCCTCTCCTCCTGCTACATGCTCTTCGCTGTCCTCCTCCTCCTTGGCTGAGTGGCAGTTCTCCTCTCCAGCTACACAGCCCCAGCTCCGCAGGGCCTATGCTGCATGCCAGGTAAGACGGTGTCACGCCATCTTAGACATGTCTTGTCTCAAAGCGGAGAGTCACACTGGAGCAGCTCTCCTGGCTGCTCTTAAGAAACAGGTGGATGAGTGGCTGACCCCGCACCACCTGGAGATAGGCAACGTGGTGTGCGACAACGGCAGCAATCTGCTTGCCACTTTGCATATGGGGAAGCTGATACACATACCCTGCATGGCACATGTCATGAATCTAGTGGTTCAAAGATTTGTGGCAAAGTACCCTGGCTTAGCGAATGTCCTGAAGCAGGCCAGGAAGTTCTGTGGGCATTTGAGGCGGTCTTACACAGCCATGGCACGCTTTGCGGAAATTCAGCGCAAAACAACATGCCGGTGAGACGCCTCATTTGCGATAGCCCAACTCGCTGGAACTCGACCCTGCTCATGTTCTCCCGCCTGCTAGAACAGAAGAAAGCCGTGACCCACTACCTCTACAACTACAGTAGAATGAAACAGTCTGGGAAGATGGGGATGTTCTGGCCCGACAACTGGACACTGATGAAAAATGCATGCAGGCTCATGCGGCCGTTTGAGGAGGTGACCAACCTGGTGAGCCGCAGTGAGGGCACCATCAGCGACTTAATTCCCTACGCTTACTTCTTGGAGCGTGCTGTGCGTAGAGTGGCGGATGAAGCTGTGAATGAGCGTGACCAGGAACTGTTACGGCAGGAACAGGCATGGGACCAATTTTCATCAGACCCAGCTGTTTCCTCAACACCTGTGGCAGCACAGAGGGGGGAGGAGGAGGAAGAAGAGAAGTCGTGTGCAGAAGACGAGTCAGACTCAGAGGATGATGAGCAAGGTGTTTCTTTGGGGGAGGAGGAGGAGGAGGAGGGGACAGCGGCAGGAGAAATACCGCAGCAGGCGTCGCAAGGGGCTTGTGCTGCTCAACCTTCCCGTGGTATTGTTCGCGGCTGGGGGGAGGAGGTTGACTTACCTGACGTCACTGAGGAAGATCAAGAGGAGATGGAGGGTACTGGATCCGACTTTGTGCAGATGCTGTCCTGCCTGTTGAGGGACCCCCGTATAAAAAACCTCAAGGGGAATGAGCTGTACTGGGTGGCCACACTACTAGACCCTCGGTACAGGCACAAAGTGGCGGACCTGTTACCAACTCACCGGAAGGTGGAAAGGATGCAGCACATGCAGAACCAGCTGTCAACTATGCTTTACAATGCCTTTAAGGGTGATGTGACAGCACAACGCCAGCAAGGTACCACTGCCACTAATCCTCCTCCTGTGTCCACGCAGTCAAAGACAGGACGCTCCAGCGATCTCATGGTGATGTCGGACATGCGGACGTTCTTTAGTCCAACGCCTCGCCGTAGCCCTTCTGGATCCACCCTCCACCAACGCCTGGAACGGCAGGTAGCCGACTACCTGGCCTTAAGTGTGGATGTAGACACTGCTGTGAACAGCGATGAGGAACCCTTGAACTACTGGGTGCGCAGGCTTGACCTGTGGCCAGAGCTGTCCCAATTTGCCATCCAACTTCTCTCCTGCCCTGCCGCAAGCGTCCTGTCAGAAAGGACCTTCAGCGCAGCTGGAGGCATTGTCACAGAGAAGAGAAGTCGCCTAAGTCACAAAAGTGTTAAGTACCTCACCTTTATCAAAATGAATGAGGCATGGATCCCGGAGGGCTGCTGCCCGCCCCAAGACTAAGTCAGTCCCCGCACACACAGCATCTCTGCCTGCACGCCGTGTGACTGGCTGCCTGGCCTGCCCCAAGAAGACTAAGTCGCTCCCAGTCCCTCCACACAGCATGTCTGCCTGCAGGCCGCTTGACTACCTTCTCCGCCACCACCAACAGGGTCCGGGACTCCAGGCGGATTGCTGAATTTTTTAGGCCGCTGCTAGCAGCGGCCGCTGTAATAATTTTTCTGGTGCGTGTACATGACTGCCTAATTTTTCTGGCTGCACTGCGGGCAGCTGCAACAACAAAAGAAAAGGCATGTACATGCGCCCATTCCCCTTCGTGATCATTACCTTGCCGTGGTGAAGGGGCTTGCGTATCACAATGAAGCAATGACCGGCGCCTAGATGAGTGTCTCGGGGGGCACACAAAAGATAATAAGGTCGTTGCTTCATTGTGGTCAGACCAAATTTGATCAGCTGGACAGTCACTGTTCTGTCATTCAGCTACATCAGCCAGGCGACCATATGGGCTGTAAAGCCACCAAAACCTGCACTCTCGCCATGGTGCGCACCAGTCCAGCACGGCCATCACTACACAAACAGCTGTTTGCGGTGCGTTACACGGTGAGTTTGGTGTGTCAGTGTGAAGCAGTACCTTAATTACACTACCTGATTGATGTATACACATGCAAGATGTTTATGTTTTAAAGCACTTTAGGCCTGTCATTTAGCATTCAATGTGATTTCTGCCCTTAAAACGCTGCTTTGCGTCAAATCCAGATTTTTCCCCGGGACTTTTGGCATGTATCCCACTCCGCCATGCCCCCCTCCAGGTGTTAGACCCCTTGAAACATCTTTTCCATCAGTTTTGTGGCCAGCATAATTTTTTTTTTTTTTCAAAGTTCGCATCCCCATTGAAATCTATTGCGGTTCGCGAACTTTAACGCGAACCGAACGTTACGCGAAAGTTCGCGAACCCGGTTCGCGAACCTAAAATCGGAGGTTTGGCCCATCTCTATTCAGAACAAGGCGGCTGATTCTGCGTCCAACGCGGTGGTTTGCATGCGTAGGCCTACATCTACCATTATGGCGGAACGCGGAGAAACCGCCGCATGCTCTGATAGCGGTGCGGCTGGTTCCGCGTCCAGCGCGGCGGGTGGTACACAACACATGTCTGGTGTGGCTGGGACTGATAGTCCACACAGGTTCAGAAGGACGCGCGTGCGCGCTGAGAGGCAGAACTTTTATGACAGCCAGAAGGGAGTCAGCTGACCAAGCCGGTCAGCTGATGATTCAACCAGTTCCCATTGGTCCAGCACTTAGGGGAGGCGCTGGAGAGCGCTGTGCTATATATACTGGGTGCTAGCCATTCACTGGTTGTCTGCCGTTGCGATCACTACGTGAAAGCACTCAGTCCTTTTGTTAGATTCTGTGTTACCAGTTGTTATATCCAGACTAGTTCCAGGGTGTTGATGATCAAGGACCTCACACCTAGATTAGGGACTTGTATTACCATTCTGTTATACTTCAGACTAGTTCCAGGGAGTTGATGATCACGGACCTCACACCCAGATTAGGGACTTGTGTTACCAATCTGTTATACTTCAGACTAGTTCCAGGGTGTTGATGATCACGGAGCTCACACCAAGACTAGGCATTGTTTATTATCTGTTATGACCTTCTGCTTTCCTGACCACTCTTCTGATTACTGATTTGGTACTTCGCTATATCTGATATTCTGTTGCCAAACTCTGCATGTCTTAGGATTACTGAATCTGTCTCCTGTCTTTGTACTTATCTGTCTGTGTGTTGCCGACCTGGCTTGCCCGACCTCGAGAACTATCTCCCTACCTTAGAGATAGTTCACAGATCATTAGTGACACTCTCTCCTATTGGTGTCACTGATGCTCTGGTCCTTCCATCTCCTGGCCTGGCTCCTCCCTTCGGGAGATTCTCAGGTTACTGGAAGGCATTTGTTCTCTTTTGCAGTATAGCCTACTGCTCTGATACCTGTTCTCCAGGTATTGCTCTCAAAGTATTTACTGTTGCACCAAAACACTCATATCTCTCCGGTGTCCAGAGGTTAGCGATATATCTGATTATCGGTGATACTGCAGATCATCAATAATTGGGTATATATCTGTATTCTTGGTGATACTGCAGATCACCAATAATCAGACCCTCTCTGTGTTACACCGATCGTTACACCGCCGCATTGGATGCGGAAACAGCCGCCTCCTCGATAGCACACGCGGCGGCTCTTACGCGTTCTCTCACAGTACCCCCCCCCCCCGAGGAGTGGACTCCGGACATCTCCTGCCCGGCTTCTCAGGATGCAAGTTATGGAACTCCCTTTTCAAGCCCTCTGCGTGCATGCAACATTCTGGCACCCAAGTTCTCTCCTCAATGCCATACCCCTTTCAGTGCACTAAATACTGCACGGAGTTCTGCACAAGTCGGGAGGTCCAGAATCTTTTCGATTTCATACTCAGGTTGATCATCAATCAACACGGGGGGGCGGAGTCCACGTGCACTGCCGGCTTGAGCAAGGACACATGGAACGATCTCACACCTCGCATGCTGGTAGGGAGATCGATGGCATAAGTGACGTCATTGATTTTCCTGATCACTGGAAACGGACCCACAAATCTGGGGCCTAACTTGGGAGAGGGTTGCTTCAGAGCCAAATGTCGTGTGGACACCCAAACCAAGTCTCCTGGAAGAAATTCCCACTCTATGGAACGCCTCTTATCGGCCTGTTTCTTCTGACTCTGAAAAGCCCTCCTCAAATTTATTTCTACCATTCCCCAAACTTGTCTTAAAGACTTCTGCCAATCCTCCAGGGCTGGAAACGGGGTGGCAGCCACTGGTAATGGGGTGAACTTAGGTGATCTTCCTGTCACCACCTGGAATGGGGAAAAACCTGAGGAGGAACTTTCCAAATTGTTGTGTGCAAATTCTGCAAAAGGCAGGAATTTGACCCAGTCGGTTTGAACATCTGCCACATAGCACCTTAGAAACTGTTCCAGAGACTGATTGGTTCTTTCGGTCTGGCCATTGGTCTGTGGGTGGTAGCCTGATGAGAAAGATAGCTCCATGTCTAACTGATGGCAGAATGCCCTCCAAAATTTAGAAACAAATTGGACTCCCCGATCTGAGACTATATTTTCCGGAATCCCATGCAGTCGGAAAATATGTTGGATGAAAAGAACGGCCAACTCCTGGGCTGAGGGGAGTCCTTTCAGAGGAACAAAATGGGCCATCTTGCTGAATTGATCGACTACCACCCAAATGACCATCATGCCCTCAGACTTGGAGAGTTCGCCCATGAAATCCATGGACAGATGGGTCCATGGCTCACTCAGAACTGGCAATGGTTACAAGGATACCAACCGGTGCCTGACGGGAGGGTTTGCTCCTCGCACACACTGCACATTCTCTTACATACTCTTTGCAGTCATTTGCCAATGACGGCCACCAGGCACATCTCGCAACGAGGTCCTGAGTTCTGGTGGCCCCAGGATGCCCAGCATTCTTGTGAGAATGGAACAACTGCAGTATGAGTAGATGAAAAGGCAAGGGTACAAACATGACCCCTTCAGGCTTTCCCTCTGGTACATCCTGTTGGAACGGACCCAACATTTCTGTTCAGTCCCTCCAGGTCTCAGTGGCAGCCAGAACCACTTTCTGCGGGAGAATGGTTTCTGGGTCTGAGGGCTGTGCTGTCTCAGGCTCAAAACATCTGGACAAGGCATCAGCTTTGATGTCCTTACTACCAGGGGTATACGTGATTACGTGATCTCGAGAAAAATAATGACCACCGAGCCTGTGGGGGGCTAAGTCTCTTAGCACCCTCAATGTACTCCAAATTCTTGTGGTCAGTATAGACAGTAATGGTATGTTCTGCACCTTCTAGCCAATGTCGCCATTCCTCAAAGGCCAACTTAATGGCTAGAAGTTCCCTGTTGCCTATATCGTAGTTCTTCTCTGCGGGTGAAAACCTACGTGAAAAATAGGCACAAGGGTGTAATCTTCCCTGCAGCCCAGAACGCTGAGACAGCACAGCCCCTACCCCTACCTCTGAGGCATCTACCTCCACAATAAAGGGGAAGGTGGTGTCAACATGTCTCAAAATGGGTGCAGTACAGAAAACAGCATGGGCCTCAGGGGACCAGTGATGAGTATCTGCCCCTTTCTTGGTGAGACTGGTGAGAGGTGAGATCACCGTAGAGTACCCCGTTATAAACCTCCTATAGTAATTGGCGAACCCCAGGAACCTCTGGAGAGCCTTCAGTCCCACAGGTTGGGGCCACTCCAAAACAGCTGAAACTTTCCCAGCGTCCATAGAGAGACCGAAGGATGAAATTATGTACCCCAGAAAGGCAACAGAGGTTACTTCGAAAATGCATTTCTCCAGCTTAGCGTACAGCATGTTCTGTCTCAACTTCCGTAACACAAACTTAACATGCTTTCTGTGCTCAGAGAGGCTGGACGAGAAGATTAGTTTGTCGTCTAAGTATACTAAGACGAATCTGCCCAACACCTCTCTAAAGACTTCATTAATCAGTTCTTGAAAGACGGCCGGGGCATTACACAACCCGAAGGGCATCACCAGGTGCTCGTAGTGCCCGTCGGGTGTGTTAAAGGTCGTCTTCCACTCATCACCATCCCTGATTCGCACAAGATTGTATGCACCCCTTAAATCCAGTTTCGAGAAAATCTTAGAATTGGTGACCTGAGTAAATAAATCGTCTATTAAAGGCAAGGGATAGCGATTTTTTTACTGGGATTTTATTCAAGCCCCGATAATCAATGCATGGACGGAGGCCTCCATCCTTCTTTTTCACAAAAAAAGAACCCGGCCCCTGCCGGGGACCGAGAAGGGCGAATAAAACCTTTAGCCAAGTTCTCTCGTATGTATTCCTGCATGGCCAATTTCTCTGGCCCAGATAAATTATAAAGATGACCTCTAGGGGGCATACAACCAGATCTGAGATCAATGGGGCAATCAAAAGGACGGTGTGGAGGAAGTTTATCTGCTGCCTTGGGACAAAACACGTCCGCAAATTCTGAATACTGGTCTGGCAATCCCTCCATGTAAATCTTGGTTTTACCAAAGGTTACTTTCGCAAGACAATGATGATAGCAATGGGCAGACCAGCTTTTTAGCTGACCCGTAGCTCAATTGATCTGAGGCAAGTGAATTTGTAACCATGGCATGCCAAGAATGATTGCCATTCGTACCACAAAAAATGATAAACTTTCTCTATGTAACGCCCCTATTGTGACCCCCATGTCTGGGGTCTGAGAGAGAGGGTGGTTACTTTGCAGGGGGGAATCATCCACTGCAGTGACCCGAATCTGTTGTTTTAGTGGAGAGATCGGGATCCCCAATTTCTTAGCAAATTCATAATCCATAAAGTTAGCTGCTGAGCCAGAATCCACAAAGGCCTCAGTAGTCTCTGTCTTATCCTGCCAGGATATAGTGCAAGGGAGAAGAAAACGTTTATCATCAAAAGGTAAAGACTGCGCGCCTAGGGTATTACCTCCGACTACACCTAGGCGGCAGCGTTTCCTGACTTCTTGGGATAATTCTGCACTTTATGACCCCCCTTTGCACAGTATAGACAGAGCTGCTCTTTTTCTCTGCGTCTCCGTTCCACCTGGGACAATCTCGACCGACCAATCTGCATTGGTTCCGGTGGAGGTGAAGCTGGTGGTGATGAAACTGGAGGAGATGCTGTATAAGACAAGTATCGCACATTGCTCCTACCCCGGGTCTGTCTTTGATATCGTAAACGACGATCAATTCCGATGGCCGATGATATGGCCTCATCAATGGATTTGGGCTCAGGATGGCCCAACATTAGATCAGAAACTGCGTCTGACAACCCTGATAGGAAACAGTCTACAAGAGCAAATGAGTCCCATCTCGCTGACACTGCCCACTTTCTAAACTCCGCAGCATAGTCTTCTACCGGACCTTTGCCCTGCCGTAACAACTTGAGCTTCCGCTCAGCGGTAGAGGCAATGTCCGGGTCCTCGTAAATTATAGCCATAGCTTTAAAAAAATCCTCCACCAAGGTCAGGGCCTTATCCCCTGTGGGAAGGCAATATGCCCAAGTCTGGGAATCCCCTGACAATAGAGTCTTAATAAAGGTTACTCTCTGTGCTATGGTTCCTGATGAATTAGGCCTTAACTCAAAGTATGATAACACTCTGTTTCTAAAATTCCGGAAGTCAGATCTGTGACCAGAAAACTTCTCAGGTACCGACATGCGTATGTCTGTGCTATGAGGAGATTGCACTGCATTCACAGCCGTCTAAAAGACTTCTACAGTCCCAGACAAAGCGTCAATTTGGGTCTGGTGACTGTTCAGCACTCGGGTGTAATTCTCCACCGTAGTGGTGAGTGTCAAGACGGCTGCTGAGTGCGTTCATTTGGGTTTGGTCTGCCGTTCTGTAACGATTGGTGTCAGCACACAGAGAGAATCTGATTATTGGTGATCTGCAGTATCACCAAGAATGCAGATATATACCTGATTATTGATGATCTGCAGAATCAACGATAATACAGATATATTGCTAACCTCTGGACACCTAAGGTATGTGAGTGTTTGGTGTAACAGTAGTACTTTGAGTAATGCACCTGCTGAGCAGGTGATCATAGGCAGTAAAGGAATACTGCTCTTGAGAACACAGAAACCTTCCAGCAGCCTGAGACTCTCCAAGGGGTGGAGTCAGGCTGGAGGTAGGAAGGACCAGAAGGTGAGTGACACCTGAAAGATGGATGTCACTCTCTGAACTGGAGACTATCTCTTAATGAGGGAGATAGCTCTCGAGGTCGGGCAAGCCAGGTCGGCAACACACGGTCAGATAAGGTACATAGACAGAAGGCTGATTCGGTATCCAAGGCTGGCAGGGTTTGGCAACGGAGTATCAGATATGCGAGGTACCGAATCAGAAGACAGAGGAGTAGTCAGGAAAGCAATAAGTCATAACAGATATCAAACAATGCCTAGTCTGGGTGTGAGGTCCTTGGTCTCTACACCCTGGAACTAGTCTGGAGTATAACACAGATGACAATACAGTTTCCTAATCTTGGGTGCGAGGTCCGTGGTCTCAGCACCCTGGAACTAGTCTGGAGTATAACACAGATGACAATACAGGTTCCCTTGTCTGGGTGTGAGGTCTGTGGTCTCTACACCCTGGAACTAGTCTAAGCATAAACAGAACAATATTACACAATTTCTGGCTCAGTGTGAATTCCCAGGTCCTCCTGGTTCAAACACACTGTTGGATCTGACTAAGGTCTGAGTGCTTCCACGTAGTGATCGCAACGGCAGACAACTTGAGACTGGCCAGCAGCAAGTATATATGGAGCAGTGCTCTCCAGCACCACCCCTAAATGATCAACCAATAGTATCTTGCTCTGGCGTCAGCTGATCGGTGTGATCAGCTGACTTCTCCTCATCCAGCATAAGAGTTCTGCCTCTCAGCGTGCGCGTGTGTATTCCTAAGCCTGTGTGCACCAACAGACCCAGCCACACCAGACAAACGCTGCTGCGTGCAAACCGCCGCGCTGGACGCGGAATCAGCCGCCTTACTGTTGTCACATGCAGCAGCTGTTCCGCGTTCTGCCCTGTTACCAGACGCACGCCGCCGCATTGGACGCGGAAACAGCCGCCTCCTCAATAGCACACGCGGCGGCATTTTCGTGTTCACTCACAACTGCTTATATAACTACCTTTGAGTTGAGTGAACTCATCTCACTGCATATCTACCTTTTCTGTTGAGTGAACTCACCTCACTGCATATAACTACGTTTGTGTTGAGTGAACTCAGCTGACTGCATCTAACTACCTGTTGTGTTCAGTGAACTCACCTCACTGCATATATAACTACCTTTGGGTTGAGTGAACTCACCTCACTGCACATAGCTACCTGTTGTGTTCAGTGAACTCCCCTCACTGCATATATATATATATGTAACGATCGGTGTAACACAGAGAGGATCTGATTATTGGTGATCTGCAATATGACCAAAAATACAGATCTGTACCTGATTATTGATGATCTGCAGTATCACCGATAATCATATATATTACTAACCTCTGGACACCTGAGAGATATGAGTGTTTGGTGCAACAGTAATACTTTGATAACAACAATTTCAGGAGGACAGGTACAAAGGCAGTAAGGAATACTGCTAGAGTATGAGTACCTTTCAGCAGCCTGAGAATCTCCCGCAGGGAGGAGTCAGACTGGGAGAGGAAGGACCAGAGCGTGAGTGACACCAATAGGCGGATGTCACTGACTGATCTGTGAACTATCTCTAAACTGAGGAGATAGCTCTCAAGGTCGGACAAGCCAGGTCGGCAACACACGGATATATAAAGTACAAAGACAGGAGGCTGATTCGGTAATACTATGGCAAGCAGGGTTTGGCAACAGAGTATCAGATATAGCGAAGTACCGAATCAGTGAACAGAAGAGCAGAAAGTCATAACAAATAATAAACAATGCCTAGTCTTGGGTGTGAGCTCCGTGATCATCAACACCCTGGAACTAGTCTAAAGTATAACAAATTGATAACACAAGTCCCTAATCTTGGGTGTGAGGTCCTTGATCATCAACACCCTGGAACTAGTCTGAAGTATAACAGATTGATAACACAAGTCCCTAATCTTGGGTGTGAGGTCCTTGATCATCAACACCCTGGAACTAGTCTGAGGTATAACAGATTGATAACACAGATACTGACAAAAAGGTCTGAGTGCTACCACGTAGTGATCGCAATGGCAGACAACCAGCGAATGACCAGCACCCAGTATATATAGCCCAGCGCTCTCCAGCGCCTCCCCTAAGTGCTGGACCAATGGGAACTGGTACAATCGTCAGCTGACCGGCTTGGTCAGCTGACTCCCTTCTGACTGTCATAAAAGTTCTGCCTCTCAGCATGCGCGTCCTTCTGAACCTGTGTGGACTATCAGTCCCAGCCACACCAGACATGTCTTGCATACCGCCCGCCGTGCTGGACGCGGAGCCAGCCGCACCGCTATCAAGGCATGTGGCGGTTTCTCCGCGTTCAGCCATACTGCCAGATGTAGGCCTACGCGTGCAAACCGCCGCATTGGATGCGGAATCAGCCGCCTTGTTCTGAGCACACGCGGCGGCTTTTCCGCGTTTTCTCACAATATACCTTTGTGTTGAGGGGAACTCAGCTGACTGCATCTAACTACCTGTTGTGTTCAGTGAACTCACCTCACTGCATATATAACTACCTTTGGGTTGAGTGAACTCACCTCACTGCACATAGCTACCTTTTGTGTTCAGTGAACTCACCTCACTGCATATATAACTACCTTTGTGTTGAGTGAACTCAGCTGACTGCATCTAACTACCTGTTGTGTTCAGTGAACTCACCTCACTGCATATATAACTACCTTTGGGATGAGTGAACTCACCTCACTGCACATAGCTACCTTTTTGTGTTCAGTGAACTCACCTCACTGAATAGATTTATACCTTTGGGTTGAGTGAACTCACCTCACTGCATATCTACCTTTTTCTGTTGAGTGAACTCACCTCACTGCATATACCTAGCTTCCCCCGAGATGGACAAAATGGACAAACCAGGTAGAGGAAGAGGTAGAGGCAGACCCAGAGGAAGGCCACCTGGCACTGGCAGGTCTGTGCGAGGTGGTGTTGCTGTGATTTCGTGCGGACCTGGACCAAAGTACAGTGCTCAGAAGAAGGCACGTGCCATCACTTCCCAAAATTGTGAGGACATGCTTGAGTATTTAACACAGAACACCTCATCTCCCGCAGCCACCAGCCCTACAACAAGCACCATATCCGCTGCATTTGACACTTCGCAGGAGTTATTTGGTGGTGGTGAAATCACTGATTCACAGCCACTACTGCAACAACAAGAAGAAGGCGCAGGTACACCACCTCATACGTCTGAGTTAGGTGGCGATAGTATGGACGTAATGTGTGAGGAGGGGCATGATGAACCACCTGAAGTTGGTGCAGTTGTGGAGTTGTCTGAGGAAAGCAAAGCTGGGCAGGAGGATTATGATGACGATTATACGGATGTCACGTATGTTCCCAATAGAGGAGATGACCAGGGGGACAGTTCAGAGGGGGAGCCAGAGAGGAGTAAGAGGAGACAACTCCATGATAGAAGCAGAGGGAGCTCGTCCTCAGAAACAGCTGGGAGCAGTGTCCGGCGCCATGTATCGCCAGCTATGGCCAGCCAGCCAACATGCCCTTCAAGGTCAGCTGTTGATGCCACCGTAGTGCCATCACCCCAGGGGGGCTCAGCGGTTTGGAAATATTTTACGGTGTGTGCCTCAGATAGGAGCAAAGCCATCTGTTCTCTCTGCCTCCAAAAATTGAGCCGTGGAAAGGCCAACACTCACATAGGGACAAGTGCCTTACGAAGGCACCTGGAGAAAAGGCACAAACAGCTATGGGAAGAACACCTGAGGAAAAGCCGCACCCCTAAAAAGACAAGCCACCCTCCTTCTCCTCTTCCTCCTTCAGGTGCATCGTCTTCATATGCTTTCTCCCTTGAACCTTCACAGCCACCCTCCTTCACACCGCCTCTGCCCTTGAGCGGTTCCTGCTCCTCTGCCCACAGCAGTAGCCAGGTGTCCATGAAGGAAGTCTTTGAGCGGAAGAAGCCAATTTCGGCCAGTCATCCTCTTGCCCGGCGTCTGACAGCTGGTGTGGCGGAACTATTAGCTCGCCAGCTATTACCATACAAGCTAGTGGTGTCAGAGGCTTTCCGTAAATTTGTGGCCATTGGGACACCGCAGTGGAAGATACCAGGCCGCACTTATTTTTTCACGAAAGGCCATACCCAAACTGTACCGTGCAGTTCAGAGGCAAGTGGTGTCATCTATTGCGAAGAGCGTTGGGTCAAGGGTCCACCTGACCACGGATGCCTGGTCTGCCAAGCACGGGCAGGGCCGCTACATTACGTACACAGCCCATTGGGTCAACCTGGTGACCGATGGCAGCAAGCAGGGAGTACGTGGTTGTTCAGCGGACCGACTTGTCACACCTCCACGGCTTGCAGGCAGGCCACCTGCCACCTCCTCTCCTTCTCCTCCAGCTACATCCTCTTCGCTGTCAACCTCCTCCTCCTCAGCTGAGTGTCAGTTGAACTCTAGCGGTGCTGCCATCTCCTCTTCCTCTCCAGCTACACAGCCCCATCTCCCCAGAGCCTACGCTGCATGCCAGGTACGACGGTGTCACGCAATTTTAGACATGTCTTGCCTCAAAGCGGAGAGTCACACTGGAGCAGCTCTCCTGGCTGCTCTTAACAAACAGGTGGAGCAACGGCTGACCCTGCACCAGCTGGAGATCGGCAATGTGATGTGTGACAACGGCAGCAATCTCCTTTCCGCTTAGAATTTAGGAAAGCTGACACATGTACCCTGCATGGCACATGTGCTGAATCTGGTCGTGCAAAGATTTGTCTCAAAGTACCCAGGCTTAGAGGACGTCCTGAAGCAGACCAGGAAGTTGTGTGGGCATTTCAGGTGGTCTTATACGGCCATGGCACGCTTTGCGGACATTCAGCGGAAAAACAACTTGCCAGTGAGACGCTTGATATGCGATAGCCCGACTCGCTGGAATTCCACCCTGCTCATGTTCTCTCGCCTGCTAGACCAGGAGAAAGCCGTCACCCAGTACCTGTACAACTACAGTGGAAGGACACAATCTGGGAAGATGGGGATGTTGTGGCCCAACAGCTAGACACTGATGCGAAATGCATGCAGGACCATGCAGCCGTTTGAGGAGGTGACCAACCTGGTGAGTCGCGCTGAAGGCACCATCAGCGACTTGATCCCCTACGCTTACTTCCTGGAGCGTGCCGTGCGTAGAGTGGTGGATGAAGCTGTGGAGGAGCGGGAACAGGAACAGCTACGGCAGGAGGAGTCATGGGACCAATTTTCAGCCAAACCATAGGTTTCCTCAACACCTGCGGCACCACAGAGGGGGGAGGAGGAGGAAGAAGAGGAGTCGTGTGGGGAAGGAGAGGAGTCAGACTCGGATGATTATGAGGAAGGTGTTTCTGTGGAGGAGGAAGAGGCGGCAGAAGAACAACCGCAGCAGCCATCACAGGGGGCTTCTGCCGCTCCACGTTCCCGTGGTATTGTTCGTGGCTGGGGGGAGGAAGAGGAGTTGCGTGACGCCACTGTGGAAGAGCAAGAGGAGATGGAGAGTACGTCTGGATCTGACTTTGTGCAGATGGCCTCTTTCATGTTGTCCAGCCTGTTGAGGGACCCCCGTATCAAAAAACTCAAGGGAAATGACCTGTACTGGGTGGCCACGCTACTAGACCCTCGGTACAGGCACAAAGTGGCAGACCTGTTACCAACTCAACACAAGGCGGAAAGGATGCAGCACTTGCAGAACAAGCTGTCAATGATGCTTTACAATGCATTTAAGGGTGATGTGACAGTACAACGCAATAAAGGTACCACTGGCAGTATTCCTCCTCCTCCTCACCAGTCCACGCAGGCAAGGACAGGACGCTCCAGTGATCTCGGGGTGATGTCGGACATGCGGACATTCTTTAGTCCAACGCCTCGCAGTAGCCCTTCGGGATCCACCCTCCACCAACGCCTGGACCGGCAGGTAGCCGACTACCTGGCCTTAAGTGTGGATGTACACACTGCGACTGCGAGCAGCGATGATGAACCCTTGCTCTACTCTTTGCGCATGCTTGACCTGTGGCCAGAGCTGTCCCAGTTTGCCATACAACTTCTCTCTTGCCCTGCCGCAAGCTTCCTGTCAGAAAGGACCTTCAGTGCAGCTGGAGGCATTGTCACTGAGAAGAGAAGTCCCCTAAGTCATGACAGTGTTCAGTACCTGACCTTTATCAAAATGAACGAGGCATGGATCCCTGAGGGCTATTGCATGACCGAAGACTAAGTCAGTCCCCACACACAGCATCTCTGCCTGCAGGCCGCTTGACTGCCTTCTCCACCACCACCAGGGTCCAGGACTCTAGGCGGATTCCAGAATTTTTAAGGCCGCTGCTAGCAGCGGCCGCTATACTAATTTTTTTGGGGCGTGCACATGCCTGCCTAATTTTTCTGGCTAAACTGCAGGCGGCTGCAACAAAAAAACAAAAGGCATGTACATGTGCCCATTCCCCTTCGTGATCATTACCTTGCCGCGGTGAAGGGGCTTGCGTATCACAATGAAGCAATGACCGCCAGCTATATGAGTGTCTCGGGTGGGGGTGGTACACCAAAGATAATAAGGTCGTTGTTTCATTGTGGTCAGACCAAATTTGATCAGCTGGACATTCACTGTTCTGTCATTCAGCTACATCAGCCGGGCGACCATATGGGCTGAAAAGCCACCATCACCTGCACTCTAGTCATGGTGCGCACCAGTCCAGCATGCCCGTCACTACACAAACGGCTGTTTGCAGTCACTGCATACCTTTCACTGCATCTGTGACTGCACATTATACCTGGCAGTCAGTGCATAACTTGCACTTGAATGGATACAGTTTTTTAAACAATTTAAAAATACAACCATCTACATTTTAAAACAATTTAAAAATACAACCATCTACAGTTTCAAACAATTGAAAAAAAAGGCAAAAAACTTGCCCTCCGTAAAACATTCTTGGCAAATGCTTTTGACTTGGTTTGTCTTCAGCTGGGTCAAGGGTCCATCTGATCACAGATGCCTGGTCTGCAAAGCACGGTCAGGGCAGCTACAGCATGGGTCTCAGCAGGCTCCCACTTCGGGCCGGAATCCAACCTTCATTCCCCGCCCATTACCCGTGGTGACAAAAAATGGCAGACTTGCCCTCCATAACGGATTCCCGTTAAAGGATTTAAAGTTGATTCATTACAATTAGGGCCTCAAAAGTCCTCCTGAATCCTGTATTGTTGTTTTTGGTCACTACCTCGGGGCGGGCGTGCATGCCTGCCTGCTGCCCTCCTTGCCTGTGTAGTGGTAGCCGTTGCTCAGGCTCCACACCGGATTCCATCCCTCATTCCCCGGCCATTACCCGGGGTCACAAATGGCAGACTTGCCCGCCTCCATATGATTCTCGTGAAAGGAATGTGGTGTCATCTTTGCCCGCCATAACTGGTTCTCGTTAAAGGATTTAAAGTACATTCATTTCAAATACACAGCAGGGCCTCGAAAGTCCTCCTCCTGTATTGTTATTTTTGGTCACTACCTCGGGGCAGGCGTGCATGCCTGACTGCTGCCCTCCTTGGATGTGTAGTGGTAGCCATTGCTCAAGCAACACACCAGATTCCATCCCTCATTTCCCGGCCATTACCTGGGGTCACAATGCCAGACTTGCCCGCCTCCATAGGATTCTCATTGTAGCGGTACTAAACAAGTACACAGCAAGTAGAAAATGTAATTTAAAAACAAAACGTAAGCTTTTTAACAATGCCATGGAAAGTTGAGAAGGCAGTCACACATTACCTGACATCACTGAGTGAGGAAGAGCAATCTCGCCATGTTGCGCAGTAGTCCAGCATGGCCATCACTACACAAACAGCTGGTAACTTGCGGTGCATTACACAGTTAGTTTGGTGCGTCAGTGTGAAGCAGTACTCTAATCACACTACCTGATTGATGTATACACATGCAAGATGTTTTAAAGCACGTTAGGCCTGCAATTTAGCATTCAATGTGATTTCTGCCCTTAAAACGCTGTTTTGCGTCACATCCAGATTTTTCCCCGGGACTTTTGGCGTGTATCCCACTCCGCCATGCCCCCCTCCAGGTGTTAGACCCCTTGAAAAATCTTTTCCATCACTTTTGTGGCCAGCATAATTTTTTCTATTTTTCAAAGTTCGCCTCCCCATTGAAGTCTATTGCGGTTCGCGAACTTTTCCGCGAACCGAACCTTCCGCGGAAGTTTGTGAACCCGGTTCGCGAACCTTAAATCGGAGGTTCGGCCCATCACTACTCTTGACAACTGTGGAACACAAAATACAAGGCCATGTCTGGCTACATATCAGTAAGCAGTGGCTGCATGGTGAAATGGTTAAGGACTCTGCCTCTGACACAGGAGACCAGAGTTCAAATCTCATCTCTGTCTGTTCAGTAAGCCAGCACCTATTCAGTAGGAGACCTTAGGCATGTCTTCCTAACACTGCTATCTTGTCTAATTTTTCTCTTGACAACTGTTGAACACAAAATACAATGCCATGTCTGGCTACCTATCGGTAAGCAGTGGCTGCATGGTGTAATGGTTAAGGGCTCTGCCTCTGACACAGGAGACCAGAGTTCAAATCTCATCTCTGTCTGTTCAGTAAGCCAGCACCTATTCAGTAGGAGACCTTAGGCAAGTCTTCATAACACTGCTATCTTGTCTAATTTTTCTCTTGGATTGAGCATAAATGGTAAATGCTAGGCCAGCTTCCGTTAGTACTGTTGTGGTACAGCGGTTAAGGTACTTTCCCACCACACAGTGAGACCTGGGTTCAATTCTCAGCTATGGTATGTAAACTGGCTTTTGAAATAATATAATTCTCTGGCAGATGAGACCCTCCTCCCTCCGGTAGGAGGGAATAGGTGGAAGGGTAGGAGGGTGCCCTAAAATGGGGATCTGTGTGAAACCTAGATGTTAGTGTGATGATTTGCTCAGCTGCCTGTGCAGGCAGGCAGCCTTTTGACCATTGTGTAGGTTTGCATGCTTCAGGACTCTGGAAAGAAGAGCTTCTGTCAGTTTTGCAGCTTGTGCTTGCTGAGGAATTTGCATACGTTGTCATGCAAATTGCCTGGCCACATTCATTGGAGGCGTGTACTATAAGTACTATGTGTGTCCCACAATGCTTTGCTGTTCATAAGGATTTTGTCCTGTGTAACACTGCTGCCGGGAGTGTCAGCCATGCTCTTTGTTTAAAGATCAGCTTAGAGTAATTCCTGAATCTGCGCTAGGCAGGTTTTCCCTAGTGCAGTTAGGATTGTTTATCTGTTTGTATGTTCTGTTGCCATTGTCCTGTCCCAACGGTGGTCGACAGGAAATGGTTCTGATCTCTGTTCTTGGAGTATAGCTGGTGCAGCGGTTGCTACCAGCTATCTCTTCTGTTCTGTCTTCTGGGATCGCGCTAGCCACTTTCACTAGCGCTGGGGATCCTTCTGTTCTGTCTCCTGGGATCGCGCTAGCCACTTTTCGCTAGCGTTGGGGATCCTTCTGTTCTGTCTCCTGGGATCGCGCTAGCCACTTTTCGCTAGTGCTGGGGATCCTTCTGTTCTGTCTCCTGGGATCGCGCTAGCCACTTTTCGCTAGCGCTGGGGATCCTTCTGTTCTGTCTCCTGGGATCGCGCTAGCCACTTTTCGCTAGTGCTGTGGATCCTTCTGTTCTGCTGCTCTGTACCTGGATCTCACTCGCTTCTGGCTAGTGCTGTGGATCATATCTCTCGCTTGTCCCTGTTTTCGTGTGTCTGTCTTGTCTGCAACGGACGCTTGCTGGAGGCTCGGGGAGGTAACCGTTAAGCAAAGGTACGCGTCCTCTGTTTCATGTTTGTCTGTCAATGGTTAGTTAGGCGTGCTTGTCTCTATTGTGCTTATCACGTGGAGACCGCGCATAACCGCATGCACTGTTGCGAATGAGTGCGGTGTCCGCGGTTAGCTAGCGTTTGTTATTTTCCTTGTTATTCTCATTGTATTATTTGCTGTGCCTTTGCTAACCTCGTATTCTGTTCTGATCTGCCTTGTGTCACGTCTGGCGATCGCACCTCTCGCGATCGCGTTCCTATTTCATATCTGCTGTTGTGTGTGCGCGGTCGCGGGGTGGCGACTAGATTGGCGCACACACATACAATCTGTCCCTTTGCTCGTTCTCATTCGCAATCGCCTTGTACAATTCCTGTCTGGCATTTGTGGAGGTACAGAGGATTGGTTCCTCTGCACTCCCCAGCGCCATCTGCCGACAGGAATTTTCCCTCTACGGGTGCGTAGCACCTTTTGCTGGGTGCCTGCAAATATACGCTTGTGGAGGATTTCCGCCGTGTCAGCGCACGCGTTGTGCGCTGATCACGGAGAAAGTTCCACAATCGTTACAGTTAGCCTGGGACATTTGATGTGTATTTCACTCAATCATGTCTGCCTCCAGGTATTAGAGCTCTTTAAACAGGTTTTCTATCATTTTTCCAGCTGTCAGAATTTTTTCTATTTTTCAAAGTTCGCCTCCCCATTGAAGTCTATTGCGGTTCGCGAACTTTTTCGCGAACCGAAAATCGGAGGTTCGCGACATCTCTAATCCCTATGTCTGTCTTTATCGGAAAAGACAGAGTGACGGTCTGTTATCAGGGGCAGCCTCGTGCATGTTATAAGTGTGGCTCTCGCAGCCATTAAAGCATTTCTTGTAAGGAGGTGAAATGTTCGCATTGTCATGCTTTGGGGCACTTAGCAAAGGACTGCAAAGACATTTGTTGCAGTATCTGTCTTAAGCTGGGTCATCCGTATTTGCAGTGCCCTGAAGCATGGGCCAATATGGATGAGGAGGTTGTTAAAGAGATGGAAAACATTTTGGAGGAAAAGGGAGAGGAGGAGGCCACTAATAGTGGACGGTCACACTCAAAGTCTGCCGCCTTGGAGTCTCAGGATGTTGTACCGCCCTTTTTGTCTGTGCTGAAATCGATGCCTTAACCTTACCCTCCCCCTTCCCTGGTTCCGATGGTTGTAAAGATGCCGGAGGTGGCCTTGGGAGCTGAGGCAATTTTTAAAATTGCCGCCCCTGGTGAAGGGAAAAATATTTTTTCTATGTATAAAGATGTTTCCCGGGAAGAGAAAGAAATTACTTCTGACAAAGTTCCTGAAGCTGAAAAGGGGGAGGATGGTGAGAAAGGGAAAAAGGGTAGCGCCAAAATCCCAAGGGAGACAAAGCCGGAGGGTGTAGCTAGAGGGAGGGGGAGGAATAAACAAAGTGGGGAGGTGGAGGAGACAGAAACATTTATAGAAGTAAAATCTGCAAAGGAAAGAAGGAAAGAGAGAAGGAAAATTGTGACAGAGAGAAAAGCTAATGAGAAGTTGGAAGAGATGGAAAGGAAAAAATCTGTTCCTGTGAAAAATAAATTTGATTTATTATCTGGCCAGTCTGATATGTGTGATGATAATGCTGTAAATAGTGATGTAGAGAAAGAAATTGATGGTGTTGGGGTAACTGTAGATATGGAGGTAGTGAGGTGGAGGGTGCAGTTTAAGGAAGGCTAGGCAATCTCTTTCATTTACTCTAATGGAGGTTCCCCCCCCCCCCCCCCCTTTAAAACTGGCAACCATTAATGTTGCCAGTATGAGACCTGTAAGTGCTCGTAGGGAAGCCATATTTTTTCTCGGTCAGTTTGATGCCGACATTTTATTTTTGCAAGAGACCAGGTTGCAAACGCTGGGTGACATTCATGAGGCTAAGAGGGATTGGCACCATGGTCCCTCTTACTGGTCTCTTGCGGCTGAGCCTTACACTGGGGTGGCGGTCCTTTTTAAGACCGACATGGTAACTTTCCGGCGGGTAAGTGAGTTAGAGATGGGGTGATGCTTGGTCATGGACGTCTCTATGAGGGGGCAGGATTTGAGACTGATTAACATCTATGGGCCTCAATCTGAGAGAGAGAGGAAGCACCTCTTCACAGAGATCAAGCCATTTCTGTTTACAGCCCAGGAGGTGGTGTTTGGTGGTGTTTTTCAATACCGTAGTCAGGCTAAGGGACAGGAGAGGTACCAAGACCCGCCTGGCCTACGACATTAACTTTTGGAATAATATGGTTAGGGATGCTGGTCTGGTAGATGTGCATATAAAACACACTCCAGATGACACAGGGTTCACTTATTTCAGTGGAGAATGTAGGAGTAGGATAGATAGTTTTTTTGTTAAGGAGAGCTCTGCCTCCTCATCTCCAAAGGTGCAGGTGGTGGAGTTCTCTGATCACTGTATTCTATCTGTGGTGTTGAATGTTGCAGATGTCCCTCCAAAAGGAAAGGGTATCTGGAGATTAAATTCGTTGCTGTTGAAAGAGGAAAGTGTAAGACAATCTTTCAGGGTTTTTTCAGGCACAGGTTACTTTGCTGGACTGTTGCAGCAGTAGGTCTGAGTGGTGGGAGATGGTCAAAAGGCGGGCAGCAGGTCTTTTCAAGAACATAGCAAAAAAGAGAGCCTACCAGCGTCTGAGGCGGAAACTTGAAATCGCGGTCTCGGGGGATGGTGATCCTGGGGAGATCAAAAGGATCAAGGATTTGTTGCGCAAGAGTCAGTATGACCGGCATGCTTCTTTGCTTCTGGAAAGGGATTACAGTAAAAGTCACTCGCCGGACCCTTATCAGAATTGCAAACAAAGTGTAGCAGTTAAGGTCATCTATGGTCTCAAGGATAGTACAGGATCTCTGCTGCAGTCCAGAGCAGGGATTCTGGAAATCGTGAGATCCTTTTTTGCTGAACTGTTGGGTAGCAGACCTCTTGATGAGACAGTGATGGAGTCTTTCTTGTGTAATATTCCAGGACTGGAAAATGTAGATGTTCCCCGTGCGTTTTTGACGGAAATAATTTCTGCTGAGGAAGTGGTGAAAGCCATAGAATGTCTTGCTGTTAAAAAGACTCCAGGTCCGGATGGACTGACGGCAGAGTTTTATAAAGTCTTCAAAGACATTCTGGCTCCTGAGTTAGCAGAGGTTTACAATCGCAGCCTTGCAGAGGATGAGCTTCCTCCCTCTATGAGAGAATCAGCAGTTATTCCTCTGTCAAAGGGTAAAGATTCTTCAATGATTGAGAATTGGCGGCCCATCAGCCTTCTCAATGTTGATCGAAAGATTCTGGCTAAAATAATTTTTTGGCGTCTGAGCCAGGTGGCAAATGGGGTGCTTTCTCGCCAGCAGCATTGTTCTGTTCAGGGGAGGAGCACTTTTTCAGCTGTATTAACGGTCTGGGAGATTCTGGAGAGGTGCAAGGCTGCTGGTTTGGGAAAGTACTTACTGGCATTGGATCAGGCAAAAGCTTTTGATCGTGTCAATCATGAGTATCTGTGGATGCTCCTTAGTAAGTATGGTCTGCCGGGGAGGTTTATCAATTGGCTGAAAGTTTTTTACAAAGGTGCTGAAAGTTCCCCGCTTGTCAATGGTTGGGTTGGACAGACCTTTGAGGTTAGATCAGGGGTGTGCCAGGGGTGTCCCTTGAGTCCCCTGCTATATGCTTTTGCCATTGATCCTTTCATACGGAGGATTGAGGGTGGAGCTTTGTGTGGGGTACCGTCAGGCATTGCTGGTGTGCCTCCTCTCAAGGTTGTAGCCTATGCTGATGATGTGACTGTGGTGGTCTCTGGGCAGGAGGAGGCAGAAGGCGTTTGTGCAGAGATTGCCCGTTACTCATTGGCATCAGGTTCCAAGATCAATCAGGACAAATGTGAGGCTTTCTGGATGGGTAAGGAAAATGAGAGCTTCTTGCTTCTGGTCTCTTTTCCAGCACCAAAGGAAAATATTAAAATACTTGGCATAGAATTTGGCCTGGGTGATTATGGTCACCAAAATTGGGAAAGCAGACTAAAATGTGCCGAGGCTAAGGTGGTCCGCTGGAAAGGTTGGCGATTGACTTTCAGAGAAAGGATTGACATAATCAAGACCTATCTGATTTCAATCATGTTGTATGTCAGTTTTGTCTGTATTTTGCCAGTGTCTCTTCATACAAGAATTTACAGCTTGTTTTTCCAGATGCTCTGGGGAAATAAGATGAACCACGTTAGGAGGAATGTCACTTATCAATCAAGGCAGAAGGGTGGCTTAGGTATGGTCAACCCCTATTAAGCACAATCTTGGTAAAATGTATGCGGAGGAACTGCCTGGATGGATGGGTATTTTCCAGTCCTGGTTTAAGCCTTTTCTCAGGCAATGGGAAAGTGGTGGTTTGGTGAAAAGACTGAGAGCTGGTCCTGATTATCTCCCGGCCTATGTTGCACCGTGTCTGAAAGTGATGATGCAATGGGAGCTGACGAGGGAGGAGATCACTTCAATCCCTAGGAAAGCCCTGAAGGAGAGTGTGATTGAGACCGTCTTTCAAGACCCATTGGCCCTGAGAGATTGCCCAAGCCCAATTATGGAGGAGGGTTTGCGCTTGCTATGCTCTCCTAGGATTCCTAACAAATTAAGGGACCTGGCTTGGCTTTCCTTTCATGGCAGACTCTTTCTTTGTTAGAGTAAACTTGAAGTTCATTGAGGATAGGGATCGAGGTTGTCCTCATGAGGAGTGTGGAGGAGACCATGGACCATTTCCTGGTGGACTGTTCCTTTAAGAAAGAAGTATATAAACAGGTGGGTAGGGCTTTAGGTATTCCTTTCTTAGAACGGCTTAGTTACATGGAGTGGACATATGGGGCATTCAATAACCGGGGGTCATTTAATTTGGACACTTTGTTTTTAGTTAGCTTAGTGATTCGGTATTACACTTGGAATGCACAGTGTCAAATTGCGATCCATCAGAAAGTTCTCCCTGTCCAGGTGGTGGTGCATGGCATTGTTGGTGAGGTTGGGAAAATTCGGGGTCTTGAGGAGGAAAGGTTGAGTCGGAGGGAATAGTGTCTGTTTGGCGGAACATTAAGCCTCCATGACTTGGCCAAACCTTCTCTTTGGTGAGCTTTCTTTTTCTCTTCACTTAGCTAGATGATCTAAATTTGAGAAATAGTTTGCAAGCATAAGGTGGAGTAAGGTTGCTTAGTCTTTCTTGCTGTAATGTAAAGTGTATAATAGTGTTGTAATATAGTGTATAGTAAGCCCAAGTGGCAAGATTTAATTTGAAGTCTTCAGTTCTTTAAGTATAAATTTAAAATGGATTAAATTGTGTATATATTGAAGCCAAAGAGGCATGGTTTAAGTTATTTTTTAAATTTCAGTTCTTGCAGGTATGGACTTATTAGAGACTAAAAGTACTAAGGTACTTAAGGCGGTTAGCCTAATGTTTTTGTTATTTATTTGGTTATTTTTGTAATTTTTGTATATAAGTTCCTCCTGCTGCTGATGTATTTATCCTCCTGCTGTCTGTGGTCCCACCGCCAGGGTCCACACAATACATTGCCTGCTGCCAATGCCACACATCACTCCTCCTCCTGCTGTATTTACCCTCCTGCTGTCTGTGGTCCCACCGCCATGGTCCACACAATACATTGCCTGCTGCCAGTGCCACACGTCACTCCTCCTCCTCCTCCTCCTCCTCCTCCTGCTTCTGCTGTATTTGTCCTCCTGCTGTATGTGGTCCAACCGCCAGGGTCCACACAATACATTGCCTGCTGCCAGTGCCACACGCCACTCCTCCTCCTGCTGTATTTATCCTCCTGCTGTCTATGGTCCTACCGCCAGGGTCCACACAATACATTGCCTGCTGCCATACGTCACTCCTCCTCCTGCTGCTGCTGCTGTATTTATCCTCCTGCTGTTTGTGGTCCCACCGCCAGGGTCCACACAATACATTGCCTGCTGCCATACGTCACTCCTCCTGCTGCTGCTGTATTTATCCTCCTGCTGTCTTTGGTCCAACCGCCAGGGTCCACACAATACATTGCCTGCTGCCAGTGCCACACGCCACTCTTCCTCCTGCTGTATTTATCCTCCTGCTGTCTGTGGTCCCACTGCCAGGGTCCACACAATACATTGCCTGCTGCCACACGTCACTTCTCCTCCTGCTGCTGCTGTATTTATCTTCCTGCTGTCTGTGGTCCAACAGCCAGGGTCCACACAATACATTGCCTGCTGCCAGTGCCACACGCCACTCCTCCTGCTGCTGTATTTATCCTCCTGCTGTCTGTGGTCCCACCGCCAGGGTCCACACAATACATTGCCTGCTGCCACACGTCACTTCTCATCCTGCTGCTGCTGTATTTATCCTTCTGCTGTCTGTGGTCCAACCGCCAGGGTCCACACAATACATTGCCTGCTGCCAGTGCCACACGTCACTCCTCCTTGTAACGATCGGTGTCAGCCAGAACAGATTTTCAGATTATTGGTGATCTGCAGTATCACCAACAATACAGATGTTATACCTGATTATGTGGTGATCTGCAGAATCACCAATAATACAAGTATAGCAAGACACACAGGATACAAAGATGTAAGATGGTGTTTGGTGCAACAGTAAATATAGATGGAGATACTCACTGTCCAGAGGAGCTGGTGAAGGGGGTATCTCTAATCAACACAGTAATCAGTATTCCAGCAAGCTGGAGACTCAGAGGAGTAATGATAGGTTCACCCGAGGAGCGGATGATGCACAGTAAGACAATGTAGCGAGATCACTCGAGGAGTGAGTGATTCAGACTGTACTGCAACAGGTGATCCCCTGAGGGGCAGGAGACACAGACAGCATATAATGATAGCTAGTCAGCTGAGGAGCAGGTGATTAAGACTGTACTGCAGCTAACAACCTGAGGAGCAGGTGATTCAGACAATACTGCAGCTATCAACCTGAGGAGCAGGTGATTCAGACTATACTGCAGCTATCAACCTGAGGAGCAGGTGATTCAGACTATACTGCAGCTATCAACCCGAGGAGCAGGTGATTCAGACTAAACTGAGAACCCCTCACCAGGACTAGCTCCCTGGTGAGGGCAGAAGAGTCAGACAAGCAGGTTCGGCAACACACGGACAGATACGGTACAAAAGCGGAAGACAGAATCAGAGCGAGGGAAAGCCAAGTCAACAACTGGATCAGATAGGCAAAGGCACAGAATCACAAGTCAGAAGAGTAGTCAAGGCTAGCAGAGGGTCATAACAAATAATACAATTCAATTAGTACTTTTCAGCTATCAACAGAATCTAAGTGTGGATCCCCAGCTCCTGCTGGTTCTAGGCACACTTTCAGAACTGACCATAGGTCTATGTGCTAACACGTAGCATATGCAACAGCAGACGAGGAAAAACTGACAGGCCTGTTCTATATATACTGGGAGTGCTCCTAAGCACCACCCCCGTCACTCAGCCAATCTGGATCAGTGCTGGAGTCAGCTGACCGGCTGATCAGCTGACTACCCTTCTGCTTGCATAAAGATCCTGTCTGTGCATGCGTAGACCTCAGTCTATGTGCGACTGAAGGAGCAGGCAAAGTTCCACCATGCGGCGAAAGCTGCTGGCTGAGACGCGGAGACAGCCACCATGCCGCTGCGGCAGCTTCCTCTTCGTTCCCCACAATCCCAGGCATAATTCCATCATGTATCTGCGCGGCGGAAACCGCCGGCTGAGATGCGGAGATAGCCACCATGTCACTCTCTGATGCGGCGGCATCTCCACAATCCCTTACAGTACCCCCCCCTCCCATTGAGGAGTTGACTCCGGACGCTTCTTATACGGCTTTTCAGGATATCGCTCATGAAACTCTCTTTTCAGATCCTCGGCATGCGGTACTCCGGAACCCAAGTTCTCTCCTCTAGACCATACCCCTTCCAATGGACCAAGTAATGTACAGAATTCTGCACTAATCGAGAATCCAAAATTTCAGGCTTCAATAAGGAAACATGAAATGATCTCACAACTCTCATGCTGGCTGGGAGATCAATCATATATGTCACATCATTAATCTTTTTGGACACTCGGTATGGGCCTACAAATCTGGGTACCAACTTGGGAGATGGTTGCTTTAACGCCAGATGCCGAGTAGACACCCACACCATGTCACCTAGAGAGAATTTCCACTCCCCAGACCGCCTTTTATCCGCCTGTCTTTTCTGCGTTTGAAAGGCTTTTCCCAGATTCCTCTTCATCATCACCCACACTTCCTTCAATGCCCTTTGCCAATCCTCTAGAGCAGGGCAAGGGGAGAATCTGGGAGATCTCCCTGAAACTACCTAAAAAGGAGAAAAACCTGAAAAAGAACTCTTCAGGTTATTATGCGCAAATTCCGCAAAAGGCAAAAACTTCACCTAGTCTGACTGGGCATCTGCCACATAACACCTGAGAAATTGCTCCAGGGACTGATTAACTCTATCAGTCTGTCCGTTGGTCTGTGGGTGGTAGCCTGATGAAAATGACAGGTCCATATCAAGATGTTTGCAAAAGGCTCTCCAGAATCTAGACACAAACTGGACTCCCCTATCTGACACCACATTCTACGGAATGCCATGCAGCCGGAAAATGTGCTGGATGAAGAGATCGGCCAATTCCTGAGCTGAGGGAGTCCTTTCAATGGGACAAAATGAGCCATTTTACTGAACCTGTCAACTACTACCCAGATGACCGTCTTGCCCAAAGACCTGGGGAGTTCTCTTACAAAATCCATAGACAAATGAGTCCATGGTTCACTTGGCACTGGCAAGGATTGTAGCGTACCCACTGGTGCTTGCCGAGAGGGCTTATTTCTGGCACAAACAGAGCACTCTCTCACAAACTCCTTGCAATCAAGTGCCAAAGAAGGCCACCATACACATCTAGTCAATAGATCCTGAGTTCGAGCAGCCCCGGGATGCCCTGCATGCTTATGGGCGTGAAACAACTGTAGGAGTTGTAAGCAAAATGGAAGTGGCACAAACAATACCCCCTCAGGCTTCCCTTCCGGAATATCCTGCTGATAGGGCGCTAAAGTCAGTGCCCAATCCTGCCAGGTTTCCGTGGCGGCTACCACCAATCTTTGAGTTAGAATGGTCTCAGGGGTTGCTGGCTGAACTGTCTCAGGCTCAAAGCACCTAGACAGTGCGTCTGCTTTTGACATTCCTACTGCCTGGAGTATACATTATAATAAATCTGAATCTTGAAAAGAACAAAGACCAGCGAGCCTGTCGGGGGCTAAGCCTTTTGGCCCCCTCGATGTACTCCAGATTTTTATGATCTGTATAAACAGTAATTGTATGTTCTGCCCCTTCAAGCCAGTGACGCCATTCCTCAAAGGCTAACTTAATGGCCAGGAGCTCCCGATTGCCGATATCATAGTTTTCTCTCGGCTGGAGAGAACCTACGAGAAAAGAAGGCACAGGGTTGCAGTTTTTCTTGAAGGCCAGATCGCTGAGACAGAACATCCCCAACCCCAATCTCAGATGCATCTACCTCAACGATGAAGGGGAAGGTGACATCTACGTGTCTCAAAATAGGAGCAGAACAAAACAACTTTTTTAATGTAGTAAAAGCAGAGTGTGCCAATGGTAAGTGTCAGCCCCTTTTTTGGTGAGGCTGGTGAGAGGTGACACCACCGAAGAAAACCCTTTGATAAACTTCCTGTAGTAGATGGCGAAACCTCGAAACCTTTGGAGTGCCTTCAATCCCACGGGTTGAGGCCATTCCAATACAGCAGAGACTTTTTCAGGGTCCATGGAGAGACCCGAAGTGGAAATAATCTATCCCAAAAAAGGGACCTTAGTGACTTCGAAGAGGCATTTCTATAATTTGGCATACAATGAGTTCTGTCTCAGTTTTCTTAACTCAAACTTCACGTGCTTCCGATGTTCAGTCAGATTGGGTGAAAAAATCAGTATACCGTCCAGATATACTAACACAAATTTTCCCAGGACTTCTCTGAAAACCTCGTTGATCAACTCTTGGAAGACGGCAGGGGCATTACACAACCCGAAGGGCATGACCAGATACTCGTAGTGCCCGTCGGGCTTGTTGAACGCCGTCTTCCATTCATCACCATCCCTAATGCGTACAAGGTTGTATGCTCCTCGTAAGTCCAACTTAGAACAAATACTGGCATTGGTAACTTAGGCAAACAAATCGTCAATCGACGGTAGTAGATAACGATTCTTCACTGTGATCTTATTCAACCCCCGATAGTCAATACAGGGTCGAAGCCCACCGTCCTTTTTCTGTACAAAAAAGAACCCAGCCCCAGCAGGTGACCGAGAAGGACGGATAAAGCCCTTGGCCAAGTTTTCCTTAATGTATTCCTGCATTGCCAGCTTCTCTGGCCCTGACAGATTATAGAGATGACCTCTAGGGGGCTTACAACCTGATCTCAGCTCTATGGGACAGTCAAAACTCCGGTGTGGCGGGAGTTTATCTGCTGATTTGGGGCAAAACACATCAGAAAATTCTGCATACTGCACTGGCACTCCTTTCACCTGAACCTTGGTGGCACAAACAGCGACTTTCTCCAAACAGTGATGATGACAATGGGCTGACCAGCTCTGTAGTTGACCTGAGACCCAGTCAATCTGAGGAGAGTGAAGTTGCAACCAAGGCATTCCGAGGATTATGGTGGAAGTTGCAATTTGCAGGACAAAGAACTGTAGTTTCTCCTTATGTAGAGCCCCTATTTCACACAATAACAAGGGTGTCTGAGAAAGAGGCTATCTACATTGTAGAGGAGATTCATCTACTGCCGTGACCAGAATCTGACGGTCTAATGGGAGCAAAGGAATCCCCAATTTTTTCACGAAGTCATAATCTATAAAATTGGCTGCAGAACCTGAATCTACAAATGCTTCTGTGGGCGTGGTCCGACCCTCCCAAGTAATGGAGCAGGTAAGGAGCAAGCGATTGTTGTTTAGAGGTACTGACGGCTCGCCTAGGGCATTACCTCTGACTACACCTAGGCGGCAGCGTTTCCCGACGTTTTAGGACAATTCTGGACAATGTGACCCTCCTCAGCACAATATAGACAGAGTCTCTCTGACCGTCTGCGATTCTTTTCCACTTGAGTTAACCTAGAATGACCGATTTGCATCGGCTAATCTTGTGATGACGGAGGTAGAGAAGAGGCAAAGGAAATAGATCTTAAAGCATTCTTTCCACGGGTTAGTTTTTGATAGCAAATGCCGTGATCAATCCGCACAGCCAACGAAATTGCCTCATCCAGGGATTTAGGCTCAGGATGCCCTAGCATCAAATCAGAGACTGTATCAGACAACCCTGACAGAAAACAATCTAATAAAGCATACGTTCCCCATCTAGCTGACACAGCCCACCTCCTGAATTCAGCGGCATAACTCTCCACCGGATTACGACCTTGCCTGAGAGTTTTTAGCTTCCTCTCAGCCGTAATAGCCATGTCCGGGTCATCGTAAATAACGGCCATGGCCTTAAAGAACTCCTGAACTGAGGATAAAGCCTCATGCTCTGCATGCAGACTATATGCCCATGTTTGTGAATCTCCTGTCAAAAGTGTCTTTATAAACGTTACTCTTTGGACCTCCGACCCTGACAGATTAGGCCTCAACTAAAAGTAAGATAACACACGATTTCTAAAATTCTGAAAATAAGATCTCTGTCCAGAAAACTTCTCTGGTACGGGCATGCGAAGGTCTGTTACTGGAGGGGATCGCACTGCATCGATAGTCGTTTGAAGTACCTGAACTGTCCCAGACAGTTGGGTGATCTGAGTCTGTTGGATACCAATAACTCCGGTAAGATCGCTTACCGTAGTGATCAGGGCTTCAACTTGACTACGCAGTTGACTACGCAGTGCGTCCATATTGTTTGGTCTGCTGTTCTGTAACGATCGGTGTCAGCCAGAACAGATTTTCTGATTATTGGTGATCTGCAGTATCACCAATAATACAGATGTTATACCTGATTATGTGGTGATCTGCAGAATCACCAATAATACAAGTATAGCAAGACACACAGGATACAAAGATGTAAGATGGTGTTTGGTGCAACAGTAAATATAGATGGAGATACTCACTGTCCAGAGGAGCTGGTGAAGGGGGTATCTCTAATCAACACAGTAATCAGTATTCCAGCAAGCTGGAGACTCAGAGGAGTAATGATAGGTTCACCCGAGGAGCGGATGATGCACAGTAAGACAATGTAGCGAGATCACTCGAGGAGTGAGTGATTCAGACTGTACTGCAACAGGTGATCCCCTGAGGGGCAGGAGACACAGACAGCATATAATGATTACTAGTCACCTGAGGAGCAGGTGATTCAGACTATACTGCAGCTATCAACCTGAGGAGCAGGTGATTAAGACTATACTGCAGCTATCAACCTGAGGAGCAGGTGATTACTAAACTGAGAACCCCTCACCAGGACTAGCTCCCTGGTGAGGGCAGAAGAGTCAGACAAGCAGGTTCGGCAACACACGGACAGATACGGTACAAAGGCGGAAAACATAATCAGAGGGAGGGATAGCCAAGTCGGCAACTGGATCAGATAGGCAAAGGCACAGAATCACAAGACAGAAGAGTAGTCAAGGCTAGCAGAGGGTCATAACAAATAATACAATTCAATTAGTACTTTTCAGCTATCAACAGAATCTAAGTGTGGATCCCCAGCTCCTGCTGGTTCTAGGCACACTTTCGGAACTGACTACAGGTCTGAGTGCTAACACGTAGCATATGCAACAGCAGACGAGGAAAAACTGACAGGCCTGTTCTATATATACTGGGAACGCTCCTAAGCACCACCCCCGTCACTCAGCCAATCAGGATCAGTGCTGGAGTCAGCTGACCGGCTGATCAGCTGACTCCCCTTCTGCTTGCATAAAGATCCTGTCTGTGCGCGCAAGTGCATAGACCTCAGTCTATGTGCGACTGAAGGAGCAGGCAAAGTTCCACCATGCGACCATGCGGCGAAAGCTGCTGGCTGAGAGGTGGAGACAGCCGCCATGCCACTTGGCGCTGCGGCAGCTTCCTCTTCGTTCCCCACAATCCCAGGCATAATTTCATCATGTATCTGCGCGGCGGAAACCGCCGGCTGAGACGCGGAGATAGCCGCCATGTCACTCTCTGATGCGGCGGCATCTCGTAATCCCTTACACTCCTCCTGCTGTATTTATCCTCCTGCTATCTGTGGTCCAACCGCCAGGGTCCACACAATACATTGCCTGCTGCCATACAGCACTCCTCTTCCTCCTACTGCTGCTGTATTTATCCTCTTGTTGTCTGTGGTCCCACCGCCAGGGTCCACACAATACATTTCCTGCTGCCATACGTCACTCCTCCTCCTCCTCCTGCTGCTGCTGTATTTATCCTCCTGCTGTCTGTGGTCCCACCGCCATGGTCCACACAATACATTCCCTGCTGCCAGTGCCACAAATCACTCCTCCTCCTCCTGCTGTTCTTATCCTCCTGCTGTCTGTGGTCCAACCGCCAGGGTCCACACAATACATTGCCTGCTGCCAGTACCACACGCCACTCCTCCTCCTGCTGTATTTATCCTCCTGCTGTCTGTGGTCCCACTGCCAGGGTCCACACAATGCATTGCCTGCTGCCACATGTCACTCCTCCTCCTGCTGCTGCTGTGTTTATCCTACTGCTGTCTGTTGTTCCACCGCCAGGGTCCACACAATACATTTCCTGCTGCCGCACGTCACTTCTCCTCCTCCTGCTGCTGCTGTATTTATCCTCCTGCTATCTGTGGTCCCACCGCCAGGGTCCACACAATACATTGCCTGCTGCCATACGCAGGGGCGGACTGACCATTAGGGCACTCGGGCACGGACCGAGGGCCCGTGGTCAGGGGGGGGCCCGCCACCCGCCAGAGAACCCTGAGCAGGAGGGGAGACAGCCAGTGAAGGAGGGCGATGGGCATAGCAGCGGGGAAGGGGGGAAGTTTCCCCCCCCTTCTCTCACCTTGGGGCCCCCCTTCCTGGCTCTCCCCTCCGTAATCTGCAAAGTGTCGCACAGCTGGAAGCGGCTGACAGCGGGCGGAGACTTACCGCTGTTCAGCCATCGGAGGGAGCGCTGATCTGTGTGCCACTAGTCTGGGCTTCTCAAGCCCACACTGGCGGCACACAGATCAGCGCTCCCTCCGGTGGCTGAACAGCGGTAAGTCTCCTCCCGCTGTCAGCCGCTTCCAGCTGTGTGACACTTTGCAGATTACAGAGAGGAGAGCCAGGAAGGGGGGCCCCAAGGTGAGAGAAGGGGGGGGGGGAACTTCCCCCTTCTCCGCTGCTATGCCCATCACCCTCCTTCACTGGCTGTCTCCCCTCCTGGAGACACCTACAAGCCTGGCTGCATATACTGGGGAGACCTATACACCTGGCTGCATATACTGGGGGCACCTATACACCTGGCTACATATACTGGGGAGACCTATACACCTGGCTGCATATACTGGGGGCACCTATACACCTGGCTGCATATACTGGGGGCACCTATACACCTGGCTGCATATACTGGGGGCACCTATACACCTGGCTGCATATACTGGGGGCACCTATACACCTGGCTACATATACTGGGGAGACCTATACACCTGGCTGCATATACTGGGGAGACCTATACACCTGGCTGCATATACTGGGGGCACCTATACACCTGGCTGCATATACTGGGGGCACCTATACACCTGGCTGCATATACTGGGGAGACCTATACACCTGGCTGCATATACTGGGGGCACTTATACACCTGACTACATATACTGGGGGCACTTATAGACCTAGCTACATATACTGGGGGCACTTATAGACCTAGCTACATAAACTGGGGGCACCTATAGACCTGGCTGTATATATTTGGGACACCTATAGACCTGGCTATCTGTACTGGGGACACCTTTAGGCCTGGCTACCTATTCTGGAGACACCTGTAGACCTGGCTACCTATACTGGGGACACCTATAGACCTGGCTATCTTATTATTATTATTATTATTATTATTATTTTTTATTTATATAGCGCCAGCATCTTCCGTAGCGCTGTACATAGTACAAACAAATAATGGGGAACAAATATACATAAGAAATACAAGACACTGTACAGTCATGACATTGAATAGAATAAATACAGATACATACATAGTTGATATGTAGTTGGTACATGTGCATATGTTAAAATAACAGCAGTATGAGAAACACTAGGAGGAGGTCCCTGCCCTTGCGGGCTTACAATCTAGAGGGTAGTGGGGAGGAAACAAAAGGGAAGGAAACACAAGGATTAGTGGGTGAGCCAGTGTGCCTTCAGTGCTGCCTATAGCAATATCTTAACTGGGGACATCTATAGACCTGGCTTTCTTAAATGGGGACATCTATAGACCTGGTTATCTATTCTGGGGACACCTGTAGATTAGGCTACTTATACTGGGGACACCTATAGACCTGGATACCTGCACTGGGAAAACCTATAGACCTGGATACTTCCACTGGAGATACCTTTTGACCTGGTTACCTATACTGCGGGCACCTATTTTGGGGGAACTGCTGCCAGATTAACTATTTTTGGGGAACTGCTGCTGCCAGATTAAGTGTATTTTGAGAAACAGTTGCCAGATTATGTGTATTTTTGGGGAACCGCTGCCAGATTGTGTATAATGGGGGAACTGCTGCTTTCAGATTCTGTGTATTTTGGGGGAAACCACTGCTGCTACATGTATTTTTGGTGATCCGCTGCCAGATTGCGCATATTTTGGGGAGCCGCTGCCAAATTATGTGTATTTGCGGGAACCACTGCTGCCAGATAACGTCTATTTTGGGGGAACGACTGCCATATTATCTGTATTTTGGAGGAACCTCTGCCAAATTGCATGGATTTTTGGTGAAATGCTGTCAGATTACATGTATTTTGGAGGGAAACTCTATGGCAGAGTTCAAACTTCCCCGGCAGACCTTTTACACCACTGCTAAAGTCATGTATATTTTGCCCCACCCATGACCACACCCACATTCTGTTGCAGGACCACACCCATTTTTTGGCGCGCCGCGGTTTTTGTCAGTGTACAATATCACAATATAACATATTTACTGTTGTCAGTAAATGATTATATCTTAGTCTTTAAAAATATAACGTGAAAGGTGGGAAACACTGGTATGGGGGCCCCATAATCTCCTGTAGCCCGGGGGCCCCATGAGTTGTCAGTCCGCCCCTGGCCATACGTCACTCCTCCTGCTGTATTTATCCTCCTGCTGTCTGTAGTCCTACCACCAAGGTCCACACAATACATAGCCTGCTGCCATACGTCACTCCTCCTCCTCCTGCTGCTGCTGTGTTTATCCTACTGCTGTCTGTCGTTCCACCGCCAGGGTCCACACAATACATTGCCTGCTGCCATACGTCACTCCTCCTCCTCCTGCTGCTGCTGTATTTATCCTCCTTCTGTCTGTGGTCCCACCGCCATGGTCCACACAATACATTGCCTGCTGCCAGTGCCACAAATCACTCCTCCTCCTCCTGATGTATTTATCCTCCTGCTGTCTGTGGTCCAACCGCCAGGGTCCACACAATACATTGCTTGCTGCCAGTGCCACATGTCACTCCTCCTCCTGCTGTATTTATCCTCCTGCTGTCTGTGGTCCCACCGCCAGGGTCCACACAATACATTGCCTGCTGCCATATGTCACTCCTCCTCCTGCTGCTGCTGTATTTATCCTCCTGCTGTCTGTGGTCCCACCATTATGGTTCACACAATACATTGCCTGCTGCCAGTGCCACACGTCACTCCTCCTCCTCCTCCTGCTGCTGTATTTATCCTCCTGCTGTCTGTGGTCCCACTGCCAGGGTCCACACAATACATTGCCTGCTGCCAGTGCCACACGTCACTCCTCCTCCTGCTGTATTTATCCTCCTGCTGTCTGTGGTCCCACCGCCAGGGTCTACACAATACATTGCCTGCTGCCATAAGTCACTCCTCCCCCTGCTGCTGCTGTATTTATCCTCTTGCTGTCTGTGGTCCCACTGCCAGGGTCCACACAATACATCGCCTGCTGCCAGTGCCACACGTCACTCCTCCTCCTGCTGTATTTATCCTCCTGCTGTCTGTGGTCCCACCACCAGGTTCCACACAATACATAGCCTGCTGCCATACGTCACTCCTCCTCCTCCTGCTGCTGCTGTGTTTATCCTACTGCTGTCTGTCGTTCCACCGCCAGGGTCCACACAATACATTGCCTGCTGCCATACGTCACTCCTCCTGCTCCTGCTGCTGCTGTATTTATCATCCTTCTGTCTGTGGTCCCACCGCCATGGTCCACACAATACATTGCCTGCTGCCAGTGCCACAAATCACTCCTCCTCCTCCTGATGTATTTATCCTCCTGCTGTCTGTGGTCCAACCGCCAGGGTCCACACAATATATTGCTTGCTGCCAGTGCCACATGTCACTCCTCCTCCTGCTGTATTTATCCTCCTGCTGTCTGTGGTCCCACCGCCAGGGTCCACACAATACATTGCCTGCTGCCATATGTCACTCCTCCTCCTGCTGCTGCTGTATTTATCCTCCTGCTGTCTGTGGTCCCACCATTATGGTTCACACAATACATTGCCTGCTGCCAGTGCCACACGTCACTCCTCCTCCTCCTCCTGCTGCTGTATTTATCCTCCTGCTGTCTGTGGTCCCACTGCCAGGGTCCACACAATACATTGCCTGCTGCCAGTGCCACACGTCACTCCTCCTCCTGCTGTATTTATCCTCCTGCTGTCTGTGGTCCCACCGCCAGGGTCTACACAATACATTGCCTGCTGCCATATGTCACTCCTCCCCCTGCTGCTGCTGTATTTATCATCTTGCTGTCTGTGGTCCCACTGCCAGGGTCCACACAATACATCGCCTGCTGCCAGTGCCACACGTCACTCCTCCTCCTGCTGTATTTATCCTCCTGCTGTCTGTGGTCCCACCACCAGGTTCCACACAATACATTGCCTGCTGCCATACGTCACTTTTTTTGTTTTGTTTTTTAATTAGAAACACAACCATAAGGGCAGCACCAGTACATATAAACTAGCTCATCGATTAGTTAAAGAAGAAGAATAATAAATACAGTGTGTTCAGAAAAGAATTCAAAACAACACATCTAGTAGCCAGCAAAGATGAATCTTAATGAGACCGCACCACACAAAAATGTCCAAAAAATAACAATGAGCTTTATTGTAGTAAATAATTGCACAAAAACAATTAAAACAAAAGACACCAGGTTGACATAATAAATGAATCAATGCAAGTCAAATACTAATATAATAAATAAGCCCAATCCTTCACTCAATCCACAATAAGCAATAGATACAACCGTAGATGAGAAAGTGACAAGTGCAAAATTGATTAGGACGAATCCTAGATAAAGTGCAAAAACAGGAAATGTAACAAGGTGCTCGCAGTGCAAGAGGTAATTGAAAATAGCAGCGCTGAAAATCGTGCAAGACACCCTTAACGGTGAAAGATAGATAGGTGAAGGGGAATGGTCCAATGGGACCGATAACTAAAGTGCACGAAAGGATCACCAATACGATGAAGCTGGAGCAGGAAGGGCTGGGTCAGCCTGGGAGGTCTGCCTTCGCGATTCCCCACATCCAGCGGCTTATATCACATTTAAATCGGCTTCCACCGATTTCCCTTTAAAAAAAAAACGCATCCGAATTCCCGAACACTAATTGTTTACCGAATTTTGTTACCGACAACTGAACCGAATCCGAACCGAATTTTGTGGCCGAATCCGAATGTCCTTCGGACCCGAATTCGAATGTACCCGAATCGAATTTTGGTACATCTGAGCATGCCTGTCAGTTACTATTTACAGACAGTCAGACTGCCACTGCAGTTCGTTTACCACGTTTCGTGAGCCCTTCATGAGTTTCTCACAGACTTCCGCTGTGAGCAGCACTCCCAACAGCAGCAACAGCCAACGCCCCATGCAAGTTATGACATCCACCCCAGCAGCCAATGGTCCGCAGCCCTCCCCGGATGAGAGCGTTGTTGTGTCCCTCAGTCCGGCGTCTGGGCGATTATTGAGGGCTGCCGTTGAGGAGATGATGGGGCCTGATGTGAAGGAGGAGGTTGGCCTCAGGAAAGCATCCCAAGTTTATGTTGAGGACGATGAGGGGGTCTGTGTCTGGGAATGTTGGGGTGGCAGAGGTGGTGGGGGGGGGGGGGGGTCAGGAGAAGCGTTCTATGATGATGATGATGATGATCGGGACCATCTGTATGTGCCTCAGACCCCAGAAAACATGTTGTATCTTGTGTTTAGGTACTAAAATCTGCGTTCCCACTGCCCGGGTCCACAGATGCATATAATTTTTTGGGCAGCACTATCAAACTGTGGTACTATCAGTGAGTTGCCATGGTCCTTCTGTGCTGCCACACTGTTTTATATATATATATATATCTCTCTCTCTCTCTCTCTCTCTCTCTCTCTCTCTCTCTCTCTCTCTCTCTCTCTCTCTCTCTCTCTCTCTCTCTCTCTCTCTCTCTCTATATATATATATATATATATCTATCTCCCTCTCTATGTATATATATATATATATATATATATATATATATATATACTAGCTGATTGCCCGGCGTTGCCCGGGAATGTATTTGGCTAGTGTTGGCTCTGCCCACTTTTTCTAACCCTAACACACAATTACTCAATGACCAAGTTTGTGAGCTTTGCGGTCTTTGGAATCAATAATTTGCATTGAAATGAAAAAAATTCTGATTGGCTGTTTGTGGCTCCACCCCCTTTTCTGAATTTGAACCCCAGTCACCCAATGACCAACTGTAGCATGTTTGAGGCCTGTGCCATTAACAGTGCAAAAATAGCAGCAATTAAATATTCCCCTTGAGAAGCAATAGGTGAAGTTTGATTCACTTTTGTTTGCTTCACCCACTTTTCTGAATATTAAACCCAGTCACCCAGTGACCAACTGTGCAAAGTTTGAGAGCCCTGCCATTAACAGTGTAAGAATGGCTGCAGTATACATTTTCCCAGTGAAATTTGTATTTGTCTGCGCCCACTAATGACCTGGAACTGCCTGCCCGTGTATGCATTTGACCGGTTTTGGCTCCGCCCACTTTTTCTAACCCTAACGCACAAACACTCAATGACCAAGTTTGTGAGCTTTGGCATCAATAATTTCTATATTCCCATATGATGATAGTAGTAAAAATGTTTCTGTACCGTGTTAGCCAAACAATATATGTAGGTAGAAAAAACCAAAGTCTTGTAAAAGTAATACCTTTTAATGGCTAACTGATAAAGTTAAATAATGCAAGCTTTCTGGGATCTAGTCCCCTTCTTCAGGCATATTTCTAGATGTTAGCTGTAGTAAAACACTGATGCAGGGAAGCTGCATGAAGATGGCAGTTGTACTGGTTGCTGTTTAGCAGTTAGATGTCATGTGATCAGCAGGCTGGAGCCAGTGAACTTATGCAAGCAAACATGAAATCTAGCAGGTTTCTGAAGATAGTGAAGCCAAGTCAATCATGTTACATAAGGAGTCATGAATCCCATTCCACAATTTAAACCTTCTGTTAATGTCTTGAACATTTTCATAAATTTGTACTCAGAAATCTTTCTTGCTTGTTCATTTTTGAAGTTACCCTTAAGAATAAATACTTTTAGATCTTGCATGCTGTGTCCTGGTTCGCAGAAGTGTTGGCCCACTGGTGTGTCCATTTTACCCTCATTAATTTTAAAGCGGTGATGGTTCATTCTTGTGCGCAGTTTTTGTCCTGTTTCTCCTATATAGATTCCTCTTGAGGGGCATTTCATGCAACTAAGTTCACAAGCCAAATACAAATACCAAACTCACAGAAATATCATCAAATATCAGACCAATTTTCCTGTGAATCATCCAATGTTGTATACATGATACGCTGCATGAAATGCCCCTCAAGAGGAATCTATATAGGAGAAACAGGACAAAAACTGCGCACAAGAATGAACCATCACCGCTTTAAAATTAATGAGGGTAAAATGGACACACCAGTGGGCCAACACTTCTGCGAACCAGGACACAGCATGCAAGATCTAAAAGTATTTATTCTTAAGGGTAACTTCAAAAATGAACAAGCAAGAAAGATTTCTGAGTACAAATTTATGAAAATGTTCAAGACATTAACAGAAGGTTTAAATTGTGGAATGGGATTCATGACTCCTTATGTAACATGATTGACTTGGCTTCACTATCTTCAGAAACCTGCTAGATTTCATGTTTGCTTGCATAAGCTCACTGGCTCCAGCCTGCTGATCACATGACATCTAACTGCTAAACAGCAACCAGTACAACTGCCATCTTCATGCAGCTTCCCTGCATCAGTGTTTTACTACAGCTAACATCTAGAAATATGCCTGAAGAAGGGGACTAGATCCCAGAAAGCTTGCATTATTTAACTTTATCAGTTAGCCATTAAAAGGTATTACTTTTACAAGACTTTGGTTTTTTCTACCTACATATATTCCCATAGAAATT